>NC_067411.1:37089017-37836517 GCF_009764475.1 Pristis pectinata
TATTGCTTGCTACTTCTCTATTGTTTCCAGTGCAATATTGTCGACATCTTCTCCTGAGAGAGAAAGGGAGCTATGTTAATGGGTGAGTTACACTGGGTTGACCCAGTCCGCACTCCACATTCATCTTCTGCGGGGCCACTGCAGCCGCATTAACCTTTCTGCGGCCACGCAGCTGTTCCAGAAGGCCCACTACTGCCAGAATCTGCAAGCAGCGACTGAGTCTCAGGAACTGGAACCTAAAGCCATGCCCACTATCTGGTCTTCCAACAGCGCATATTGTCGAAGGCCTTTTTCACTCTCTCACAATGTCTCCAATGATCAGTTACAAAGAGTTGTAATACCTTTAATTTAAAAAACTAAACATTATTTATTTAAAATACATTTATTTTAAAACATTTTACTTCAAGTAAATTAATTATTAACTTATAAAATAAAAGATAAAACAACCATTTTGCTTCACTTCCCTTTTTAATAAGATTTAGGGATACCACTCAAATGAATTAGCTGGTGTACAACTGAAAGGCCAGACTCAGAATGTATCTGGTGCTTTAGCTCAGGTAAATCAGGATGCTCCCATGTACTCCGGAGTATGCAGTTGTAGAGGGGAAGGCCAGATGTGAACTCCAGTACCATGGTGTACTGGTGGCTAAAAACCAGTATCATCTGGCTTGTGTAACTGTGTGATATGCCTGCAGGAACATAATTTTGGGGCAGGCACGGTAGTGTAGCGGTTAGCGTAACGCTGTTACAGCGTCAGTGACCCAGGTTCAATTCCGCCCACTGTCTGTAAGGAGTTTGTATGTTCTCCCTGTGTTTGTGTGGGTTTCCTCTGGGTGCTCCAGTTCCCTCCCACATTCCAAAGATGTATGGGTTAGGAAGTTATGGGCACGCTTTGTTGGAGCTGGAAGCGTGGCGACACTTGCAGGCTGCCCCCAGAACAGTCTACGCAAAAGATGTATTTCACTATGTGTTTCAATGTGCATGTGACTAATAAAGATATCTTATCTTATCTTATCTGTATGTAGAACAAAGAATATAGAACAGTACAGCACTGGAACAGGCCCTTTGGCCCACAATGTCTGCACCGAACACAATGCTGAATTAAACTAAATCTCTTCTGCCTGTACATGACCCATATCCCTCCTTTCCCTGCATATTTATGTGTCTGTCTAACCTCCTCTTAAATGCCACTATCATATCTGCTTCCACTATCCCCACCAACTCGGCAGCCCATTCCAGGCACCCATCACTCTCTGTGTAAAAAAACCTGCCCCGCACATCTCCTTTAAACTTTCCCCCTCTCACTTTAAATGCATGTCCTCTAGTGCATTACATTTCTACCCTGGGGAAAAGATTCTAACTGTCTACCCTATCCGTGCCTCTCATAACCTTATAAACCTCTATGGGGAAATTAGCCATGTGGAGTAACTAGGATTGTACATAAGCTGTAAGGTGTGGGTGTGAGTGTTGGTGCAGTTATAAGTCAGTAAGAGCATGGTAGGACCTTTGAGTATTGATTGATAGAGGCTGGTGTTAGATGAATGATGGTTGGGCACAGCAGGAAGTAGTGTGTGAGTGCAATGATGCAGTGTTTAGGAGAGGAATTTGTTAACATAATTTTGACCATGTGTGTGACAATTCATTAAACCTTTTCCAGTGCTCTATCCAGGTCCTGAGAGCTTTACTCCTGCCATCCGATCTCACTAACCGCCTTCTACCAATGAAGCTTCACCAGGTCTTTGAGAAGTTCCCAGGCGTCCAGTAGGAGAACCTCTCTCCTCTTCTCTTCTTCCAACTTAAAGGAAATGGACATCTTTACAGAAGATTGCAGAAATGGTTTCAAACAACACCAGATAGCCTCAGCTCCTGCTAACAACTCTCATACTGACACCCTGTGAATAAGCAGTGATGTGATAAACTATATGATTGGCACCAACTGCAAGCTGAAATCATTATAATGAAGTGCTTATAACAACTTCAGGTTTGACCTGCATTGGATTAAATTGGCATGTGACATTTGGCATGACACATTTCTGAATTTGCTCCGTAAAAATATTGGATATGGTGACTTGACATTTTAGCACCAAGTTTAATCAGTCAGATGAATTAGATGCAAGCCTGAACCACATGTCAACAGTGGATGGGTAATTCATTACCAAGGTCAACAAGATAAACTATTTATCGATCTAGACAGAATGCCTAATGCTTCCCATTATTGTATTTTGTGAATCTTTAGCACTTAGTGCACCAGCATCAACAGGTATTCACTTTCTTTCAAACAGCACGTTTAAAATGTGACCAATAAGTGATGCTAAATAGCTGCCATTTTAGAGCTGTTATGACCAGGTCAACAGGTTCCTTGTTTTAGGGAGCATTTGAGCAGCAATTAATCATAAAAAGCTAATTTTCCACAACTACCACACGGTTTGTTTTCATACAGCAGCTATAACACAACAAATTGCTTCACCAAGTGTGTGATCAAATGAAGCTTGACATCAACCCACAAGGAACCTTTTGGACAGAGACCAAAGGATTTGTCAGAGGAAAACACTATGATGCTGGAGGAACTCAGCAGGCCAGGCAGCATCTGTGGAGAAAAGCAGGCAGTCAATGTTTCGGGTCAGGACCCTTCTTCAGGACTGAAGATAGGAAAAGACAAAGGAGTTGCTCAGGATGTTTAGAACATAAGAATGAGAATCAAGAATAGGCTCTACAGCCCATTGAGTCTGCTTTCCTATTCAGTAAGATTGTAGATTATCCCTATGGGGTCATAAAGAGATATATCTCTGAAAAAGGCACTGAGTCCACACTGACCATCAACCATCCATTTATACTAATCGTATATTAATCCCATTTTTTATTCTTTCTTACATTGCCATCAACTCCTCCAGATTCTACCACTCACCTGCACACTAGGGGCAAGTTACAGTGGCCAATCATCTGTCAGACCATTGGAGGAAACACACACTGTCACCGGGAGAACATGCAAACTCCACACAGACAGGACCCAAAGTCAGGATTGAACCCAAGTCTCTGGCACTGTGAGTCAGTAGCTCTACTCACTGCGCCACTGTGCTTCAGATCCATTTTGCTTCCTGTTTCCATACCCTCTGATTTCTAATGCCGAAGTAGATGGATTTTTGGTCATTTGGTGAGTCACGGGTTTTGAGAAACAGGCAGGAAAGTGGAGCTGCAGCCAGGATTAGATCAACTATGATCATATTGAAAGATGGAGTAAGCTCAAGGGGGGGGGTGTGACCTCCTCCTGCTCCTCTTTCTTCTCTTATCCAAAAATCCATCAGCCTCAACCTTGTACATTCTGAATCATCTAGACTGTCTGGATGAAGGGTCTCAACCCAAAACATTGACTGGCAGTACAGATGAAGGGTTTCGACTGGAAACATCAATTGTCCACTTCCCTCCATTTATGCTGCTTGACCTGCTGAGTTCTTCCAGCATCTTGTTTGTTGCTCCATATACCAGCACCTATAGTCTCTTGTGTCTCCATTTGGGCCAGCAGGGCCATTTTTGGGTTGGAGGTGACTGTGGATTGAAATTGTTGCTGGCTGTCCGCATGATGCACCATGGTACAGAGGCCACTGCGTATGCGTGGTGATATCTAATGGTGCAATGGTGCAGTCCACGGACAGAATGGGCTTTGAACACTATAGCCCAGAGAACACAGTCAATCTTGTCATTAGCTGAAGGTCTCCATCCTACCTGGATTGCTGTGGAGTCCATGTTTCTCCAGGAAGTTGTGTTAAATTTCCATCACTCCATCCCTTCCGCCCCCCACCCCCCCAACCCCCAGGAAGCCAATGTCCTCAGCCACTCCCCTCATCACCCAAACCCATTACCCAACATCGTTTGAGTTACCGTCATCATCTATCCTGAGGCTTCCCATTGTATTCCTGACTCCGCTCCCTACAACTGATCTGATACCCGTCCCCTATTTGAACCCTCCTGTGATACCTCCACACCCCTGCATTAAGCCTGTATTCAAAGGATCCATAATTCAAAGGAAATGTTGAATTAATACCTTAACCCCTTAGACTCTTAAGCAGAGCAGCAATGGATTTTCTTGCTAGAAATGAGAGTTTATCCTCTTTTGGAGCACTGAACCTGTACTGTGCAGAGAGTTATTGCCCGTTTAGACCTCCCTGCAAAATACATTAATAGTAGGGCCATGGTGCTTTGCTCACTGATGCATGTACTAAAATGTGATCTGTGTGATTCCTGTGGGGAACTCTGTGCAGAGTTCATAGCCGCTACATTATTGACCTGTTGGCTGCTGAGAAGGCAGAAAGACCTTAAAAATTCCCTCCAGGACAACCGCAGACCAGGTGCAGTAAAGTAGGCAGTGGTTGTGAGGGAAAACACTGGGGGGAATGAGGGGCAGCTCTAATTTCCAGCATGCATGGCCGCCCAACTTGGGATCCAATGCCCTAATTGAGCCTTGTATCACAAACAGCCCTAGGCCTCTGCAAGGATGGGCTGCTCAGTCTGTCAGATATTGCAAGATCTGGCAGCAAGGTATATAGCATGGAAATGCTGTGATCATCAACAAAACATGCATTGATGCCTCTGCATATATATTGAGTAATGTAAAATAAGTCTGCCAGACGCTGTGAATTAACCATCGCTGGCACCTGTAATACACATCTCTTTTCTAAACTACTGTGCAGTTTGTTCCTTGTTTTTTGTGCACCTTTATACACTTTTTCAGTTCATGCTTGTAGAAATGGTCGCTGTGCCTGTGATGGAGCAGGACTGACACCAGGAAACATCAGCTGAGCTAAGAGGAAATTGCATACAGAAATGCCCAGGCCAATTTCCCACCAATTGGCCCAGATATAGAAAAGGCTTCCATATGCAATTTGCACACAAAAAAATGCAAAAGTGGTGTCCAATTTCTTTCCTACTGACACATGACACTGGCTTTTTGTACCACAAGACCACTGATGCCTTGTAGCAAACCAACCAGACATGTCAAGAATGTAAAAAAACAGTCAGGAGACACAAATGAATCAACATGGTAACCATTTAGACTAAGGACTGGCTGTCAGAAGTTTGGACAATCAAGTTTTGTTGTTCTCTGAGATAAATTGGAACCAAACTGACACTTTGTTAAAATTATTTTTGAATTGGATGAAGTTATCTGTTTGCAATCAACCAACAGATAGTAAGTTAAGGTCAAGAAAGCGTAGTTAGGATTGTTAATTATTAACTTTCTAATTGAGTCATATAGCAAGGAAACATACCTTTCAGCCTACTGAGTCCACACTGACCATCATGCACCCATTTACTCTACTCCTACTGTGATGCCATTTTATTCTCTCCAGATTCTACCCAACTATCTCCACTTACACCTTTGGGGCAATTTACAGTGGCCAATTAACGTACCAACCCACAGGTCTTTGGGATGTTGGAGGAAACTGGAACTCCCAGAGGAAACCCACACAATCACGGAAAGAACATGCAAACTTCACATAGGCGGCACTGGAGTTCAGGATTGAACCCAGGTCACTGGAGCTGAGAGGCTATGCCACTATCCCACCACTTTCTTCTGAAGTTGTCTGTGTCCTCCTCCATGGACATGTATTTGATAATCTTATCCCTCTCTGAGACATGGAAAGACAAGCAAAGATCTCTGGGCTCTTTTTCATTCCTGGCTAAGATTACTGGAAAGTTGAAGGATAGTTGGTATTGAATGAGATGTGGGTCATGGTACTGGGATTAGGTGTGATTGTTACAAGTGAGGCTTGCAGCATATGAAAATGCACGAGAATCAGCACTGAAGAAAAGGTCTCAGCCCATTTTCTCGCAGCTACCATCAGGCAGGAGGTGCATAAGCCTGAAGTCCCACACCATAAGGTTCATGAACAATTACTTCCCTTCAACCATTCAGTTCTTAAACCAACCAGCACAACCCTAATCAATACAGTTTAACAACACTATGACCACTTTGATCCATTTTGCCCTAAGATGGACTTTGTATTTTTTATTTGGGCTAATTGTGTTTTTCTTTTGTAAAAATTATGTATAACAAAGTATAATTTATGTTTCTTGTAAATGCTGCTTATCTGATGCTATGTGCCTGTGATGCTGCTGCAAGTAAGTTTTTCATTGCACCTGTGCATACATGTACTTGTGCATATGACAATAAATTCGAGGTTGACTTTGACTTTGACATATGTATTGCCACTTGATAACCACAAAACCTGAAATGGTTGATGCAATTTTGAATAGAGAGACAATTGTCTAAATCATCAATGCACTGACATGAAATTATCAGGATAGAGTTAAACACACTGGGATTCTAGTTAAGGCAATGAAGAACATATAACAATGAAATTGAGAGAGTTGAGGGCTAAGGAAAATATAATCCTTTGTAAAATAAATCCACAGAGAGGAAACAATTAAAAGGGTGCATCAGAGAATCTTTTGTCCACAATTTCTTGATTATGTGTAACTATATGGCAAACCTTAACTTTCTGTAAAATGCGTTATAGTATTCTTTGTTTGCATCAACATACTAATATAGAATTAGAGGCTCTTCTTTAGAAGGTGAAGGAATACAGATAGACTATTAAATCATCCAAGATGGAATTAATAAGAGTAATTCCATACTTTGTTGCAAAAGCCTGAATGGTAATATTGCAGTGGTTTAGTACAGATGAAGTGCAGTCACAACTGTTCATTCATTTTACTAACTGGGGACAAGTGTGGGAAACTTATAGGAATAATTCTGGGAATACTTTAGAATTAAACTATATGAGTTAACCTGCTAGAATTTAAAAAAATAAAACCACAATCAAAAACATGTGTAACCAATGTAATACAAATTATGAAAGGTTCAAATGGGGAAAGCTGCACTGGATACTTGGCAGTCCTTGGGTCACATGTCCTTATTGGCAATATAATGGTTAGACTGTTATTAGGCAGATTTCAGAATCAGAATCAGATTTATTATCACTGACTTACATCATGTGATGTGGCAGCAGTACAGTGTAAAGACATAAAATTCCTAAGAACTACAAAAATTAATAAATATTGCAAAAAAAAGGAATAATGAGGTAGTGTTTATGGGATCATGGACCAATCAGAAATCTGATGGCAGATGGGAAGAATCGTTGAGTGTGGGTCTTCAGGCTCCTGTACCTCCTCCCTGATGGTAGTAACGAGAAGAGGACATATCCCGGATGGTAAGGGTCATTAGTGATGGATGCCGCCTTCTTGAGGCACCGCCTCTTGAAGATGTCCTCAATGGTGGCGAGGGTTGTGCCCGTGATGGAGCTGGCTGAGTCTACAGCCCTCTGCAGCCTCATATGATCCTGTGCATTGGAGCCTCCATATCAGGCTGTAGTGCAATCAGTCAGAATGCTTATCTGGGAACATTTGTCTTCCTCACCTTCAGCCAGGATATATACCAGTGTGTCTGACAGCTGAGCCTAACTCAGTTTTACTCAGTTGTTAGCACTCTTCCTTCTGAGCCAGACTGATGTTTCAGTCTCTTTTCTCAGATTTGAGCACATAATCTACACTGACAGTTCAATGTGAAACAGAGTGAATGCCGCAATGTCAGAATTAATGGTTTTTAAATACAATATAAGCACAAGCAATATCTTTTTTGCTCTAAAACTGTTATGCAGTTGCTACTAAAATTAGATTTACTCTTCACCTTTCAGTCATACATATCTTTCCAATAATTGGCAGATTTTGCAAGCTGATAATGGTGCAGGGAAGCAGTGAATCTGGGATCAAAACAGACATTGTTGGAAACAATCAGTTGGCCATGCAGCAACTGTGAATGGGGAAACAGAATTAATTAAACCTTATCTCTGTTTCTGTCTTCACAGGTGCTACCTGACCTGCTGAGTTTCTTCAGCTTTTTTTGGGGGGGGATTTTATTTTATATAAAACACCAGTTCAGCACCAAAGGAACTATTGCACCCATTTCTGGGCACCAGGCTTTAGGAAGAACTTGAAAGGTACAGAAGAGATTTATGAGATTGGTTTCAGTTGTGAGGGATTGGATTCACAAGGATAGACTGGGGAAACAGGTGGTGTTCTGAGAGCAGAGAATAATGAAAAGAGGTTTTGTAACAGGGCTTAAAACCATAAATGCCTGAAGTATATTGCAGACAGGCTAGCCTGAAAATGTAATTGCATTACACGTTTTTTTTCCAATGTTCTGCAGAATTGATTTGCGTTGGAGGTGTATTCCACGTCCATGTGAGTGAGTGTT
Organism: Pristis pectinata; assembly: GCF_009764475.1. Classification (NCBI taxonomy): domain Eukaryota; kingdom Metazoa; phylum Chordata; class Chondrichthyes; order Rhinopristiformes; family Pristidae; genus Pristis; species Pristis pectinata. The sequence goes on from NC_067411.1 coordinate 37,097,266, forward strand.
ATGAAATGGACTCGCTGGCCTTCAAATGCATGATATGACTCTGCACGGAGGCTGCTGGCTACATAGCAGTAACGCTAAATGCTGTGCAAAGCACATTTTATGCTGTTGCTGCAACATTGGAGTACACACCCTCACTGAAGAAAGTGCATGAGCTCCAAATGTAAGAATGGCCCCTAAATGGGAGGACTTCTTAACATTGTTAAGGGGTCTGCCCTTACTTGATTAGTTGTGAAGGAATCTGGAACTGATGCCAACCTTGAAAGCTCCAGCAAATCCCGCTGTGATCAAGCAAGAGTCTTTTCTCTTTGGGGAGTGCTGCAACTGGTTGCATGCTTTGCTGCAGTGTCCACTCCCACTGTTGCAGTGTCCGACTGTCTATCAGTGGGGTGGGGTGCCTGCTCCTATCTTTGACCTACCACTGTTGGATCAGCCATTCCCACTGAGGCTCACCACATGAAGTGGCGTTAAGAGTTCCCAGCGTGGAAGGAGATTGTATTTGCGATTCATGCAAACTTGAAACGCTTCAACTTGAAATTATGTGTGGATTTACGACACATGACTATGCTGAAGCTCCAGCACTATTCACACCTCCATGGATAATTCCTTGCATGAATGATTGCAAGTCAAAGACCAGAGTCTGTCTTAATGACCATACACTAGATGGAGCTGCAGTCTCCCAAGTACACAACATTCGAATTTTTTTAATACATGTATTTTTCTTCTTTTTGTACTTGTGCATATAACAATAAACTTGACTTTGACTTTGATGTACATTATTTTTATGAATACTTTAATGAATAAATACTGACCTATCACCCCCTATGGTCTCTGTCAATTTTACATTAAATAGTTAATGAGGTTTCTGGTTCCCACTTGCTCATCATTGATACCAATTGGAAAATCAGGGTAGGAAGAATCATGAATATTCTAATACATGAGTGCATTAATTATTGACTACCTCAGATCACTGAGTGTAGTTTAAGAGCTCGTGGATACATGCTGGCCAAGGTGATTTCCTGAGCGAGTCCCATTTGCCTGAATTTGGCCCATATCCCTCCAAACCTTTCCTATCCATGAACCTGTCCAGATGTCTTTTAAACATAGTAATTGTAATAGTAATTGTACCTGCCTCTACCACTTCCTCTGGCAGCTTATTCCATATACTCACTACCCTCTGTGTGAAAAATCCCTCAGATCCCTTTTAAATCTTTCACCTCTAAAGTTAAACTTATGTCCTCTAGCTTTAGTCTACCCTACACTGGGGAAAAGACTGTGACCATCCACCTTAAAAATGCTCCTCATGATTTCATAAACCTCTATAAGATTACCCCTTAACCTCCTATGCTCCAGGGAAAAAAGTCCCAGCCTTTCCAGTCTCTCCTCATTACTCAAGCCTGCCAGCCCCATCAACAACGTTGTGAATCTTTTCTGTACTCTGTCTAGCTTAATTATGTGTTTCTTATTGTAAGGTAAGCAGAACTCCACGCAAGGTTTCTGATGCAGTCTCACCAACATCTTATAAAGCTGTTAACACTTGTACTCAATGCCCCGTCTGATGAAGGCAAGTGTGCCATATGTCTTCTTCACCACTTTGTCCATCTGTGTCAGGGAACTATGTCCTTGGACTCCAGGGCCCCGTCACTTACTGTGTAAGTCCTGCTGACTTGTGGCTGTGTGGCAAGGATGGAACATCAATGACCTCTGCAGCCAGCTGCCAGTGAGAAACACGTAGGTAATTTATTTGTTCATGATTCAGGATGAAAAGCTATCTAAGGACAGGGGACAGGAAAATCAGCCAGACAGCTTAGTTTATATAAATATATAATGTTCTCTGCCCGCCAGTTATCTGAATCAGTTTGGTAGTGATGTCCCCAGTGTCTAGATTCAGATATTATGAAAATGGTCACTCAGGTAATGAAGAACTGCACTGACTTTTAACCCAGAAGCACACTTGGGCCATTATAGCAGAGATGAAAGGGAAAAACAGGGAAAATAAAAGTGTTACAAGAATGCTGCCTAAATATGTGATGAAATGGAAGCCTGTGGGATTTAAAGGACATTAGAGTTAAAGGATGTTTATTTTCAGTTGGAAGCTTACTTTTCTCTAGTTGCAGCAGCCAGAGCAGCGGGGATTGGGGGGTGGGGGGGGGGGGCGGGTGGGGGAAGCTAGCAGCTTTCTGTTTAAGTTGTGTGATTGGCTAAGTTTGTGGCAATTCAGCCAATAAAAGAAAGGTAGGGTAAAGTGGAGCTTCCATTGTGAGAGTGGACCAGTGTAGAAGCAGGAATCTGAGGCTTTGGTGAGTAGGCACAGGTGAATAGCAGGTAAGGATTTTTATAGTAGTTAAATGAAAAGACACCAAATTACAACGAATTAAATAAAGTAGGGATGCAGTATCAGGTGATGTGTTGTAACTGCATGATGTGGGAGCTGGTGGATCCCATTGTGGTTCCTGGTGATAGTAGGGGGGTGGGTTCAACAGATTGGAAAAGTATGGATAAAGTGAAAGGGAAGGAGAGTGCAGGAGAGGTGACTGAAGTCTCCAGAATAAAGAATAAGACAAGGTTTAGAAAGGGATAAGAATTTAACTTCAGGCAACATGGAGACAAAGTTGAGAAGACGGGTGGTGAATACAGAACTAAAGGTATTGCATTTGAACACACATAGGGTATGAAACAAGGTAGATGAGATAGCACAGATAGAAATTGGTAGGTATGATGTTGTGGGCATCAGAGTTGTGGTTGAAAGAAGATCACAGCTGGGAGCTAAACATCTGAGGATACACTTCCTATCGAAAAGACAGGCAGGAGGTGGGTGGGCTGGCTCTGTTGGTAAAAAATGAAATCAAATCCTTGTCAAGAAATGACAAAGGATCAGAAGATGTAGAATCCTTGTGGGTAGAATTAAGAAACTGCAAGGGTAAAAAGACCCTGATGGGAGTTATATACAGGCCTCCAAATAGTAACCAGGACATGGGGCACAAATTACAACATGAGATAGAAAAGGCATGTAAAAAGCGCAAAGTTATGGTGGTTATGGGGGATTTCAAAATGCAGGTAGATTGGGGAAAATTAGGTTGGTACTGGATCCCAAGAGAGGGAATTTGTAGAATGCCCACGAGATGGCTTTTTAGAGCAGCTTGTGGTCAAGCCCACTAGGGAAAAAGGCAATTCTGGATTTGGTGTTGTGCAACGAACCAGATTTCAGTAGGGAGCTTAAGGTAAAGGAACCCTTGGGAGGCAGTGATCATAATATGATAGAATTCACCCTGCAGTTTGAGAGGGAGAAGCTAAAATTGGATGAGCTGGTATTACAGTTGAGTAAAGGTAACTACAGAGGCATGAGAGAGGAGCTGCCAAAGTTGATTGGAAGGGAACCCTGGCAGGGATGACGGTAGAGCAGCAATGGCAGGAGTTTCTGGAAGTAATTTGGAATACACAGGATCAGTTCATCCCAAAGAAGAAGCAGCATTCTAAAGGGAGGGTGAGGCAACCCTGGCTGACAAGGGAAGTCAAAGACAGCATAAAAGCAAGAGGGCATAAAATATTACAAAATTTAGTGGGAGGCTAAAGGATTGGGAAGCTTTTAAAAACCAACAGAACGCAACTAAAAAAGCAATAAGGGGAGAAAAGATGAAATATGAAGGTAAGCTAATTAATAATATAAAAGAGGATACCAAACCATTTTCAGATATACAAAGGGTGAAAGAGGCAAGAGTGGACATCGGATCGCAAGAAAATGACACTGGAGAGACAGTAATGGGGAACAAAGAAATGACGGATGAACTGAATAAGTATTTTGCATCAGTCTACACTGTGGAAGACACCAGCACCATGCCAGAAATTCAAGATTCAGAGGTGGGGGTGGAGGGGGCGCAGAAGTGTAGTTGCTATTACTAAGAAGAAGGTGCTTGGGAAGCTGAAAGGTCTGAAGGTAGATAAGTCACTTGGACTGGATGGACTACACCCCAGGGTTCTGAAAGAGGTAGCTGAAGAGATTGTGGAAGCATTAGTAGTGATCTTTCAAGAATCACCAGAGTCATGAATGGTTCCGGAGGACTGGAAAATCACAGACGTCACTCTGCTCTTTAAAAAGGGAGGGAGGCAAAAGACAGGAAATTATAGGTCATTTAGCCTGACTTCAGTGTTAGAGTCCATTACTAAGGATGAGGTTTCGGGGTACTTGGAAGCTCATAACAAAATAGGCCGAAATCAGCATGGTTTCCTTAAGGGGAAATCTTGCTTGACAATTCTGTTGGAATTCTTTGAGGACTTTTTGAGGATAGACAAGAGTCAGTGGATGTTGTTTACTTGGATTTTCAGAAGGCCATTGGCAAGGTGTCACATGTGAGGCTGCCAAACAAGATAGGAGCCCATGGTATTACAGGAAAGGTACTAGCATGGATAGAAGATTGGCTGACTGGCAGAAGGTAAAGAGTGGGAATAAAGGGAGCCTTTTCTGGTTGGCTGCCAGTGACTAGTGGTGTTCCACAGGGGTCAGTGTTGGGTCCACTACTTTTCACATTATATGTCAATGATCTGGATGACAGAATTGATGGCTTTGTGGCCAAGTTTGCGGATGGTACAAAGATAGGTGGAGGGATAGGTAGTGTTGAGGAAGCAGGGAGTCTGCAGAAGGAATTGGACAGGTTGGGAGAGTGGGCAAAGAAGTGGCAGATGGAACACAGAGTAGGGAAGTGTGTGGTTATGCACTTTTGTGGAAGGAATAAAGGCGTAGACTACTTTCTAGATGGGGAGCGAATTCAGAAATCTGAGGTGCAAAGGGACTTGGGAGTCCCAGTTTAGGATTCCCTAAAGATTAACTTGCAGGTTGAGTCAGTAGTAAGGAATGCAAATATAATGTTAGCATTCATTTTGAGAGGACCAGGATATAAAAGCAAGGACATAATGCTGAGGATCTATTAGGTTAGACCATATTTGGAATATTGTGAGCAGTTTCGGGCCCCATATCTAAGGATGTGTTGACATTGGAGAGGGTCTGGAGGAGGTTTATGAGAATGATTCCAGGAAAGAAATGGTTCATGTATGAGGAGTGTTTGATGGTTCTGGGCCTGTACTCACTGGAGTTTAGAAGCATGAGGGAGGATGTCATTGAAACCTACTGAATATTGAAAGGCCTGGATAGAGTGGACGTGGAGAGGATGTTTCCAGTAGTGGGAGAGTCTGGGACCATAGGGCACAGCCTCAGAATAGAAGGACGTCTCTTTAGAACAGAGCTGAGGAGGAATTTCTTTAGCCAGAGGGTGGTGAATCTCTGGAATTCATTGCCACAGAGAGCTGTGGAGGCCAATTCAGTGGGTATATTTAAATCAGAGGTTGACAGTTTCTTGATTAGTAAGCATGTCAAAGGTTACAGGGAGAAGGCAGGAGAATGGGGTTGAGACGGAAAAATAAATCAACCATGATTGAATGGCAGAGTATACCTGATGGGCTGAATGGCCTAATTCTGCTCCTATGTCTTATGGTCCTGTACATTGGCAGCCTGGATCTGAACCTGTCTGAGAGTCATAAACTAGATGGCAGTCAGGAACCGTTGGTGATTGGGTTGAAGGGAGAGTTAGAGTGAACCACCAAGGTTTGGTGTTGTGATCGCCCATCATTTTGATAAAGAGTTATGACCAGGATGGTCAGCTGTGGAAACAGTTCCAAGTTCACAGATGGCACAAAACAATGAACTGGAGTATACTGTGAAGGAGGTAACAGCAGACCGCAGGAAGACATGGACAGGTGGGATTTAATGCTTAAAAAGTGTGAGGTGATGCATTTTGGAAGCAACCGTAATGAGCGACATTGTAAAGAATGATACACTTTTTAAAGTGTATGTAGGAATGATGAGTTTTAGGTGATTTAGGATTTTATATGCACAAATTGTAGAAGATAAGGTGAAGCTGATAAGACCATGTAAAGCCAATCATCCTGTGTGGTTTTAAAGTAGCAGGAGAAAGAGTAGAAGCAAGGAAGTAATGCTAAACCTTTATAAGTTACTGTTTGGCTATCTGCTGAAGTACTATGCCCAACTCCTGCTGCTGCACTCTTGAAAGACCAATAAGGAATAGAGAGAATGCAAAGATTTCCTGGAATAGTATTGATTGTGTGAAGATCTGGGGAAGCTGTATTCTCTTTAGAGCAGCTAAAGTTAGAAGTTAATGGAAGAATTAGCATAAGTGTTCAAAATTAAGAGTCATTATGATGGAGTAGTTTGGAGAAACTGCTTCCATTACCAGCAGTTAACTAGAACCAGTTATGCGTAAAATAATTAGACAAGATGGCAGGGCAGGTGGGGAGAGTTTCATTTTTACTTAGCAACTTGGGTGTAATGCCTTAAAGGTTGGTGGAAGCAGCTTCCATAGCATTTTCTGTATAAAGAATCGTATCCTTCCTTATGAAAGGGGGGGGGGGGGGGAAATTACAGGCCTATGTTTAAAGAGTAGGGGAGTGGAAGTACTTGGATTGGCCTTCCAGAGAGCAGCACAGACATGATGGGCCAAACAGCCTCTTCCTGTGCAATGGAGCCAAAGTAAAAATGAACAATGTAAAAGGTTCATTTGAGTTCCAGAATTGAGTTCCAATTCTGAGCCTGTTTTAGAAATGGCCTTGGAGTTATTGCAGGCAAATAGTGACAATGATGTAACCTTTATTTGCTGGACATGTCCTGATGGTACGTTCTTACCCCAGAGAGTGAAATAAGTAATGTGCATACTGCAGCTTGTAAAATATCTCAGGAAAAAATAGCACAGTACTAAAAACAATCAGTTTGGATGAACCAGTGATGCTTGAATGTATGTTTCCTTCAAGGATGACTTCATTCTGTTTAGAACACTATGTTAAATAAATGCAGAGCCGCAAAATTAATGCAGAGCTCTTAGCAAAGATTACATTTTCTGTTGTCTCAAGTCATTCTTATTACATTAATTGGCAAGTGAAAAAAGGAAACTATTTCACCTCTAGGTGGCGGTGAAGTCTTCTTGAATGTCTTGGACATTTTGTAAGCAGTTTTGTTTAAGATAGATGTTGCATTCACGGGGCCAGGGATGCCAAAAATCAGAGTGCAATATGACAAAGTGTCTTAAATAAGCATAATGATCAGAGATTCACCTTCCATATCTCATAACATTAATCTTTCAAACAGTATTGCCTGATAATAGATTGGCCTGAATAGGATCAAATGAAAGAGTGCAATTAATAGCGACATTTTAAGTGTGAGTTTCACTCAGCTTCTTAGAGCCATAGAGTTCAAGAGCACAGACACAGGCCCGTCGGCCCACCCATGTCTAGGTTCCTTTCCAAAGCACAGTTGCTCAATCTTAAATGACTTGATCAATCCTAATCCCATAATTGCTAGTGCATGCTCATGGTCTGGATCCATCTGTCTTGTATAGACACTCAACAGTTCATCCCATAAATTGAAGACTCCCTGCTGCATATGTGTCCATCGTTATTATTCTACCTCGACTGAAAACAGTGGAAGTATTTCAGATATACATTCTCACCTACCTGGCTAGGTAGCAATGCAGATATTTATTGCTGCTTCCTCAATAAACAAGGTGGCCCTAAATATACTATCCTTATTACTCACTCAGATAGGATAATACTGTTAAGTATTCCCATTTCCACTTCCTAGTTATCTAGTACCGTAATGAGTAGAGTATCACAGCAAAACTGTTCCACAATTTACTCTCTCAAATTTGACCAATATTGGCTGTCACCTTCTTTAGTGACTCGCACCCATTGTAGCTTGCTCCATATGGTGACAACTGAAGCAGTGGGCCATCAAGAATGAATATTCTGAGGCCAAGTGGCTCCACTAACATCCATAACAAGCCTGCCTTGTGCACTCATGCCACCTATTGGTTTGTCACTGAACACATCTGTTGCATGACTCGCCTGTGAAGAAGCTCCCGTTACCATTCCTGTTGTCTTATTCTCTACTTGCTTCACTGAATCACGCCCTGATCAAAACTGCTTTTACGTTCCATTTCTTCCTTCAACAGTAGAGCCTCCGCATTAAATAGTTTCTCCCAAGATCGCACATCAGCCATTCGGCACACTAAGCAATTCTGCAGTGTTCAGTCCAAAAAATCTGACACCGTTTGCCAATGTTTTTAGACTGACCATGCTACTGTCATCCATTTTCTTTTGTTTCCTGGTTGAAAGCATCAAACTTGTAAGTGTCAATGATGGTGTTGGATTAAAATGCCTCTTCAAGATTTTTGTTATGTGTAATATTTTGTATAACACCTCAGCTGTAACTTTTGGTGCCAGAGGTCTTGCTAATATCTTCTATGTTTCCTGTCCTACCACTAGCAATAATATCATCTTCCCCTTCTAGTATATCCACACATTCATTGTTTTGTCTCCTCTCCCAGGACCTAGACAATATTGTTTGCCTTCAGAAACATTTCCACCTGTTTGATAGACTTCTCCTTAGGCAGTCCCTCAGGATTGAGCATGACTTGCTTCTATTCTGGGTTTTGTGGGCTTCTGAGGTGGCCATTGTGGGAACTGCAGACACTTCCACAAATGGGACAGATGCCAGCTAATGGGACAGTTGAGTAGTTTGTGAGGTGGTCTACTCCTTCTGCCTTTTACATAGGGCATCTTTGTGTTTCCAAGGCTTGTCCTCAATGTTCTCAGTAATGTTCTGAATGCTCCTTCTCTTGCAATTAAAGTTGTGGAGTCTTACGATGAAAAGTATAGCAAGAGTAGACTGTCTTTGACATCAAGGCAGCATTTGACCCAAAGTGAGATCAGAGACCACTAGTAAAGAAGAAATCCATAGAACTGAGAGGACGACAGTCCACTGGTTAAAGTTATACTTTACTTTTAAAACTTTATTAACACAGCACGGTAACAGGGCCTTCTGGCCCAACGAGCCCATGCCATGCCAGGTAAAGGCAGTTGTGGTTGTCAGAAGTTCATTGTCCTGCCCTCAGGACATCTCTGCAGGACCAAGTGGCCAGTGTCACCACCAATGACCTTCCACTACTGGGACAGAAGTCAATCTTCAATTTTATTTGCAATTCCTCAAAGAAAAGCAGTCTGTGCAGCAAGACCTGGACAATATTCAGCCAAGAGCTAATAAGCAGCAAGTACCATAAGTACCACACAAGTCCCAAGCAATGACCATTTCCAACAAGAGAAAGTCTAACCATTGAGGTTCACTGAATCCCCAGTCATCAACATCTCAGGGTCACATTGACCAGAAACTTAACTGGACCAGTCACATAAGTGCTGTAACTAAGAGCAGGTCAGAATCTGTGTGTCCTATTTCTCCTGACACCTGAGAGCCTTTCCACCATTTACAAGGCACATAACTCCAACGTAATAGAATACTCTCCATCTCTCTGGATGAATGCAGTGTCAATATTACTTAAGAAGATCAGCACCATCCATAACAAACCAGATACTTTGTTCACCATGCTGAACATTCACCCTTTCTACCATGGCTCCAATATTCTGGAGCTGCAGTGAGTTTGCAATGATTGATTGACCTCAAACAACCAATTTCTTTGTGCAAGGTACAACTCTAACTAATGGATGTTGTTCTTCTAGATCACCATTGTCTTCAGTTTTACCAGCAGTACCACCTACAAAATGCACTGCAGTTACTCATCTCGGGTACTCCAATTCCATCACCCAAGACAGTGACCTCTACCACTAAGAAGGACAAGAGCAGCAGGTATATTTGAAGATCATCACATGCTGGTTCCCTTCCGTTCTGACTTGGAAATGCAGGTGACCCCCACATTACGGGGGGTTGTGTTCCTAGAAAACCATTCGTATCGTGATTTTCCTGAACATGAAACCTATTTTCCTTTGAATCCCAAGGAACTTAAGAAAGGGCTGAGGAGAGCTAGAAGGGGACATGAAAAGGCTTTGGCTAGTAGGGTTAAGGAAAATCCCAAGGCCTTTTTCAAGTACGTGAAGGTTAGGAGGATGGCTAGGGTAAAGGTAGGTCCGATTAAGGACGAAGGTAGGAGAATTTGCCTGGAGGCGGCGGAAGTGGGAGGAGTTCTCAATGAGTACTTCTCTTTGGTATTCACCAGGGAGAGGGGTCTTGATGACGAGGAAGGGAGTGCTGGTAGGGGTAATGTTCTCGAGGTTGTAGATATCAAGAGAGAGGATGTGTTGAAGTTGTTAAATAATATTAAGACAGATAAATCTCTGGGCCCTGATGGGATTTTCCCCAGGCTGCTTCGAGAGGCTAGGGAGGAGATTGTTGAACCGCTGGTAAGGATCTTTGAGTCCTTGTTGTCTATGGGGATGGTGCCAGAGGATTGGAGGGTTGCGAATGTTGTCCCCTTGTTCAAAAAAGGTAATAGGGATAGGCCAGGGAATTATAGACCGGTGATTCTCACGTCTGTGGTGGGTAAGCTGTTAGAAAGGATTCTAAGGGATAGGATTTATGAACACCTAGAGAATCATGGACTGATTAGGGACAGCCAGCATGGCTTTGTGAAGGGAAGATCTTGCCTCACAAGCCTGATAGAGTTCTTTGAGGAGGTGACCAGGAAGATTGATGAGGGCAGTGGGGTGGATGTGGTTTACATGGATTTTAGTAAGGTGTTTGATAAGGTTCCTCATAGTAGGCTTCTTCAGAAGGTCAGAGGACAAGGGATCCAAGGAAGCTTGGCTGTGTGGATTAGGAATTGGCTTGCCTGTAGAAAGCAGAGGCTGGTGGTGGAGGGAGTCCCCTCGGATTGGAGGGCAGTGACTAGTGGTGTCCCGCAGGGATCGGTTCTGGGACCCCTATTTTTTGTGATATTTATAGATGACTTAGATGAGGGGGTGGAGGGCTGGGTTAGTAAGTTTGCGGACGACACTAAGATAGGTGGTGTTGTGGACAGTGTGGAGGGCTGTCGGAGCTTACAGAGGGATATTGATAGGATGCAGAGCTGGGCTGACAAGTGGCAGATGGAGTTCAATCCGGAGAAGTGTGAGGTGGTACACTTTGGAAGGACAAACTCCAGGGCAGAGTACTGGGTGAATGGCAAGGTACCTGGCAGTGTGGAGGAGCAGAGGGATCTGGGGGTTCATATTCACAGTTCATTGAAAGTTGCCTCACAGGTGGAAAGAGCAGTTAACAAGGCCAACGGGATGTTGGCTTTCATAAGTCGCGGGATTGAGTTTAAGAGCCGTGAGGTGATGATGCAGCTTTACAAAACTCTAGTTAGGCCACACTTGGAGTACTGTGTTCAGTTCTGGTCGCCTCATTATAGGAAGGATGTGGAGGCGTTGGAGAGGGTGCAGAGGAGATTTACCAGGATGCTGCCTGGATTAGAGAGTATTGAATATGAGGAGAGGCTTAAGGTGCTAGGGCTTTATTCACTGGAAAGGAGGAGGATGAGAGGAGACATGATAGAGGTATATAAAATACTGAGAGGAATAGATAGAGTAGACAGTCAGCGCCTCCTTCCCAGGGCACCAATGCTCAAGACGAGAGGGCATGGCTTTAAGGTTATGGGTGGGAGGTTCAGGGGAGATATCAGGGGGAGGTTTTTCACCCAGAGAGTGGTTGGTGCATGGAATGCACTGCCTGGAGTGGTGGTGGAGGCAGATACATTGAACAGGTTCAAGAGCTTGTTGGATAGGCATATGTGGGATGGGGGGATATACGGGAGGAAGGGGTTAGGTAGTGTGAGGGTGGTTTGATGGATGGCACAACATGGTGGGCCGAAGGGCCTGTTTTGTGCTGTATGGTTCTACGGTTCTATAAGCGAAGATGCGTTCCTATGGGATGTTTTTCTCTCAACAGTCATGATGAGTACCACAGCTGCTGGTTCATGGTGGGGGGCCACTTAAGAAATTTGCTTTGGAAACTGACATGGCAATCTCTTAAGTGGCCAGCAGCTGCATTTGGAGACATAAGTGACTGCAGATGCTTCCATTAAATATCGTCTGTTACATGCTCTCCCATCCCACCAACCTGTCAATGTCCTCTTCACGTCTACTCTCTTCAGAGATCACTACACTCAAAGTTTTCTTTTTAAAGCACATTTTCATAACAGTACCTGAATATCCAAATCTATAATGTTGGTTTTATGCCAAAATATTATACAGTATATATTTTCTTGAACATTTACACACCCCTGAGTTATGTTCACCAGGGATAATTTTCTTGGCAACTGTATGTTTTCCCTAACTTTAATTTCCACAATATTAACAAAAAAAATATTTTCCTAAAAGTGCATATTTCATGCAGATTTCACATTCTGGCATATGCTAAAGTGTTCAAGACTAAATTCCCAGTGATGACATGGGTATAAATTTCAGTAAGCTTTGCATAGATGTAATTCAGGAATCTCAAAGCAATTTATGATGATATAGTTTTAACTAATTAATTGATACAGATATTTGCATTTCAACATAACTGAATTTTTTCTTTTCCACAAACATAAATTATTGCAAGAATACAGCAGTATCCAACTATGATATACTATGTTGAGATAATTACAACATAATTTTTATTCCAATTATGAAACTGTCAATTCAACCATATACAAAATGGTTGAATTCAACCATATGCACAATAGTTGTGAGCTGGTTTCCATAGTAACTGACACTTTAACATGAAAAGTATCTTTTTTGAAATTCTGCATTTGAATAGACTTTTATATAAAGTTTCATTGTGATTAAAGGCTGCAGATCTCAATTGCAGCCTTTATATTAAACAGAAGGAAGCTTATATAAAGATTTTTTAATGCTGTGACTGAAAAGGATAAGGTCAGAGTTGAGATTTTATCTTATTTATAGGTCAGGTGGCATATGATAGAGCAAAATAATAGACCAATTTAGTAAAACTTAAAATCAAGTTCTTACTATATCCAGTCCATCATTTGATAGAGTATTGGTTCCAACAAGCAAAGATCACATTTATTTCTCCCACTAATACACCATTTTGAAAAAAGACACCAAGCTTACTTTTCCTTAACAAGCATATGTTTCGCTGGACATTATCTCACCAACTCACTTCAACAGAAGCCCATGTGACTGGCTCACAAACTTATTAATATGTACTGTGGAGGAGGTAGGTAAGATTTATCAAATGAATTAACAGTGGGTTGGGTACAAATGAAGGATTGTTATTGTACTGTACAAAGAAATGGTTTGTTTCACCATACACCATATTAACTGGTTAGACACCAAATTTTTATCAGATATCACATTTTCAGGCTTACCATAAGAGTTTGATGTTAGGATAATTGGAAGGTCAAATAAACCTGAACATCTCCACTGTGTTAATTTAACTGAACTCTATTAGAACAGCAACTTTTATTACTTTCAAAGCATTCATATTAACTTGTTATTATCTTCTGACGGCCCTAGTTATTAGGACTTGGAGGAGGGTAGAATTATACACCACTCAAATCATTCCCCACCATGACAAAGTTATATGGGCAAATCCCAACAGAATCTAATGGGCTGCCTTAGAAATAAACACATGCTTTGTTATTATTCATGACCTAGGCTCACATTTTATGACTGACATATTGTTAATGGACTTATCATTGAGCACTTGATTAGTTTTGTACTCATGGCTTTGTGGATAGAAAAAAACTGATAAATAGAGCAAACATGAATTTAAAACTAGCAATCTGGTAAAGAGTTGTAGTCATAGAGAATCCTTAAAACTTAACTCAGTCCTACCAAACATTGCTCTCCACTTAGTTCCAGATTTTTAGACTTTGAATTCTTAGCTGGGATATTTGGTACTTAAGTAATGAGACACAATATTCTCTGCAGTCTAAAGTACTTAAAATACTTGATAGTGACAAATTTTATTACTATTCAACCAGACAGGTGAACACTGTGTCAGTGAACTCATTTGTGATTGACCTAGTCACTGCCTGAAATAACAGCCAATGACAGCCTTACTTTCCCAGGTCAGATGTGAGAGGCCCTCAGCACACTTGAGTTGGGCAGTAACAAGGTCAGGACAATGAGCTTAGAACAATGTCAGCAGAGTGGAGAGGCTTTACCTCCATGGCAGACTCCACGACAGAAGGCAAAACTGGGCCTTAACTCACCTTTTAAATGATAGTTGGTGACCCCATTCCAATGAACAGGCATCAACCGGATATAATTTGTATGGAGGTATTTGTATGGAAACATCAGGGACACATCCCTCCCACCAACAAGGACATCTTCAAGAGGCGATGCCTCAAGAAGACAGTATCCATCATTAAGGACCATCACCATCCGGGACATGCCCACTTCTCATTACTACTGTCAGGGAGGAGGTACAAGAGCCTGAAGACCCAAACTCAATGATTTAGGAACAGCTGCTTCTCCTCTGCCATCAGACTTCTCAACGATCCATAAACCCTTGAACACTACATCATTATTCCTTTTTTTGCACTTATTTATTTATTTTTGTAATTTATAAATTTTTATGTCTTTGCACCGTACTGCTTCTGCAAAACAACAAATTTCACATCATATTGTCAGTGATAATAAATCTGATTCTGCAAGAAGCAAATTCCCAAAGTCTACACTGTGGTGAACAGGTACAGAGATCTGGAACGTATTCTCATGCAGCCTGTAGCTAGCTAATGGTTCTCAATGGACTTGGTCCAGAGACCCCATACTTGTGGTATTAAAATGTGTGCCATGTTTATCCTGGTGAGTTTCAGGTATCAGTAAACTTAGCCCATTAAAACACGCGGAGCAGCTAATGTTGTAGCTCCACTTTTACAGACTACATGTGAAATTGAATGAACTTTTCTGAAAATTATATTCTGTTTAACCCTATACAGGTCCTTCCCAGGTTACAAATGCCCAGTTTATGTACAGCCCACACATACAAACTAGTGTTTGGGAGACCATTAGGATAGATTTGCCCATTACTGTGGGGCTGCAGGTATCTTCTGCCATGTGGGAACTCATTGTATCTTGCAGAGAAATTGGATGTTGAGTTAAAAACCCTGTTTTAACTACATGTTGCCCTTGATTGGCCAATATTTTTATTTAAATACAATATATTGCCAGGTGGCCACATTTCACACTTGCGAACTGTCATAACCTGGGGAGGATCTGTAGTTTGTGTGAAATGAAGCATTTTCTTCTTTTAAAAATCAACATTATCTCCTGGGAATGAAGATGGGGAGCCACCTGCAGCCAAACTGCAACATTTTCTAAATCATACTCGGAATTTGTAACAGCAAGCATGTTCCCACTTGGCAATCTGTCTTCATATATAAGTCCTACAATTTCTTTTGATTTAATAAAGGTTCAAGTTTCAATTGCAATAGGTTCATTCTTAAATAAATATTTACAATTAAATTAAAATACAGTTCTTATTGAAATGATATCTGTAGGTCAGTTAGTACCCATGTTGAATAGAAACATAGAAATTGGGAGCAGGAGTAGGCCATTCAAAGATGCTGCACCATTTATGGCCATTCATCCAAATTCAACACCCTGTTCCCGCATTCTTTCCTTATCCCTCGATTTTCTAACTGATTTGAACTGTATCTAACTTTTTCTTGAATATATTTAATGATTGTGCTGATCTGGCCTCAGCTGCCTTCTGTGGTAGACAATTCCACAATTTAACCACTCCTTAGATGAAGACATTTCTCCTCAACCCATCAGTGGCCTACCCTGTATTCTTTGGCTGTGATCCATGGTTTGGGACTTCCCTACCATTAGGCACATGCCCAGTCCTGTCAGAATTTTGTAAGTTTCAATGATTTTCCCTTTCACTCTTCTAAGTTCAGTTGTCCCAATCTGTCTCCATATATCAGTCCTATAATCTCAGGAATCAGTCTGGTAAACCTTCACTGCTCTTTCTTCATAGCACAGACATTCTTCCTCAAATAAGGAGATCAAAACTGCATACAGAACTCAAGCTATAGTCTCACCAGTGCCCCGAACAATTTCAGTCAGACATCCCAGCTCCTGTACTCAGTTCTTCAAACTTTGAAGGTCAACATACCATTTGCTATCTTAACTGCCTGCTACACCTGCACGCTTACTTTCATCGGCCAATGCACAAAGACATCCAGGATTCACCATGCCTCCCCCTCTCCTCATCTATCAGGGTTCAGATAATAACCTGCCTGCCTGTTTTGCCACCAAAGTGGACAACCTCATATTTATCCACATCTGCCATGCACTTGCACACTCAATCAACAGATTGTAGCTTTGCTGCTGATTTATTTGCCTCCATTTGATGATGTTTACCCTACATTGTGCTGAAATACTTTCTCTGTAACTGTAACACTATATTCTGCATTCTGTTATTGTTTTTCCTATTCGTACTACCTAAATGTACTTATGTTTGGAATGATCTATATGGATGGCATGCAAAACAGAGCTTTTCACTGTATCTCGGTACATGTGACAATAATGAACCAACTACCAATATGTTTGACCTGCAAAGGAAGCACTGCACAGCATCCATGTTCTTTGTACTGAACCACTACCCTATCAGACCTTATTCATGGCTCTGACCATGAAGATAATGGTCATGGCTGGTATTAGAGCTGAGCATGGAAGTGACCCTGAAACAGCACCTGTGTTCTTCAGGAACTAGATATGTGGCCTCTATACAAAGCCTCACACAATGAACAGAGAGTGTCAGTTTAAAATGTGATGTGATCTCAACTTATGCATATTCACTACCCTTCTTCCAACAGGTGGATATGTGTTCCTTGATGGAGTACTGAGACATTTAGTATATTAAAATTGAGCTCTTATTGTGCAATTAGAACATAGAACATAGATCAGTACAGCACAGGACAGGCCCTTCGGCCCATGATTTTATGCCAAACTAATTAAACGTGTAATTAAATGCCTAACTAAACTAATCCCTTCTGTCTAAACAATGTCCAAATCCCTCCATTCTCTGCACATTCATGTGTCTATCTAAGAGCCTCTTAAATGCCTCTATTATATTTGCCTCCACCACCACCCCTGGCAGCGCATTTCAGGCACCCACCACTCTCTGTGTAAAAAAACTTGCCCCACACATCCCCTTTGAACTTACCTGCTCTCATCTTAAATACATGCCCTCTGGTATTAGACATTTCGACCCTGGGAAAAAGATACCGGTTGTCGACTCTATCTATGCCTCACATAATCTTATAAACTTCTATCAGGTCTCCCCTCAGCCTCCGCCACTCCAGAGAAAACAACCCAAGTTTGTCCAACCTCTCCTTATAGCACATGCCCTCTAATCCAGGCAGCATCCTGATAAACCTCTTCTGCACCCTCTCCAAAGCCTCCACATCCTTCCTATAATGGGGCGATTAAGACTCCAAGTTAAAATTCATCACTACCTTTTGTGCTTTTCTGGGATCAAAGAATCTTACAATGACAGGGTGAGAGCTACTGCCTCCACAACTCCCTAGGACTGTGTCCTAAACCCAATCATCTTCAGCTGTTTCACCAAGGACCTTATATAGAGTCAAAATTGAGAAAGTTTGCTGATGATCGCACAATGTTCAATTCCATTCATAACTCCTGAGCAAATGCTGACATGCAGCAAGAATTAGATAACATTCAGGCATGGACAGATGAGTGGAAAATAACATTCAAGGTACAAAAATTCCAAGCAATGATCATCTCCATCATTAAAGAGTCTAAGAAACTACGTTCAATGACATTTCCATCACCAAGTCCCCCATTACACATCTTGAGGGACAACATCGAGCAGAAACTCAGCTGGATCAAGCACATCAGGAGCAGAGGACTGACTTACCTGTTGATACACCACACCTTTCCACCATCTACAAGGCACAGGAATGTGATGTAATACCCTGGATTAATGCAGCTCCAACAACTTTCAAGAAGCTTGGCACCATTGAGGACAAAATAGTCTGCTGGATTTATATTCCATCCACCACTGCTGCACAGTGGCTGCAGAGTGTACCATCTATAAAATGCATGGAGTTACTCACCTGGGTTATTCTTACCCCATCTCCAAACCCATGACCTATTCCACCAGGAAGAACAAGGGCTTCAGAAGCAAGGAAACATAGCCAGCTAAAAATTCCTCTCCAAGTCAAATATCCTGGCTTGGAAAATGCATTGCTGGTCCATTACTGTCACTGGATCTAATCCTAGAATTATCATCAACTGCTCTGTGGGTGTATCCACAACAGAAGGACTGCAATGGTTCAACCAGGAAGCTCATCCCCAACATGTCAAAGGCAACAAATGCTGGCCTTGTTAGTGACGCCTGGATCTTTAAAAATGAATTAAGAAAAAGACACCTGCCTCTTTTAAAACCTCATTCAGGCTTGGCAAGAGCAGACATGCTTCACCTGAACCAGCCTTTGACCTACTGCCCAGCTTTCATCATGCCCCCCCCTCCCCCCCCCCCCCCACTATTGATTGCCAGGTACACATCCTGCCTCCAGCCTCCAAGAGTTTCCTCCTAATGAGACTATGCATTGGAGCAACACACAAAGCGCTGGAGGAACTCAGCAGGTTAGGCAGTATCTATGGAGGGAAAAGGATGGTCGATGTTTCAGGTTGAGACCCTTCATCCGGACCCTGCATTGGAGCTGTTAGGCAGAAAACAGAGTGAAAGAAGTGCTAATGAAGTCCTGCCATTAAGATTGGGAAAAACTCATTGGATTTTTTGACCATTTTTAGCCATGCTCCTTTACCGTAAATATCAGAGTCCAAGCTTCCTTTCATTTCATCTCTTTTTGCTTTTTAATCTGGTCTGAAGCTACTGAATTCACACCAGAGACGGCACAGGGTCAATCAGCCTCCAGTCATTGCTCTCAGCTTTTTGTCAAACAGCTTTGTATTTATTCAAATTCAACAGAATGTTTTACTCAAGAAATATGTAAGCACAATAAAGTTATTCTGATAAGAAAATTAAATGTGCAAATGGCTTCAAAATGCATAACATAAACATTAAGACCAATTAACCAAGCCCATAACAAGCATTTTATTGCCATTTTTGCAAGTTACATGTCAACACTAGTAAATTAACTGGACAAAATAACACTATTTCCAATAAATATCCTATGTTGGAGATCAGAAGGAAACAGTTAATTAAAGTCGGTTTTTTTAACTAACATGATTTGTGTCTCAAAACAATTTAATAATTCTCTTGTGCATAATGATTAATCATTCACCAATTCAGCATTTACTGAAACAGCCTTTCTTTGAAAGAGGACAACAAGCGATCATTGTTTCGACTTTTAAGCTGACTCAAAATCTCATATAATCAATGATATTTGTTAAAATTTGCCTGCAATTATATATGTTATGATCAAAACTTCACAAATAGCTTACAGAATCCTCTGTTCAAAATCCTAAAGATGAAAGTTTTAGTGAAACTAATGGTGCCTGTGATTTAGTTAATCACTACACAGAACATACTTTTAACCAAAGTAATTTTCTCAGAATTGCATTGTCAATCATTATCAGTTCTCAGATCTTCTCGTGATAATGGGAAAATGTGTCAGATAAGGAAATTAACCACTTCTCTCCCTGAAAAATGAACAATTTATACTTTTATGTAGTCCGATGTGAAATATCCTTCCCTATCTTTGCCACCTGCAATGAAAGATATGATCCCAATTGTTAATCTTCCTTTCTCTTTCTGAAGCACTTCAAGAATTTTATGTTTTAATTCCCATATTTCACCATGGTCTAGAACATGTAATATGCTTCCAAGTTGTGACAATCAAATAAAATGACACAGTGCTTGTACCAGTTCAGGTGCATTGGAAAGTTGCAAATTAAGGTTTATGCAGTCTTTGTCATATTAAGGATGATTTATTAAGGCTGTCATATTTAGCCTTCTGTAGAGAATATGCGACCTATAGAAAGAAACCCGATTCCAGGTCTACAGTGTAGTCATCATTCTGACACTCCTCTATAGATGTAAAGTTTGAATGACCTGATTTGTTGACAACGTCTCAAGAGTGGGGAGAGAATTCTGAAGATTTACAAGCTGCTGCATGAAAAAAATAATTTCATCTCTGTGCAAAATGTCTGAACCCTTATCCTCAGCCTGTGACCATAGTTCTAAACTTCAGCTGAGGAAACAGTCTTTCAGTCTCAAATCTTTCAAACCCTCTCTGAACATTGTTATATCTCAACTTGATCACCTGTCATTCTTCTAAACTCAAGCAAGTATAGAAGACTCTTAATTTCTCCTCAAAGCACAAACCCCTTATGCCAGAAATCACCCTAGTGTATCTCTTTTTTGGATATAGAAAACAAAACTTCACGCAGCACTCCAACTGAGATCTCATCAGAGACCGAGGTGTCATGGATTTTATTGGTTCACTAACCCACAACATTGAGTCTGCTGCTTCTAAGAGGCTTTTGTATAAGTGAGGAACATTTGTCCAAACTGTGCAGCAGATTAGTTCAGTGAATCTCCTCAATGATTTATGCAGATTTTGGGTTATAATCATAATATCACAGAACAATACAGCAAATACAGGCTCTTCGGCCCACAATGTTGTGCCAACCTTTAAACCACGCCTAAGACTATCTAACGCCTTCCTCCCACATATCCCTCTATTTTAAATTCCTCCATATGCTTATCAAGCAATCTCTTGAATTTGACCAATGTACCTGCCCCCACCACTACCCCAGGCAGCGCATTCCACGCCCCAACCGCTCTCTGGGTAAAAAACCTCCTTCTGATATCTCCCTTGAACTTCCCAGCCATTACTTTAAAGCCATGTCCTCTTGTATTGAGCATTGGTGCCCTGGGAAAGAGGCGCTGGCTGTCTACTCTATCTATTCCTCTTAATATTTTGTACACCTCTATCATGTCTCCTCTCATCCTCCTTCTCTCCAAAGAGTAAAGCCCTAGCTCCCTTAGTCTCTCCTCATAATGCATACTCTCCAAACCAGGCAGCATCCTGATAAATCTCTTCTGCACCCTTTGCAACGCTTCCATATCCTTCCTATAATGAGGCGACCAGAACTGGACACAGTACTTTAAGTGTGGTCTAACCAGAGTTTTGTAAAGCTGTGTCATTACCTTGCGGCTCTTAAACTCGATCCCACAACTTATGAAAGCTAACATCCCATAAGCTTTCTTAACTACCCTATCCACATGAGAGGCAACTTTCAGTGATCTGTAGATATGAACCCCCAGATCCCTCTGATCCTCCACACTACCCAGAATCCTGCCATTAACTTTGTACTCTGCCCTGGAGTTTGTCCTTCCAATGTGTACCACCTCACGCTTCTCTGGATTGAACTCCATCTGCCACCTCTCAGCCCAGCTCTGCATCCTATCAATGTTCCTCTGCAATCTTCAACAATCCTCCACACTATCCACAACACCACCAACCTTTGTGTCATCTGCAAACTTGCCAACCCACCCTTCTACCCCCTCATCCAAGTCATTATTAAAAATAACAAAAAGCAGAGGTCCCAGAACCGATCCTTGTGGGACACCGCTAGACAAAGCCCTCCAATCTGAATGCACTCCCTCCACCTCAACCCTCTGCCTTCTACAGGTAAGCCAATTCTGAATCCACACAGCCAAGCTTCCCTGGATCCCATGCCCTCTGACCTTCTGAAGAAGCCTACCACGTGGAACCTTGTCAAATGCCTTACTAAAATCCATGTAGACCACATCTACCGCACTACCCTCATCAATCTGCCTGGTCACCTCCTCAAAGAACACTATCAGGCTTGTGAGACATGACCAGCCCTTCACAAAGCCATGCTGGCTGTCCCTGATCAGACCATGATTCTCTAAATCCCCATAGATCCTATCTCTAAGAATCCTTTCCAACAGCTTTCCTATAATTCCCTGGACTATCCCTACAACCTTTTTTGAATAAGGGGACTATATTTGCCACCCTCCAATCCTCCAGTACCATTCCCATGGACAATGAGGACTCAAAGATCCTAGCGAACGGTTCAGCAATCTCCTCCCTCGCCTCGCGGAGCAGCCTGGGGAATATTCCATCAGGCCCCGGGGACTTGTCTGTCCTAATATTTTCTAACAGCTCCAACATACCCTCTCTCTTGATACCTACATGCTCTAGAACATTAACCTTACCAACATTGTCCTCAGCATCATTAATACCCCTTTCCTTGGTGAATACTGAAGAGAAGTATTCATTGAGGACCTCACCCACTTCCACAGCTTCCAGGCACATCTTCCCACCTTTGTCTCTAATCGGTCCTACCTTTACTCTTGTCATCCTTTTACTCTTCACATAAGTGAAAAATGCCTTGGGGTTTTCCTTAACCCTACTCGCCAGGGCCTTTTCATGTGCCCTTCTTGCTCTCCTCAGCCCCTTCTTAAGTTCTTTCCTTGCTATCCTATATTCCTCATGAGCCCCATCTGATCCTTGCTGCCTTCACCTTATGTATGCTGCCTTCTTCCTCCTAACTAGATGTTCCACCTCTCTTGTCAACCATGGTTCATTCACCTTGCCATTCCTTCTCTGCATCACCGGGACAAATTTATCCCTAACATCCTGCAAGAGTTCCCTGAACAATGACCACATCTCCATAGTACATTTCCCTTCAAAAATGTCATCCCAATTGACACTCGCAAGTTCTAGCCTTATAGGCTCATAATTTGCCCTTCCCCAATTAAATATCTTCCTGTCCTCTTTGCTCCTATCCTTGTCCATGACAATGCTAAAGGTTATGGAGTGGTGGTCACTATCACCCAATGCTCACCCACTGAGAGATCTGTCACCTGACCCGGTTCATTACCTAATACTAGATCCAATATGGCATTCCCTCTAGTTGGCCTGTCAACATACTGTGACAGAATCAGTCCTGGACACACTTAACAAACTCTGCCCCATCTAAACCTTTGATGCTAAGGAGGTGCCAATCAATATTTGGGAAGTTGAAGTCTCCCATGATAACAACCTTGCTATTTTTGCACCTTTCCAAAGTCTGCCTCCCAATCTGCTCCTCAGTATCCTTGCTGCTACCAGGGGGGCATATAGAATACTCGCAGTAGAGTAACTGCTCCTTTCTTGTTCCTAACTTCCACCCATACTGACTCTTGAGAGGATCCTTCTACATTATCCACCCTTTCTGCAGCTGTAATAGTATCCCTGACCAGTATTGCCACCCCTCCTCCTCTTCTCCCCCCCCCTCCCTATCCCTTTTAAAACACTGAAATATGGGAATATTCAGTATCCATTCCTGCCCTGGTGACAGCCAAGTCTCTGCAAGAGCCACAATATCATAGATCCATGTATTTATCCAAGCTCTCAGTAAGTTATAGGAAATATTATCTAAGTCATTTGAAAAAATAAACACAGCACCATTTGCTGCAATATATTTACAAATTGTCTAATTCTTATTAATAATAAATGCCTTGCCCCACATTCACACAATTTTGATTCTGTTGATAAAGTAATCCCTGAATTCATTATTGAAACTAAGCAGTCTGAAAGAAATCCTGGTGTTCTACTTGTCAGCAGTTATTCCTCTTGTTGTTCAGTGCATCAAAAACAATGCGATCATGGGACTGAGGAGGTTAAGTTATTGCCTTCAATATTTGTCCTCTTCGACTCTAAGTTTTGTGAGGGAAAAAAAGGCACGTTCATGTTGAAACAGTCAGGGAAATCCCAGGGTGTGTTACCATTACAGAGTTTGTCATGTGAATGAATGTTGTTTTTGCTGACATGCAGAGATGATTATTAAATTCGTGTTATAGGATTGGATTATCAGCCAGTGAGCAGGTGCCTTTAAATTTCTGCAGTGCATTTGGAAGAGCTGTTGTAATGCAGCCATGGCGTTTGCTATTGTTCATTATCACTCACCATTCATAAACCCTTCACTGCAGTGGAAAAGCAGAGCTTTCCATCCAAACTATCAGAGACGTGTGTGGCACTGTCAAGTTCTGGCATAGGTTAGAGAAGGTGACTGAAATCTACCAGATGCACCTCAAAGGCATACACGCTCTGGTAAAAGCAAAACACCTGGGAAATATATGGGACAGTAAGGCTCAGCAAGTGTGGAATGGTATGTGGGTGACTAACGGGAATGCCAGTATTGAGCAAAGGTATTGTAACTTTAAGGGGTTAGTGAGACAGTGATTGGACGTGTGGGGGCAGAGTTTAGAGTAATTAGGGAATGATAATGGCTGTAGTTGAGAGGGTCAATGATTATGCAGAGTAAAAATAGCAGACCTATGAGGAATAACTCAGGGGTAGACAATCCAGGCCGGGTTGATCCAGTCTTTGTGAAGATGCTCAAGGAAGTTCTGAGCTCAATCTACCAGGAGGTCTTAGATCTAGAGATAACAGTAGGATCTATCTACTCCCTGATAGGGTCATGAGCCAGTGAGATAGACCAGAGACAGCAAAGGTAGTTTGCAAGGTGGCTGCAATATAGTCAGTGTGATAAGTCATCTTAGGCACCAATCCTTAATTAGTCTTTCAGCCAATATTCCCTATAGTTCCTGTGTACCTATTAGGGTTAACTGTCAAAACATTACATTAACTGATAGCTGAACTATTCCAGTGTTGCAGTACTTAAAATTCCTCAGTGCTGTTGGTATTTTCATTACTCACAGTTTGCATTGTGTCCATTATGCACACTTGAAATTTCCATACAGTACAAACCATTTTGTGTGACTGTCACACTTTCAGTGTTGCTATTGTCAGTTTTTATTTTGAGGTTTATCTGCATCCTCATTAATACTTAAACTATTTCCACAGTCAATTGTACTGAAAGGCAGATGCAGAGAGTAGCTTGCCTGCTGCTCATCATTATTATCTCCATACATTTCAAAGAAAATAAAATAGATGTTATAGAATTGAGTTTGTGAGCAAAATTACAATACAGTTTACAATAAAAACAAAAGTTATCAAGACAAGCTTGTTGATAGGATATTAGTAAATTAATGATGTTTTAAGTAACGGAGAAATTTTCTAAAAGCAGAATGAATTTAGCAAAGAATATAAGGTCTATTGCTGGGTTTTATTTATGTTTAAATCCCTAAACATGAGAAAGTATAACAATAGTGCACACGCCATGGTTGGAGAATTTTGAACAAGATGTATGACTCATAAAATTCATATCTGTCATTACCCATCTGATGTAATCGTGGAAGGCTCTGTTAAATCTTTCAAAAATTACCTCAGATGGCCCTTTCTTCTGCACCATGCTTATTCAATGATGTAAGGTTAAGAGACGGCCACAGCAAAAGCGCTGATTTCCAAAATAGCAGTGAATCAGCACTGTATACTGATTGACATGCTGATATGTTGGGTCTTATTATTCAAGTGGATGATGTCAGCCTTCCCAACATTGGTCTATCTTTGGGTCATTTTTCACAAAATTATTTATCACTATTTTGGACACACCACACAGCGTCACACTGGTCTGTTTATGGAGTGGTGCACTGATAGAGTTGGGAGTTCTTACACGGCAAACCAATGATTTTTGGTCCTGATTTTGCTGCATGTATCTTGCCACTCATACTTGGTGCTCGGGTGTATATTAGTCACTTGCAAGGTGAACGCTGAAAGATTATCTATCTCTAACACCTCTCTCTCCTTCCTTGATCTTTCCGTCTCCATCTCAGGAGATTCCTTATCCACTGACATCTTCTACAAACCCACGGATGCCCACAGCTACCTCAATTACAGCTCCTCCCACCCTGTCTCTTGCAAGGATGCTATCCCTTTTTCTCTGCCTCTGCCGCATCTGCTCCCACGATGAGGCTTTCCACTCCAGGACATCTGAGATGTCCAAATTCTAACCAGGGTCTCCCCCCGACTGTGGTCGAAAGAGCTCGCACCCATATCTCTGCCATTTCCCACACCTCCTCCCTCACCCCCACCCCTCCCAGACCCAATAGGGGTAGGGTATCCTTTGTCCTCACATTTCATCCCACCAGCCTACATATCCAACATATCTTTCTCTGCCACTTCTGCCATCTCCAAGGGGACCCTACCACCAAGCATATCTTCCCCTCCCTACCCCTTTCTGCCTTTCGCAGGTACCGCTCTCTCTGCGACTCCCTCATTCATTTCTCCCCCCCACCCTGCTGGTGTACAATGGCCATCCCAATGCTAAAAGTAGTTAGACACAGTCATCTCCCAATTCTCAGTCAGGAGTGGAAGCAATCCATCCTCAACCCCGAAGTACTGCCTAAGAAGAAGAAGAGAACTGTCATGTGGGTGGACCAGAACAAGCCCTGCCTACAAAATGGCTTAGAAACCTTTGCTTGACAACAAAGCCACACCCCCAGCATTGCCATCTCTCAAAGATTTTAGAATGCTTCTGAATGTCCCTAATATTCCAATACTACTGAAAATCAAATTGGGAAAAAAATTGCTCAATCGATTAAAAATTTAATTTAATAATACAGCATAAACAAATCAGTAAAGAAAAAAACTTACCCTTTTTCCACATTGCAGTAAGGTCTCCCTCCAATCAACTGATTAGGCTCAAAGATCCTGCCTCTAACTTGGCTCAGGAAATGCAAACAGATTTCCTCCAGTAATTGCAGGGGATTTCAAGCAAGTCTTTACTCCACTGCTGACCCCATGCAGAGTTTACTGGCAGTGTGTAATGACAGATTGGCCACCAAGAGTTTGCTAGCAAGTTCAGGGCTTCCACACTCAGTTGTCTGTGCACTAATATCTCAAAGTTGCTGGCATTTACCAGCAAGCTGAGGACATTTATTTCCCATGAAACTTGTCTCTCTGATTGTCATTCTTTGCACTAAAGTCTTGCTTTTGCCTAGTCTTTCTTTTCTCTCTCTTTACTATCTTATAATTTATGTATAATTTATATTCTGTATGTGGTTTGAACCTACATGCTTATGATCTTACTGCAAGCAAGTTTTTGATTGGACCTGTACCTCACCGTACTTCTGCACATGACAATAAACTTGACTTGATATTAATCTAGAGTCTTCTATTCATTTTCACACAAATCTGCAGAAAGAGCTGTGAATTCGCACCAACAGTACTGAAAATATAAAGACATCCTATTTCAGAGCAGAATGAAATCACTTTCACCTCAAGAATAGTCTTTGGTATTCTAACCTACAATATGCCCTCAAATGGTATTGAGACAGAATACACCTCAGTGTCTGTGTGACTCCAACAGCAGCATATGCTTTCCTGGACCACAGCCAATACCTTGAACCCAGCATGCAGTGAAGTTGTCTGGAAATATGGAAACCATGAAGATGACCTCATCTGCGCCTGCTGACATCCGTCTACTCCTTCTGACCATTTGCTAAGCAACGTCCAATGTATGCAAATCAGTTAAAGTTGACTCAGACATAGGGAAACCTCACTCTGCTGCCAACATTACTGACAAATGGTTTGGTTAACCCCTTTGCATTGTCCACAAGATGACTTCAAAGTATTCAATACACCCATCAGTGTAAACGTTGTAGTTAATACTGTCTGATTACTGTGAGCACAGTCCTGATGTGTTCAGTTCCCCCTATTGTTGGTGAGTCTGCAAATGGTTGATGCAGTGAAAGTTTAATGAGGGAGTGAGGTAAAAAATGAGCTGTCATCTGATGTTATTTCTACTCTCTGCACCAGCAGTGCTTAGAATGCTGCTGGAAACTAGTGTTCCCGAATTGAATTTTGGGAGTCCCAGCCTGAATGAGTCCAGATATCCAGATGCATCACAGCTTGGTTTGGCAGCTGCTCTGCCCAAGACGGCAAGAAACTGCAGAGAGTTGTGGACACAGCTCAGTCCATCATGAAAACCAGCCTCCCCTCTATGGACTCTGTCTACACTTCCCACTGCTTCAGGAAAGCAGCCAAGATAATCAAGGACCCCTCCCACCCTGATCATTCTCTCTTCTCCCCCCTTCCATAGGGTAGAAGATACAAAAGCTTGAAAACATGCACCACGAGGCTCAAGGACAGCTTCTGTCCTGCTATATAAGACTCTTAAATGGACCTCTTGTATGATAAAGATGAACTCTTGATCTCACCATCTACCTCTTTGTGGCCCTTACACCTTATTGTCTACCTGCACTGCACTTTCTCTGTAACTGTAATAATATATTCTGCATTCTGTTATTGCTTTTCCCTTTGTACTACCTTGATGTACTTTTGGCGGGGGTTGGGGTGGGGGTTTAGATATGCTCACCCTGTTTAGAGGGTGAGGAAAGATGTCTACAATGCTGTCTAAAGTTAGGTTTGGCATTCAGGGTCTTTTGGTTGGTGGCTGTAAAAGTTAAGGTCAGTTAGCTGTTCTGAGGTAGTCTATCTTAGAACAATAACATTTCACAGCGCAGAGAACAAGAACATTCAGCTCTTATTTTTCAGCAGATTCCAAATATGTGAGGGAGGTCCCTGAAAAAAAGACTACGTTCCCAAAAGATAGTGTCAGCCAATCAGCTGGCTGGTTTATGGGGATGAAAACAACATTACAAACAACATCATAGCTTTTCGTGAGCAGGACTTGTCAATCAGTTTCTGCTTCCCTTCTGCATCATAACACTGCCCTAGATTTTCATTGAAATTGCAGCAAGGTTTAAGTATCATGGTCATGCCTCATTTTCCTAAAGTGGATGCAGTATTCCCTGCATAGACTGCTCAGTACGGTGCGGAGTTTATCTTCTGAATGGTACTTTACTGATTTGTTTACATGTTACAACATTCAACTTGCTACAGGGATTATGGGGACACAAGAGACTGCAGGTGCTTTAAATCTGGAGCAACACACAAAGTGCTGGAGGAACTCAGCAGGTCAGGCAGCATCTATGGAGGGAAATGGACAGTCGACATTTTGGGTCGAGACTCTTCATCGGTATGGGAAGAAGTGGGGAGATAGCTAGTATAAAAATGTGGAGGGAAGGGACCGGAAAGAAAGAGGGGAGATGGCTAGTATAAAAAGGTGGAGGAAAGGGTTTCACAAGAGACTGCAGATGCTGGAAATCTGGAGCAACACACAAAGCGCTGGAGGAGCTCGGTAGGTTAGGCAGCATCTAAGGAGGGAATTGGACAGTCGATGTACAGGGATTATGGAATTATATTTGATAAGAGCTAAATTAATAAAAACATAGATTATTTAGGCCTCATTATAGGAAGGATGTGGAAGTTTTAGAGACAGTGCAGAGGAGATTTAATAGAATGCTGCCTGGATTGGAGAGCATGTCTTATGAGGATAGGTTGAGTGAGCTACGGCTTTTCCCTTTGGAGAGAAGGAGGATGAGAGGTGACTTGATAGAGGTGTACAAGATGATAAGAGGCATAGGTCGAGTGGACAGTCAGAAACTTTTTCCCAGGGCGACAATGGCTAGCATGAGGGGACATAATTTTAAGGTGATTGGAGGAAGATATAAGGGGGATGTCAGGGGTAAGTTTTTTACACAGAGCGTGGTGGGTGCATGGAACACACTGCCGGCAGAGGTTGTGGGGGCAGATACATTAGCGGCATTTAAGAGACTCTGGCACATGAATGGGGGGACTATGTGGAAGGGAAGGGTTAGATAGATCTTAGAGCAGGATAAAATGTCGGCCCATTTTGCTGTAATGTTCTATTTCTCATCAATCTTAAATCCTTCACTAAAAGAAAAATAGAGGGAGAGAAAGAAAGATTGAACTAAGAGAGAAGCATAATATAATTGCATTTAAAATAAAGAGGTATTAAATTAATTAATCAAACTCAAAGAAGTCAGTGCCCATAGCCCAGACAATTACATCCACACACTTTAACAGGATGTAAAGAAGAGAAACAAAGAATGGCCATTTCTGCTGTAGGTTATGTATCTGAAATAGTAACGCAGTTTTTATCTCAGTCTTGATACTGCCTGATCTGCTGGGCACTTTCTATACCTCTGACTTGCATTTCACAGCTTTTACTTTTTCTTCTCTCTCTCTCGCTCTCTCTCTCTCTCTCTCTCTCTCTCTCTCTCTCTCTCTCTAACTGGCCTCATGAATCTATCAACCAGATGGATGCCATTTTATGCTTATCACGGTGGCAACCCTGACCACACCCGAGAATATTCTCCTTGTTGCATCCAGCAATACTCCACCTTCGCTGCCACTTAAAATGAACTTGTTTCTTATCTTTCCCAGTTCTGATAAAAGGTCTTTGACTTGAGGTAATATCTCTGTTTCTTGTTTCACAGGTGCTTGTGGAACACAAAACATAGAACAGTACAGCACAGAAACGCCCTTCGGCCCATGACGTTTACTCCAAACATGCCAATCTAACCAATCCTATCTGCCTGCACAAGGTCCGTATCCCTCTATTCCCTGCCTGTTCATGTGCCTGTCCAAATACTTCTGAAACGTTGCGATTGTATCTGCTTCCACCACCTCCCCTGGCCGTGTGTTTCAGGGACCTACCACTCTCTGTGTAAAAAACTTGCTATGTAAATCTCCTTTGAACCTTCCCCCTCTCACCTTAAAACTATGCCCTCCTGTGTGGTTCAGCATTTTCTTTTTATACAGAGGAGAGAACATCACCACACTTATTTAACAATTCATTCTGAAATAGTGACATGGCAGAGGCTCAGCAGAAAACCAATGAAATTCTTAATGTTAAGAGGATGAACATTCTGTCAAAATCTCATGTAACAGGGATAACAGATGGTTGCAAACTGATAAGGAAGTGCTGGTACGGCTGGTTACACTTAAAGTAGCTGTCACCCTGTCGAGATTGGA
Organism: Pristis pectinata; assembly: GCF_009764475.1. NCBI lineage: Eukaryota > Metazoa > Chordata > Chondrichthyes > Rhinopristiformes > Pristidae > Pristis > Pristis pectinata. Next base: position 37,127,859 of record NC_067411.1, read on the forward strand.
TACATTTCAGGCTGCTGTGGGAAATTGAGCTGGAACAGGGTTTGCCATAATATTCCAGTCCTCCCTTATCATAAAGAAAGTGCCAAATGTAACACTCACGTCCAAAAAAGAGGTATAGGGACATGCACAGCAACTACAGACCAATTAGTATTACCTCACTAGTGTGGAACCTTCTTGGAACAACAATAAGTATTTTGTTAACAAATGTAAGTAGGCAACTGAAGAAATCTCATTTCATAAAGAAGTGTTTTAAAAAGACCAAACACAACATACATGGCAGTGTCACAGTTGACTCAGCCCTTGGATCGAATCTTATTCACTGAAGAACAAAATGAATGGTCCGCCCCAAATGCCAAAAATTAGGAAGGTCTGCTTATTGAATTTAACCAACTGGCTCATTCTGTTTCTCAGTACTGTAAATTCTCTGGGTGGGATTAGGATTGGTGAACAGCAATCTCCCTCTTCCAAACATAATGAAAAGGGAATGGAGGGATGTAGACCATGTGCAGGCAGATGGGATTAGTTTAAATTGGTGCCATGGTTTAAATTGGTGCCAAAGGGCCTGTTCCTGTGCTGTACTGTTTTATGTTCTATGTTCTCTAATGGGTTGGGATCCGACCCACTACCTGGACTCATGTTTGATATGCCTCACTGCCCATCCACACTTATCCTTTCCAGATGTAGAGTGCTGGATAATCTGATCCACTGCACTTAACAGGTGTCCCAAACAATGGGGTAAGCTCCAAGTGGTGAGCCTACTGCAGATGGTATATCACTGAGGCCCTGCCTACAGAACAACCTGAATGAAACTATACAATATCACTGAAGGTTCACTGATCTCTAGTGATGTGGGAAACTTTGCTGGGACTGCAGTAATATTATGTGATATAACTTGCAATAAGATCACAAACCACTGCCAGGGCTAGAATAATAAGCTCATTGGAGCAGAAACATGGAAAACAACCATGCAGTTGATTTACTAGAGATAACAATTTTCAAGTAGTATTAAATGTAATAGAATGTGTTAAAATAATTGTTTCATCTGATACAACAGAAAATCTCTTAAGAAAAGCGTAGCAAGCAAGGCCTAACAATTGTATCATTTTTCAACGGAGTTATTTGTTTCTTTGACATTACAGATTCACTGTATGGTAACACATGAGTAAAGTGGTTTAATTTGAGAGAAGCTTGATACTTGAGTTGATGCTTGAAATTAGCACAATGTGCCTTTATTTTGTTCCATTGACTCGATTTCCCTACATCCCTCCCTTTCTTTCTTTGTTCTTCCACATTTTGCAAACATATGATTTCCTTTGTATTTCGTGCTTGATTTAATTGCCACTATTGGAACTCTCATCTTCTCTAAATGAATCAACCTCTCATCAGGAGGAGGAGCAAGTGCAGGAGATAAAAGAGTGATTCTTGTTTCAGCCTGACACTGACAGACAAATAACCGTGTTATTATAAGTTGTGATTCCCTCATTATTATGTGATGCAACTACCCAATAAGAATAAATCTATAATTAAAAGATGTATGATTTTATTGCCAAGAATCAAGAGACTGGGTTATGGGGAGAGTTTGGGCAGGCTAGGACTTTATTCCCGGGAGGAGACTGAGGGGTGATCTTATAGAGGTGTATAAAATCATGAGGGGCATAGATAAGCTGAATCAGGAACTAGAGGGCATAGGTTTAAGGTGAGAAGGGAAAGATTTAATATTAACCTGCAGGGTGACTTTTTCACACAGAGGGTGGTACATATATGGAATGAGCTATCAGAGGAAATGGTCGAGGCAGGTACAACAACAACATTTAAAGTACGTTTGGACAGGTACATAGATAGGAAAGGTTTAGAGGGATATGGGCCAATTGCAGGCAAATGGGACTAGCTTAGATGGACATCTTAGTCAGCATGGACCAGTTGGGCCAAAGGTCCTGTTTCCATGCTGTATGACTCTATAACTCTTTAACTCTATGACTCAACTGAGTCAGTTCCATCTTTTTGTTATTATGGAGCAGGATCAAAAGTACAAATACAGAACGTTACATGATAATTATTCCCTTCACTTGCCATTTCATTGTTACAATTAATGATTACCAAAATTATAAAGAGACCTGTTGAGGTAGATGTAGGAAATTTATCGGTGGGAAATCCAAAATTAGAGATATAAGATAGTTAAGACAAATACATAGTTCCCTGAAAGTGGCTACATAGGTAGACAAGGTGGTGAAGAAGTCATATGGCATATTTGCTTTCATTGGCAGAGCACTGAGTATAAGAGTTGGGACATCATGTTATAGTTGTATAAAACATTGCTTAGACCGCTCTTGGAGCATTGTGTGCAGTTCTGGTCACCACATCACAGGAAAGAGGTGATTAAGTTCGACAGAGTGCGAAAAAGATGTTGCCTGGATTGGAGGGCTTGAGTTATCAAGGGAGATTGGATAGGCTGAGTCTGTCTTTCCTGGAGCAAAGGAGGCTGAGAAATGACAGGATAGAGATATATAAAATTACGAGAGGCATAGTAGGTAGATTAGTGTCTGTTTCCTATGGTAGGGGTGTCTAACACTAGAGGGCATCAGCTAAGATGAGAGGGGGAGGTTTAAAGGGGATCTGAGGGGTACATTTTCCATACAAAGAGTATTGATATCTGGAATGAGCTGCCAGAGGAGGTGGTGGAGGCAGGTACGGTAACAACATTTAAAAGGCTTCTAGACAGGTACTTGAATGAACAAGGCAGACAGTATGGAATTAATGCAGGCAAGTGTGATTAGTATAGATAGACATGATAGTCGGCATAGAAGTGGTGGACCGAAGGGCCTTTTTCTATGCTGTACAATTTTATGACTCTATGACATGAGATGGTTGTGGTTGTTGAAGGTTAATCATCCCAGTTCCAGGACATCAAGGCAGGAAATACTCACAGCAGTGTCCTGGACCCAGCCATCTTTAGCTGCTTTTTCGATGACCTTCCTTCTGCCAACAGATCAGAAGTGAAGATGTTTGATGATGTTCAATTCCACTTGTTACTCTTCAACAAATGAAGCAGAGTGCCTGCATATAGCAGGACCTGAACAATAATCAGACATGGGCTGATAAGTGGCAAGTAACATTCATGCCACAAAAATGCCAGGCCATGCCCTAGTCCAGAGAGGGTCCAACCACATCCCCACCATCTATATCCCTGGGGATCATCATTGACCAGAAACTCAAGCAGACTGATTGCATAAATACTGTGGTTATAAGAGCAGGCCAGAGGCTGGGTATCCTAAAGCAAGTGGTCCACCTCCTGACATCCCATTTCCATCATCTATAATGTACAGGACAGGAGTGTGATGGGATACTTGCTACTTCCTGGGTGAGTGCATCTCCAACAATTTTCAAGAAGCTCAACACCATCCAGAACAAAGCAGCCTGCTTGATTGGCGCCCCATCGGACTCCCTGAACATTCATTCCCTTCAGTGCCAATGCACAGTGGCAGCAGTGTGCACTACCTACAAAATGCATTGCAGTCACTCACCCAGCCAACAGCAGCTCCCAAGCCTGAAACATATACTGCCAAGAAAGTTAAGGGCAACAAGTGCATGGGAACACCACACATCATTTGACTTGGAAATATATTATCAATCCTACATCATCAATGGGTCTAAGTCCTGGAACTTCCTTCTCAACAGCACCATTGGAGTACCTTCACCAGAAGGATGATAACCATTCAAGAAGGTGGCTAACCACTATCTTCTCAGGGGCAATTAATGATGGACAAAAAATGCTGCTTTTACCAATGATTCCAGGTCATAAAGAATGAATAAACAGGAGAAAATTCAGGAAATAATCTGGAAGAATGGTTAAAATATGGAACTTGCTTCCGTAGGGACTGGTTGACGTAAATAGCAGAGACACACTTAATTGGCAGCTACATAACTATTTGCAGGAGAAAAGAATATGCTGATAGAATAAGATAAAGTGGGCCAGGAGTCTTGAGTAGAGTCTAAACATCGGCATGAATTAATTTGATAGAATAACTTGTTTTGTGTTGAAATTTCTGTGTATTCTACATAACCTGTTATGCTGGGATTCAAACCTCAATATATGAATAAGCTCCAATGATATTATTACATTCAAAAGTCTGATGTATGTATATATCTTCATTCCAACAAACAGCAGGACTAGTTTTCTCTTTCTCCCCACTTTTAGTAATTGTTTTTTTTATCAGTCTTAGGTGCTTTTGATGCCATTTATTACAGTACGGTGGAGGTGTGGTTACCATGTCGAATGATTTTTATTGTGCATTTTCCGAGTTATAGACAAAAGTGACTTCTGAACCTCTGTAAAAATAGAACCTGTTTGTTACCTGGGGGCAGCCTTAATGCCAACAGATTGCCACAATTAGTTGACCAGTCCATTACAGATGAATGGTGTAAATGCTAGTAAATGGGATTAGTGTCGATAGGTACAATGGGCGGCAAGGACATGGTGGGCTCAAGGATCTGTTTCTGTGCTGTACATCTCTATGACTATGATTAAGCCTCTGGATCACTAGTTCTTGCACCGTCCATATCTACGATAACACTACCTGCTGTTGTTAATAAAAGTTACAAATTACTTTCTCAGGCAATGCATATTCCTTGAAGTGCTGCAACAGTGATACATCATACAGTTGTGGCCCTTTTACACCCAGAAATATTTCTGAGGAGGGGTTCACTGATCTACTCTCTCCCAGCTAAGTTTTAACTCAAGTCCAACTAGGATATGATGCATGAAAATTAAAAGAAAACAGAATCTGCTGGAAACCTTCAGCAGGTCAGGCAGCATTCATAGAAAGAGAAACTGAGTTAATATTTCAGGTCAAAGACCCTTTGTCAGATTGTAGAACAGTTTGTTTACTACCAATGGATTATACTACTGCAGGAAGAGGAAACGTTCCATGCATCATAAACTCTTGTAGATAGGCCAGCTTCAAGCAGCATTACCTTTGTTACCGCTGCCCAGATCGGGTTGATTTATGGACATCAGCATCTTTTACTGTGTAACAAAGGCCCATTTGTTACTTGCAAAATACCATTTAATTCCGTGACATTTAATGAGTCTGTTATGAAGAACACAGAGACCTATTATGAAAAGCACCAATGGAAAAGATAATAAACAAATCTGATTTATTAAAAAAAGTTAACAATTAAAGTTAAATTAATGGTTATGGATGTTACATGTGTTGTAAAAGGCACGTCTGTTTCCTGAAGACCAGAGTCCACTGTAGCATCTGCAGGACAGGTCTGACCTGTTTGCAACTTGGCATATTACAGATTCAGCCCTATGAAGAGGCACTCTGCCAAGCGGCTTTGACAGTCTGTTCAGGGAACCATCTGACAGAATTCTCCATCTCCATTTCCCACAGAGCCTCGAGGACATTCCGTGCAGAGTGCTGCCTGATTGACTTGTGATCAAAGTATGCCTCTGAACAAGCTTTTCTATGAGGTACGGGTGTAAAGGCATGGAATGTGTTGCAACAACTTGGCCAGTCCAGTGCTTTACAATAAAGGGGACAGATAGAACCTCACCACATAGCCCCTCCCTTTATGCACAGCTAGAATCTCTACACCGTTGCATACATCTTTTGAGGCAGCTACAATGGGGGTAAGACCATAATCCCTCGGAATAAGCATTTGCAAAGGTTGGGAAAGGGCCGCAGTGGTCCTTATCAAAGTTCATCCCATCCAGCTGGATGTCGCAGGACTGTGCTCGGCAGGCTGTTCCCATGGGAGGTGCAGACTGACACCAAATTTTATTGGTGACTGCTGGAGGATCATCAGTCAGGTGAAAGTGTATTGTGGTTTGCTGGAATTTGCTGGTCTTTCAATGCAGGGAGCTGACCAAAAGTAAACTCCAAGCTGCAGGAACCATGTGCCAAGGAACACACTGAAACTTGGAGGGTAGGATCCTCCTGCGAGGGAACTCTGAGGGGTTGGCCCTGTATAAAAACTTCTTGGACATACCACTCATAGAATGTACAGTATGTGAAAGTAAAATGGAAGCCATGCCGATATAATGTAAACCTTTTGAGCAAATGTTTTGTACTGTAAATGACAATATAAGAAAGCACTTCATTATATATTTGCAACTTTTATGAATAATGTATACTTCTGTTTTAAAAAATGACAGATTGATCATTGTTTATAAATGGTAGCATTGCAGACTTGAGCCATAGTCTTCTGTTTGCTACTTGTTTTTATCCTGATATTGTGAAGCTCATATGTTTCATAAAATCAAGCCTCCCCTCTCAAGTAAGAAACCAAATATCTTCCACTTTGATTTGTTACTGCAGTTCTTGCTGCCTCTGTTCCCCCTCCTCCACTACCTCACCCTCCACCTGTCATTCATAATAACTAACCTTTCATGAATACTGTCAAGTGTTTGCTCAGGAAAGTTTTGGATGAGACCGAGTAAATGACGTTCCCATCCCTCCCGTACTATCTCAATGCACTGTTGTAATGAAATGATCTGTATGGATGGCATGCAAAACAAAGTTTTTTTTACTGTATCTCAGTACATGTGACAATAATAAACCGATTTACCAATTTACTAGTTTAATTTACCAATATGTGATAAAATGTTGTCACACAGATCAGAGGAGTTTCAGTCGAAGACTAATTATTTCTAAAGATGCTGCATATGACACAATATAGGGAAAAAAATTCACAACACTGACACTTGACCAACTAATATTGTTTCTGTGTAGCTCAAGGGAAGATGCTTATTTACTTTTGTCTAAAAACAAGCTTTGTTTGACCTCTGACTGCAAATTCAATGGCAAATATACTCTTAATTGTTCTGATTGACAAAGCAAAACCCATTACAGTAACAAATTATACTTTGATGTAACAAACTGGCAGTTTAATGCTCACTTCCATCCTAATTTGCAGCAGAATCATATGAAAGATTTAAGAAAGGTTTCCAGTTGTTGTAACATGCATAGGCTGGTCACTGAATCTCCTGATAACTAATTCTAATTTTTATTGAATACTGATGCCAGCACTACTGAATATTTCAACATTAGTTGCATAAATGATGTGAAGCAATCTAAGTGTCAGCACAAGGCTATAAGGAATTGGAACAGGAGGAAGCCATGTGGTCCTTCAAGGCCTCCCACCATTCAATAAAAGCTGATCCAACTTTCCTCAAGTACTCTCTTCTTGCCTTCTTCTCTCAACCCTTGATTCCCTTACTGATTAAAAATGTAAATCAGCTTTGAGTCCGTTCTAGGATTCAGCATCCACACATTCACAAGCCTTTGAAAGAAGTTATTCTTCAGCTCAGTCTTAAATGGTACACCTATTCAAGAGGCTATGCCTTCTAGTCCTAAGTTCTATATTAGGGGAAACATTCTTCCACTTCCACCATAGTCCAGTCCCCAAAGAATCTTATATGCTTTTACAAGATTTACTTCTCGTTCATCCAAATTCCAATGAGTACAAACCCAAACTGTTCAACATTTCTTTATAAGATAATCCAACCACATCCAAAATCATCCTAGTGAACCTCCTCTGAACTGCCTTCAATGACAACATATTTTTCCATAAAAAAGGGGACTAAAGTTGTTCATAATACTCCAGATATGGTCTGACTAGTGCCTTATACACCTCCCTACTTTTATACTCCAGCTCTCTTGAAGTAAAAGCCTACATTCCATTAGCCTGGAGACATGAGAGATTGCAGGTGCTGGAATCTAGAGCAATAAATCATCTGCTAGAGAAACTCATGGGTCGAGCAGCACCTGTGGGGGGAAAGGAAATGTTGACATTTTGGGTTGTCTTCTCAGTTGCCTGTTGTGCCCGTATGCTGGCTTTTTGTGTGCTTCATGTCTAAGACCCCAAGATCTCTTTGTATTGCAATTTTCTGCAGTCTTTCTCCATTTAAATAATTACCTGTTTTATCATTCTTTGTTTAAAAATTATGTATTTTTTTTCACATTAACCTCAATTTGCCAACTTTTTGCCCACTCACCTAACCTGTAAACCTTTTGTATCCTCCTCACATCTTCTGTCCCTTGCCTCTCCCTACATCTACCCCCACGCACCATGACTTTTGTGCCATCTGCAAATTTGGCTTCAGTGCATTTGCTTCCTCCCTCTAAATCATTAATATACATTGCACACAACAGCAGTCATAGCACCGATCCCTGCAGAACCCCACTAGTTACAAGTTGCCAACATGAAACTGATCCATTTATCCCTGCCTGCTGCTTCCTGCTCATTAGCTAATCCTCTATCCATTTTAATATATTACCTCCAACACAATCAAGTCTTGTGAAGTAACCTTTGGCGTGGCACCTAAACGATCCAAATATTTTGCATCTACTGGTTCTCTTCTACTTACTCCAGCTGATACTTCTTCAGATTTGTCAGACATTATTTCCCCTTCATGAAGCCATGCTGAATCAGATTATGACTTCGAAATGTTCTGTTATTAGGTCCTTAATAATTGATTCCGACATTTTTTCAGCTATAACATCCGGTCCTTTCAGAAAAAACATCCTAATTTTAAAAACAAAGAGAAATGACTTATGCGCCATTAAATGTGATGATGCATATTGCTGACTAAAGGTAACAATTGACCATAATTGAATGCTTAATTTAAACCAACACCCCTGTGTCGAATTAGGGAGTGCAACTTTCTTTTGGGTGTTTTTCTTTGGATGTGATGTTAAAGGCAATTCTCAGACTTAAGACTCCCACATGAAGACAATCCTTATTAGGAATAAAAGTCAGATATTCAGATGGAAAACTGGCAAAATCTTTATTACTCCAGGTAGACTAGTCTTTCATTTGGGAGTGTGGAGAACTTAACTTGTGCAAAAACAGAGTCACAATAAAACTGACAAAATCCAATTATACCAGGTCTCATTTATTTAACTTAAAATAAATGACCATTTTTAAACTCTGTAAATATTTATGACTATCACTATAATCTTAAAAAGGCAGTTATCTGGAAAGAATATTTTCTTCCTTCAACCATATTTTTTTCTAAGATCGTGGTTCAATTGAATGCAGAAGGATTCAAGACACTCTTCAGAAGGAACAGAATTCTTTAAATGGCCACAGATTTAAGAACAAATAAATTCCTGCATTTGCTTACATAGCCATTCCAGGCATTACATTGTACCCCTGTCACATTTTATAGTGTGAGGTACTTAAAAATGTTGCAGCTTTGTAAAATAAAAGATAAGGGCAACCCCATATATCTGGGGGAAGCCACACTCACTAGGGGTGTAGGCTGCAGAACTGGAGTTCTGGTGGTATAACCGTATCTTAAATCTGCAGATTATGCATTGGGACTTTCACTGATGAATGTGTGGCTTTGAGGTATTACTATAGTTTAATTTTAAGTTGCAGGTGGCTGCAAAACAAGATAATTTCTCAAAATTTTTTAAGTAAAGCTCAAGATCAACAAAATTTCTTGTGTTGAAGTACTCAAACCAAAGCAATCAATTAAAAGCATAATAATCGGATACAACTCCAAACACTTGAGATTTATCACAAGATCGACTCACGAATTTGAGAATTAATGCTGTGGGAGGATGCCATATGACACCATAAGCATTTGTATTCAGAGGTCAGGAATTATCAAGGACTATGGTAACAAGAATGCTATTAAGTTTATAATGTGCTGGCCTATATTCTGGAGAAAATCATCCATTCTAGAATCAGTCAGTGTAATGTTCGTTAATTAAGAAAGACTTTATTTAGTTTTTTATTCGTTTCAGTGGATTTCTGCAGTTGAAGTTTTTGAGTAACATGTAGCATGAAGTCATGTGACATTACAATCAGCAAAGGATCGACAAAACATTCACTTAAACTCTTTTTAAAAAAAATTCTTGAAAAAAGAAAGTATTTTTTCCAGCCAATTTATTTTTAAGATTTTGGTAGACTTAAAGAGGTAAATGTTGACAGAATTAAAACATGGTTAATTTTTAAGTTAATATGTGGGACCCTGTACAATTGGATTTTGCCAGATTTTTGTGTTACCTTTTGCACAATTCTTATAGAGTTCTCAATGTTATCTTGGAAGACACTCATGTACAAAATTTGCAAACACATTTCCAACAACAGTAAACTGGGAAATTGCAAATTTTCAAAGAATTACCCATTAACTAGACTGGAAATTTTCTTGATGAACCAGGAAAAATCTTTTACCTTTGAGAAATTTAAATAAAATCAGCCTAAATTATGTAAACGCCATAAAAATTGATTGGACATTAGTTGAGTGAATAACGCCAATAAAACTAACTTAAGCACAAATAGGACAAATACATGTTCTACCTGATCTTGTTATTGATGTAATGGAATAAAGTGAACTTGTGACATGACTACAGTTAAGAGCTATTTAACAAAAGTCATCACCAATCATAACTGATTTATAAATAAAGAACTAATTGGTATGAATTCCTAAAAATAATTTATCCACTGAATGATCCAAACAAAAACAAATGAATTAAATGCAAAAATATGAATAAAAATTGTGTTTAATAACTTTATATTTATATATTGAATATATTATATATTGAATTAATTTTATAATCAAAGCTCAGTTTATGAAATCAGAATTCTGCACAATCATCACCTTGTTTCAAAAAATAATGCTCTGTGTAAATTGTTGAATAAGCTTTGATGTTAAAAGTCATAATAAATGTAAAAATTATGTTATTTTCTTCATATCTACTAAACAATGTGTTTATATCATGCTTCTCATTAATGTAAGGCGCAAGTACATATTTAGAAATGCTGATTACAAGTCAGCATTTCACAGTCTGAATTTTACTAGACAAGAACTTTCTTTACAAGTATGCATAATAAACCCCACCAAATAGATCATTTAAAGCAAGGCATTATCTGTAAATGTAGAAATGATAATGGACTATACCAACACCAAGAAAGGAAATGATAACCTGTGCTCAATAAGCTGCTTTTGTTTTCTCCTCATCCAAAAGAAGTAGTGAATTTGTACCCATACAAGAAGTTGAATTATGTAATCTACTTTATCTGCTACAAAGTGCAGTTTTGTTCTTTGCTATTTTTTGCTAATTTATTATCAGTTTGCAACTTGAAGCAATACTTTCTCTCCTTGCTTTTGCATAAATTCCCACTTATTTTATACAACACTAACAGCTAATGTATAAAGATAGAAAAATTACCAAAAACCTGCCAAGAAGGTTATGAGGAGCTATTATCTCAGAAAGAACATATATTTTCCTTGTTTAAAGATGATGCATAATAATCAATTAATTATTGTTTATTTTTAGAAAAAGATCGGCAGATTTGGTTTGCCAAGGGGGAGTTGGGTCCAGGTGTTATTTGCAGTTGAAAATAAAAGGATTGTACTTTCTGGCACTGTATAATATAATACAAAACAGAACCAATTTCAAAAGGTTTGCACAACTTCACAATCCAACAACAAATAAAAGGAAACATTTCAATACCAAGGAATGCCTCTCTGAACACCCTCAGATCATGATATATTTTCATTTCCAATACACATGAGCAAGTGTTACATAAAACTTGCTTTATGATTTGCTAGTTAATAGCAATATTTTTTCAAAAACCTGTAGGAGCAACTGGGCATCTGAATGAAACATATAATTACCAGTAGATCGAGCATGTAGAACAGTTCCTAATGGACAGTTCTTGAATTCTAGATACAGCTTTATTATAATCTTATGAATTCATTTCCAATGCCAGAGAAAATAATAAATTTGAAAAGGCAGAAGCAAAATTCATCAACAGTCCACAGTTTACACAAGTATGTCTATATAAAACAGGTTATTCACTGTTTACTTAACATTGATACCTCAAACATTCACTTTTACAGAGAGATACTTGATAAATACTCTGAAAATTATGAAATCAATGTTTGCACTGTTTCTATGAATGAAAACTGATTTAAAATATTTTCTGAAACAACTAATGAAATCTGATCAAGTATGCAAATTATTAATAGCTTTGTCACTGAGACCATTTTTATATAATACACATAGTTCAAAAAAGTGGTTCATATTTCAAATATCTCAGAAAATCTACTGCATCCAAAGACAAACGCCGACAAACTCGAAGCACTTGATCAGTTACTTAACAAACCTTGCAGGACATGGGATGCAAAACTGGCAACAATTTTAACATCCTGGAAAAATGCTTTTACTTGAGTAATTCCACAGAATTGTCTTGAACAATAACTATTTGTCCCGGCAGTTCAAATAGTAATAGGCATTTTGATTCCCGCACTCCACATCTTCTATAACTTTGTACTGGTACAGAAGACGTGCACAGTGAAAAAGAGGCATCAAGTCAAAAGCTCTGTATACTAAAATCCCTGAACAACAAGTCACCAACGTCTATCATTCAATAAAACTAATCCAATCTTTGCAGGAGCAAGATAGGTAGATAAAACTAAGAGAGATCCTTTCCACCTTGGCTGCACAGCTCACTGCTTCTCTCCTTACCCACTGGACAGGAATAAAGTTCTCATTGTCTCAATGTATTAGTAATAGTGAAAAAGCAGGCAATGCATTAAGCATAATAATTATCCAGGCAAACAAGCATCTCCAATGGGAAGGAATTGGAAAGTTACTCCTTTGGACAAAACAAGTCTGAGTGAAATTAATATTCATAATAGAGAGTCAGCCAGCAGAAGGTTTTCATTCACAATCAGAGTGAATATACAGGGGACTATTGTCTACAGTACGAATGAGAACATGCTGGAAATATAACATACTGCTTGTGAGGAAGGAAAGTTCTGCTGCTTCTGACTACTGTTCAAATTGAATTTGCCACTTTTTAAAAAACAGGACTTTGATCTGGGGGTTACTTGAGCTCAAAACAATTAAAGTTACCCTGCAGCATCTAAGACACCCAGGCTGAATATGCATGCCCTCATTAACAGATATATAATGAGGCCAAACAGCATATTAATTAGTGATAGCTTGAATGTCATTGTTGTTATAAAGGAAAGCACATTAAATTAGTTGAAGCGTGGGGTTGTATGATGGAATACGGAATGACTGGCTGTACAAGACAGTCTCAGTGAAGTTCAGTGAACTGTGGCTGCTTGGAAAGAGAGAGAGAAAGAGAGAGAGAGAGAGAGAGAGAGGGACAGAGCAAGAGAAAGAAAGGAAGAGTGTTGGGGAGTAGAGCGAGAAGAAGATAGCAAACAATGAGAGCAAAAGCAAGAACAATGAACCAAAAGTGCATCGAACTGGTCGGGAACAATTAATCAAAAGTGTTATGTCACAGAGGGTCAGTCCCACTCATTTGCACAAGCCAATTTGGAGCACATTGCTAAATTTGCAGTTTTTTTCAAGAAAGATTATTCCGTGGCTGTGTTTTCAGAAAAAAAATACAGAGAAGACCCTGTGCCTCTGTGCAAGAGAAAACAAAGGATTGCAGTGCACTGGCTGTACGAGTGGTTTGGGGAATGCATTACGAGATAAGTTGTCCAGAAATTGTGTACTTCTGCTCTTCGACTGATTAGACTTCAATTGTTCCGAGAGGAGTTGTGGGGATGGGGTGGGGGGGGGGGGGAATCATTTTTACAAAATAAAAGCCTAATCACTGCCAACTCACCATCCACCAAGTCCTGGCTGACATGTCATAACACAGCTGCCATTTTATGGAGCCGTCCGATGCTTTCCCAGCCATTACGCTGTCAGCAGCCTTCATCTGATGCAGCTTGTGGAAGATAAGACACCTAATCAAGAAAATATCAGCCGTGGCATGCTGGGCTACACTGTAGGCCAATCCGTATCAGGCTGCATCATGGGAACAGCGGAAAGGCTTCGTCATTACCACTACCCCAAAATTCACAAGTATGTGACTTTTGAGGTAAATGGCGAGGTGGGGTGAAGCAGGGAGACGTGTGGTAGGAAAGCTGGCAATAGCTCTTTGTGTGTACAAGGACAAATTCTCGTGAGTGGGTGGCTCATTAGATTTCGAGACAAACTGCCTACGTCTGTTGTTTATTGTCGGTTGCATTGTAGCAAAGGGAGTCCTTAATTGCCTGGAAGTAATATCTCTTTGGGTTTGTATACGGATTACTGTGACACTGAGAGGACATGGTTCAGATGACATAGCATATACTCAGCTCAGAACACACAGGTAGTGCCTGCAGCTGGGCTCAACACTGTTTAGCCAAAGGCTAAAACTCTAAATTTACAGTGAAATAGAACTAGATTGCGCACAAGTTAAAATAAGGTGGAAGTAACTATCAACTACTCAGGTTATGTCTCCGGAATTACCATACGTTTGGACTCAGCAATGTTTCTGGATACCTGTATGCACAAAAAAACAAAGAGAGATTTATTTTGTGCGTGAGTATTTGCAAACATGCATGCGAGTTATCGAGATGCTTTTCATTTCTCGGAAAAAGTTTGTGCTTGCATTCTTTACAACTTGAGTTTCTAAATGGTAAATATGCATTCAAAATAAGTCTAATTGCTTGCTATTATTCAACTCCGTAGCAGCTTTGCTTAAAATAGAAGCAGCAGCTGGACCCTAGCAGGTGGTGGACGGACTCCCTTTTATTCCAGAAGTTCACATGCAGTGATCAGCGCTTAACTTCTTGTCTTATTTTACAGATGCTCAAGCATAGCTGTCTTATCCTTTCACTAAAGCAACTGTCCGCAGCCCAATTAAGCTAATTAGTTTCCCTTAACCATGACTTTGCTAATGAGTTTCATTTATCTTATTATTGGTATGGTAACATTTTGCTGCAGTAATAGACAAAACAAAAAAACAAGAATATAACACCGCAAGAATTAATTTCTCAATGATGGCCAACAGCAGCCAGCAGGATGCTTGCTTGCATTAAGATGTTGGTGTGATACGGACAATGGACCCAATCTGGAGCCTAGCAATGTGACAAACCATTGCAAACTACGAGTATAAAGTGTGAATATTAAATCTCAATGACCTCCATGCCAAACTCCATTACATAACATATGTAAATACTTACTTAATACATGGTATTTAGGTCAGAAAACAATATGCAAAGAAATTAGGATTTTTCAGATGGATTACAAGCTATTTATTTTACTGATTAAATTATTTAAGTAGTAAAATTTACTTCTCATAATAAAGAAACAGGGTGTGGTTAGGGAGGGTTTAATAAAGACCTTTGCTGACAAGCAGAAAGGGGAGCTTAAATGGACTTTTTTTCTTTGAAAAGGAAAAAATATCCTAAAAGGTTTGCTTCCTTAGTCAAATAAAAGCAAAATGAAATGATGTATTTCGGAACAGTGTTTAGTCCTCCAAAATTAATTAACTTTCTGTATTAACAAGATCAATCAGCTGTATTATTTTAATAAAGAAGGGGTTTGAATAAAAGGACTGTCATATTAGATTTGCTTTTGCATTTGCTTGGATTAAATCTGTCTAATTTTCAATATCTGACTTTATTAAAGTGAAAAGGTAAAGGGGTAGAGATTACCGTGATGTGTCTGCTTTTGGAAAAGTATGGAATTCGTCAAAGGTTCATGTGATTTCATGTTTTCTTTAAGAGGAAGCATGAACTATAGACACCAGTAATAGGTGGTTTCAAATAAACTGTCAGACTGAAATAATCTGCAGTTTGAATAACTGACTGGCTGTCAAAAGAAACAACATTACAATTCATACAGCAAAGAGGAAATCAAGAGGCGTGTTGAACATAGAAAACAGGAGTGGGATAAGGCCAGCTAGCCAAGCAGGCCTTGTCATTCAATATGATCAGGGTTCATCATCCAAACCATCACGTTGCTGCTTTCTCTCCATACCCCTCGATCTGTTTTCCCACAAGAACTATTTCCACATTCTTCTTGAATGTGTGGCAGAAAATTCTACACTTAGTCTCATGGTGCAGGGTGAAAGGTTTCAGATTCTTGAGGCATTAGGACCAGTTCTGGGGCAAGATGGCCCTATTCGAGATTGATTGCAGCTCGACAATACTGGGACTAATGGTCTTTCAGATAGGTTCAGTATTGTGGTTGGGAGGATTTAAATTAAATCGGCAAGGGGATGGCCACAAGCATGTAGCATCCGAGAAGATGAATAAGGTGCATAAAGGAGTGAGAGTGTTAGATAGAGCAGGAAGCAGTGCAGGAGTAAGTGGGAGCAGTTTGTTAGGAATAGTATCATAGTGGCTTAATACCAAATTGATAATCCAGAGGTTTGGATTAATAACAAGGGTCTGAATTCCATTCTAGCATGTTTTATCACAATCCTGATTATGTCCTCCCTCAGGGGCAGGTCAGACAAGCCAGAGACATATAGCTGGGTGTGGGTTCACTTTGAAGGTCTTAACTGGGCTCTCACATCATCAGATCAAACACAAGTAAGTGCTTGACTTCACCAGGTGGGGCATTGAGTACAAGACTAAGGAAGTCATGTTACATCTATATAGAACTTTGGTTAGGCTGCACTTGGAGTATTGTGTGCAATTCTGGTTGCCCCATTACAGGATGTGGAGGCTTGGGAAAGGATGCAGAAGAGGTTTACCAGGATGCTGCCTAGATTAGAGGGTATGAGCTATAAGGAGAGGTTGGACAAACTTGGGTTGCTTTCTCTCACGCTTCGGAGGCTGAGGGGAGACCTGATAGAAGTTTACAGAATTGTGAGAGGCATGGATTGCGTAGACAGTCAGAATCTTTTTCCCAGGGTAGGAATGTCAAATACTAGAAGACATGCATTTAAGGTGAGGGGGGAAAGTTTCAGGGGCATATACCATGCAGAATATTTTTACACAGGGAATGGTAGGTGCCTGGAAAGGGCTGTCAGGGGTAGTGGTGGAAGCCAATGTGATAATGGCACCTTAGAGGCTTTTACATAGACAGATGAATATGCAGGGAATAGAGGGACACAGATCATGTGCAGGCAGAAGAGATTTAGTTTGATTTGGCATCGTGCTTGGCGCAGACACTTGGGCTTAAGGGCCTGTGCCTGTGCTGTACTATGCTATGTTCTATGTTAGGAAATCTCCTACTGATTATCAAACACCATCCTCTCACAGCTATTGAATCTGCTCTTCTGTGTTGAACACCACTTGGGAGAAGCTCTGAGTAGCAAGGGCACAGAATGTACTCTGGGTGGGAGATGCAATGGCCAAAACTAACATTAGCTTGGGGGCACTAATCAGTTTACACTGCCTGAGCCCTGAGAGACATTGCTGTCAGACTGAGTCTGTAGCAAATAGTGAGTGAACAAATACAGGAATAATGAAGCTGCTTGAACTCATCTTTACCCATCCATCTGTTGCACATGTGTCTGTCAATGGCAGTATTGGCAAGTGTAACCACTGCATAGTCCCCGTGGAGACAAAGACTTCTCATTACCCTAAGTGCTTCAGGAAGGTGGAATGTGATGCTGATGATAATG
Source organism: Pristis pectinata (assembly GCF_009764475.1). NCBI lineage: Eukaryota > Metazoa > Chordata > Chondrichthyes > Rhinopristiformes > Pristidae > Pristis > Pristis pectinata. The sequence goes on from NC_067411.1 coordinate 37,145,250, forward strand.
TGCCCATGATGCTGCTGTAAGTAAGTTTTTCATTGCACTGTGCGTACATGTACCTGTGTATATGACAATAAACTAGACTTTGACTTTGACCTTGATACACAGCAGCTCAAAATTGGGCATCCGTGAGGCAGCAGCAGGACTGTATCCCATCACATTCTGTAAGCTATGGTCCTCACTCTGCCATCATCAACAAGTCCAGATTCAAGCAAGGAACTTAATTCTATAAAGAGGGAAGGAAAGCAAAGTAAGAGCAGCCCTAGATATAGCTAATAATGCGGTGTGCATGTGGTGTAACTACAACACAAGACTATATGTGCAAAATAGCGAAGCAGCCTGCTATTAACAGAGCTCCAACTACCAACAAATCAGATCAAAGCTATGCAGATCTGCCATCCAGCTTTGAATGGTAAAGGACAATTAACAGGAGTAGAAGGTTTGAAGAGCATTGCCAACCTCAGCAACGAGGAAGTCCTCTACATTGGCATGCCAAAGACAGTGCTGAAGCATTTGCAACTATCTTCAGTAGACGTGCCAAGTGGATCCATCTCAGCCTCTTCCTGAGATTGTCACCATGCAGAAGCCAGGTTTGATCCAATTCTATTTACTCCACATGGTATTAAAAAATGACTGAGAGCACTCAATGCAGTGAATTCCCTGACAACATTCTGGCTGCAATGCTGAAAACTCTGGAACTAACTTCATCTCTGGCCTAGCTGTTCTAATGCAGTCTCAACAGAAGTATTCCACCCAACAACGTGAAAAAATATCCTTGGATGTCTACTCCACAGAAAGCAGGACAAATCCTTTTTGGTTAATTACCACCGACGTCTATCCTCAATTATCAGAGAAGTAAATGGGGCTCTCATTCACATCAGCTCCTTCCAAGTTGTAACAATTCTGTGATCATGGCTCCTACTTACCAATAACCCTCTTACCAATGCTCAGGTCAAGTTCACCAAGATCACTCCGCTCTGGACATCATCAGGGCCTTGGTCAAAACCTGAGTAAAGGAGCTGAACCTCAGAGATGAGATGAGAATGACTGCCCTTGACACTGAAGAAGCATTTGACCATGTGTGGCATCAAGGAGAGCTGGTAAAACTGACGTCAATGGTCATTCAGGGGAAAACACTCCACTGGCTTGGAGGACTTGCACAAAGAAAGATGTGTGAGGTGTGTTGTTGGAGGTCCATCATCTTAGCCCCAGACCACTGCTGCAGGAACTCCTTGGGCCATTGATCTGCCCCAGCCATTTGCTTCCATCATTAGACCAGTAGTGGTAATGTGACTGCACTGTTAAATTCCACTCGCAAGTCCTCAGAGCGTGACATAGTTCTTCAGGAAAGTGGAATGTAGCAAGACGCTGGAAAGTTACTTGAATGGCAAATAACATCTGTACTGCTCACACTGGACAATGACCATCTCCAACCAGATTTGTATCAAACCATACCCCCACAACATATACCACCATTGCTATTGATATTTCTACCACCATTGATACCTTGGGTTCATCAGCAACCAGAAGCTTAACTGGATGTGCCACATCAAAAGCATGGCTACAAGCACAGGTCAGAGTCTGGGTATCCTGCAACAATTGACTCATTTCCTGATACTTCAAATCCTTTCCACCAGTCATGATGTGCAAATCATTAGGAATATTCTCCAGCTGCCTAGATGAATCCAGCTCCAGCAACAGGTCATTAGCTCAACGCCATCCAGGACATCCAAGATTGGCACATCATACACAACCCTGAGCAGTCACTCTCTCCATCATAACAGTGTGTAAAACGTGGGATATTAGTCACTGCAGTGGAGGAGCAGATCACCACAAAAACTGGAAGGGTACAAAGAGGTGATTCATCATTTTCTGCAGTGTAAATGGGATTGAATGATAAAATTGCTGACCTTAAGTGCACTCATTCTTTGTTATCCTCTTAATTTGGGATAATTCTACTAACTATAGCCCTACTATCTCAATGAATTAGTATAACTTGGAGTAATGTTAACTTCTGAACTCCAAAGGCAATTCTGTAGGTTTTGTAATTTGATTTCTTCATCTATTTTGAATAATTAACAAAAAGTCATGAAACCACTGACATCTGGGAGACATTTTGGCAACTTGCCTCCTGAAGGTTACAAACAGATTTATGAATATATAAATCTCTTTAAAACATCATCTTTTCATGTCGCATATATACATGTGGGGCTGTGAAATGACTCGGATCATTTTCAGTATGTCATTTACCTATTTTTCGAGTTGCTCCAGTGTCAACAACTTTCTGAATTTTGATCAGCTTCTTTCAGCCAACAATACACATGAACTCAAGATGGCAATGTCAGTGGTTATTCCTGAAGAGACTACATGTCATCCAGGGGAATGAATGACTCACAAGCATTTTTTATTAAAAGCAATAGCAAGCATTGTGTATTAACTTTAAAAAAAATCAAGAAAGAAAAAGCTTTTATGAGAGTCACTTGCACAACCTAGTAGTTATGTCAAGTTTCACCCTTTGTCAGATCTGATGAAGGGTTGCTCATCTGAAATGCTGACTGTTTCTCTTTCCACAGTTGCTGACTCACCTGCTTAGATTTTCCATTATTTCTCATTTTCTGTGCTTATATCATCTTGGCTCAGTTTTTCATATCCTACTCGTATAAATCTCCCCTACCGGGTAGTTCCCACCACTTTACCACCATTCCAACTCCTCCTATCACAAATGTTCCCTTTGTTCCACACATCTCTCCCCCATCTTTTCTCCCACCGAAAATGAACTTGCACCTCTCTCTTTCCTAGTTCTGACGAAGGGTTGCAAACCCAAGGCATTGACTGTTCCTCTTAACACAGATGCTGCCCGACCTGCTGAGTTTTTCTGCATTCTCTGTTTTTATTTCAGATTTCCAGAATCTGTGTTTTTGGGATTTTCAAATATATCAAGAGTTGCTTTAACAGAATTATAGGAGCATATTCCCCACAGAACCTCTGGAAGATTGCCTTCACTTGCCCAGTTCTGAAGCAGCCATTCCATTTTCTAAGAGCCGCTGAATCACATCCAAAATTTAAATGTGCAGCCATTGTTTGACATTGCTTACATCTGTAAGCCTATTTTTCTTTGCCTTTTAGCTCATGTTTTATGATCTGGAGACATTGGTAATTAATTATAGAACAGTTATCTCCTTAGGCCTGTTTCACTGCTCTGTAACCATTTCCCTCAATGCATTTTGTTATCAAAACTCTATTAGTGCCAGATCAGAGATTAACAAGTAATCTAGCAACAATTGCCATTTGTGAAGAAAGATCCAAACTTCTGCCACACTTTGCATGCAGAGATGTTTCTTAACTCCATTTCTGAAAAGGCAGGCTCTTAACTTTTTGACTAATAGCAGAGTTTGTTTTTTTTTCTGTTTACATTATTATTAACTGTAAATATATACCTGTTGAAAAATTTGATCAAATCACATCCTAACCTTTTAAATACAAAGGAATATAGCTCCAGTTGTGTAATCAATCCTCATAAGCCAAAGTTAGAGCCCACACACAGTTCCGGTAAATCCTCCAAAGCCAATTTATCCTTCATAAGGAACATTGTCCAGAAAAAAGACATAGGAGTGGAATATTGTCCATGTCTGAGTTCATGCTGCACAGTTCAACATGAGCAAACAGATCAATTTACTTGGAGAAAGTCTACTTCAATAGCAAAAGAGACAAAATTTAAGATAAAAATTACAACAATTATTCTCAATAATGAGAGGGTAATTATGTTTGAAAAAATGCAGTGAATGGAGGAAAGTTACATATAAACAGTATCCATATGATTATTATCAACCAAGTATAGCTATGTCAAAGAAGCAACACAAAGGGAAATTACCCCAACAGTCTGTATGGGATAGAGTCACCAATATGCAGCCAAAGCAAAAGTTCTTTCGTTCTGTTGATAAGTAATGTTGGTAGGTGAGTGAGGGGAACATGATGCACTGAGCAGTGTGTGATGCTGTTGGTGCAGTCGATGGGAAGTGGTATTTGATGAGGCAGACAAGACCCCAAGGATTGAGTTCTGTCATAGACAGTCACAACCATCCCTCTTCTCCTCCACCAGTGGCCAACAGCCATAGCAGGTACACAAAATCATTAAGTCATACAGCACAGAAACGGGTCCATCATAGAGTCATAGAGTTGACCTACACCAACCACAACCACCTAACTGTCATGGAGTCATAGAGCATTGAAACAGGCCCTTCAGCTCACCAAGTCTATGCCGATCATCATGCCTATCTGTACTAATCCCACTTTCCTACATTAATTCCATATCCCTCTATGCCCTGCTCATTCAAATACCTATCCAGATGCCTCTTAAATGTTGTTACCATTCCTGCCTCTACTACCTCATCTGGCAGCTCATTCCAGATACCAACTACTCTTTGTGTGAAAAATTTACCCCTCAGATCCCCTCTAAACCTTCCCCCCTCACCTTTAACCTGTGTCCTCTCGTTTTAGACACCCCTACCATGGGAAACAGACACTGGTTATTTACCCTTTCTACACCTCTCATAATTTTATATTCCTTTATCATGTCACGTCTCAGTCTCCTTCACTCCAGGGGAAAAAGCTCCTAGCCTATCCAATCTTTCCTGATAACTCGAGCCCTCGAATTCAGGCAACATCTGTGTGAATCTTTTCTGCACCCTCTCTAGCTTAATCACAGACTTCCTGTAGAGTGGCAACCAGACCTGCACACAATACTCCAAAGTGTGGCCTAACCAACATTTTGTACAGCTGTAACTTGACATCCCAACTCTTATGCTCAATGCCTTGGCCGATGAAGGCAAGCATACCATATGCCTTCCTCACCACCCTGACTACCTGTATTCCAGTTTTCAGGGAACTATTCAGCCCCTTGAGTCCAAGCTGACCACTAATCCTATATTCATCCCACTTTTATTTTCCCCTCATTCCCACCTACGTACCAGGAGCAACTTACAATGGCCTATTAACCTACCACCCACACACCTTTAGGATGTACGAGGAAACCGGAGCACCCAGAGGAAACATACGTGGTCACAGGGAGGACATGCAACCTCCACACAGTCAGCACTAAAAGTCAACTTTGAACCCAGGTCAATGGAGCTGTGAGGCAGCGGCTCTACCAGTTGAATCACTCTACTGTCCCTGCAGATATGTAAGGTTTGTCGGCATCCTGAAAGTTCAGGGAGTGACATACATGAAACACATGACCTTCAACAGCCAGATTTTACCGCTGATGTCATTGCTTCCAGTCCTGTTCTAATACTTCATAACAACTCCCTGATGGAGATGTCAAGCACACTCTGACTAGTGCAGATGGACTCCTATCTTCACTGAAGGTACAACGAGTCATTGGAGGATTACCCAACCATCCTTCACTTTTCTCACAGACCAGACCATCTATTTCCACATGTAGGCAGCCCATGCTCCAGTGCTCAGTCAATTCCTCCTGAGCTGAAATAGTGTGTGGCTTCACCCTCTAGAGCTTCCCTTGCTCTCTGCCTTTACTATCACCTGCTTGGTGTCTCCCCATGTGAAGTGGTGTCTCTAACCTCACCTCTATAAGCTGCCTAGTGCCAGGAAACAATCAGTCCTTGGAGGTGTCGAGGTCAATGACCTAGCTGAAGCCTTCACCTTCAGGTTATAGCCATAGAGAGATACAGCAGGGAAATAGGCCTTTCAGCTCACCAAGTCCATGCCAACTATCAACCACCATTTACACTAATCCTACATTAATCCCATTTCTCTTTATTTTCCCTATATTCTCATGAACTCCTCCCAGATTCTATCCACACATTGTCATTAAACTGAAGAGGCTGCAGATGTTATTAAACTGGAGAGGGTGCAACAAAGATGTATGATGTTACCAGGACTGGAGGACTTGAGTTATAAGGAGGGATTGGATAGGCTAGGACTCTTTTCCCTGGAGCATAGGAGCTGAGGTGTGACCTTATAGAGGTTTGTAAAATCATGAAGGGCATAGATAAGGTGAATAGCCCTAGGGTAGGGGAGTCCAAAACTAGAAGACATAGGTTTAAAGTGAGAGGGGAAAGATTTAAAAGGGACCCAAGGGGCAACATCTTCACACAGAGAGTGGTGCGTATATGGAACGAGCTGCCAGAGGAAGTGGTAGAGGCAGATGCAATTATGATATTTAAAAGGCATTTGGACAGGTACATGGATAGGAAAGGTTTAGAGGGATACAGGCCAAACACAGGCAAATGGGACTAGCTCAGTTAGACAACTTACTCAGCATGGATGAGTTCGGCCAGAGGGCCTGTTTCCATGCTGTATAGCTCTATGACTTTATGACACTCACCTAGTCACAAGAGGGAATTTACAATAATAAACCAATTACCAATCTTTGGGATGTGGAAGGAAAATGGAGAACCCAGAGGAAACCGATGAGGCTGCAGGGAGAACGTACAAACTCCACACAGCAGCACCCAAGGTCAGGATTGAATCCAGATCACTCGTGCTGTGAGGCAGCAGATCTACTAGCTGTGTCACAGTGTTGCCCTACCTCGGACCCTCAGATTGTGGGCAGATTGTGTGACCTCTTGTCAGGGAGCAAAGAGACAGACCAGACAACGTGGTAGTGGTGAGAGTAGAATGCTTGCAAGAGGGACACTCAACAAACATGCACTCATTCGTAATAAGGAGAAGAAGAGTCTGAAAGGGCAAGTTAGGTATCTGCTTATCTTCAGCCATTACATATTCTGCGGCATTCAGCCACATAATTTGGAGCACACACCCCATCAGGTGAGAAATCTTTGGAAGAGGGAGGGTTACCCTTCAGTCTGCTGAGGTAATTTTTGATCCTGGTCCCTTAATTCTGCAAGGAAAAGTAAAAAATATCAATGCATTAAAAAGAAACGTGTCAGTGCACTGTATAAATCCACTATATGGGTCATGAGTAGCGCAATGGTGTGGGGACGTGAGTGCTGCATGAGACTGCTAGATTTTGAAGACTTGCAGCACTAACTTTGACCACACATGTGAGGTTACAGCTTTTCTTCTGGCCTTCCTGCTCCTTAGAGATTTGCCCCTGACTATCTCCTCTTGGTGCTTTTGCATTTCTGTTCACGATGCTATGCTAACACTGCAACTGTACAGCACTTCCCTCCAGCTCCTCATTAAGCATACCGAGGTCTGCATTGGTAAATGGGAGCCCACTCCTTGCCCAGCCATGACATTCACTCCAGCCATTCACACAGAATACTCCATTGAATGGCTAGGTGCTCTTTAAAAGCTGAATACATGACATCAGGATCAGATCTACAGAGCAGTGTTGATTAACTAACAAATGCTTGCAATTCAGCCACCAGTTATAGATTCATAAACTCATAGAGTAATATAGCACAGAAACAAGTACTTCAACACAACTTGTCCATGCTGACCAAGATGTCTATCTACACTAATCCCATGTGCTTGTGTTTGGCCCACATCCCTCTAAATCTTTCATATCCATGCACCTGTAAAATGTCTTTTTAGTATTGGTATTGGTTTATTATTGTCACTTGTACCAAGGTACAGTGAAAAACTTGCCTTGCATACCATTCATACAGATCAATTCATTACACAGTGCATTGAGGTAGTACAGGGTAAAACAATAACAGAATACAGAGTAAAGTATCACAGCTACAGGGAAGTGCATTGCAGGTAGACAATAAGGAGCAAGGTCATAACAAGGTAAATTGTGAGGTCAAGAGTCCATCTCATCATACTAGGGGACCATTCAATAGTCTTATCACAGTGGGATAGAAGCTGTCCTTGAGCCTGGTGGTATGTGCCCTCACACTCCTGTATCTTCTACCTGATGGGAGAGGAGAGAAGAGAGAATGATCTGGGTGGGTGGGGTCTTTGATTATGCTGGCTGCTTCACCAAGGCAGTGAGAGGTATAGACAGAGTCCATGGAGGGGAGGCTGGTTTCTGTGATGTGCTGGGCTGTGTCCACAACTCTCTGCAATTTCTTGCGGTCCTGGGCAAAGCAGGTGCCATACCAAGCCATGACGCATCCAGATAGGATGCTTTCTACGATGCATCGATAAAAATTGGTGAGTGTCAAAGGGAACATGCCAAATTTCTTTAGCTTCCGGAGGAAGTAGAGGTGCTGGTGAGCTTTCTTGGCCATAGCGTCTACGTAGTTGGACCAGGACAGACTATTGGTGATGTTCGCTCCTCGGAACTTGAAGCTCTCAACCCTCTCAACCTCAGAACCATTGATGTAGACAGGTGCATGTACACTGACCCCTTTCCTGAAGTCAATCACTAGTTCTTTTGTTTTGCTGACATTGAGGGGAAGGTTGTTGTCATGACACCATGTCACTAAGCTCTCTATCTCTTTCCTGTACTCTGACTCATCATTATTTGAGATATAGCCTACTACTGTGGTATCATCTGCAAACTTGTATTAGTTGTACCCACCTCTACCACTTCCTCTGGCAGCTCATTCCATAGACCCATCACCCCTCTGTGTGGAAAACTTGCCCCTCTTATCCCCTTTAAATCTTTCTCCTCTCACCTTAAACCTATCCCCTCTAGCTTTAGACCTCCCTACCCTGGGAAGAAGACTGTGACTATCTATGCCCTCATAATTTTATAAACTTCTGTAAGATCACCTCTCAGCTCACCCAATCTCTCATTATAACAAGCCCTCCAGTCCAGGCAACGTTCCTGTGAATCCTTTCTGCATCCTCTCTGGCTTAATCACATCCTTCCTCTAGTGTGGTGACCAGGACTGCACACAATATTCAAAATGCAGCCTTATCAACAATTTGCACAACTGAAACATGATATCTACTTTAGCACCACAGTACCCAGCTATTGCAACCACGGCAAATGCAATACTCTCACTAATTTGTTAACAGCTTCTATCCCACCATTATCAGACTCTTGAACTGACCTCTCATATGCTTAATTTCCCAATCTACATCGTCATGGTCCTTACACTTTATTTGTCTCCCTGCACTACACTTTCTCTGTAGCTGCTACACTATATTCTGCATTCTCTTTTTCTTTTTACAACCTTGAAGTGCTTATGTATGGCATGATCTGCCTGGGTGGCATGCAAGCAATAGTTTTTCACTGTATCTCAGCACACATGACAATAATAACCAATTCCAATTTACTTCATAACAAACCAGCTTATTTCCTATGCAGCAGGACTACAGAATGTGAAATTAATTCAATAACAAGTGGTGTCAGAGAGAAGAGCAAACAGTCACACTGGAGTAGATCATTTCCAAACTTTACTCAGTATGCATTGATCTATCACACTCTGAATCAAGTAAACCTTGACCAAATCCTGGAAACATATCACAGCTCTGTCAGCATCTGTGAATACAGGTTTATATTACAAGCACAGATATTCCATCAAGAAGCAATCCAACAAATACTTGTGAGGTTTACCGTATCTGATAATTAAGTATTTCATTTGTCTCTATGATTCTGTTCTTTCACAGACTGTTTTTTTATAATACAGTGAGATTGCAAAAGGAAAGGGTTACACTTTTTGGAGAGCTGAGTGTAGTCCTTAAATGTAGGATATGGACTGCATACAATAGGATACCGTCTCTGAGTCACAAACAAATCTCCTTCACCTGGCTATATAAGTAAAGTTTAAACAACTTTTAATTGTGTGGTAAGGGGAATAAATGTTTCCCAACTAAGTCAACCTTCCACAGAATGGGTAGTGAATTATTGCACTTTAGCTGCACAGAACTGAATACCTGTTAGCCGGGGTCACAGGCAGGTTTTAGTGTAAGCTTCCTGCTCACTGCTCTCTTATTAAAGTTCTTTACTTCACTTAGCCAAGAACATCTTCCTTCCCCTATTACTCAGACTACAGTTTTAAGCTTGCCAACAGCTCAGTGGATAAGGGCTCCTTTGTTGCCCTGACTGCAGACATTGTGCTAAATGCTGCTTGTTTAAGATAAAAAGAGTTGCTTTTTGTCTCATCAAAGCTAAATTTATAATCCCTGAAGTCATCTTTTATGTGAAGAACAAAAGGATTGTTTTAAACGTGGAGCATGTGCTCTAATCAAAAATGACCATCAGTTTAAAAAAAAATCAATGTCAGTCTTCAGGGAAAGATGTTAACTGCATGACTGTTGAACACGAGAGGTATTCTCAAGCCAAAGGACAATGGCAGTCGAGCAGGGTTACTGAAACCTATACCATTCTGGTTTGAGTCCAGTGTGTATGTGAGTGCCACAAAACCAAGACCTCCGAATCAACCCAAACATTAGTAATTCAGCTGAATCCTACCATCTGTTAGCTTTGAGAATGCATACAGCATTTTCTAACCATGAACTGATAATTTATAAATGAAATGTAAAACTTGTAGCATAGTGTCAAATAAGTGGATGTCACGAAATAATCCATAATTGGAATGAAGTATTTTGCTGTTGTAAATACAGATCAATAAAAAGGTATTAAACATCAGTGGGTATGGGAATTTTCAGCATGATTGTAACTTTCATGACTACTGATTTGAAGCCGTCTGACGCATGTTCAACCATTGTTCATCATCACACTATGAATCAGAATCAGGTTTATTATCACTGACCTATACGTCATGAAATTTGTTGTTTTGCAGCAGCAGTACAGTGCAAAGACATAAGATTACTATAAACAAAATAAATAAATAGTGCAAAAAAAAAATGAAGTAGTGTTCATGGGTTCATATACCATTCAGAAGTCTGATGGCGGAGGGGAAGAAGCTGTTGCCAAATTGTTTAGTGTGGGTTTTCGGGCTGGTGGTAATGAGTAGAGCACATGAGCCAGATGGTGTGGGTCCTTAGTGATGGATGCCGAATTCTTGAGGCACCGCCTCTTGAATATATCCTCAATGGTGGGGAGGGTTGTGCCCATGATGGCGCTAGTTGAGCCTACAACCCTCTGCAGCCTCTTGCAATCCTGTGCATTGGAGACTCCATACCAAGCTGTGATGCAACCTATCAGAATGCTCTCCACCGTACTTCTATAGAAATTTGCAAGAATCTTTGGTGACATACCAAATCTCCGCAAGTTCGTAATGAAGTACAGCTGCTGGCATGCCTCCTTCGTGATTGCATCAATGTGTTGGGCCCAGGATAGATCCTCCGAGATGTTGACACCCAGGAACTTAAAGCTGCTCACCCTTCCCACTGCTGACCTCTCAATGAGGACTGGTGTGTGTTCTCCCGACTTCCTCTTCCTGAAGTCCACAATCAATTCCTTGGTCTTGCTGATGTTGAGTGTGAGATTGTTGTTGCGATACCACTCAACCAGCCAATCTATCACACTCCTGTATGCCCCCTCGTCGCCATCTGAGATTCTACCAACAACTGTGGTGTCATTGGTGAACTTATAGATGGCGTTTGAGTCGTGCTTAGCCACACAGTAATGAGTGTAGAGTGAGTGGAGCAGTGGGCTAGGCATGCATCCTTGAGGTGTGCCTCTGTTGATTGTCAGTGAGGAGGAGATGTTATTACTGATCTGCACTGACTGTGATCTCCCGATAAGAAAGTTGAGGAGCCAATTGCAGAGCGGGTTATAGAGGCCCAGATTTTGAAGTTTGTTGATTAATACTGTTAAAATGTTGAGCTGTAGTTGATAAACAGCAGCCTGATGTATGTTTTGCTGTTGTCTAGATGCTCCAAAGCAGAGTGGAGAGCCAGTGAGACTGTGTCCGCTGTAGACCTGTTGTGGTGGTAGGCAAATTGCAGTGGGTCCAGGTCCTTGCTCAGGCAGGAGTTGAGTCTAGCCATGACCAACCTCTCAAAGCACTTCATCACAGTACATGTGATGCCTGCTACCAGACGATAGTTGTTGAAGCAGCTCACCCTACTCTTCTTGGGCACCGGTATGATTGTTGCCCTTTTGAAGCAGGTGGGAACCTCAGACCGCAGCAGTGAGAGGTTGAAGATGTCCTTGAACACTCCAGACAGTTGGTCGGCACAGATTTTCAGTATCCGGCCAGATATACCGTCGGGGCCTGATGCCTTACGAGGTTTCACCCTCTTGAAGGATGTTCTGACATCGGCCTCCGTGACAGAGGTCTCAGGGTCGCCAGATGCTGTGGGGACTCACAAAGGTGTAATGTTATTCTCACTTTCAAAGCGTGCATAAAAGGCATTGAGCTTGTTGGGGAGTGAAGCATCGCTGCCATTTATGCTGTTAGGTTTCGCCTTATAGGAAAAAAAAATGAAAACAAATGGTGCCAGTGAGAGGCAACTTTTTGTGTGCAGCTCCCAAGGGAATCATCAACTACTCCCGTTTGGAACTCCTACACTATGGCCAGGCAGTGAATGACTAATGTGCGCATTTTAGATAACCCTATCTCCATGTCAGTATCTACAGGTGCCTAACGCTGCCATGAGTGTTATTATGTTAACTTATGTTAATTTAAGTTTATGTAATTTATGTTTGTCATGTTTGTAATGTACTGTGCCGCTGCTGGAAAAAGCTAATTTTCTTGGTATTTATATCCTGGGTATGTATAGATGACAATAAATTTGAACTTGAACTTGAAGTGAAGACACAAGAGACTGCAGATGCTGGAACTCAGCAGGTCAGGCAGCATCTGTGGATGGAAAAGGACAGTCGATGTTTTGGGTCGAGACCCTTCATCTGGACTGAAAGATTGAGGGAAGACAGCTAGTATAAAGAAGTGAAGGGAAGGGGTGGAGCAAGAGCTGGCAAGCGATAGGTGGATGCAGGTGAGGAGGGGTGATAGGCAGGTGAAGGGGGAGTGGAAATGGTGACAGAGGCCGGGAGGTGACAGGTGGAGGCAACAAAGGGCTGCAGATGATGGAATCTGATAGGGAAGGAAGGTGGAGTATGCGACCAAGTGAGGGAGGTGGGAACAGTGGGGGGAGGAGACCCAGTGGGAGGAGTGTGTGGGTGATGGGCAGATAGAGTGGGTGGAGGAGGGGAAAGAAACAGGGAGATGGGGGGCTGGGGTGGATGTAGGAGGAGCTGGGTAGATCAGGATCATTCATTCCTTTATTGAATGTGTCTGAGTGCATTCACACCGTGAAAACAACCTTTTGCTTTAAATGTGTGTATATTCCTGAGGCACAGTAGCAATCCCCTTCAGCAAAGAGATGGAACCATGACATACATTACACTTGTTATAGAATCATAAAAACTTCATGGCGTTTCAACCTCTTTGTAGAGAATCAAGTCAATTCCATTCCATTGCTTTTTCTCTAAAGGCTGCTAGTTAACTTCCCTCAAATATCTATCCAATTCCCTTTGAAGAAAATAGTAACATAAGTACACGAGAAATAAACACAGTCAGCTGTTTGGCCCCTTGTATCTGCTCTGCCATTCAATAAGATCATGCTGATCTTTTACCTCATTCTCACTTTCTTGCACTAACCCCATATCCCCTTGATTTCCTTAATATCCAAAAACCTATTGATATCCATCTCAATATACTCAGCGATGAATCCTCCACAGCACTTTTGATAGAGAATTTCAAAGATCCGTTTCGTTCCAGGTGAAGAAATTCCTCTCCAGCGACGGCCCAATTTTGGTCATTCCAGCATCAACTTATCAAGCCCTGTAAGCATCTTACGTGTTTCAATGGGATCACCTCTCGCTTTTCTGAATTCGAGATTATCAACCTAGTCTGCTTAATTTCCCGTTATAGGATATTCTTTCTAAACCCAGGAATTAATGGGGTAAACCCTCATGCACTCCCTTTGTCCCTCCTTAGCTAGGGAGACCAGATCTGTACAATATTTCTCGTGGCATTCTCATCAGGGTCCAATATAATTGCAGTAAGGAGTCATTACATGTGTACTCAAACCCTCTTGAAATAAGGCCCAGCTTACTATTTGCTTTCCCAAATGCTTGCTGTGTTTCCATCTTGACTTTGAGTGATTCTTATACAAGGACACCCATGTCCCTCTGAACACAAACATGTTTCTCTGCTTTTCTATTTTTCCTACTAAAGTATGTGAGTTCAATTTTTTTCATGTTATATTCACCTATTCACCTGTCTATATCCCCTTGAATCCTTTCTGCATCCTCCTCATGAAGGGCTTAATGTATGAGGAGTGTTTGATGGCTCTGGGCCTGTACTCACTGTAGTTTAGAAGGATGAGGGGGGATCTCATTGAAACCTACTGAATATTGAAAGGCCTGGATAGAGTGGACGTGGAGAGGATGTTTCTACTAGTGGGAGAGTCTAGGACCGGAGGGCACAGCCTCAGAATAAAAGGACGTCCCTTTAGAACAGAGATGGAGAGATCAGATGTACTTCCATTGTTGCACATCGCTTCCTTGCCGTGGGTGCTTCAGTGATGGTCACATGGGGTGTGCTAAAGGAGGAGGAGATGCAGGACAGGTATCAGAGGTGGGGCAGATATAGCAAGAGAAGAATAGATTATGTCCACAGATCCTGTCCCCTGGGAGTCCCTAGGAATCTGTGTTCTGACTTGCAGCTTTCTGAAAAGCCAAGTCTCCGAAGGAACAGATGTTGAAACTTGGTGACAGCAATCAGTGACCCATGGGCAGAGTTCCAAGCATCCACCTGTGCCGGACTACTCCATCCCAAGAAGTAAGGTGGTTGGCATGATCTCGGCACAGACACCATGGGCCAAAGGGCTTGTTCCAGTGCTGTATTGTTCTATGTTCTAAAGGTCACTGCCTCCCTGAGTTTCCTAGCCTTTGGCTCAAAACAAACAGTAACAGCTGATCTATGCTGAGAGGGTGGTGAATCTGTGGAATTCATTGCCACAGACATCTGTGGAGGCCAAGTCATTGGGTACATTTAAAGCGGAGGTTGATAGGTTCTTGATTAGTAAGGGCAACAAAGATTACAGGGAGAGGGCAGGAGAATGGGATTGAGAGGGAAAAATAAATCAGCCATGATCAATTGGTGCAGCAGACATGATGGGCCGAATGGCTTAATTCTGCTTCTACGTCTGATGGGCTTATAGACCTAATATTCTCTACTACTTTCAAGAGGTTTTTTTGGCTTTCTTCCTCAGCAAAGGCAAGTGCAAAATGGTTGTTTAATTCATCTATCGTTTCCTCATTCCCCAGTATAATTTCTTTTCCATCAGTAAGGGACCTACATTTACTTTTGGGATCCTCTGTAGAATCTATGGGCAACCAAACTGGCCCTAGCATCATAAGTAGAAAGTGTCCTTCTGATGGTCATGTGTAGGATGTAGCTGAGAATGACAAGGAATGACTAAGCATCACGTTTGGGTCCATACTATTTGGAGTTTAGAAGAATGAGGAGTAACCCTATTGAGGCATATAAGATCCTGAGGGTGCTTAATTGGGTAGCTGTTGAGATGTTTTCACAAGTGGGAGAGTCTCAAATGAAGGGACATAGTTAGAAGGTAAGGGGCCTGTCATTTAAAACGGGGGGTTCAGAGAAATTTCTTTTCACAGATAGTAGAGAATCTCTGGAATTCTCTAACCCAGAAGGTTGTGGAGGCTAAATCATTAGAAGTATTTAAGATGGAGGTAGATACATTTTTGAAGGACCAAGGAATTGAAGGTAATGGGGAACTGACACGGAAGAGGAGTTGAGGCCTGGTTTAGGCCAGGCATGATCATTTTGAATGGCAGGGCAAACTTGAGGGGTCAGATGGCCTGCACCTGCTCCTGTTTTCTTGTGTTGTGTATTCTTCAAAGTATTACTGAGGCTGGAGTCACTATGAAGACCCTAATGGCACTCTCCATTGGGCTCTAAAGCAATCATTATAATGGCACTCAGGAGCACAAATAGGAATCAGGAAGAGACAGACTTCATCTCCAAGTTCCAGCTCTCTCTACAGAATGGGAGCTTAAATATAGAAGTCAACATAGAGGCCTAAGAATAAACTTCAGATACATGGTATTAACTATAAGAAATGTCTTCTCATGATATACCAGGAAGAGTATGATTAGGTAGTGATAGCTCTTGTGATTCACGTACAGCTTCTGGTCCTGAAGGTCATATGAGTGTAGCTTATCACTCCCAAATTTCCAGGAAGCCCTGCAACATTCACAGGTCAGTGTGCTCACCCTGCCTGAAAGAAACAGTGACAAAGTCCTGGCTTCTTGAATAGTGAGCTTTAGTAATGTACAGTAATTTGGAAAATTTGGCATGGCTCAGCTGTTACTGTTTGTTCTGAGCCAAATGCTAGGAAACTCAGGGAGGCAGTGACCTTTAGAACATAGAACAATACAACACTGGAACAAGCCCTTTGGCCCATGGTGTCTGTGCCGAGATCATGACAACCACTTTACTTCTTGGGATGGAGCAGTCCGGCACAGGTGGATGGTTGGAGCTCTACCCACGGGTCACTAATTGCTGTCACCAAGTTTCAACATCTTTTCCTTCGGAGACTTGGCTTTTCAGAAAGCTGCAGGTCAGAACACAGATTCCTAGGGACTCCCAGAGGATAGAATCTGTGGACGTAATCTATATTTCTCAAAGACTATGTCCTTCTGATGGTCATGTGTAGGACCTAGCTGAGAATGACTAAGTCTTACGTTTGGGTCCATACTATTTGGAGTTTAGAAGAATGAGGACTAACCTTATTAAGACATATAAGTTCCTAAGGGGGCTTAATTGGGTAGATGTTGAGATGTTTTCACAAGTGGGGTGTGTCTGCCCCACCTCTGAACCTATCCTGCCACTTCTCCTCCTGTAGCGCATCCCATGTGACCATCACTGAAGCACCTATAACAGGAAGCGACGTGCACCAGTGGAAGTACACCTGATCTGAAGTCACTGTGGTAAAGAGCAGCAGCCTTTGAACCACCAGGCAGCCTTCTGAGTGTTAAAGCAACAGACTGCAGAAGTAAATGTCAATCTCACTGCAGTGAATGAACCAACTAAACAAGTTCAGATAATTAACTGATCTAAAACACTAAAACCAACATAATCAAGAAATATAAATAACCCTCTTTCCCCTATCAGCTAATCCTATCTATTTATATGAGGATTGCTAATGTATATCCATGAAATATTCAATCTTCAGCTGGTAAGTCATCTTGAAAGCAAAATATCATTTTCAGAACCTAGCCAACAAATGATAATCGTAGGACAGATGGGGAGGGGAGGTTTGGAGAAAGTACTGACAATGTCTCTTCCAAATTTCATGGCTACTAATTGAAAGGAATTTTAAATGCTGTGTGTGGTATTTAGCATCAAAGAGCAAGGATAATGTTGTGCACAAAGAGATGCTATTTACCTCAGCTGAACATCTCAGTTATAGTGTCAAAGAAAATGACAATAGGTTTTGTATTCACACAAATCTACAAAAGCTATAAAGTGAAAAGCCATGATGTTATATTCTTATTTGTGTAGATCCATTTAAAACTTTACAAAATATCCTAAGCTACCAAAGCAACAAGAAATTAGCTATACAATTTCATAGTACAGTAGAACTCTAATAATCCGCTATCCCATTGTTCAGAAATCCTGATGGTTCAGCATCTGGCTCACTAGATTTTGTTTCCGACACGGTAGCGTAGCAGTTAGCGCGACGCTATTACAGCGCCAGCGATTGGGGTTCGATTCCCGTCGCTGTCTGTAAGGAGTTTGTACGTTCTCCCGTGTCTGCGTGGGTTTCCTCCGGGTGCTCTGGTTTCCTCCCACATTGCAAAGATGTACGGGTAGGTTAACTTGGGTTTAAAATGGGCGGCGCGGACTCGTTGGGCTGGAAGGGCCTGTTACCACACTGTAAATAAAATTTAAAAAATTAAAAAAAATAAAATTTAAAATTTAAAAAAAATTTAAAATTTAAAAACTTACCAAGGCCCTGTTCCCTGCACTTCCTTTAAAGTCAACAGGGCTCTCTTTCCTACTATCTGAATAAAATTGCCAGGGTCGTGTTTCCCGCTTTCCATTTAAACACACTGGTGCCCTTCTCCCTTGCTCCTGTTAAATACACTGAGGCCCCATTTCTCACCATCCCTATAAATTCGTGAAGTTTGTTTGAGTTGTTTAAAACTATGAAGGTGAATAGGAAGAACTAATTTCCCTTAGCAAAGTGACCAATACCTATAGTACACAGATGGAATGATTGGAAAGCAGTGAAGGTTCAGGAGGTGGTCAGGTTCTGGAACTCATTTCCTGAATGGCATTTCAAAGAGTACCTAAATATGCATCTAAATTGTTGTAGCCCATGGGACAATGGACCAAGAGCCAATAATTAAGCCGAAATAGCCCTTTATTTGACCCAGAGGTATATGACGGGTTGAATGATCTCCTGAGCAGTAAAATGCTTCTGGAAGGATATTGGAGGTTTGATCTAGAAAAAAAAAATGCAGAGAGGCAGGTATTGGCAACTGGAACAAAGGAGTTTCTTAAGGAATATAGAGGGTGTAGGACAGAACTTAAGAAAGAAGTTAGGAGGGCAAAAAGGAAACATGAAGTATTCTTAGCATGTAAGATTAAGAAGAATCCCAATACGCTCTATAGTATATCAGGAGCAAAATTGTAGCCAGGGAAAGAGTGGCCCCCTTAAGAACCAAGGGGGTGATCTACGAGTAGAGCCAGGGGATGTGTGTGAGACCATGAATGAATACTTCTCATCTGTATTCACCAAGGAAGACAACTTGGAAGATAGTGAGTTCAGGGACGAGTACGTGGATAATCTGGAGCAAGGAGGAGGAGGTGGTAGATCTCAAGAGGCACGTAAAGGTTGATAAATCCCTTGTGCCCAATGAGATCTGGAGCAACACTCAAGATGCCGGAGGATCTCAGCAGGTCAGGCAGCATCTGTGGATGGAAATGGACAGTCGACACTTTGAGTCGAGACCCTTCACCTGGACAGAATCTCTTGTGCTCTTACTGAGATCTATCCCAGGTCATGAAGGGAGGCGAGAGAGGAGATAGCTGGGGTCCTGACAGAAATGTTTGTGTCTTTGTTAGCTATAGGTGCCTGAGGACTGGAGGGTAGCTAACGTTGCTCCTTTTATTTAGAACACACAGGGATAAGCCAGGTAGTTACAGGCTGGTGGGCCTTACATCAATGGTTGAGAAATCACTGGAGAAAATCCAAAGGGATAGGATTTATGTACATTTGGAAAGGCAAGGACTGATCAGAGAAAATCAGCATGGTTTTGTGTGGGGGAAATCCTGCCTCATTAATTTGGTTGAGTTTTTTTTAAGAAGGTTACTAAAAAGATCGATGAAGGCAGAGTGGTAGATACTGTTTGTATGGACTTTAGTAAGGCATTTAACAAGATCCTGCATAGTAGGCTGGTCCAAAAGATTAAGCCACATAGGATCCAAGGTGAGCTAGCTAATTGAAGTCTGTGATCAATGTTGTACCACAGGGATCGGTGCTGGGACCCTTGTTGTTTGTGATATGTATTAACATCTTGGTGTGAATGTAAGAAATTATGGTTAGTAAGTTTGTGGATGACACGAAATTTGATGGCGTGGATAGTGACGAAGGTTGCCTCAGGCTACAGTAGGACATAAATTAGATGGAAAGTTGGGCGAAGCATTGACAGATAGCATTTAATCCTGACAAGGGTGAGATGATGCATTGTGGGAAGTCACATAGGGATAAGACACATGTAGGACAATCATAGGGCGGTAAGCAATGTTAATGAACAAAGTGACCTTGAGGTTTAAGTCCATAGTTCCCCGAAAGTGGCAACACAGGTATGTAGGTTGGCGAAGAAGGCACATAGCATCATTGCCTTCATAGTTGGAGCACAGACAATAAAAATTGGGATGTAAAATTGCAACTTTACAAACTGCTGGTTAGACTACACCTGGGGGTATTGTGTGTAATTCTGGTCATCACATTATAGGAAGAATATGGAAAGACTTTTACACAGAGAGTAATTGATATCTGGAACTCATGGGCAAGGAGGTGGTGGAATCAGATACAATCACTACACTTAAGAGGCATTTAGACCGGCACTTGAATAGGTAAGGCATGGAAGGATATGGACCTGAAGCAACCAAAAAAATTATACTACCACAGTTACAAACATTATTCACTTGGACTTAACCAAGGCTTGTTGCTTTGGGATTTGAAATTAATCATAACCCATTTAATTAATGTTCTGGATAAATGCAACTATTTTTAAAAGGCTCTGATATCAGTACATTTCTGGAAAATATGCAAATTTATTTTTTATTAATCTTTGATACAGATCTTACTGTTCTGGGGCCTATAAATTACAATTAAAGTAGCTAATAAAAAAACGAGACAGAGCATTTAAATTAGTTGTGTAGTGGGAAGAACAATTCAACTGGAATTCTTTGGTTATTTTTATAAAACTTAGCTCCACCATTTTGCTCAAATAACTACTGTGAATCATTCTATCTTAGCAGGTAGCAGGAGATAAGCAAATGGTCAACAAATATTGGACCATGGTGAACTCAAGCAGGTTTAGAAAATGGTATTTTCATTAAAGGTTTCCAAATGTTCCTTTGTTTTGAAATTCTACTACCTTTGAAATATAATCTCCCTCTTTATCTTGACTTTGACTGAGGGCATTCTGCTGTATTAATCTAAAGACAATTCACTGATAGTGATTTTTTTTGTGACATTTGAACACAGGGACTCTTTGTAAATCAGTCCTTTGAATTAAGGGGAGGCACATTGTCTAACAAAGTATGTAAAGTTTTAAATAAACTATGGTGCCATGGGGTCACAGGAGGCACTCTTATGCACTTGCAGTTTCCCTGTGAAGTCTCCTGTCTTGGCTGGATCATTGTGAAATACTGGTGAACGGGGAAAAAGTCTTTCCCACAGGATCTGACGGAGAATCAACGGACAATAATTTCCTTCATTCTCCAGGTCAACTTTCAAAGCCTTCTAACCGCTGACACAAAAACACCATTGAGAGACGCTGGGCAAACATTACCTGGGAAATAGACGATCACAAGGATACAGTGGTATGAAACTCATTCCAAAGCAAGCCAAAAATTCATTAAAGAAAACAAGAGAAGGTAAAAGAAAGTAAGATCTTGCAATTATATAGCCCATTTCACTCTCTCAGTATGTTCCAAAGTAAACAGGTTGAAGTATAATATTGCTGTAATGTAGGAAACAGGAGTCAATATGTGCATAGCAAGGTTCCATATAGAGCAATGAAATGATCACCAAATAATGGTCATCATACTAGGCTGCAGTCTTTTCCGGTCTGATGTGCTTCCAATTTTCTTGATACTACAGTACAGAGAGAAGTTTATTGATGACGTATTGATTTCATACTGTGTCGATGTTACCACTGGCAAATTGTGCCAAGATAATCCAGTTAACATGCTAATCACGCACATGAAACCTGGAGTTTATCTGCAAGAAAATATCCCTCAACATTCATAGGGATCCTCAGTTAACTAGCTTCGAGAGATTTCTGTGAGGAGGAAGGACTCTATAAACTCCACAGTGCATGCATAGGCTGCTGTTGAGATTATGTACTCACGTTATACTTTCAAACTTTTCTAGTTGATGGCAGAAATGGGTGCATTGGTGGCCATTTTTCTGGGTGTCCAACATGAGGAGAAGGGCTCTGAGTACGTGTGCATATTTGCAACAAATGTTCACTGACTGGTTGTTCTATATGCACCTGAGTAAGGCTCAATGCCCACAAAAAGTCTGCCTCTTCCAGGAATTAGTGACTATTCCTGGAAGAGACGGACTCTTTATAGGCATTAGTGTAAAGGTTATCCGGATTTTGATCAGCTGGGTAAGTGGGCCAAGGAATGGCAAATGGAGTTTAATTCGGTTAAGTGCGAAGTGTTGCATTTTGGGAAGAGAAATGAGGGTAGGACGTTCACAGTGAATGATAGGGCCCTGGGGAGAACGGAGGGACCTAGGAGTACAAGTACATGGTTCCCTGAAAGTGGCATCACAGGTAGACAGGGTGGTGAAGAAGGCTTTTGAAACACTGGTCTTCATCAGTCAGGGCATTGAGAATGGAAGTTGGGATGTTACATTGCAGTTGTACAAGATGTTGGTGAGGCCACATTTGGAATATTATCTTCAGTTTTGGTAACCCTGCCATAGGTATTGGTATCGGTTTATTATTGTCACTTGTACCGAGGTACAGTGAAAAGCTTGTCTTATAAACCGATCGTACAGGTCAATTCATTACACAGTGCAGTTACATTGAGTTAGTACAGAGTGCATTGATGTAGTACAGGTAAAAACAGTAACAGTAGAGTAAAGTGTCACAGCTACAGAGAAAGTGCAGTGCAATAAGGTGCAAGGTCACAACAAGGTAGATCGTGAGGTCATAGTCCATCTCATTGTATAAAGGAACTGTTCAATAGTCTTATCACAGTGGGATAGAAGCTGTCTGTAATCTGGTGGTACGTGCCCTCAGGCTCCTGTATCTTCTACCTGATGGAAGAGGGGAGGAGAGAGAATAACCCGGGTGGGTGGGGTCTTTGATTATGCTGGCTGCTTCACCAAGGCAGCAAGAAATAAAGAGTTCAAGGAGGGGAGGCTGGTGTCTGTGATGCGCTGGGCTGTGTCCACAACGCTCTGCAGTTTCTTGCGGTCCTGGGCAGAGCAGTTGCTGTACCAAGCTGTGATACATCCAGATCGGATGCTTTCTATGGTGCATCGGTAAAAGTTGGTGAGAGTCAAAGGGGACAAACCATATTTCTTTAGCCTCCTGAGGAAGCAGAGGCGCTGGTGAGCTTTCTTGGCCATGGCATCTATGTGATTTGACCAGGAAAGATGTCCTTAAACTGGAAAGAGTGTAAAGGAGATTTACAACGCTGTTGCCGGGACGCGAGGGACTGAGTTATGGAGAGAGGTTGAGCAGGTTGGGACATTTTTCATTGGAGTGTAGGAGAATGAGAGGTGACCTTACAGAGGTGTATAAAATTATGAGGGACATAGATAGGGTCAATGTGCACAGTCTTTTTCCCAGGGTTGGGGAATCAAGAACTAGAAGGCATAGGTTTAAAGTGAGAGGGGAGAGATTTAATAGGAACCTGAGGGGCAACTTTTTCACCCAGAGGGTGGTCAGTATATGGAATGAGCTGCCAAAGGAAGTTCAGGCTGGTACATAAACATAATTTAAAACATACTTGGACAGGTACATGGATAGGAAAGGTTTAGAGGGATTTGGGCCAAATGCAGGCAAACAAGACCAGCTGAGATGGGAATCTTGGTTGGCATGGACCAGTTGGGCTGAAGGGCCTCTTTCCATGCTGTATGACTGTGGACCATTTTGCCTGTTGTTGTCACGGTATTGGTTAACCACAATTCCTCCACCTCAGGGACATCCCAGGTCACATCAGCAACACACCATGATGTGTGGAGCACCACTGCAGTGGGAACGTGACAAAGTTGCTTGAAGATATATTTTTGCTCTTCCTTGGGTATAATGTAGCAGCAGCACATATAAGTGGATTGACCAACATTGCAGGCTTCTTGATATTGTAGGGTGTGACAGGCTGTACTCACTAACCAGAGCCCTCAACCTTAATCAGCTGTATCACAACAACAAAGGGTTTCCTGGTTCTATTTACCCACTACATATACATAGTCCACCCACAGGTTCCAACACCAACCCCACCCCAATCTGATTCTGGTTCCAATTGCAACTCACCTCTCTCCTAGTGGTTCCAATTCTCATCTCCTTTTACTTCTTTTACTGATCAGAGTCAAGCACTGGTGTTCCTGTTTATCTCCTTCCAGCAACTGTCTCCAATCTTCACACTCTCCCCTCCCCCCACCTCGCTCCATCTGCCTCTCCATATCTACCTTTACCCCTCTCTCTCTCTTTGTCTGCCTCCATCTATCATTCACCTGCCACTGTCTCCCAGCTCTACCCCCGCTCCCCTCCCCTACCTGGCACAACCTGCCTGTCATCATACACCACCACCCCCCAGTCCACCAATCACCTGTCTCACCACACCCCTTTCTCTCCCTATACTGGCCGTCTTGTCTGTCCACACTCAGTCCTGATGCAGGGTTTGGACCCAAAACATTGACAATTCCTTTCCTCCCACAGGTGCTGTTTGATAGTTTGCTGCAGCAAAGGATTTCAGTTCCTAGCTATTGAATTGGCCTGGCACCGTAGACCTTGGTGGTTCAGGGCTAGAGAGCTGAGTACATCTTCATCTTGTGTTTTTCTGCTGGTCAGCCACCACACCACATGAATTAGGGACGAGCCCTACCACTCCGCTCCTAGTCCCTGACTCCACACACAAGAGCAGAATGCTCTTACAGTGAAACATGCTACCACCCACAGGGTCATTGAATACAACATTGCACGGGCTCTCTAGAACCACTCACTGCAACCTCACAAAATCGCAGACCTCTTCCTTGCAGCTGTTGCAATGTGGGACAGGGAACAGGAAGTGGAGGCAGCAGAGCAAGATGGGCAGGAGGTGTTACAACCAATCTGCTGGAGGAACTCAGCGGGTCATGCAGCATCTGTGGGAGGAAAGGAGGTGAGGAGGTGTTTCCTGGCCAAACAGGGGCAGGGACTGATTGCCTTGCAGTTTCAGTGAGGAGAAGCCTCGTAGCAAATTAATGGTGCTCATGAGTTACTGCAGTCCATACCTGCATGTTGTAAGATCTGGACAACATTCAGATCTGGGGTTTAAGTAATAAGCAGCCTATGTATCACATAAGCATAAGAGAATGGCCATATCTAACAAGAGAATCTATCAATTTCCTCTTTATAGTGAATGGTATTATCTATCACTTGAATTAAATTACTACTAAATTATCAACCATATTGTGATGGAGAAGTCAAATTCTTCAAATTACTTCTCACTCAACTTTGAATTTATTTTAGGATCATCTTGAATTTAAACCTTCTTGTTACTACCTTGAAAATCAGTGGAAATAATTTTCCGAGACATGGTCATTCATAATCTGGAAGACTTCCATCAAGTTATCATTTAACCATATATCTTGATCATCCCTTGCTTTCTACTGCATTTAAATTCTTCCAATAATGGGGTTCCCAAAAATGAGCAGAATATTCCAACTGCAGCCTAAAGTCTTTACATCCTCTTGCTGTCATATCTTGTATAAAGCACACTAAAGATTCCATTTGTCTGATTTTTGTTTCCAAGAAGTATCACATTTGCCATCTGCTGGTCTATGGATATACTTTTCTTACAGAATTTTGGAGTGGAACACCTGGTATTTCTTCCTTTGCTTCCTTCAGAATTCTCAAATATAAATGATTAGGTTTTTACAGAATCGGCCCAGGAGTCGTTGGAGCAGTGGGTCCCTCTCAGGTACGGTGAGAGCGTTTGAAAGGCTTGTGTGTTTCCGCGGGCTTTTCTTTTACAGAATCGGCCCGGGAGATGTTGGAGCAGCGGGTCCCTCTCAGGTATGGTGAGAGTACTTAAAAAGCTCATGTTTTTCGTGTGTTTTCGCGGGCTTTTTTTCTCTAGCAGAATTTAGAAGGGCCAATAAAAAGGAGGTATTGTCAAGCAGAGCGACCATTGTCGGAGTGGACAGAATCAGAGTGAGTGGCTTTGGCACAACAGGCTTTGGCATGAAGAGGCGGAGGCCATCTGCAACAACACTGGTGAATAGCTGGTAAGTAAAGGTAAGGTTTACTGTTATTATTATAACTTTTAAGTAGACTACAGCTCGGTAGGGAAAAAATAGTTCGGATGGAGGGCAAGGCGATGTGCTGCAGCTGCATGATGTGGGAGCTAGTGGACCCTGCTGTGGTGCACGGTGACTACATCTGCAGTAAGTGCTTGAGGCTGGAGGAACTTCGGCTCAGAACTGATGGGCTGGATTTGCAGCTTCAGATACTTTGAAGCGTCAGGGAGGGAGAGAGTTATGCAGATGCTGTGCATCAGGAGACAGTCACCCCTCCCCCCCCCCCCTTAGAGCAGGTACTTCTAGGGTCCAGGAGGCAGATAGATGGGTGACTGTCGGGAGAGAGAGAGAGAAAGGGAACAGGCAGACGGTGCAGAGGACCCCGGAGGCTGTTCCCCTCAAAAACAGGTATTCAGCTTTGAATGCTGTTGAGGGGGATGACCTACAGGGATCAAGCGGCAGTAGCCAGGTCTCTGGCACTGGGGCTGGTCCTGCTGCTTGTAAGGGAAGGGAGGAGAAGAGGAGGGCAGTAGTGATAGGGGACTTGATAGTCAGGGGAACAGACAGGAGGTTCTATGGGCATGAGCGAGAATCCTGGATGGTATGTTGCCTCCCAGGTGCCAGGGTCTAGGATGTCTCTGATTGGGTCCACAGCTTTCTTGAGCGGGAGGAAAAGCAGCCAGAAGTCATGGTACATGTTGGTACCAACAACATAGGTAGAAAGAGGGATGAGATCCTGAAAAGGGAGTTTAGGGAGTTAGGCAGAAGGCTGAAGAACAGGACCACAAAGGTAGTAATCTCCGGATTACTACCTGTGCCACGTGACAGTGAGTTTAGGAATAGAATGAGGTGGAGGATAAATACGTGGCTGAGGGATTGGAGCAGGGGGCAGGGATTCAGATTTCTGGATCATTGGGACCTCTTTTGGAACAGGTGTGACCTGTACAAAAAGGACGGGTTGCACTTGAATCCCAGGGGGACCAATATCCAGGCAGGGAGATTTGCTAAGGCTACTAGGGAGAATTTAAACTATAATTGTTGGGGGTTGGGAACCGAACTGAAGAGACTGGGGAAGAGGCAGTTGGCTCTCAAATAGAGAAAGCTTGTAGACAGTGCTAGAGGGAAGATAGGCAGGTGATAGAGAAGGGACGCGCTCAGACTGACGGTTTGAGATGTGTCTATTTTAACGCAAGGAGAATTGTGAACAAAGTGGATGAGTTTAGAGTATGGATCAGTATTTGGAGCTATGATGTGGTGGCCATTACGGAGACTTGGATGGCTCAGGGACAGGAATGGTTACTTCAAGTGCCGGGTTTTAGATGTTTCAGAAAGGACAGGGAGGGAGGCAAAAGAGGTGGGGTAGTGTCACGGCTGCAGAAAAGGTGGACGTCATGGAAGCATTGTCTATGGAGTCTCTGTGGGTGGAGGTTAGGAACAGGAAGGGGTCAATAACTTTACTGGGTGTTTTTTATAGGCCACCCAGTAGTAACAGGGATATCGAGGAGCAGATAGGGAAACAGAACCTGGAAAGGTGTGATAATAACAGAGTTGTCGTGATGTGAGATTTTAATTTTCCAAATATCGATTGGCATCTACCTAGAGCAAGGGGTTTAGATGGGGTGGAGTTTGTTAGGTGTGTTCAGGAAGGTTTCTTGACACAATATGTAGATAAGCCTACAAGGGGAGAGACTGTACTTGATCTGGTATTGGGAAATGAACCTGGTCAGGTGTTAGATCTCTCAGTGGGAGAGCATTTTGGAGATAGTGATCATAACTCTATCTCCTTTACAATAGCATTGGAGAAAGACAGGAACAGACAAGTTAGAAAAGTGCTTAACTGGAGTAAGGGGAATTATGAGGCTCTCAGGCAGGAAACTGGAAGCTTAAATTGGGAACAGATGTTCTCAGGGAAAAGTATGGAAGAAATGTGGCAAATGTTCAGGGGATATTTGTGAGGAGTTCTGCATAGGTACGTTCCAATGAGACAGGGAAGTTATGGTAGCGTACAGGAATCGTGGTGCTCAAAGGCTGTAATGAATCTAGTCAAGAAGAAAAGAAAAGCTTACAAAAGGTTCAGAGAGCTAGGTAATGTTAGAGATCTGGAATATTATAAGGCTAACAGGAAGGAGCTTAAGAAGGAAATTAGGAGAGCCAGAAGGGGTCATGAGAAGGCCTTGGTGGGCAGGATTAAGGAAAACGTCAAGGCATTCTACAGGTATGTGAAGAGCAAGAGGATGAGACGTGAAAGAATAGGACCCATCAAGTGTAACAGTGGGAAAGTGTGTGTGGATCCGGAGGAAATGGCAGAGGTACTTAATGAATACTTTAATTCAGTATTCAGTATGGAAAAGGATCTTGGTGATTGTAGTGATGACTTGCAGCAGACTGAAAAGCTTGAGCGTATAGATATTAAGAAAGGGGATGTGCTGGAGCTTTTGGAAAACATCAAGTTGGATTAGTCACCAGGACCAGATGAGATGTACCCCAGGCTACTGTGGGAGGCAAGGGAGGAGATTGCTGAGCCTCTGGCAATGATCTTTGCATCATCAATGGGGACGGGAGAGGTTCCGGAGGATTGGAGGGTTGCGGATGTTGTTCCTTTATTCAAAAAAGGGAGTAGAGATAGCCCAGAAAATTATAGACCAGTGAGTCTTACTTCAGTGGTTGGTAAGTAGATGGAGAAGATCCAGCGACCAGAGAGCGGAGAGTGCCGGAAATTAACGAGGATCGATTTTTTTTTCTTTCTAGCGTTCGGGATAGCGGCGAGTGACTGCGCAGGTGCATGACGTCACTCAGCAGCGCGCGGGCAATTTAAAAGTCGGAGGGTTACCTTCAGTTTTTCTTTCCAGCGACCAGAGAGCGGAGAGTGCCGGAAATTAACGAGGAGCGATTTTTTTTTCTTTCTAGCGTTCGGGATAGCGGCGAGTGACTGCACAGGCGCGTGACATCACTCGGCAGCACGCGGGCGATTTAAATAGCAGACCAACATATCTAGCGGGCAGCGTCGGAGCGGGCAGCTGAGTGAGAGGGAGCAGAGTGGGTTAGGCTTTGGCTCAACGGGCTTTGGCGAGAGCGGGAAAGAGGCGAGACTAATAGAGAGGGGGTAAGTTATTAGTTTATTTGTTGAACTCAGTGGTATTCAGCAAGATGCATCTAGGGTTGGTCTTATGTTTGGAGTGTCAGATGTGGGGACCCTGGGAGACTACCAGACTCCCCGATAACTACATCTGCGCAAAGTGCACCGAGATGCGGCTCCTCAAGGAACAGATTGAGAGTCTGGAGCTGCAGCTCAATGACCTTCGGTTGGTTAGGGAGAGCGAGCAGGAAATAGATAGGAGTTATATAGAGTTTGTAGACAGCACCTCTGTGGAGGTCCCCCTCAAAAACCGATATCTCATTTTAGATTCGGTTGGAGAGGATGACCTGATAGAGGAAGACCTCAGCAACCGGGACCTTGGCACCGTGCCTGGTACTGTGGTCCAGCAGAGGAAGCGAAATGCAGTGGTTATTGGGGATTCTATAATAAGGGGTACGGATAGCAGATTCTGCGATAGCGACAATGAGTCTCGGATGGTGTGTTGCCTCCCTGGTGCCAGGGTACGGGATATCACGGACCGGGTCCAGAATATTCTGAGGGGAGAGGGTGAGCAGCCAGAAGTCTTGGTACATGTAGGTACCAATGACATAGGTAGAAAAAGAGAAGAGGTCCTGAAGGAGGAATACAAGGCATTGGGGAGAAGGTTGAGAAGTAGGACCTCAAGGGTAGTAATCTCAAGATTACTACCTGTGCCATGTGTCAATGATAGGAAGAACAGAAAGCTCTGGCAGATGAATGCGTGGCTGAGTGACTGGTGCAGGGGGCAGGGCTTCAGATTTTTGGATAATTGGGACCTTTTTTGGGGGAGGCATGACCTATTCGCTAAGGATGGGTTGCACCTAAACTCCAGAGGTTCCAATATCTTGGCGGGAATGTTTGATTTAGTTGTAGGGGAGGGTTTAAACTGATCTGGCAGGGGGATGGAAACCAGGATGTTAGGTTACAAGATGCTAAGGTAAAGGAGGGAGTTTATAGAAACAAGTCCAATGAGGATGGCAAGAAGGACAGGCAAGTGAGAAGTCAGGATAATTTGCTGAATAATAGAAGTACAACAAGTCAGGATGTTAGGATACAGAATGTTAAGATAGGGGATGAGGTATATAGGATCATGGCTAACGTAGTATGTAGTGAAGATGGTAAGAAGGATAGACAGGTGGAAAGCCAGGATAATCTGCTGAACAATAGAAGTACAACAAAATTAATAGCAGATACCGGACTAAACGTACTATATTTAAATGCACGTAGCATTAGGAATAAAGTAGATGACCTAGTGGCACAACTACAGGTTAATAAATACGACATTGTGGCAATTACCGAGTCATGGCTTTATGATGGATGTGATTGGGAACTGAATGTCCAGGGGTACACAGTGTATAGGAAGGATAGGTGGGTAGGCAGAGGGGGAGGTGTAGCCATGATGGTTAGTAGTGATATAAAATCGATAGAAAGGAAGGATATTGGGTCAGAGGAGGTGGAATCCTTGTGGGTGGAGCTAAGGAATAGCAAGGGTAAAAGGACAATAGTAGCAGTCATATATAGGCCCCCTAATAGCAGTCAGCAAATGGATGATAAGTTGCAGTTTGAGATAGAAAAAGCATGCCAGAGTGACAATGTGAAGATAATTATGGGGGATTTTAACATGAAGGTGGACTGGGAAATCCAGAATGGCGGTAGTACTCAGGAGAGGGAGTTTGTGGAATGTCTAAGGGACGTTTTTCTAGAGCAACTTGTTGAAGAGCCCACCAGGGGATCGGCTGTTTTGGATTGGGTGCTGTGTAATGAACTGGAGGTGATTAGGGAACTAAAGGTAAAGGAACCACTGGGAACCAGTGATCACAATATGATTGAGTTCAGTTTCAAGTGAGAAGGAGAAACTGATAACTGGTGTATCGATATTTCAGTGGAACAAAGGAAATTACAATGGTATGAGAGAGGAGTTGGCCCTAATTGATTGGAAGAGTAAGCTGGCTGGAGGGACGGCAGAGGAGAAAGGGAAGGAATTTCTACAAGAAATAAGGAAATTGCAGGATAGATATATTCCAAGAAAAAAGGTTTTTAATAGAAAAAAGGCACAAATGTGGATAACGAGAGAGGTGAAGGCTAAAATAAAAGCAAAAGGGGCAGCGTACAAAGAAGCAAAAATTAGTGGGAAAACAGAAGACTGGGAAGCTTTTAAAAACCTGCAGAGAGAAACTAAGAAGGTCATTGGGAAAGAAAAGATGAATTATGAAAGGAAGTTGGTGGATAACATTCGAAAGGATACTAAGAGTTTTTTTAAATACATAAGGTGTAAAAGAGAGACACGGGTTGATATAGGACCAATTGATAACAGTGCAGGAGCTATTATAATGGACGATAGAGAGATGGCAGAGGAATGAATGAATATTTTGCATCGGTCTTCACCGTGGAGGACATCAGCAATGTGCCGGTTAGTCAGGAGTCTCACGAAATGGAATTGAGTTCAGTTAAGATTACTAGGGAGAAGCTGCTAGGAAAACTAAATGGACTAAAGACTGATCAGTCTCCCGGACCGGATGAGGTGCATCCCCGGGTTCTGAAGGAGG
Organism: Pristis pectinata; assembly: GCF_009764475.1. Classification (NCBI taxonomy): domain Eukaryota; kingdom Metazoa; phylum Chordata; class Chondrichthyes; order Rhinopristiformes; family Pristidae; genus Pristis; species Pristis pectinata. Next base: position 37,176,435 of record NC_067411.1, read on the forward strand.
TGGCTTTAGAGATAGCGGAGGCATTGGCGATAATTTTCCAGAAATCGATAGATTCCGGCATGGTTCCGGAGGACTGGAGGGTCGCAAATGTAGTTCCGTTGTATAAGAAAGGTGGGAGGCAGCATAAAGGAAATTACAGACCTATCAGTCTGACGTCAGTGGTGGGAAAGTTATTGGAATCTATCCTCAAAGACGGGGTTACGGAATACCTAGAGGCGCAGGGCAGGATAGGTCCTACCCAACATGGTTTTGTGAAGGGAAGATCCTGCCTGACCAACCTATTGGAGTTTTTTGAAGAAATCACAGGTAAGGTGGATAAGGGAGAGGCGGTAGATGTTGTGTATTTAGACTTTCAAAAGGCCTTTGATAAGGTGCCTCACAAGAGACTGATTAATAAGATGAGAGGTCATGGAATTACGGGTAGGATAACAGAATGGGTGGAGCATTGGCTGGTTGACAGGAAGCAAAGAGTGGAAATAAAAGGATCTCGTTCTGGTTGGTTGCCGGTTACTAGTGGTGTGCCGCAGGGGTCGGTGTTGGGACCGCTTCTTTTTACCTTGTACATTAACGATTTGGATGATGGAATAAATGGTTTCGTGGCTAAGTTTGCGGATGACACCAAGATAGGGGGAGGAGTAGGGAGTATTGAAGAGATAGGAAGGTTGCAGAGGGACCTAGACAGTTTAGGAGAATGGGCAAGGAAATGGCAGATGAGATTCAATGTAGGGAAATGTGCAGTTGTACACTTTGGAAGCAGAAATAAGCGGGCAGATTATTATCTAGGAGGAAAGAAAATCCAAAGCATGGAAGTACAAAGGGACTTGGGGGTACTCGTGCAGGATACCTTAAAGGTTAACCACCAGGTCGGATCGGTGGTAAAGAAAGCGAATGCTATGTTGGCATTCATTTCGAGAGGTATAGTGTATAAAAGTAAGGAAGTGTTGATGAGGCTCTACGGGGCACTAGTGAGGCCTCATTTGGAATATTGTGCGCCGTTTTGGGGCCCACATCTTAGGAAGGATGTGTTGATGTTGGAGAGGGTTCAGAGGAGATTTACGAGGATGATTCCAGGAATGAAAGGGCTTACGTATGAGGAGCGTTTGTTGGCTCTTGGACTGTACTCGCTGGAGTACAGGAGAATGAGAGGGGACCTCATAGCGACATTTAAAATAATGATAGGAAAGGACAGAGTAAATGTGGCTAGGCTGTTTCCCTTGGTGGGTGAGTCCAGGACCAGAGGGCACAATCTTAGAATTAGAGGGTACAGTTTCAAAACAGAGATGAGGAAAAATTTCTTTAGCCAGAGGGTGGTGAATTTGTGGAACTCCTTGCCATGTACAGCAGTGGAGGCCAGATCAGTGGGGGCGTTCAAGGAGGAGATAGATAGATATCTAAATAGTCAGGATATCAAGGGATATGGGGATAAGGCCGGTAATTGGGATTAGAATAGTTTTTTTTTCTTTCTTCTTTTTCTTCCCCCATTCCCCATTTCTATTTCCCTTTCCTTGGAGCAGACTCGATGGGCCGAATGGCCTGCTTCTGCTCCCTTGTCTTGTGATCTTGAGAGGCAGGATTTATGAACATTTGGAGAGGTATAATATGATTAGAAATAGTCAGCATGGCTTTGTCAAGGGCAGGTCCTGCCTTATGAGCCTGATTGAATTTTTTGAGGAGGTGACTAAACACATTGATGAAGGAAGAGCAGTAGATGTAGTGTATATGGATTTCAGCAAGGCATTTGATGAGGTACCCCATGCAAGGCTTATTGAGAAAGTAAGGAGGCATGGGGTCCTAGGGCACATTGCTTTGTGGATCCAGAACTGGCTTGCCCACAGAAAGCAAAGAGTGGTTGTTGATGGGTCATATTCTGCATGGAGGTCAGTGGCCAGTGGTGTGCCTCAGGGATCCGTTCTGGGATCCTTACTCTTCGTGATTTTTATAAATGACCTGGATGAGGAAGTAGAGGAATGGGTTAATAAGTTTGCTGATGACACAAAGGTTGGAGGTGTTGTGGATAGTGGAGGGCTGTCAGAGGTTACAGTGGGACATAGGTAGGATGCAAAACTGGGTTGAGAAGTGGCAGATGGATTTCAACCCAGATAAGTGTGAAGTGGTTCATTTTGGTAGGTCAAATATGATGGCAGAATATAGTATTAATGGTAAGACTCTTGGCAGTGTGGAGAATCAGAGGGATCTTAGGGTCCGAGTCCATAGGATGCTCAAAGCAGTTGCACAGGTTGACTCTGTGGTGAAGGCGGCATACGGTGTATTGTCCTTCATCAATCGTGGAGTTGAATTTAGAAGCCGTGAGGTAATGTTGCAGTTACATTGGACCCTGGTCAGACCCCACTTGGAGCACTGTGCTCAGTTCTGGTCACCTCACTACAGGAAGGATGTAGAAGCCATAGAAAGGGTGCAGAAGAGATTTATAAGGATGTTGCCTGGATTGGGGAGCATGCCTCATGAAAAAAGGTTGTGTGAACTTGGCCTTTTCTCCTTGGAGCGATGGAGGATGAGAGGTGACCTGATAGAGGTGTATGAGATGATAAGAGGCATTGATTGTGTGGATAGTCAGAGGCTTTATCCCAGGGCTGAAATGGTTGCCACAAGAGGACACAGGTTCAAGGTGCTGGGGAGTAGGTTGAGAGATGTCAGGGGTAAGTTTTTTACTCAGAGAGTGGCAAGTGTGTGGAATGGGCTGCCGGCAACGGTGGAGGCGGATACGATAGGGTCTTTTAAGAGACTTTTGGATAGGTACATGCAGCTTAGAAAAATAGAGGGCTATGGGTAAGCCTAGTAATTTCTAAGGTAGGGCCTGTATTGTGCTGTAGGTTTTCTATGTGTCTTTGTTTTCATGACTTATTAATTAGAAATGCTTAAAGAAAACAAGTTAACTGATTCTGCAGTCTGCATAAGACATCTACTTTGAAATCTGCAACTCAAACTGATATTACTGTATTTAAAATCCATTATGCTTTGAGCTTAGTGTGGGGTTTTGACAAATCCCCATTGCTAGGAAGATGCTGAGAGATTCAAAGAATATGCCTAGCCCATTTTTATTGCATTTCTTTCATCACATTAGAAAATTGTAGAACAGTTTGAAAGTATAGTATTGGATGAATTGATATTGATTGCGCATCATCTTCAGGATTGCGTCTTATGATTAACTGCTCTAAGTTGCAATAATGTTTAGTGTAGAAGCTTCCAAAAGTCTCTCTGTGGAGTAATTACATAGGGGAAAAGTGCTGGCTGTTTATATGCTCTTTGATTAATAAGGCACTCTGTTAATTTAATCTACCAAGTATCTTAAAGAGGTTTGCTTTTGATTTACTGCATTCTCACTGGAGGAGATTGACTAGTTTCTGATTTTAGCCCAACTCATCCATGCTACTATCCAAGCTGTCTATCCAAGCCAGTCCAATTTGCTTGCATTTGCCCCATATGCCTCTAAACCTTTCCTACGCTTATACCTACATAAATGTCTTTTAACTGTTCTAATTGTACCCACCTCTAAAGCTTCCTCTGGCAGCTCTTTTCATTTAACCACCACCTGAAAAACTTGCCTCTCAGGTCCCTGTTAAAGATTTCCCCTCTCACCTTAAATCTATGCCCTCTAGTTTTAGACTCCTTTACCCAGGGAAAAAAAAAATGGTGACCATCCACCTTACCTATCCCCTTGTAAGGAAAGAGCTAAATTAGCCAGAAGACATTTCTGATTCTTCCTTTGTATGTGCAGTAGTGTGTAACACAAAATGGTGGTTGTAAGACAAAATGGTGTCAGCTTGGAATGTGGTAGTACCTTGAAGATGTGCACATCCTTGAGATTAGATACTGGTGAAGAATGTTTTCTTCATTGCAGACCTGCTGTCTCTGTTTCTAAGCCTAGGCGGAAGGTTGCAAGTGATAAGAAAGTACAGGCTAGTACCACAAGGGAATGTACTGGGATAAAAGTTATGTGAAGTTGTTGAAGGGTATAAAAGGAGCACCTTCTTTGTGCAAATTAGAATCTTACCTTAGGCTGGGTCACGACTGGTGCTAAGAGACAGAGAGAAGGCTGCGTGAAAGGATGTCGGACACCTGAGGTTTCTTCGGGCATTATATAGGTTGATTCATTGATTGGTTGATAAGTATTAGTTTGCTTTCTTCTGTATTTTGTTAAGTATTCTTCTTCCTTTCTGTATTTTGTTCTTTATATTGCTCCAATAAAGTAGCTTCTATAACCTTTAACACATGTATAGTGCCTCCTTTGTTTGTGAATACCTCTTGCTGATGAATCAGGAAAGAACAAGGAACGAACTTGAAAATATTTTCGTTACAGCCTTTCGTGAGTTTATAAACCTTTATAGGGTCACCTCTCAGCCTCCTTAGCACCAGGGAAAAAAGTCCCAGCCCATCCAGTCTCTCCTTATAACTCAAGCCCTCCCATTCTGCTATATAGACAGTCAGAGACTTTTTCCCAGTGTGACAATGGCTAACACGAGGGGACATAATTTTAAGGTGATTGAAGGAAGGAATAAGGGGGATGTCAGGGGTAAGTTTTTTTTTTATAGAGAGAGTGGTGGGTGCCTGGAACGCACTGCCGGCAGAGGTTGTGGGAACAGATACATTAGGGACATTTAAGAGACTTAGATAGACACATGAATGATAGAAAAATAGGGGGCTATGTGGGAGGGAAGGGTGAGATAGATCTTAGAGCAGGATAAAATGTCGGCACAACATTGTCAGCCGAAGGGCCTGTACTGTGCTGTAGTGTTCTATGTATAAAACAATTTTACATCCTCTGCTCAATTACAGGTGCACCATAATAATACCCTTTATACGACCAATTATATCCAGGAGCATTTTTCAAATAATTTTGCAGTAGCATAGACAAATCAGTAGACGACCAACTTTCCATCAAACAATTGCTTCAACATTTTTGTTTGTAATCTGCACCAAAATCTAAAATGTAACTCTAACTCAATTTTACATTCAAAGTTATGTCAAATATGCTCAACTGATTCTCTTCTTCCCCTGCCTATAAGATTTGCCCACATCAGCAAAGGGCTGCTCTTGCTCAGTTCTATTAAGCAGCCAGTCACCTATAATTGCCTCTCTTTCTGCGCCTGCACAGTTATGCTAATATCCCCAGGGATCTAACCTTGGCTCCTTTTCATTTTTTTTAATCAACATGCTAACCCTCAGCATAACAGTCCAAACCCAAAGTTTCACCCTCCGTGTAGAGACTGGCAATGCCATCTCTACCTCACCACCAGCTCTCTTGATCCCTTCACTTTTATACCACCAGCCTATCATCCAAGTTAGCAGGTAACTCCTCCAACTAAGTATTGGGAAAACTGAAATCATTGTCTTTGGACCCACCACAAACTCAGTTCTCTTGACATCAACACCATTTCTCACCCCAGCATTTACCTGAACCAACTAGTTGGCAATTTTAGTTCCACTTCTAAATTCTGCATCTCAATCACATTCTCACTTCAATCATTAATTTCTACCCCTGTATCACGGCTAGTTTCTGCTGCCATGTCAACACATTTGCTAACAAGACCTCCAACTGTGCCTCATTATTTCCAGACCTCAAGGTTGGCCTCCCTTATTCTACCCCCTGCAAACTTGGTCTGTTGCCTCTGCCCTAAACGTACACTGGTCCTTGTTCAGCTTGGCACCTAGTTAAGCAACATCTTAATTTTAAAATTCTCATTCTAGATTTTTAATCACTCCATGGTTGAACCCCTCCCTATCTCTCTAATCTCCCCTAGCCCTATATTGCTCCATGGTACATTTGGTCCTTCACTTCTGGCCCCTTGATCATCACCAAATTTAAGTGCTCCCCCAGTGGGTATACCATCAACTCCCAAAGCCCCAAGCTCTGGAATTCCATCCCCTCAAACCACTCTACCTTCCTCTCCCCAACATCAAATACATTCCTTTAATCCTTCCTACTTTAGTAAGCTGTTGCTTATCTGTCTCCTAGTCTAACTTCATGTGTGAAATTTTGTTTGCTGTTGCTTCTGTCAAGCTTCTTGCACCTTTTGCTACATTGAAGGTTCTACATAAATATATATTGATGTGCATGGCATCTGATTATCTGCAAAGCAATCTAACACCATTATGTTCACCTACATTGACTGAAGTGTTGACTCCACTTTAATTTCCAGTCAACTCCATCATTCTGAAATTGGCAGCTCGCAAACTGAAGCAAAAAATAAATCCTTTTTCCTATTCGAAAAAGGTGTAGCACAACACTGAATAAATACATGTTCCACATTGTTCATACACTGCTGCATTGTTATTCATCTGTATTCCTAGAGCATGATATTTGTCATTCCACAAAACTGTCCACACAGACCTCAATTTAAGAATCAATAATTTGCCTGCCTAACTCTATTTTATCTGTTGAAGCCAATGTATCCAACTGAAAAAACGCACTTCAGAAAACTTCACCAGAAAAGCTCTATCAGATGATTGATTAGTTTGCTACATTTGTTTTATTTTAAACTAGCGAAGCTAGCAGATGCTTGTAGATTCTAAATCAACATAAATTAGAAATACAATAAAATCTCACTCTTACAATTATGAGTGATACTATATTAAAATATTTTGTTTGTTGAGACTACTGTCTGATATTTGAAGATGAAGAATTAATTTGAGTTCCTGCATCAAGATATTGAAATTTAAATCTATTTGATAAAAGGATGAAACTACAATAGGTGAGACAAACACATGGGTGGCTCAGGAAGCCACATTAGCACAAAGAAACCTAAAGCACTGAGTTATACAATCTATAAGAAAGATCAAGTCATTAATGTACATTAAATAAATTATATTGAATTCAAAAAAGATAGAATTTATCTCATGTATTATCCTTGTACTTTGCTCCTTCTCCACAGCATCATAGCTAAAAACAAAATCATTGTGCATGGTGAATTCCAGTGCAATTTAATCATGATTTCTGTGCAGTCAAATAAATATAGGCAAACTCTGAACATAAATAATATGGTGTCAAGGTTTGCAAACACCTGCAAAACAAAAAAAAATCTGCCCCACTCATCCTTTTCAACGGTGGGGGTTGTTTATTTGGATGGTGTTGCAAAAGCAGCCTTGACAACTTGCCTTAATATGTTCTGAAGCAAGCAAGCATGCATGCACTGCACCCACTGTATGTCATTAGTAAAGGGACTAGATGCTTAAGCCAATAAATGATGCAATGATCAAATAATAATAGAAATTTATGGCATACCAAGAGGTCATTCAGTCCTGCATGTTTATGCCAACCAAAAAAAAGCTATTTGGGCTTATCCCACTTTTCAATCCATAACTTTGTTGGTTATGGCACTTTAAGTAATCACTCTGGCCCTTGAATTTCCTTGGCAGTGTATGCATCCAGGCAAGAGGAAAGAATTCTGGGACATTCTTGATTTGGACATTGTAGGTGGCACAGAAACACAAGTGTCAGACAATGAAACTCACCTCAAAATACCTGCTCTGGTACAGTTGAGTTTCTGGTCAAAGATGCCCATCAAAATATTGATGTTGTGGGAAATTCCATCAAGGTAATGCCATTGAACAGCAGGGAGAGATGATTAGATTGGATATGGTCATTATGACCAAAGGGAGAAACTTGTAGATGATGGCATTCCCATACATAACTGTATCATTCAACTGTTGACTTTCCACTTGTCAGCCCAAGGCTGATATTGTCTCTGCATTTCAAGTGATCACTCTGGCCCTTGAATATCATTGGTGCTGTAGACATGATTGTCTGTGGAATAATGAATGAAGCTGAACACTGAAATAATCAGTGCCACCCAACTTTATGATGAAGGAAAGCAATGATTAAATGGCTATAGAAAATGGAGTTAATTTAGTTTTTGACACAGCCATTAGAAACACCCCTAGCTTGTTGAATAAGGAAATGTAAATGACCATTCCAGATGTTGTTTTAAAACATGAGGGTTTCTGCCTGTACCACCCTCCTGGGCAGTAATCTCCAGCAAGCGAAAGAAAGGTTCTTCATTGTGCCACCTACAATGTCATTCTCTTATTACTTCTGCTAAGAGAAATAGCTCCTTCCTGTTCATCCTATAACTCAACTTATTTCATACAAAAATTGAGATGCTGGAAGAACTCATCGGGTTAGGAAACATCTGTGGAGGGAAATGGACAGTTGACATCTCAGGTCAAGACCTTCCATCTGGACCAGAAGTAAAGGTGAAGAGTCTCGAAATGAAATGTTGACTGTCCATTTGCCTCCACAGATCCTCCCTGACCTCCACAGTTCCTCCACCAGATTTTCTTCTTCCAGATTCCAGCATCTGCAGTCTGCGTCTCCAATAATTTCATACACCTTAATTAAATCTCCAATCAACCTCCTTCATCCCACAGATCAAATACCAATGTATGACATCCATAACATTCATAGATCCAAAAAAAAATTATGGCACAGAAGGAGGTCATTTGGTCTCTTATGCATACCATCCCAAAGTGGAATTTAGGTTAATCTTACTCCCAGCTCTTGTCCAGAGCCCTGCTGCTTATGCCTCTTCAAGTGATCATCCTGGTAGGTTTTGAATCTGGTGAGATGTTCTGCTTCGACTTCCCCTACCCCACCACCCTCCAGACAGTGACTTCCAGACTTCCATCAGCCATTGAAGGAAATAATTTTTTTCTCATCTCCCCTCTAATCCTTCCAATTAACTAAATCCATCTCAGCTCATCTGTGACCTTTCTGCTCCAGGAAATAGGTCCTGCCTGTTTACCCTGTCCAGGTCTCTCAATTTTAGATACTTCAATTAACCCCCCCTCCAAAGCATCTTTTGTTCCAAAGAATACAACCTCAGCCAAGATAGACCCTCCATATAATTCTCCAGTCTGAAACTTCTTTGTGACTTTGCATCCTCGTGTATTTTACATTCCTGCTGTCATGTGGGCAATACAGTACTCCAAATATGGCCTAATTAATGTTCAATACAGTCCCAGTGTAACCTCCTTGGTATTGAATTTTTTGATGCCTCAGCCACTAAAGGCAAGTGTTCTCCACATCTGTCGTTCCCTGCGGATATGCTCTTAAAATTTTCTGTTGCTTAGTACATTTTAATATCCTGTATTCGCTTCCCTTGTTTAATTTCCCTCATTCTTCTACTAAGACTGAAGTAACTATTTCCAAAAATGGTGCTGTTAAATTTATAAATGGATAATGATTCATGATTGGTGGTGTATCTGCACTAATTTACTGCATCAGATTCACTGTACTTCATAGTACTGCTCTCCTCAGAGCTTGCCAAAAATGCAAGATGCGCGTGAAGCGTAAAATCTGAAAAAAATGTCGGAGTAAATGGCCTGGTTCTTTGATGTACATTCCATGTTGCAATAAATCCATCTATTTTGAAGACAGAATTAAGTAGCAATACACCAGTCTCTTGCTGGATCTCGCAGATGAAATAATAGCAACCTTTTACTTACTGGCAGTGTTTCAAATATCTTCCACTCCAAGGAAGTAGATTGATTTCTCCAGGCCTCAGAGTTAGTTATCTTGGGTATTCTCTGACTAGTGGAAATGCTGGTGGAAGAATTGTATTCAATCTGTTACTGTAGAACAACTGTTATAATAGTGTATGAAGTAATATCCCTCCAGCACTCACCGAGGATAAACCATGCTGAACTTCTTGAAGAGTAACATTCCAGTGGAAAAGTCAAGTCAAAGAAGTATAGATTCAGATAGTGCAGCAACAGACCATTCAGCCCACCACATCCATTTACCAGCACTTAGTCAAGGCCTTCTATGCCTTGACATAGAAATCATCTTCTCCATGATCATTTCTGCATTCCACATCATTCTCAGACACAATAGAAGTTTACAAGCATCACTGATGAGACAGATAGGATGGAGCATAGAAGGTTCCTGACACCTCAGCTGGCACTGCAGTAAAAGACAGGAGTGGGTACATACCTTCAGAATCAGATCTATTATCACTGAATCATATGACGTGAAATTTGTTTTACAGCTGCGGTACAGTGCAAAGACATAAAAATTACTATAAATTACAAAAATAAGTAAATAGTGCAAAAAAAATGAGGGAGTGTTCATGGACCATTCAAAAATCTGATGGTGAATGGGAAGAAACTGTCCTAAATCGTTGAGTGCAGGTCTTCAGTGTCCTGTATCTCCTCCCCGATGGTAGAGATGAGAAGATGGGTGTTGAGACTGTGACTAAGTCACTGGAGAAGCTGATGGATAGAGAAGTCTTCATTCATCACGACAAGCAGGCATTCTCTGAAGACCCTCTCAGTAGAGTCTCCCAAACCTAAAATCCATCAACTTTTTATACTATTAAGAACAATGCTAACGGTAGGTGATTCAATACAATTTCAATAATAATGACATCGTTAACTTCAATATTTTGTGTCTGACAAATGGTTCCATTGAAGTACATATTTACAGAAGTTCATTGTAACTGATAAGACACCTCTGAAGGTTCAAACACCTTTTGCTGGGACAAAGTAATTCACACAGATGGTCTAAGAGCTTCTGAGGACAGAGAACCAGCTGCCCAAGATTAATGTTGTGAGGGCTGACTCGCTGAGTACACAAATATCCCAGTTATTGATAGGCATACTTGCTCTATGATCATATTTGATATGCTAAGTGACAAAATTTAGTCCGGTCCGGCAGTCTTCCTTGATCTCCGGAAGAAGGGTGCAAGATGACTTAGCTATGTGTTCCTTGTTTGATGCAGGCCAATTAACATAGCCCTTTGTCTTATGTTTGTCCGATGCAGATGAGAATGTGTCATGTTCACATCACTTCACAAACAATATCTTGAGCAGCCAGCCCCTTGCTGTGGGGCAGCAGCCTGTACTCTATGTGCAGAAATTCATCACAACAGCACTATTTTTGGTTGTACATAGTACTATCATAGGGGATATCATTCATACTTTGATGACTAAGGATAGAATAATGTTGAAGGCTATGCCACGTAAGAGCTATAGTCTCATCTGAGAAAGGCCAATTGGTTTCACATCACTTTTTCCTGTGCACAGAAACTTTGCTGCTACTGGTCAATAAACTTCTCAAATTCACCTAGTTGTGGATGCAAATAGCCTGCATGTTGTTTGCATCACCAAATGCCAGAAGGAAAAGATATCTTTTGCACCTTCTGTTCCTGTTGCCACAAGGCTTCCAGATCTGTGCCCCCCAGATGCTTAGCATGTTATGTAGCTACTATTTACCACAGCATCACACTCCTGGTAAAACTATTCCTGCCACATAGAAAGAAAGCAAATGTAGAAAGTATGGTGTTGGAATCCGAGTAGCTAAACTTGTTTTTAAACTGAGCTTTGTGTGCAACTTGTATCCTGAATTTCTCTGAAGAGAAAGCCCTGAAGCTTTAGCTCCATTTGACTATTCTGGCTGGTGAAGCAAGTAAATCCCAGAAATCTACAGAAGGAGTTAAAGTAATTGCTAATGAAATGGCAAATCACTGCCAAAACATGCCGAGATCATTGTGAATTACAAACATAGCTGAGGAGGGGATCCGAGAATTGTAAAGGGAAGTTTCTCTGGGTAATGACGTAATGTGACTGGCATAGGTTAGGAATCAGTAGTCGGAATACGAGACTAAACCAAGGCTTTGCATTGTGTTCTAATAATTCCTCTGATTTTTTTTTTGGTTTTATTCTTTCTTGCTAGGTTGGGAAAATAGTTATTTACAATCTTTGATCCTTTCAAGAATATATTCCAAGTACAAACAAAAAGAATAATGGCACCCCAGAACGAAAGGTTATTCCAGACAAAGAATGCAGAAGGTTTAAGATTTTACTGGATCAAATCACTTCACAAATTATCATGGCCAAACCTCTGATGTTTTGTATCTTGCATGTGATGCCAGCTCTAGGTTTTACTCTCAGTGAAAGAACTTCTGTGACAACAGAGGCTCACAAAAAGGAAAGCATACAGAGAGAAGGACCTGCTGTTTTGACGCCACATTATATGATTCTCCCATAAGAACATTGTGAAGCAATGAGAAATGTTGATAATGCATTTGAGTACTTGCTACGCATTATGCCTTATAAAATAAAACAGATTACAAAAGGTTAGTAGGTAATGCTGGCATTTTAAAAAATATACTCTCACTGCTTACTCGACCAAGTGACCTGCTGCAGAAAAGGAATGAAACTTTCAGGGATATTGATGACTTCAGCTTTTGTTCAAGTGTTTAACATTTTCCCTGCAGGTTTTATCATTTAGGTTGAATGTTGATAAAGTGATATTTGTTACTTCATCCAAGGAAAGTGTTTGCTGGTTTGATATTCATATATGGGCACACCTACAACTCGAGCCTTCACGTGTTCATGTTTACAATTCCAACTAGGCCAGTCTTTGCCATGGTGCAGTATTGATGCAGTAAGCACTTTGATCAGAAGTGCATCAACTTGCACTTCTATCTACTATTTTATAAAGCAGATATAAAAGGTGCAATCCAACAAGACGTCAAGTAACATTATCTACAACTAAGCAATTTTCAGTAGCAACTGAATGTCATATTGACCACATTGAAAAAAAGTGGGAGATTCATTATGTGTACTAGCAAAGATCCCCAAAAATTACCTTCAGAACGATACATCAGCTAAACCACTCCAATTAGCACAATTACCATACTGTTAAGCAAATTTTTGCTACAATCAAGGAAACTGTTTCTACTGTTGGATTCCATAAAGCATGCCTTTCTCTCAGCTCAACAGCTTGATGCCTTATTGAAATCCAAATACAAATTTGTTTTAACATTGTGCTGGTTTATTGTTTTTCTTTGAGCAGTACAACTTTAGAGTTGTATAGAACTACATTTCTGCTGAGGCAGAAACAGAAAACACAATAGTTACTTTTAACATGAGAGCTTAAATAATGTACTTGAATGCAATTTAGAACACTGTTTCTGAACCAAATGTTTGCCAAAAATTTCCCAGGAAGACTGTGTTCCCTTGAAAAACATAGTTGCTAATATTATTTATTAAAGTGTTAACATAATACCTGTCTTCCTTATAAAAAGCAGAGCATAAAAGCTAATGGTATAGGAAACAATAAATCTGTGGTTAGATTAGCTAGCTCTCAATCTACTTCGAAGTGGCCCTTGCACCTTATTTGTCTACCTGCACTGTACATTTTTCCTGTAAATGTAACACTATATTCTGCTTTCTATTTTTGCTTTTCCTTTTGTGCTACCTTGATGTATTGTGTTTGGAATGATCTGTATGGATGGAATGCAAACCTGTTTTTTTAAAAAACTGTATCTCAGTACATATGACAATACCAAAAATAGCCAGGAGATATAAAGGGTCTTTGCCTGCTTGACAAAAGATAACAAGTGGAGTACCACAGGGGTCAGTGCTGGAGCTTCAACTTTTTACAATTTATGCAACTTGGAAGAAAGCATAGAATTTGATGACGCCAACAGATGTAGGAGAATAAGTTCGACAGAGGACACAAGATGGCTAAAATGGATATAGAGTGGTTAAACAGGGCAAGCTAGAGTGGTTGACTCTGGCTTCTATTTTCTTATGTTCTAAGTGTGTGGGCAGTGATCTGGAAAATGGAATGCAATGTGGAAAAATGTGAAACCGCCCATTTTGCAAGGAAAAATATCGAAGTGCGAGACACTGCAGAGAGATTTGGGCATCTCAGTGCATGATTCACAAAAGCCTAGGGGGTAGGTAGGTAGGTAGTAATTAGAAAAGCTGACAATGTTGTTGTTTATTACTAGGGGAAATGAAAAGTAGGGAGGTTATGCTTCAGTTATAGGACATTGGTGAGGCTGCACCTGGAGTACAGTATGCAGTATTGTTCTCCTTGAGGATACAAAAATGTTGGATGCAATTCAAAAAATATTTTATATCTCCTTTTGACATTGGAAGCCATTTCAGCCCAGAAAGTCTACAATCTCCCATTCCCTCATTTTTTCCCAGGAACCTATGCCCTCTCATTCCCAATCAGCCCAGGTTCGACCATTCACTGGAGTGCATTTACAGTAGGCAATCAACCTACAAATCCACAAGTCTTTGGGACATGAAGGAAATTAGAGCACCCAGGTTATAGAGAGAACATGCAAATGCCATACAGACAGCAACCAATGTCAGGATTGAACCAGAGTCCTTGGAACTGCGAGGCAGTGGCTCTACTGGCTGCACAACTGTGCTGTCCTTTTTAAGAATATATGAAATGGATGGATTGTCTTTGAGGAAAGGTTGAATGGACTAGACTTGTGACTGTTGGGGATTAAAAGAGCGAGAGGTATGTAGGTCAAAACATATACAATCCTGACACCTTGATAGGGTAGATTTGAGGGGATTTTTCCAGTTGTGGGAGCATCTTGAACTTGGGGTCACTGTTTAAACATAATGAGTCACCCATTTAAGACAGAAATGAGGTAAAGTGCTTTCTTTCACAGGTTGGCAAGTCTTTGGAGCTCTCTTTCTCAAAAGGTGTTGCAAGTAGAATCTGTAAATATTTTAAGGCAGTTAGATAGATTTGTGATAAGATGCAGCAAGCTTATGGGTAGATAGGAGTGTAGAAATAAGTTTACAATCAGTTCAGCCATGATCTTATTGAATAGCTGTTTGGGGGCCAAATGGCTAACTCCTGCTCTTAATTTGTATTCTCACAAGTTAACAAGTGATGTTATTTTAATGATGTTAACCGCACTGGTTTTACTTACTTATGTAAGCTGAACTGGCTTGCCGCAAAGGCATGGATCATCCCTGCTGAACTATGGATATGGTTCACTTAATGCATGCCTCAAGACCACCAGCTAAAGCACCTCTGCCAAGTGAGGCGCACTCTACTGCTCAGCAGGAATTTATTATTGAAATTTATTTTAGTTCTATCAGTGAGGTTCTTCTGTTATTTGACATCTTATTTTTAATAACTCACCTGGGCTTCAGTGTTCAGAGTGCTTTTAGTTTATTGCAATGTAAAGGTTAGGTCAGGATTATTCTACCAATTTGCATGATAAAGGCTTCATTAGCAGCTTTGTATAGGTGACTAATTTTTATGATTTGCATCATTTTCTGAAAATTTACACAAACAAAAATCCAACCAAGCCCACAGTAAGCCACTCCTAATCCAACATGGATAACTTATAACATCAGCACTTCATGTGGAAATGAAGGCCAAACCATAAAAGCATCAATGTTAATAAGTTGCTTAATATTTGAAGGGTTATCGAAACCAAACAAATCTCTACGAGTAACCTGTTATAAAACTGTTCTTTTTCACCTCCTCATTATAAATGCCAAGCACCATGCAATATACATCAACATAGGGAATTCTGTGGACATCATTTTAGAACTGCTGAAACTAATTAATGGTTGACAGTAAACCTTGCTACTTTCCCTCTACAAGAGACAATGTGAATACTGCTAATTTGACACACAACTGATGGTCAGTGATTTAAAATTCATACCGAGTCTGTTATAACAAGTGTTATAATGTTAAAGGGTTATCATATCAAAGATGTTCTTTCAGCCACGATCAGCTCCTGACAAAACCAAAAATAGTTACCCTTAGCATTCTGCAAAATGTCTTTATTAGATGACTGAGAAAATCAGCATGAAAACTGTAACCCAGTTTTGCAATGAGGTGCTAACTTTGTAAAGGGGATCTAATCTGTGCAGTTGTATCACTAAAGACATTGCTTCTGATAAGCTTCTTGGCAAAACAAATGTCTTGGATTGCTCAGGTGAGTAAATTTGAAAACACTCAGAAGCACTGGGACTAAGCAGTTCACAACTAGGTGTGTGATGTATCAGAAATGGGCAGCTGGTAATTCCAACTGGTATTCATGCCACTGAACAAAATAGGTGAGGAAAATCAATTACTTTTGATCCTGACTGCAATCCTCAGACATCTGGAGGAAAGTATATCGTGAGACCAGTCAGGTAGACAAGCATGAGACAAACAAGTGAACATTGGCTGTGGTTTTGTGAATACAGTGATTCAGCAGAGTTGCTGCAACCTGTAAACTATTCTCCAACCCAAAGTAACACCTTCACAAGAGGAAGAAAACTTGAAAAACATGGTCTTGTGAAATATTTAATCAAATACCAATGCTACTTTAACATTTATGAGGTCAAGATTGTACACATAAATGGCAGAGCAAATTTCTCCACAATTACCCTGACCTGTTCTCTAACATATTATGTGTTTAGAATCACTGATATGTCCAGTATCAGTATTTCTTACAGCTTCATGCAACAATTTACCTCTGTAGTCTTCAAAACATAGCAAAGAGCACTTACTCCGTATTATGATATTCCATATTCAAAGATACCACAATTTTCACACATGTTAAAATCACACATGATTACTACAGAAATATCAAGATCAATCTATATGCTAATCATCATAATACAAAGTTACTGCAACAATTTACTGCAGGTTTCACTAAAAACATTAATTTATCATTTGTACCTGTCCCAATTTAAATAACATCTTTGGTTCCTGAACAGTTAGAACAAGCCAAATGATAAATTATAGTCAAATTATAGGCACTTGATAAGATGTTTCACTTTGAATTGCCACCTTGTTAATTGCTTCCCACAGGATTGGTCACATTACACAGTAATTCACCACCCGATCAGGTACATCTGACGTTCCATGATCCTCGATAATTGAAAATTTTAAAGTTCTCACTCGTTAATTTTTTCATTTGTACAAAAGAAATAATCTTGTAATCCTCAGTAGTAATAAATAGTAGATAGCCAGGTCAACGATGTTTGATACAAAAATTAAATATTGGTATAAATGAACTACATAAACTGAATGTACAAAACATTAAAAAAACACATGTGAAGCAACACATTTTTAAAATATTTTAAAACCAGAACTAAGTTTTTCCAGAAAGCACCCAAACAATTAATCTAAAACACATTTCCTTGCACTAACATGTGACCTTAAAACTCGTATCTTTTTAGTGAACTGCATAGGTTGAGTAATGCATGGTTTGCAACTGCTTTATGCAAAAGAATTTAACATCCAAAATCAGAATGAATCACTAATGAGTTTGACTCAGATGTTACAATATTGCTATGAGCTTTCACAAACCAAAACATTTCAATATGCTTATTTGAAGAAAATTCCAGAAGAAAATGAAGGACAGTCACTGTCATGTTTTGACCAAAATGGTCATCCCATTAATCTTCTGATACAGGTCAGGCCAAAGTTGGCTGGAAGAGTCCCATTATAAGCAAAATCCCCACATTTCTAAATATTAACAGTGAATATTTCCAAGACCATTGTGGTATTTTCAAAGGGTTGTATCTGGTACTCCTCATTGACCTTGAAAGGCAACCTACAGCAGCCATTAACAGAGAAAGGATTTTGTTAGGAATGTTACTTGGAAGGCATTACTGTTGCTAGGAAAGTAAGTGTCAAGTTTCAAATGGAATGAGGGGATGGGAGTATTACTGATAGGTTGCTAAATACTTCGACACAGGAGGACTCCTCTTTGCAGTTTCCATCTATTAAACGTGATTGGCATGATTGCAGGAGACTCGCAGCGGTTGCCTCTGCCTGAATGGAATGAACCACAGGATCTTCCAGCGAGTGCCAAACACTTCTGAGAATGTTTGCTGCCAAGGCTTTCTGGGCTTCAATCTACAGATAACAGCATTAGTAAGAGGCAGCACTCCCACAGAGTTCTGCAGTCAGATTAGAACAATAGTTTGACCAATATAGTGCCACTGGCTCATCACGACTTCTTACTAATTAAAATTAAATCCCAACATTTCACCAAGTTTGCTGAATTCAATATGCTACTTAATTTTTTAAAAATTGAATCAATATATTTTTTAATTATGCTATAAAATTGCAGTGTTTACAGTTGCATGTTTCAAAACAGTGGCTTTTTAATATAATGGTGTTGAGTTGGTAAACACTGCAGGAACACAAGTTATAATAGCATTCTATTCACTTATAAAAGATGCCACCATTGAACGTTATTGAAAACTGAGCCCACCAACTTTGTTTTTCACAAATTATTTCAGCATTAAGCAGTGTGTATTGCTTATTTTTAGGTGTATCATGTCCCTGGTTAACTGGAAGTTGATTCCATACATAGAAAGCTAAATGTACCCAGTAATGTTAAAGTTGTTTAATCTCAGTAATTTGATAATTCATTTCCAAGCACCAAATCATCAAATAAGCAAAAATGTAATTTAAACAAAGTAGGTAACACAGAAGTGATAATGGTGCTGAAAATTTAATCATCAAATCATTAGAATTAAATTATTCATCTTTAATATTCTAATAATTATATAACTATTGCCCCATAAAAAGTTATAAAGCACAACATTATTCTGTACTCACGTCTCATCTAGGCAACTTGACATTCTTTCTATTGTTGTCACATCCTATTGGAAAAAATGAAGTGGACAGTATCAATGAGCGATTCAACACTTCAGATTGAAGTGAAGAACTTCAAAATTATCACTTGTACATCCATAGTAAACAGAGAGATCTATGTGGAACAAATAACTTGCATGTTCTTGCACTTAGTCTATATAGTTTATATTCTTAACATTCTGGTTTTAAAATGTTCACTCTAAATAACTGCACAAAAATAAAAATCTTGCAGTTCAGATATTGGCTTCTTATTTTACTCAAAAAATATGCCACTAAGTCCTGAGTGTATTTCATGCCACCTTTGCCCTTCAGTAACACTTATTTACCACTCCCACCTGTGACCTGCACAAGGTTCTGCCACAGATGCCATACAGCTACCAATCATTGCAGATATAACCTATACAGAAAGAGAAACAAATGGCTCAGAGCAGCAAAAGAAAAATAAGAATACACGAAACATGAAGGCTATGAAATGCACGACCAGTCATATTAGCCTAACAACACCTGGTCCTTGTAGCAAAGCTAGAATATCATGGTCATTGAGTGCTATAGACTGAAACAAGCCCTTTGGCTCACTGAGTCTGCATCAACCACCCATTTCTTTTCTTATTCTTTTTCAATTTTTTTTTATTAGTTTTCAAATTAATACAGATTAATATATCAATGTTTATACATTAATACAAAGATCAGGAAAACAATCATGACATGGATAATCATAAAGAACAATAAAGTATAAAAAAAATCTGTAGATCCAACGATCTGTTACTGAATGAATATAAAAGAAAAAGATTATAATATAAAAGAAAGAAAAAAAACCAAAACAATAAGAAAAATTATAAACAATATATCAAACCAAACTAAGCAAAAGAAAAAAAATTCGAAAAAAAATTTCAAGAAAAACAAAAAACTGGACTAAAATTTCTCAATAGAAACAGAGCAATATTATGTCATCAACTCTGTTCCTCTAAATTGAAAGGTTATTATAAAGGGGATAAACCACCCATTTACACTAATCCTATTTTATTCTCATAAATCCATCAACTCCCCCCAGATTCTAAACTCATCTACACATTAGGAGCAATTTAAAGTGGCCAATTAAACTGCCAATCTCCACATCTTTGTGATGTGGGAGGAAACTTGCACAAATCATTGAGCGAACATGCAAACTCCACACAGACAGCATTGGAGGTCAGGATTGAACCCAGGTCACTGGAGCTGAGAGGCAATGGCTCCACCACTATCCCACTGGAGAAACCTCAACTATTAGCTCCATCTACAGGCAAATGACTTCTTAATGCAGCAACTTAGAGCATATTACAGAAAACTTCTGTAATTTCTACAAAATTCAGCTGAATTAAAGTGGTAACGTGTGGTCCTTCTACAATGAGATTGCTGATTACTGCTTTTATATTTTTGCATTGTGCATCAAGGCAACAGTCAAACTCTCAAGAGGACAAGGAAAGACTTAACACTGAGGTGTGTAAAGGTTGGATTTTCTGCATCCTACGAATACTGAAATTCACAAGGTAAAAAAAAACAGCAAGTGTGTGGAGTAGTGGGCTGAGAGGCGGGAAATGGGAAAACAGAACTGAAGTGAGTGACGTGCCCACTTTACAAACATTAGTAATTAAGAATAATCTGACAAAGGGTCTTCACCCTAAAATGTTAACTTTCCACCAATGCAGTCTGATTAATTGAATATTTCCACCATTTACCATTTTTCTTTCAGATTTCCAGTATCTGCAGGATTTTTGTTTTAATTAATAGTCAAATGTTTTCTGCATTGAAAACTACCTCCAAGTTCTTCTCCCCCTCCCACCCCATCCCCTTTGCCAAATGAATATTGGGGATATGAATAAATCACACATAGCAAACAAAAGAGAATAAAAGCTTGAGGTTCCAGTTTTATAAATTAAAAGAACAGGCAATTCAAGGCTTACTTCACACAGACAGAACTCGGTTGGTAGGAAGATGGGAGTCCCATCAGGCAGGTTAAAGTTCTGGGCTGAATGTCTTTTATTCTATTCCCTCTGCACCAGGATTCAGAAGGATGCAGTCTGAGGAAATGTACTCAGCCACACCACCTGTAGGTGTGCGCAAAACTGTCAGAACCCATGCTACATTTCAGAGTCATGAAAACAGCAGCCTGAGATTCATCTGTAGTGCAGATACTGGGTGGCCGTTGCTTATGCTATTAAGGAACCTTCAATATCATGCACCTGTTATGGCATGACGGTCAAATCCATGTGTGATTGACATTTGCCACCACTTCCGTGTTGGAAGGGACATGCTCTAAGCTTTGTGTAATGCCATGCGAGAAGTCTGTGCTGAAACCTCCAGCAAACTCCTTGACAAGTTAACTTGCATGTCATTCAGTCTTCCTCTGTAGCTTGTTCTATCAACATCTTCATCAAGAGCATGGCAGCAGAACTCATGGGTAAAGACCACTGACCAACTGGCAGAGTTATCCTTTTCCCTGTGTACTGACTGCAGGAATTCATGCTGATGTCTCACTAATTGTGGATCCCACCCCTAATTCCTCCAAATTCAACATAGTGTCTTAATCCGACCTGGGCACTATGGAACTCTTGCCCTGCCTGACCAAGAGCAGTTATTGGGTATTCGAGACAGGAAAGAGACAAAGATAGGATCGGGCACAGGAGTTTTTAAAACCATCTGCAGCTTACAAATCAGGAGAGATTGTAGATCGAGGGACAGGAGTGTTGCAAGTAGTATTCAGCCTGTAGATACTGGAATCTTTGATTTTGGCTTTCTCACTGGCCATGGGTGAGGGTTCTTTCCATAGCTTAAGATGACTTGGCTACATAGGCAGTTTAAATACTTCCGTCTTTTTAAAAGAACTCTAATGGACTGGTGTGTTCATAGAATTTAGAAATATACCATTCAGTACATTGCATCTAGGTTGCCTCTTTGATGGAGGTATCCAATTAATCCCTCATTTTTTTTCCTCAATAGTCCTTCAGTTTTCTTTCCCTCAAATATTTATTCAAGTTCTTCTTGAAAGTTATTATTGAATCTGCTTCAGTGACCCTTTCAGTCATTGCAATCAACATCATTGTGACTCTTCATAGAAGAATCTCATTATCAACTTCTGATTCTTTAGTAATTTTAAATCTCCAGCAAATCCAGTATCAGATCTTCTGGAGTGGAAAAAGCTTCCATATTTTCGCAATCAAAACAGTTCATGGTTTAGTATGCTTTTATTAAATCTGCTCTTAGCCTTCTTCCCACAACAACAATCCAACTTCTCCTTCTCCCTAAATTACTGAAGTCCCTTCATACTAATCTAAATTCTCCCTTGCATCCCCTACAAGGTCATGACATCTTTCTAAACTGCAGAGCGCGGGACTGATAAAGTCTTAACCAATGATTTATAGTGGACTAGCATATTGTTCTTTTCTTTAAGAACTATACCTCCAATTATAAAACCATTAAATGTTTATAACAGAAGCAGAAAATGCTGGGTAACTACACTGTGTACTGAATTGACCTGTACGGTTGGTATGCAAGACAGGTTTTTCACTGTACCTTGGTACAAGTGACAATAATAAACCAATACCAATTGAGGACAAGCAGCATCTGTGGAAAGAGAAACAGTCAGTCAATGTTTCAGGTCTTTGACCCTCACCTCAACTCTAACCCTTTGGCATTATGAAGGGTCACAGACCTGAAACATTAACTGTTTCTCTGTCCATATATGCTGCCTGACCTGCTGAATTTTACCAGCATTTTGTTTGTGTTTCAGATTTTCAGTATCTGCAGCCGTTTGATTTGAGAAGTGCTAATGTTCCTTTTAAAAGAAACATTTTTATCACTAGATCCACCACCTCCAAACTTCTCCAAATATAAATCAAATGTATTGTGTTTTACATCATCTTTATGATGGAACAAACACAATTTGGTGATACAGCACCTCATGTTCTATTCATGTTGCAGACTTTGAAACTTGGTATGAACTCAATTTCAGCTAACCAAAGCTGTTAGCCATCACAGTTACTTGAATTACGTTTGGTCTTCCCACTGTAGAAAGCCATTACCAGCAGATAAAGCACACCATTTTGGAATAACTATAGTGCACTACTGTTATGGATGCCTTTTTAAAAAAAATGGAAACCTAAACCTTCATGATCCTGTTCATTTCTGTTCTACTATGGATGCGAGTCCCTCTATAATGCTGCCTCCCACAGAATAGTCAGAGACCATATGCCATCCCACCTAGTTGCCATCTACCATCAACCTACGTAACTGCCAAAAAAAAAATCACATTGAATGGTTGAACTTGGTCATCTCCAGAAACTACTTTTAATTTCACTCACATCCTTGAGATAAGATATCATGATAGGGATTGTCATATTCCAAATACCCATTTTTATTTTAATATATAGACACAGCAGACAATGGCTGGAAATTCTCTCATACTTCACAGCATTTATAGTTGCAACAAAAAGAAATTTAAACAAAGATCCCACCTCTAAATGCGATTGGGTCCTTTGTTCAAGGGATGCACAAGCTACTCAGTTTGTTGTATGATACACTTTTGTTTCAGATTTCTTTTTATACATTTACATTTATTTTGCTTTTATTGACATCCAAGTCAAAATTTTCCACTAACTGGTTCTTACATAAGTCAAAATCCCCCAGATTTAATGGTCTATAGTTTGCTTCAGGAAGGGGAAGTCAGAAGAACACACATCAGTCCTCACTGAGGGGATCAGTGGTGGAAAGGGTGAGCAACTTCAAGTTCCTGGGCGTCAACATATCAGAGGATCTATCCTGGGGCCAATACATTGAGGCAATCATGAAGGCGGCATGCCAGCAGCTCTAATTCATTAGGAGTTTGAGGATATTTGGTAGGTCACCAAAGCCTCTTGCAAATTTCTATAGATGTATGGTGGAGAGCATTCTGACTGGTTGCATCACCGCCTGTCATGAAGGCTCCAATGTGCAGGATCGAAAGAGGCTGCACAGGGTTGTAAACTCAGCCATCTCCATCACGGGCACAACCCTCCCACCACTGAGGACATCTTCAAGAGGCGGTGCCTCAAGAAGGTGGCATCCATCATTAAGGATCCTCACTATATGGGGCATGCGCTCTTCTCATCTACCATCAGGAAGGGAGGTACAGAAGCCTGAAGACCCACGCTCAACATCTCAGGAACAGCTTCTTCCCCCTCGCCAGATTTCTGAACAGTCCATGAACTTGCATTGTTTTTCCTCTTTTACACTATTTTATTTATTTTTTGGTAACATAGTAATTTTTATGCCTTGCACTGTACTGCTGCCACAGAACAACAAATTTCACGACACGTCAGTGATAATAAACCTGATTCTTTTGCCAAAACGGTTGGCAACACTGTGGATGCTGTTAAAATGCATTGGTGCCAAGAATTCAATGGCTCCACCTTGTGGGATGACTACATCACTTCCAAAAGGAAAGGGCTTGCTTTCACTTTTTATTTTTGACCATCTTTCTAAAAATATAGATGCACTTTTTCATAGTTTATTACTCATAAACAGCTCAAAATATAAATGACACAATTGTTAACAAGAGAAAGCCCAAGGCAGGTGTTGAACATGCGTCACTGCATAAGTAGGATTGTCAAATTACAATGAGGGTGAATTTAATCGTTTAACTTCCAGATTTTACAAATCTGATGTATGTCAGCACTCCCTCTCAGCTATTTAAACACATAGTTTAGAGATAAAACAGAGGAAGGTGTTTGTAAGTGTAATATTTGAGATGGCTGGAAGGCAAGCATAGGTTCATTTAGGGTAACTTATGGATGATTGACTAGAGGTCATATTTCCCAGCAGCAAATAGGAACAGGTTCAATATAAAGTCGCACATATATTTCAGTGACCCGAGTAGTCTGGGGAACCAAGTTGTTAGAGGTTTCTCTATCCATGGGTGTGCAGCCCTCTACTATCCAAGGGTATTCCACTTGCAGCTTTCCTCACACCTACTTCACTTTCATCAACACCTATTCTCCTGTTTAAATGCACCACCTCTCATTCTCATCAGCAGCCATCAGTCCCTCTATTTTATCAATAGTTAATGCAGCTCCCTTTAATTTTCAGTGGTTTTCCTTGTTTAACCGATCCCTCAAATGCATCTACATGACTCTCACCTTCAGCAAATAAAAACAAGGCGGCAACAAAAGAAATGCAAATGGGAAACAGAACTAAAATTTGTAATTCTATAGTAGTTTTATCAGCCTTGGGTCACTTCATACCCAAGAGTTTTGAAGTGTGGTCACTGTTGGCAAAACTGCATTCACTGGAAGTGCACGTGGCCTCAGAGCCCCTGCAGATGTGATATCATGGAACTGTTCTGGCATTGTCTGATAAGAGTGCAGAATTACTCAGCCACTGTACTATATATTCAAGATCATTTCCATTCAATTCCGGTTTGTCAGTATTAAAATGTGAAATGCAATGATGCTGTACACATTCTCAGAGCAAGATTTAGAAAAACAAAAATAAGATTTTTTTTTACAGTGCATATAGAAAATTTTAATTTAGAGTACAGTAATAAACACAAGGTAATGAGTGTCTTGGTTCACAAAAGGACAAGCTTCAGTACAGATCTGGACATTTAAAAATTTATACAGCACGATAACAGGCCCTTCCAGTCTAA
Source organism: Pristis pectinata (assembly GCF_009764475.1). Lineage (NCBI taxonomy): Eukaryota > Metazoa > Chordata > Chondrichthyes > Rhinopristiformes > Pristidae > Pristis > Pristis pectinata. The sequence goes on from NC_067411.1 coordinate 37,201,487, forward strand.
TGAGCCCACACCGCCCAATTACACCCACGTTAACCTACTAACCTGTCCGTCTTTGGAATGTGGGAGGAAACCAGAGCACCTGGAGGAAACTCACGCAGTCAGGGGGAGAATGTACAAACTCCTGTCAGTGGTGGAAGTTGAACTCTGTTCGCTGACACTGTAATGGCATTACGCTAACCGCTACGCTACAGTGCTGCCCAAATTGTACCTCTTCAAATTGTAACAGTACAAGTAATAAAACAAGCTTGAATCTTTGTTAGAATGTCAGGAATTTTACTTACTGCCAGAATGTTTGTCAGCTGACTGTAAAAGAGGCCGGACATCCCTCCGGTCATCACTAAGGCCATTAAGGTAGATATCCGCAGCAAGGCCAATTCATGCCGAAACATAAAGAACTCCTTTTTGTACAGGAAAGGAAAATGCAGCTTCATTCAATATTGAGAACATGATTTTGATCATTGAGAATATTCAATATCTTAACATTCAAAGTCATTCACTGATTTTACCATTCCATGTTCTACACTACAAGGTATGGTGTACTGGATTTGTGTGTATATGTGCTGCATTAAATATATAAAATTATTGCTGTTTTTGATATTTGAACCATGCTTTTTGGGACCTGGCTGTATGAAAGATTATATTTAAAAAAGGTGTTAAGGAAAAGATTGCAAAGTTTTTTAAAAAAAATGCAGGTTGCAGAGTATGACAGAAAATTACTTTGTTTTAAACCAAACGAACATTACACCTTTTACTTACAAATAACCTGTGCACACAGTCCGAGAAATTTTAACAAAACTCTTGATTTCAATTTTAGTCATTGATTTGTTTCTTATGTTTTGAAGAAGATTTTAATAATATTTTACACATTTAAACCCAATTATATTTATGAGTGAGCTCTGTTGCATTTTGCAGGTACAGTTGAAGACAGTTGGGAAGACCAGAACCACTCTTTGATGACACTATAAAATACTTTGACAAACACTCAAGTTTGGAAGCTTCAATTACAATTTAGTGCTAAGCTAGTAATTTTCTTTTTATTCATTCATTCAAGGAATATGGGTTTTGCAGACTGAGCCAGCATTTAATTGCCCATCCCTAATTGCTCTTGAGAAGGTGATGGTGAGCTGCCTTCTTGAACCGCTGCAGTCCTTGAGGTGTAGTCTCTACACCCTAGCCCATAACCCTTTAAAAGAAACTATACATTGCATGGTGTATAATGGGCATTGGGACAGAGTCTATTGAATATTGTATATGTATGCCAACTGTAAGTTGTCTGAAGACTGGAAAGCATTGCAAGGTTATTCTCTTCAGCAACAGATGTAAATGGAAGATATGCTATTGTAAAGACAAGAGCAGAATCATTAGAGACAGTACTTCTTGGTGAACGGCCACCCTCTCAGCCCATGTTGGTGTGCAGCTTAGTTCCTAATGTGCAGGAATGCAAGCTGCTGCAGAGAGTAGTTGGACTCAGTCCAATACATCACGGGCACATCCCTCCTTGTCATTGGTAGCATCTACATGAGCACTGCCTCAAGACAACAATATCCATCCAAGACTCCCACCACCTGGGCCATGCCATCTTCCCGCAGCTACTATTGGGCAGAAGGTACAGAAGCCTGAAATCCCACACCACCAGGTTCATGAACAGCTACTTCCCTTCAACCATTCGATTATTGAACCAATTGGCAAAACCCTAAATCACCACAGTTTAGCAACACTATGACCACTGATTATTTTGCACTAAAAAGTACTTTGTTTTTGTTCTAATTGTGTTTTTTGTAAAAATTGTGTACAATTTAGTTTGTTTTTCTTGTGAATGCTGCTTATATGATGCTATGTGCCTGTGATGCTGCTGCAAGTAAGTTTTTCATTGCACCTGTGCAAACATGTACCTATGCATATGACAATAAATTCAACAACTTATTTAGCAACCTAATTCTGTACCTGTTTCTACTACCACTTGGGCAGAATTGGCAGGACCATTGAGGAAACTATAATGTAGGCATGTTACACCAAACTACATGTACTCACCTTTGTTCTCTTATGGTTATAATTAGCTTTTGTAAAAATTACCAGTAAAAGGAATTAGTAACAAAGACCTAAACAACAGAATTGCTTCTTTATTTGCACCTGGTGTCTTGAGCAACATTTCAGTTAATGTAAAGAGCTGCATTTCAGAGAATGCTTTCAGAGCAAGGCAGACATTTTAGATATTTAACAGTAGCTCAAAAGTTACCATGTGTGCATCATCTTACCTCTTTCGCTTTTGTTAGAGGTTGGAGGTAGTAATATTGGCAGAAATTGAGGATCAATGTAAAGAAGCTCAGAAACTGTGTGTAGAAACATAGCAGTAGGAAGAGCCAATGATTGTCTTCTCCAACACAATTATTTATCCTATAAAGAAACGTTTCACATGTAAGTTTTAAGAAATTGGAGACGGGGTAGATGTGGAAATATCAAAACAGAATAAAAGGTTTACATCCACAGGAGCAAAAACAAGACCAAGGTAAAACAGAAATAACTTGAACAGAGTATTTTAGAGCAACTTGATTGCTATAGCAATTCCTGGACAGACGTTAGCTTTTCAATTTTCATTGCAGAGACAGGAGAGGAAAATATGCAACTTGATTATATCAACTGAGTGTGCATGCGTAAACTGTTTAGCAAGATGCTAGTCGATTATCAGATCACTGTAATTGGGACCTGAAACTTTGCATAGTGAAGTAAACCTAGAATACAGAAGATTGGACCAGGGTACATTAATAAAATGCAGCACCCATTTAAGTAATTTTGTCATTATTCCCCCTCTAAATCCCCATGTCAAATGTATAATGGGAACTGTGCATGTGAGCTTATCACATAATGATTATACTGGTTCAGGACGCATTCCCAGGAACAAGTGCCCTAAAAGGAGTCAGTTAATGTAAATAGCTGCACTTCAGTGAATACTTTCAGGGCACTTCTTTCTATATAGAACTAAGTTCTATTTCTCTCTATATAGAACACAGTTCTATATAGAGAGAAGTGTTACTGACATTGCTGCCCTTCTGGGGAACTAGAACCCACACCCTTCACTAGCAATGAATTGTCTCAAAGCTCGGTATGAAGAGGCTGCCTATAAGGGTTGGCATGAGGCAGGGTGGGGCAAGTGGTGAGGCCAGTGTTGAGACGTGGGTCTCAGGGCTCCAGCTATTCATGGCTGGGGACTGACCCTTGCTCCACATGTTGACTGACTGCCTTGATCCTAGAGTTAATATTGAATTCCATTGCACACTTTACTCTTGCATGAAAATGGCAATAGGAAGACATAGGGGATGTTATGGGAGCATTATTAGACAACATTTAATGTCTATTTACAAAAGGAAAAGCTGGATCAGAATCTGGTTTATGTCAGTGATAATATGTCCTGAAATTTGGCTGGCAGCAGCAGTACAGTGCAAGACAAAGACAAAAATTACTGCATTACAAAAATAAATAATAGTGCAAAAGAGGAATAATGAGGTAATCACATTGGTTCAGGACAGCAGAGCAATCAGTATGTGTGCTTGAGGCAATCAAAATAAATGGGTAGAACCTGCAATTTTAGTGATACAATCACATAGGTATGAAATTTAAGTTGCTTCCACTCCTGAGTAGATGATTGAAAATTTGATCAAATACCATGGGTTTAAGGCTGATCTCAAAAGGCTAGGAATGATAAAGAGACAGAGAAATTTAGGAAGAAAATTCCTGAGTATTGGTTTATTATTGACATTTACCGAGATATAGCGAAAAGCTTTTGTTTCGTATGCATTTTGCTCCCAAAATTTCTTTTACTTTACAGAGCTAGATTACAGCACAGATATCACTACCAATTAGGATTGGTATGCCTAAACACACTTCCATGCATTTAACAGGCATGGGATCTGAACTAGTCTGTTGTCCAGTCCCTGCACTGTATCCACGTTCATTTTAGAAACTAGCAATAACTTTATGTATAGTTCTGCCCCCACTCTGAAACAAGATGCCACATGTATGTGTATTTCTACATGTTGTTCTTTCCAGCATCAGAACAAAAAGCTTAGTAAGAACTTACCAAGGGCAATGGTGATCCATTTTCCGAATGCAGTGCCCACATCTACTGCAGTGATGAGATCGCTTTGGTCTCATCTTGTTGCATTTATTACAGATTTCCCAGTTTTGTCTTTCTGGAAAAATAAAGTTAAATGAACTTTAAGAAAAATTTAATCATCAACCACTACTAGGAACCCATTTGTTTAGCTAAACATTAGGGAGTGATTTGATGCAATATGTTATTGGTCTTACCAATTGAAACAAAATCAATACATAAACAAAACATCACATGTAGAGGCTGCAAAATAATCATAGACAAAAAAAAAGTTCCTTTAATACTGTTGCCCCTTTAAGAATCCTTTCACATGACTACCTGCAGGTTGGTGTTGCAGCAAGTTTTGGAAACAAAATTCCAGAAAGAGATTGCTTAAAGTACAAGGATGCTGGCTGACCCTAAACTATTTCATGAATAAATTATTGTTTAATTTCCCAATTATTTCCAGTATCTTAGAGGAGTGAATAAGGGAGGGGAATTAGATTGGACCACATAATTCTTGTTGCTACTCAACCACTTCAGATTTCAAAGGTTCCAAGATACGTATGGAGACGTCCAATGAGGACAATATATGACAAATCATTTTCATAATGGGTTTGTGCATCCCACGTGACAACTGTGCATCAGTGTGGTGCACTTTAGCCTCGAGTCAAATTGGTGCAGGTTCAAGTCTCTTGCTAGAGATCTGAGCATAAAAAGTCTAGACTTAGAAGTCTAGCATAAAGTTCAGTGAAACACTGAGGGAGTGTTATATAGTCAGAGGTGCTCATCTTCTGAATAACATGCAAAACAGCCTTTATTTTCTCTATCTAGTGGCACTAACTTGAAGAGCAGGAGAACGAAAGTTATAGACTCAAAAGGTACAGCACAAAAACAGGCCCTTCAGCCCATCGAGTCCACACTGATCATCAACCACCCATTTATACTAACCCTACATTAATCCTTTTTAAATTCTCCCCACATTGCCAATAACTCCCAGATTCTACCACTCATCTACACAGCACAGGCAATTTATAATGGTCAGTTAAGCCACCAACCTGCATGTCTTTGGGATGTGGAAGGGAACCAGAGCACCTGGAGGAAACCCACGGGGTCACAAGCAGGATGTGCAAACTCCACACAGACAGCACCCGAGGTCAGGTTTGAACGTGTCACTGGTGCTGTGAGCCTTGCTGCATCACCGTGCAGCCCTTCAGTTCTTCCCAGTATCCCAGCCAAGCACCAGAATATAACATGTTTATCTGATTGACATCACACTCCACTTAAACACAAATTGACTGCTGCATTACAACAGTGACCACACATCAAATGCACTCTATTGGCTCCAAAGTACTTTGTCCAAGGTCATGGAATTTCTGACCAATCACACAGTTGCTCCATTGTTTATTGCAGACACAGAAGGATAATATGCCCATTTATATTTTTGTCACAAGTGATACAATATGAAATGAAGCAGAAGGCAGAAACCACCTGAAGAGATCTAGGTCTGGGCCCACGGAGAATGTCCTCTTACTGCACTAGAGCCAAGTTGCAGCAGTCTTCCAAGGTACATGGTGGCTTGTCATCCTGAAAGAATGATCTGGTTCTGAGGCCAATAACTCCAGCCAGCACCACAGCAATTCCAGTGATACAAAAAACGAATACAGTATTTATATAGCCCTGTTCACATTCCTTTCAGGATGTCCCAAGGCATTTTACAGTACTTACAATGATGCAATATTCCCTCTATGCACCATGGTGCTGCTCTGGCCTCAACTTGCACATTGCAATATCTGGAATGGGATTTGGACATAATCTTCTGATTTGAGTAAGGGATCACTCAAGAACACTGGCGAGATTGACAGGAAGGTTCTTTCCTCTTCTAACACTGCCACTCAGAAATTCCAATGCAGCAGTCAGAGCTCTGTTGAGAAGAACCCTATTGGTCAGATATAGGTCCCAGAGATGTGCTGGTGGAGGTGATCAACACATTGGCAAGGATGAGCTCTAAACTTTGGGCAAAGAGCCATATCAAGTTGAGTGGCACTTCTCATTACTTAACATTGTCCACAGGCTTCCCAATGCATTAAATATTTAGTTAGATATGTCAATCAGGACAGAGGTCTTTCATACTTTTTCTGTACTTTTTAAAATAAATTTTAAACATTCCTTTGACTGCACTATTTGGGATTGTTGGAGAAAAAAGATACAACTTTGAAGGCTTCTGATTTACATATTCTGGCTTTTATTTCTCTTATAGCCAGGAGAGCTGTATTGCTTAAATGGAAGGAAGCTGCTCCACCTACGCATGTTCGATGGTTACGGGATGTTATGTCATACTTGAATCTAGAGAAGATTCGCTGTTCGGTTTTTGAATCTAACCTAGACTTTCAAACCCTGTGGGGACCCTTTTTGAATTATTTTCAAAATCTCTGATTCGGGGACTAAAATGCAGATATTGGCTGACACTTACATTTAAGGATTTTCCTTGCTGTTTCTTTTATCTAACAGTTTCAGGTTTTGGTAGTGGGGGTAGATTTTTTTTTGTAATAAAATATTTCAATTTTTTCTTTCCTTATATGTGATTATTGATTTAGAGTATTGTAATCCTAAGTATGACTTAATACAATGTATTCAGTAGTATTTTTACTTTTTTTGATGCATGTACTCTGTATTTTTTTCATGGATTTAATAAAAATATTGTAAAGAGAGATATGTCAATCTGCCTTCCCCTACAACCTGTGTCAACGTCTTCACGTGAGTTCTCTACAGCAGTGTAGATGTAACCCTGCCCTCCAATGCAAGACACCTGGAGTCTTCCTTCCCATCTCAGCGCCTATGCATTTGTGTTGGGCGTCTCCCACAGTACAGACCCTTTCTTGGTTTCCTCCAATATACACAAAGCATCAATCATTGAGTTGGCTGAATGTGAAATCATTGCCTTCTCATAATCACTACCTTCTTCCTTTGACTGGCAAGAATCCAGTACTTGGGCATGTAAAGTAAAAAAAAGTACAAGGACTATTTTGTGAAGTGAGGAGAAAGCAACATGGATTGGAGCAAGATTAGCATGTAAATGGGTGCTGGATGGTCAGTGTAGACTTGGTGGGCTGAAGGACCCGTTTCTGTATTGCATCGCTCTAGCAATAGAGCACGTTTACACAATCTGTAGCTCGAGGCAGAAAAGATTGAACCAAAAGTGGTGGAGATTCAGGGGAGGACCAGAGCTATAGAAATCTTCATCCATCTTTCAGGTGTGTGTTGGCACTGACTGCAGCAATGCCCCTTCACATGAACACTGGCCGTCTCTCCTCCATGGGTTTCAAACAAACAGGCACACATTCCTTCCTCTGATTGATTCATTCCTCCAGCTTGCTGTTAGGCATCAACTTTGCCTCCAGGGAAGCTTAGTGGGCATCTCAGCATATGCTTGGAGGATGTGGCCATCAAGGCTGAAGAGGTGGCAGTGTGAGGGAGCTGCAAATTGAGGCAAGGCTTGTGACTGCTGGCTATTGTTGGGAGAGGGGTGTTAAGGCTGCAGTAAACCTAGGTGCTGGTGAAGCAGTCCATCACTTCCTTCCATCCAGTCCATCTTCACAGTGCATTGCTTCAGGAAGGCGAACAGTATCGTCAAGGATGCCTGTGACTCTTGACATTGCCTTTTCTCCCTTCTACTTTCTGGGACAAGATACAGCAGCTGAAAGCCCAGATGACCAGACTCAAGATAAGCTTTCTCCCCCACTGCTATCAGACTCCTGAACAAATCACCTCTTTCACATCCCCTTCCTGGTGGTGCTGCCACGTTCTCAAACCCTTAATTCTACCTCTTCCACTCCCGTCACTTCAGTATTTCTTCTGCACCACTACACTTTGTAACACTGTACTTTGCACTATTCTGTCATTTTTGCTCTTTTACTGTTGTATTTATTATCATCACGTATGCTATTTACTCTGCGAGCTTCATGTGAGCAAGGAATTTCATTGCACCCCAGTGTACGTGACGATAAGATAGATAAAATGTTTTTTTTTTATTAGTCATATGTACATCGAAACACAGTGAAGTGCATCTTTTGTGTAGAATGTTCTAAGGGCAACACAAGTGTCGCCACACTTCCAGCACCAAAATAGCATACCCACAACTTCCTAACCTGTACATCTTTGGAATGTGGGAGGAAACCAGAGCACCTGGAGGAAACCCACGTAGACACATGGAGAACATACAAACTCCTTACAGACAGCAGCCGGAATTGAATCTGGGTCACTGGCACTGTAATAGCATTACGCTAACTGCTACACTACCGTGCCTGCCCCCTACATTAACGTAAACTAATCTGAACTCTGATGGTGCAGCTGCTTAGATATGACAATGAACTCTTACCTCTTGGTAACTCAAATCAATTAATCAGCCTGCTTTATAATTGGGTACATGGGACTAAACTCTTGGCATTGACGTGCACTGCTGCTCAGTGCCTTCTGAGAGTGTACGAGGGTCACTGTTCCCCAGTGTGGACAGAACAGGTGTCCATCCCACTTAACCAGTTTACACACCAAGACTCAAAACTTTGTAGCAGGCTCTTATAAGATTCAGCCATTTGTCAAAACATTAGAGCGGAGGTTCAATTCAATTCACAAATAATTCCTGCCACTTCTTTCAGTCACAATGCAATTCTGCTTTCAAGAGGTACAGGCTGCCTTTACGCAGTGCTAGCTTCTCATGACATTATGTTCCCTGCCAATGAAATCAATTGATATATACCAGCACTTGGTGTCAATTTAAAAAATGAATGGTTGGGTAATCAGAACCGTTCCCATCACCACATTTCTGGGACTATTCACCGAGCCTTCTGGTTTTCCAGTGCAGCATGTCATTGGGTAGTTGTACCATCAGAGGGAGCTGCTGAGCAAAACCTTGCCTCTGCTGAAAGGGAATGGAAAAAGCCCAGGATAATTCGCCAAGTGAAAAAGAAAAACACTGCAGGATCTGGAAATACAAAATAACAACAGAAAATGCTGGAATTACTCAGGTCAGGCTGCATTTGTGGGAAAGAAACAGAGCTAACATTTCAGATTGAAGATCTTTTAATCAGAACTTTAACAACTTTTTCCAATCTACAGAATTAAGAGTGCTACGTCATTAACCACTTATTTAGTATTGGAAAAAATATTAAAGTCTGCTACCTAGAGCTCTGTACAATAATAATTGGTATACAGAACATAAGAATGAAATAGATTTACCAAACTTCAAAGTTAACTTGTCAAACCCTTATATTTTTAACGCATCTGCAATTATAGTGAAAATATTGGTCAACCCCCATAACAGTATAAAAAAATTAATAATTAATCACTCATTTCCTGGTGCTGATAATTAAGCACACAAAATAATGCCCAGATCACCTTGCTCGAATGTCACTATTAAACGCTTCTAGAAGGAGAAAGCAGATGGTAACTCAGCTGGAGTATGACACTAGCAATAATGCTGCCCTCTCAACTTCACAGTACAAGTGGTAGGTAATATAAAATGGAATTCAAACAACTTTCTGAATTACTGTATGGGGTGACAAATTGGACAATAAAGCTCTCATTGCAAGTTCTTTCATCACTTGTGTCTCTCTAAGACTAAGGAATCTAGACAGAAAATTTGAAAGCATGCTCCTCCCTATACTTAGTTACCAATATAGTTATATGCATCTAGGAAGTATCTAATTTTGTAACTCAAGCTCTAATTTCCAGCATTTTTACAATATTCACTCTAAAATCCACGTGTTCTTACAGATTTATGGTGTTTGAGCTCATTTGTAGAGAGGGCACTGTAAATATTAGCACATGGACACACAAGTGACTGCAGATGCTGGAATCTGGAACGAAAAACATGCTGTTGGTGGAACTCAGTGGGTCAGGTAGCGTCTGTGGGGGGGGGGGGGGGATGGACAATTGACGTTTCGAGTCGACACCCTTCCTCTAGACAGAGACCCTTCATCCAACAGACTTGGTCCAGATGAAGGGTCTGGACCTAAAATGTCAACCATCCATTTCCCTCCACAAATAATAGCACCTCCCTGAGTATCAAAAAGCACTAATTGTACAAGATACATGAATACATATACTGCCACAGAAATAATATACAAGCTGGAAGTAAAGGAAAATTCAGAGGTTGCACAAACCATTTCAGATCCACAAGGGCCCATGTGCTGTATACAAACCAATACAGATTTAAGTGGGATGCATTAAACTTAGTGACCAAGTGAAAACAATAGCAAAGAGACTCAGGCACAGTAGTGTAGCGGTTAGCATAATGCTATTACAGCGCCAAAGACCTGGGTTTAATTCCAGCTGCTGTCTGTATGGAGTTTGTACATTCTCCCCATGACTGTGTGGGTTTCTTCTGGGTGCTCTGGTTTCCTCCCACATTCCAAAGACGTACAGGTTAGGAAGTTGTGGGCATGCTAAGTTGGCGCCGGAACAGTGGCGACATTTGCGGGCTGCCCCGGAACACCCTATGTAACAGATGCATTTCACTGTGTTTCGATGTACATGTGACTAATAAAGATATCTATATCTACTGTTGCATAAAGATTAAGAGCGAAATCCAAATGTGGAAAAAGTGGGTGTTAGCTGCAAAACACCAATGCTACAGATTATTTTTCCCCCCTAAAAGATGGATATTCAGCAAATCAAAAACTCATTCAGGACTCGTTTTCATGATGCAGATTAAACAATCAATATTTCATAAATTTGAAATTCGATGTGTGCACAGATAAAGTTGGCGCAGCAAGTAAAATGGAAGCATGTTCTTATTCCTTTTCCACACTGGCGTTTCAATGTAATAGTTTTGCATCCTGCCCAAGAACAATCACGTCAATGAACAATTAATTGGCAGTTTCCATGCAGGCAGTATAATGCGTCTGTTGGCATCTTCCCAGAAAAAGATCGAAAAATAAAAGCACATGCACATTGTAGAAAGCCAAGATAAAAATCAACAAAATATGCAAACAAAATGAAGTGTTTGCTCTTTGAAGAATAATCTGATACTGGATAAGAACAGATTTTACTAATGTAGTAAATACAATGCTTTCTAATTGAGCTTGTTGGGGATGAACTCAATACTCACCTGCTCCATTTTCCACCGGTTTTCTTCTTATATTGGAGCCCTCCTATGTATCAAAGGGCCAGCATGGACTTGATGGGCCAAATAACCTTGTGTGAAAAAATCCTCCAAATACTGCTAGGTAAATAGTCACTAGCAGGAGGAAGTTCTAGGAACAGACTCATCCTCAAGGATGGAGAAGCCCAGGAGCACTAAAGTCAAGATTGACCCATTTCCAACAATCTTCCATCCTGAAGCACCTTCTTGGCATTTCCACCCCCCCACCCCCCCCCAAAGGACCTCACTTCAGAGCAGCCCTTCTTTAGTTAGTCTCATGGAATGCCCGAGTCTTTTGAAAACAACATTATCCGTGAACACTAACCATACCACAGCTCTGGTGCAGAAGACCAAGCCACAGCTCTAGCCAAGTTATTTCACCGCAACACCAGCATCTAAACTGACAAAGTGGAGAATTGCCCAGGGATGACTTGCCCACATAATTATCATCTCCTCTCAAAGATCAGTAAAGCATTGGAAGAGCTCACTGCCATTGACCATCACTTGATTGACAATGTTGATGTCAGTTTTTTCTTTAAACACAGTGATGAGTGCCTGGAACACACTGCCAGGGGTGGTGGTGGAGACAAATATGATAGAGGTCTTTAAAGAGACTCTTGAATGTGCACAGAATGAAGGGATATGGACATTGTACAGGCAGAAGGGATTACTTTACTTTGGCATTTAATGACTCATTTTATTAGTTCAGCACAACATCATGGGACAAAGGGCCTGCTCCTGTTCTGTTTTATGTTATCAAGCAGCTCTTACCAATAAAGTTAATGTTCCATTAGATCCTAACTAGAGCCTCAGCCCAAATACAGAGGGAGGAGGTAAATTCCAGAGGTATGGCAAGATCTGCTACTTTTGTTGTCAAGGCAGTACTTGACCAAGAAAAACATGCTGGTAAAATTGAAGGCAAGAGGGAATGAAGGGCAGATTCTCCATCGTCTGGTATCAAAGTAGCTCCAAATGGTTGAGGTTGCAGCAGGCCAAGCATTTTACCATAGGACCTCACTGTAAGAATTCCTCAAAACTGACCTGAGCCATCCTTCAACTGCTGCTTCAATCCATTATGCTTAAAAACATTTGGAAGCTTGCTGATGATGGCAGTGTTTAGTGAACAAGCAGTCCATGTCTTTGTGTTGCAAGATATGAGAAAAATTCCAGCATGGGCAAATAGGAGAGAAGAACATTCCTACCAAATAATGACCATTGGCAGCAAAAGAGAATCTGACCATTTCATCTCTTCAAGCAATGGTTCTATCATCAAGTCTGCCACCATCAATATCATAGATCAGAAACTTCACTGGACTAATCACAAAGGGCAGCTCTGCAAATTTCTCCTTCAATGATACATCTAACTCCCTTTTCAAAAATAAAACAACAGCTGTGGGATTTGCATTAACCTTTCAAATAGTTAATTCTGCATCATCCAAACAAAGCAAAAAAAATCTCCTTGTATAGCTCTGGCTATTTTGCCAATTAACTTTATGTTCCCCATCTACTAAAACTTCCTAGTGGTATAAACAGTTTCTCCTTATTTACCCCATTTCACGATTTTGAATGCCTCTAATAAATCTACCTTCAATAGTTTCTGTTGTAAAGAGTTATTCCAGCTACCCTAGGTTTCTATGATGTCCTACGTCCCGGGGACTATTCTGATAAATCTCATCCACATTGTACAAAGACCCCAAGTAGGCACCAACCACAAGAACACATGAGAGGCAACACAGAGAACCATTCGTACCAAAGAGGGTCAAATCTTAGCAGTGCTGAATAGCAGCACATCTGATATCTTAACACCAAATCTGATCAGAATTTTTGCAGTGCCAAGTTCATTTTCTAACATTACAACTGGAAATTTAACATTCAAAATTTGGCAACTGATAAACAATGGCAAAAAAAAGCCCCAAGCAAATACTTAAACACAACATTGCAGGCATTATCTTTTGCCCCAACAATAAACTTGCAAATTTGTCTATTATCATAGTGCACACAGTCATTTAATCCAGAAAGAACGCAAGGATGGCTTGTAATTAAGACAACACAAGATAATATCTTTTAGTCACATGTACACCCCAATACTGCAAATCAGTTATACAATATTACAAAAGCTAATGGGCATCTGTGGCCTCATCTACATTACAGCTAATTTGAAAATCAAAATACTGTATTCAAAAATTAAAGCAGGAAATATCCTCCAGGCCAGCAGACAAGTTATATCGCCTTTGTCTTTTCTCTTTACATCCGTTATCTACAGGTCCATAATTGGTAACATACAGTACAGGCCACACTGTGTGAACATCCAAGTCAACCATTTGAATAGAGTTTTGCCTTCCTTTCCCTCATTTTGGACAGGACAACAACCTGCAAACTTTGCCCATTCTGGAAGCAGACATAAGGAGCTTTGCAAATGCAGGATCTAATGCCTCTTTGAGACTCTCCCTCCAAGACCGAGAGTGGGAAAGTTTAAAGGAGATGTGCAAAGCAAGTTTGCTTTTGTTTTAAATATACTGGTAGTAGGTGGTGCCTAGTATGGGCTGCTAGGGGTAGTGGTGGAAGCAGATATGATAGTGGCACTTGAGGTTTTTGGATAGACATGAATATGCAGGAAATGATGAGATATGGATCACTTGCAGGCAGGAGAGACTTAGTTTAATTCGGCATTATGTTTGACACAGACATCATGGACCAAAGGACCTGTTCCTGTGGTGTACTGTTCTATGTTCTAAGAGTGATTTCTCCAAGTGACAAAGCGGTAGCATGGGAGAATTATACAGAATCAAAAATGTTCCTATTTACTCAGTGTTGGGACTGAGATAAAAATGGCTCAAAAGGTGAGAGGGAAGAAACAGATGGCAATGAAAAGTGAATCATATACACAAACTGATGTGCGAATTAAAACCTGGATATACTGGTTCCCAAAACTCTGTACTACTCCCTGAAGTAGCTTTAAAAATGAAGGCAGAAGAACCTAATCCAAATAATTTGAGAAAAACAATCCAGAAAATGTAAATCGTATGAAGAAGCTTCACTCATAGCAGTGGAAATATGCACAATAAAACTGATTGCATAGTTAATCAATAATTTATACCAAATTATTTTTTATAATTATATTTTTGCTGTGGTCAGTGGTGCCACTGTTATTAACCTACAATGACTATGGAATGTACAACATTCACGAGAAGGGCATTTACGTAACTTTAAAGAAATATAACCAAAGTATTTGAAGTGACTTGGAGGCAGGCCATTTCATCTTGGGTTTCAGATGATCACTTTGAATGATTAGAACTTTTCCTGATGTGCTCTCATGACAATCAACAATGTAAAATACCCTAACACATGTCAGTAAAAGAAAATGGATTACAAAAAAACCTTCATAAAAAGGGCGAGAGGTTTATATATCCCTCAGGAAAAATAAATCTTTGGCTTGACATCCATATCCAAGCCCTTCTCTTGCAGGCATCACTGACAAAGAAGTGCTCAGGACATCTGCTCTTCCATAGGATTATGAAGTGTGTCATGGGTCTTGTTAGCACATGAAATCAGACCTTTAATCTTCAACCAGGAGCACAATAACTCCAAGAGAGTAATTCAATATGAACCAATTGATATAGAAAACTGCACAGAATACCAACAGCATAATACTTCCAGCAATAGATCCCTCTTTTCAGGCAAAGTTCATTGATCCCAAGATTCCAAAAGATGCCATACACTATTAAGTCTTTTTCAATGCAGCACTTCCCCACATCTTCACAGCCCAGTCAGTGTTGCATCTGTGCAACATCTGATCTCTTCACTCTCAGATGAAAAAGTGACTGAAGCTGCTCAATGACAGCGTTCATGTTGCAAAAATTCTTATTTCTTAAGCATAATGGAAGCACAGCGGCGCAGAGGGTAGTGCTGCTGCTTCACAGCTCAGCTCTCAATTTCGACCTTAGGTACTATGTGGGGAGTCTGCACATTCTCAGTGAGACTGCATGGGTTTCAACCTGACGCTACAGTTTCCACCCACATCCTAAAGACATCTGGACGGTAGGTTAAATGACTGCTGTAAATTACCCCAAGTGTAGGTGGGAAGCAGCAGAAATAGTGGGGGAATTGTTTTGTACGCAAGAGATTAGAGCACAGGCAAATAAGGATTAATGGGATTGCTTCATGAGCTAGCATAGATCTGATGGAACAAGTAGTCTCCCTTTATGTCATAAGGAAATACAAGTAACATAAAAAGACATGGGATTTCAGAACGCAATTTATACGACGACCAAGTATTGACTAAATGCAATACAAACTTACCCTGGGGACAGCAGCAGACATTTATTGCCAGCCAGATGAAATAAGCCAATCAACAGTAGCCACTAACTTTTCCTTGTAACCAATATGATCAAATGATGCTAGGATTAGGTCCATAATAACTATCTCTAATCAGCTTTTCTCCCCCCCCCCCCCCCCCCCCCATGAAGTTCAAGTTTTGGAGCATCGTGAAAATATACTGATTACATCATTCTGCCAGTTAAATACAGATGGCTCATCGTCCAAATATAACTCAGCCATTTCCTGAAAACAATTTTAATTTTAAGTTATGTGCAGTGTTGCTGAGCAACCAAAGAAGCAATTGGAGTATATTTTCCAATTCCACTCCCAACATTTTGTTTGAGAAATGGAAGGATACATTTCTTCTAAAGAGCTAAAGACAGCTGCAATACGGTATACAACCACAAATCCTCAGTTAGCAAGCTTCTGCCATGGGGTGCAATATCCACAGATTAACCATTTCTTCTTAGGGTCAGAGTCGTACAGCACAGAAACAGGCCCTTCAGTCCATGCTGACCTTTTTATCTATCTACACTAACCCCATTTGCCCACATTAGAACCATATATTTCTATGCTTGCCTATTTATACGTGTCTAAATGCCTCTTACTGTAAGTGTAGTAATTGTATCCAATTCTACCTCCTCTGGCAGAGAGTTCCAGATATCAACCACACTGAAAAACTTAACTCTTTAAATCACCTACCTCTCACCTTAAAAGTATGCCCTCTTGCTTTTGATATCCCAACCAAAGAAGAAATTTAAAAACATAGGCAAAGTGAGAATGACAAACCTTAAAGTAATCTCTCAACTAGGATTCAACAAAACAAAGGAAAAAAAACAAACACATTTTGATTCAGAATCATTAACAATGTTAGGAAATCCAAGCATTCACAGTTCTATTTCACTCATTCCAACCAAACTTCACACAGCTTGGGTTTCACTGACAAATAAAACTTCCCCTTCCATTGCAACACAGGGAAGAAAGAAATTTAAATCATCTTTCTCCTCTGAGCACAACTTTTACTACAAAGTCACTTCGGTAACAATGAAGGTAACCCCTGCATTACAGCAGTTTGGGTAATGGAAATTCACCCATATAGAATTCACATGTCACTACAAAATAATCTGAGAAGCAGGATAAAAGTTTGCTCACAGAATTTGCACAAATTTTGTTTTCAACTCTCACTTGTTTATGCATGTGCAGATGATGTAGAGCAACACACAAAGTGCTGGAGGAACTCAGCAGGTTCGTTCCGTTTGACCCGCTGAGTTCCTCCAGTGCTTTGTGTGTTGCTCCCGATTCCAGCATCTGCAGTCTCGTTTCTGTAGAGATGTGGCTTCGCGTCAAGGAAAATTGCGATATGGATGGTTTTATGGAAACAAACCCTGCAAAACGAGGGTGCCTGTATAGAATTCTTGGATTTTTACTCAGAACAAGGTGCCGACTATACATGTAAGTTTTAGAGATTCCTTCAATACCTCAGTGAACAAGTGCATAACTGCAATGTTGATAAAGTTCTGAAGCTTATATTCTAATGTCAGATAAGGTAGCTAAAATTGCTTTCAAGGGTCCTGAATTACAAGGTGCAAAATAAAAATCTGGTGCAAATGCTGCAATGGAAAGTCAGACTATTGGCGCCATGGCTCCAAGGGTCTTGGAGGGTGTTAAGATATTCCAGCATTGCATCCTCCAACAGTTTACTAGGACTGATGAAGAGCACCTCAGTGCCCTTGCTGCTGCAGGCCAGCCCACAAACTCAGATCACTGCCATTCTCGGAGAATAGGACCAGACATCCTTCGGCACAGCCTCAGGTCATCCTTCATGGCCTTCTCCAGACATCTCCATCACACATAACCAGACTCCTACTAACTGCATTGCTCTGAATAATGCTAACAAACATTTAGTTATTTTAAACTTCATAGAATTTTATAGTTAGCAACCAATCTTTCAACCCAATAAAGCATGTTGGATTTTATGAGTCTCTTTGCTAATTAAATTTGACTTTATCGACATATCTATAAATTCCTTTCTTTTACCCAGCTACAACACAAATACATCAAAGTTATTCACCTTAACTACTCTGTGCTTCCATATATACACACTGCTCCTACCAAACAAGTTTTCCCTGAACTATTTCATGCATTGAGGCATGATCATGGTAGTAGATATGGTCTCTAGTTTTATATCCTCACAAATAGAAACTTCTACATAACACTGACCCTATGAAATAACTCACTAATTTTCCCCCGGAGTTCCCTCAGAACACCCTCACACTTGTGTCTACAGGAAAGTACCGATGTCTACTCCTGATAGCTGTACTTCATTTCTGGCATTGTGCTTATAAATACTTTTGAATTCTACCCAGTAATTCTTTGAAATGTGCTGTTTTGCACCTGTAGACTAATGTTGTTCTTTTTTACTGCATTATATGAATAATAAATGGATCTTCCCCACCACCACCCCTCCCCAAGAGTGAAAGCAATAATGAGCATTTCTGGTTCTTTTCACCAAACTCCAGCAATTCAATTGGGAACTACTTACCTTGAGTCACATCTGTGCCTCTGATGTGACTTGCATGTCAGGGCTGCAGAAGATGGCACTATTCCCATGCATGTTCCTTTTGGAGCACTGCAGGGTACAATGTCCTGATCAGCTTTTTGAAGAGGTGACTAAGTGTGTTGATGAGTGTATAGTGCAGTTGATGTGGTCTATCTGGATTTCATGCAAGATCTTTGGCAAGGCCCTACATGGGAAACTGATGCAAAAGGCAAGAGCCCATGAGAGCTAGGCATTTTCAATCCAAAATTGGTTTGGTGATAGGAGGCAGAGCTGAGTGGAGCATTGTTTCAGCAAACAGAAACCTGTTACCAGAAGGGTACTGCAGGGATTGTTGTTAGGACCTTCACTGTTTGTTATATACATTGAAACTCTGGATGTCAACATGATTAGTAAGCACACATATATTGTTGATGATGAGGAGGGGTAGCATGGGCTACAGAATGATTTTGATCAGTGGTCGAGATGGGCAGACAAATGGCTGATGGAATTTAATCCTGAAAAATGAGAGGTGCTGCACTATGGGGGGGACTAACAACGCCAGCACATACACAATGAAAAGTAGGACTCTAGGAAGTACTGAGGAACAGAGGGACCTTGGTGTCCATGTCCAAGGAACTCTGAAGGCAGCAGCACAGGTAGAGGTGGTGATTATGAAGGCATATGGATAATTGCCTTCATTAGCCAGTCACAGAATAAGGGTAGGGAGATTATGGTACAATTATACAAATCATTGGATAGGCCACACCTGGAGTAGTGTGCACAGTTCTGGTTACCATGCTATGTAGGGAGGATGTGATTGCACTGGAGATGGTATAGCAAAGATTCATCAGGGAGTTGTCTGAATTGGAGCAGATAAAAAGGAGAGGCTGGATGTGTTTTCTTTGGAACAGAGAAGTCAGATGGGAGACTCAATAGTGGAATGCAAAATTACAAGAAGCTAGATCGAGTAGAGAGTGAGAAAGCTGTCCCCTTAGCAGAGGTGTTCACGACCATAAGGCATGGTTTAATACAAGGGGTAGCAGATTTACAGGATGATTTTTTTCATCCAGAAGGTGACTGGAATTTGGAACACACTGCTCAAGAGGGAAGTGAAGACAGGTACGCTCAACATTTAAGTTGTTAGATGAGCACTTGAAACCAAGGCATGGAAGGCTATGGGCCAAGTGCAGGAAAATGGGATGAGTACAGATAGGTACTGAGAGCCAGCATGGACATGGTGGGCCAAAGGGCTTGTTTCAGCACTGTATGACTCCTCTCTCTACAAATGCTAGGTCTGATGCACCCCTCCATCCCAACTAGCTTCAAAATTCCAGGGAGACATCCCTTTGACTCTGGAGTCAAACTTGTTTTGCCTGCGTATGGGAGCAGGGAACATTTTTAGCAAGGGACTATGGCCAAAATAGTTACTGATGCTCACAGCTGCCTTGCAGAATGCCCAAAAAGTTGCATTAAAATTTCTAGGCAGGTAGGCTCAGCATATCCATTATTAAAATCTATTCCTCATGATATAAATCATTGTACTTTCTTCACCCTTAGGAGGTTGTTAAAGATGTGAAAATCTGTTCCACAGATTCTTTGCATCTCCATTCAATGTAACCTTCTTTACCAAGGCTGAATGATTTTCCTGTTACGTCTTTGGTTGAAGATTCTAATCTCTTTCCCACTACTAATATTGAAGCTCAATCATTCATCAAATTTGTTCTCTCCCTTCTTGATGCAAAAATCAGCATTAGCTTTCTGTCCCTCTTTTTGGCAATATTCCCATTCCTCCAAATATCTATTCATACCTAATAAAGCATCTCTTCTCTGGCCTACTTATGTTCCCAAGTGCATGCCTTTGGGACCCATCCTTCTACATTTGTTTGATTTAATACTTATTTCCTTCCTTTCTAATTTAATTGTCTTATGTTGTTTTCCTGCAATTAGCCTCTCAGGCAAATACTGAGGTAATGAAACTGCCCATTTTACCATTATTATCTTCATTTTTTCAGTGCACAAATGTCCTATTATTACTTTAAACATTGTTATTTTTGTAACTACAGAATACTTCATATTTCTTATATTCTTGAAAATTCATGTTCTGCATTTCTAGTTGACTTTCCCAAATAAAAATTAAATCATTATTCCTTCTATTAATCAATCTTTGACTAGCTTTTCCACTTGAAAGCTGGCATTTTGCCAAGGACCACCAATTTCTGATTGTGTATTAGGGTGGAAGCTCAGGACCTCCATGTGAGGATGGCAGCCCTCAACTTCCAATCACTGATTTCAGGTTAATTGCAATCTGCCAATGGACTCCTGCAGAGGACTGCACTTTGATCTCCTAGCACCCAGGGTAAGAAATTTGCCCACTGAACTATTACAAAAAATTTATGGACAAAAGCACAAATACAAAGTAATTTGCTTTTATTTTCAAATTTCATTGAATTGATTTCATAGAATTTTAGTTCATAATTTTCTATTGTTTTCCAGTGTTAGATTTTAATCTTAAATTTTAATAGTATAGTTTCATAGCTTTTGAGTGTTCATGAATATTTGCGAATGTCACAGTCAACTTTGATAGCCAGTGCGTACAGGGTTATGGCTTAACCATCTCTCAAGAAAATTGTCAGAAAGTAACCAGAAAGGCCATGCTCACTGCTGGGATCTACTGGTCAGCACCTCAGTGGAAGATTTGCTCTAACACAGGAGTTGTCTGTATTTTGTTTGAATTACTTGTATTTGCTAATTTAATTGATAATAAAAAAAAGTGGAAACATTTCACACTAAATAGTCCAGAAAAGAATGCATTCTCACTTGATCAATTTTTGCTCCCAATTATTTGCAAAGTCCTCATATTGATTCTCCTTCCCTTCTCTAAGTTCTTTGTCCCAGAGAGCTCATCATTTAGACCACCAGGTTACTGTCAGATTTCTAATAAGTATAATTTCTCATAATTCCAAAAGAATGGTCAGAGAAATGAGAGATAATATTCACATGATGGTTCAGTTCTTTAATATTTAAAATACTTCTGGAATTAAAAAAATATTTAAAAAGGATCCTCTGTTACTAAATATGTCAGTGTTAAGTCTTCAGAGATATGACGGATGTATTCTACATCTTGTGATGCTATACAATTCTTTCCACATTTAATTCTTATTACCAACAGCCATCAGTCACATCAATAAATGAAAAACACCACATCAGAAAAGGTGAAGATTGCAAATACAAGTTCTGAAACAGAAATCCTCCCCTTTCATTTGATTTGCAAACTCCAAAGACAGCACCAGAGGTCAGGATTGAACCTGGTCACTGGAGCTGAGAGGCAGCAGCTCAACTGGATGCACCACCATACTACCCAGCTATGTGGAGTTAGGTTCTCCCAGCAGGGACAATAGTAAGGCAGCATCAATCAACTCAACTACATCTCAGGAATGGTGAGAAAGAACAAAAAGTGGCAGATGTCCACACTATAATTATCCACTGACCATAACAGAGACCATAAAACAGACCACTAAACTATGGAGTCTCACAACACCCCCAGGAGTCATTTGAACAATTTATCCAGCAGGTCATTGGATTAGACAGACCATCCAGGGTCATACAGTACAGAAACAGACCCTTTGGCCCACCAAGTCTGCATCAACCACTCAGTTACACCAATTCCATTTTATTCTCCCCACATTCACATCAATTCCCTACAGATTCTACCACCTATCTGCAGTAACCAGTCACTCTACCAGCCTGCACGTCTTTGAGATGTGGGAGGATACCCGAGCACCCAGAGGAAACCCACACAGTTACAGGGAAAACATGCAAACTCCACATAGATGGCACCCAAGATCAGCACTGAACCAGAGTCTCTGGCACTACAAGGCAGCGGCTTTACCAGCTGCATCACTGTGCTACGTTTTATGTTCTGCTCCCTACTGGGTCGTACAAGAACTCAGAATTCTTGGAGGGTTATAGGACTGAAACTCCAGGAGGTGGGAAGCAAAGTCTTGGAGGGGTCAGAACACATGGGAAGCTGAAGTGTGGCCTTGCTGGTCGAGGAAGCCAATACCAATCGTCAAGCACAAGTGCAGTAAGCAAACCAGACGTAGCACGGGTTTCTATGCAAACAGTGGAGTTTTGTAAGAGCTCAGGTTTACGAAGTTGAAAGATGCTGTACCAGCTAACAGAACATCGGAGTAACAAGTAGGTGAGATAACAGAGGCATGGATGAAATTTTCAGAAGCAGATGCCCTGAAGCAAGGACAGAGCTGCACAAAGGGGCAGATTTTCCGACAGGCAGCCAGTGGCTACCCTTGTACTGCCACCTACAGGGAAGCTCAGCACTCAAGCTTGGCACACTGCAGCTGGAACCCAAGCTTCTAATAGCCTGCATGCTGAGCCAGGCATGCCTACACGGAGCTCTCCCCTGTGCTCAGTGTTCCAGCACTAACTTGGCACCATTTCATTCTAACCCTCCCCACAATAACCAGCCCGCCTGAAGAGCAGGAGGCAAATACCAGTGTGAAATACAGAAGTTTCATTCATAGCTTCTCCACATGTGCAATGAGCTCAGATTTGTTTTTCCACAGATAGGCACCATGCTGCTATTCCTTGAGAGCCAGTCAGAATCTAACAAGGAACAGACAAACTGCCTGTTGCAGCTGAACTCATCTGAAGCTGTTTTACTATCTGGCCAGCACATATACGATTTGGTCAAGGTACAGTTTAAGATTGTATTTATCTGCTTCCAGCCATTTCTCACACCAAGCTTGCTTCCTTGATTAACCACCCACTTGTAATGCTCCAAATTTCAAACTGCTGACTCCTGCATCAACCACACACACGACCACAGCCTTGAACATATCTGAGCACCAGTCCTCACGAGAAACAGAAAATACCTCCTCTCACTCCAGTTACCAGCTCTTTTCCTTGTACCAAGTTCTTGACCCCCGATTTCTTAACTTCATAAGCACAGTGCAGAAAGCAGTTGTTAAGCAACTGGCACAGGCTTGCGATTATCCAAATCATTTTACAATGCTCCTGAACCAGGTGACCGGCACACAAAACCTAGCTACAGAATTTGTTTACTTAAAAATTTATAATAAGTACCTTAGACAGCTGATGAGCCTCAGATTGAGGCTTCACCACTTGTCAGTGTAGAGACAGCTGTCCACTTGCATTCAAAAGGACTCTATAGTCATAACATCAGAGTCTCACGACATGGAAACAGGCCTTTTATTCTCCCCCGTTCCCATCAACTTCCCCCAGATCCTACAACTCACTTACACACTAGGGGCAATTTACAGTTGTTTTTAGACCTTCTTGTTTCTCCTGACACCAGGACCACAGATGTGACCACAAACACCACAAAAATTGAGCTGTAACACCAGGGACACTTAAGCTGGCAACCAATGTACAGAATAATTAGAACCAATGTTGGAATCTTGGATCGAA
The DNA here is from genome assembly GCF_009764475.1 of Pristis pectinata. Lineage (NCBI taxonomy): Eukaryota > Metazoa > Chordata > Chondrichthyes > Rhinopristiformes > Pristidae > Pristis > Pristis pectinata. Next base: position 37,225,019 of record NC_067411.1, read on the forward strand.
TGTGCGGTCAGGGACCCTCTAATGGAATTTAATATAGGAAATCCCCCATCCAAGAGTATCTTAGCACCATGCTGGCTGCAGGCATATTGTGGTCTGGGTGTTGAGCACAAGCCTCAAGGTAAAATGCCTTCACCATCCCCACCTCATTTCCTCCTCCCTTCATTCTACAAAAATAAAAATCCACAAGGACTCCAAAATCCAGCCTCTACCTTCCAATATTCCAAACAAAATACAAGTAAATATTTCCAAAATAAAATTCAATTTGGGCAAACTGCTCAGAAAAGTTTATAGCTAGAACAACTTGGGCCTTGCTAGCACAACATGGCCTCAAGCCCCATGTTCTACTCACATCTATGGTGAAATTACTTTTGAATCACATTATTCCATCTACAATCCCATACTTGATGCCACCACTTTCACATACTAATTGGTGCTCCAAAGCACCTTCACAATGACTACCAGAATTATCACTCCCTGATGCCGAGATGGGACTACAATTCAACAATGGGAGAAGATCACAATCGATCCTGAACTTCAAAATATTGAACACACTAACTACAAGCTTAAGTCAAGTAACTCTTTTTAGTCACACATGCTCAAATCTTCATCAAACACTACTGTATACTTGGAAGGTGCTGGCACAAGATCTGATCTACAGCGTCAGCATCCAACAAAATTTTGGTTGAAGTCCAGCTACCATACTTCCATGTATCCACCTGCAATGTAAATACCAGACTATGTTCAACCAAATTTGTTCTAAACATCGAGAGCAAGCCTATTTAAATGGGGCATCACAGACTCTCCAAACTTTATACAAGGTGCAGCCTATGTGCCACTTCTACCCTGAACTTGCATCTCAAAGGGGGAATGAAGCAATCCACTCAGCCTGCCATCGACTGGATCACATCAACTTGCTACCAAATCTCAGAAAATGTTAACGTTCGCTGCTTCAACCATCACCTACCCCACCAATCGACAGACGACAAACTTATTCCAAGGAAACATTCCCCTGAATGCCGCTGTGGGAATTTTACCATGAATTCAGCATAGAAAATCCTAGCCCATGTTTATATTATGATTTAATGCAAAATAAGTTAGTATGTGGCTTTTATCATAACTATTAAAATAGTGGCATACCTTGGTTACATTAACTTCATAACTCATAGGACACTTCATAACGCGAGTTATGAAGATAGGAGTTGAAAAATTTCTAGGTGCACATCGTTTTCCAGCACACTGAGTGGCTTGGATCTGCAAGAAGATCCCACCAAGAGTTCCTTTACTTCAGAAGATAAGAGCGGCATATTTAAGTGATTGGGAATTGAAATGGAAATTGCATAAAAAAAGGGATAAAGAATAAAAGAAATTCTTGCCCAATCTTCAGATTTTTGTTTCTATAACCACACCGGATGTGGCCATTTGGCCCAAGTGTACGTCAGCTCACAGACCAAACCCATTCTCCTCTTTCACTTACCCATCATCTCCCCTTTGATTCTGCTACCACCCGTACACACTACGGGTCATATACTGCAGCAAATGTAACCATCAACCTTCGTGGCATGGGAGGAAACTGGAGCACCCACAAGAAGCCCACATGATGCAAACTTCATACAGACAGCACTGGAGGTCAGCATTGAACCTGCATCACTGGAAATGAGAGGCAGCGGCACCACCTTACGTCACATTTATCATTTTGTTCCATCAGTGCCAATTTGCTCAATTTAATTTGCTCCACACGAGTGCAAGACAATGACGATATCCACAAAGAGAAAACCCAGCTATCATCCCCTGCCATTCAATGGCATTGCCATCACTAAATCCCCCCCTATCAATATTCTGGGGGTTACCATTGACCAGAAAATGAACTGGAGTAGCCACGTACACAACGTGGCTACAACGGCAGGTCAGAGGCTAGAACTCCTATGACAAACAACTCACCTAACTCCCCAAAGCCTGTGCACCATCTACAAGATTGTCAGGAGTATGGTAGAACACTCTCCACTTGCCTGGATGAGTGCAGTTTCAACACTCGAGCAGCTTGACACCATACAGAAACCTATAGCCTCCTTGAGAGGAACCCCATCCACAACCAGTTACTCCACCACTGACACACAGGAGCAATAGTTTGTACCATCTACAGGATGCACTACAGCAACTCATCAAGACTCCTAAAACAGAACCTTCCAAACCCACAAGCTCTACCAGCTAGAAGGACAAAGGCAGCAAAGTCAGGGGAACACCACCACCAGGAAGTTGTCCTCCAAGCTACACACCATCCCGACTTGGAAGTACATTGCTGTTCCTTCACTGTCGCTGGGTCAAAATCCTTCAGCACCCTTCCTAATAGCATGTGTTTAATGTATGGCAGAGATAGAGTTATACAGCAGAGAGACAGGCCCTTCGGCCCAACTCATCCATGTCGCCACAGCCTACATCAAGAACCCTACCTGAATATGGAATTTCCGGGTCTTGTGGCAATCTCCCTGGGTCAGCAATGGAGGCTCTCACCAAAGAAGTTACACAGAATAGTGACACCAAGTAATAAACTGAAAAAAAGGAGACATCCATTTTGAAGATTTTAATTAAAATGTCGTTATCATTTTTTAAACATTAATAGAGTATTCTAGCTTTGAGCTGATTGCATGTTTATATGATATGCAACACTTCCCACTGATAATCACCCACTTCTTTCTAAATGGAGATCCAAATCCACTCCAGTGCCAGTTATTATTCATTGCTAGGTTTTTTTCTGAACTTTTTTTTAAATTGTGCTCGAGTTTGTCAATTTGCCAACATTCTCTCAGGTCAGTTACAGAACCAGATTCACCAAGATCATTAATTCTCTCCCATATGCTGTTTTGCATTTTCATCTGGAAACAGGATATACAAACAGAAACATACAGATCAACTGTATCAGAGCTGGCAATTATCCAGAAATCAAATAATTACCAAGTTAGACTTCATTGTTATCGTTTTAATTCATCACTTGTAATTATTCTGTCTTTTTTGAGAAATGATTCACCAAGTAACAAAAACAAAACACTCAAATCCAATATTCTGGGTAAAATACATTAGTGTTATAAAGTTTGCAGAACCCCTACACTACCAAGCAGATCCATAGCCCCCCCCCCCCCCACACACACAAAAGTTCACACTTGCAAGTCATCTACTAACAGTCTATTTCCCCATAAACTGTGCCTGGACAATAGAACATTACAGCACAGGAACAGGTCCCTCAGCCTACCATATTTGCACCAAATGCGATGCCGAATTAAACTAAATCTCTTCTGCCTGCATATGATCCATATCCCTCCATATTCATGCGTGTATCTAAAAACCATGCCATCTTCTCACTGCTACTATCGGGCAGGAGGGACAAGCCTGAAGTCCCACGCCACCAGGTTCAAGAACAGCTACTTCCCTTCAACCATTCAGTTCTTGAACCAACTGGCAAAACCCTAATCACTACCTTAGTATAGCAACATTATGATCACATTGCACTAAAATGGACTTTGTCTTTATTTGTTCCAATTGTGTTCTATCTTGTAAAATTATGTATAACTTATGGTTAATTTGTTTTTCATGTGAATGCTGCTTATATGATGCTATGTGCCCGTGACGCTGCCTCAAGTAAGTTTTTCATTGCACCTGTGCATACATGTATGTGTGCATATGACAAACTCAACTTTGCCTTTGGTTTTCCTCCACAACTACCTCTGGCAGCCCATTTCAGGCACCTACCACTCCGTGGAAAAAATATGCCCCGCACATCTTTAAACCCCTCCTCCTCAAAAAACACACACCTTAAATGTACATCATCTAGTATTTGAAATTTCAAGCCCGAGAAAAAGATTCTGACTGTCTGCCCTAGACATGCCTCTCATAGAAGTTCATAAAGTTATCAGATCTCCCCTTGGATTGATTTCTCTAGAGTGACAGAGGCCAAGTTTGTCCAACCTCTCCTTAAAGCTCAGACCCTCTAATCCGGGCAGCATCCTGATAAACCTCTTCTGTACCCTTTTTAAACCCTCCACATCCTTCCTGTAAGGGGGTGACCAGAATTGCACACAGTACTCAAAGTGTGGCCTAATCAAAGCTTCATATAGCTGCAACATGACTTCCTGACTCTTATACTCAGTGCCCCGACCAATGAAGGGAAGCATGCCATATACCATCTTTACCACCACATCTACTTGCCTGGTCACTTTCAGGGAGCTGTGGACTTCAACCCCAAGATCCCTCTGTACATTAATGCTAGTAAGGGTCCTGTCATTAATTGTATACTTGCCCCTTACGTTTGACCTCACAAACTTCTAATATGGATACTCAGGATAAATAATCCCCAACACAGGGCCCACCTGAATGAAAGGAAGTCACACTGTCATTTCCCTGTGTATAGTATTTATTGTCATCCTGAGTGCAATAGCATTAATGCTCAATTAAGCCACAGTGAAAGAAACCATTGCTACTTACCCACTATGACAGCAGCTGGAATATGTTCTTCTTCATAGTGAGGGAAGAGCACAAGTTTGGGGATGTAGTATGTATTGTACAGCCAAATGAAGGTGATTATACTGATGCAACACCAACCCTGGGGGTCATAGACAAAATGAACTCGAAGCCCCATCACAAAAACGTTCCTTTAGTGGCTGTCAGTGGAATTTCATATGTTCTACATCTTGTTCCTGATAACATAAATAAAGAAAAATCAAAAAATATTTGCTAACTCTACATGAACATACCCTACTTTATTTGCAATGAATCACATCATTCATCATTAAATATTTTTCCATACCTGCACTATTGTAAAGGTCAAACAGACCTTAGAGAAACAAAAACAAATGATCGCCTGCACACAGCTACATTCTTCATGTTAATAATTAGCCATATTTCAGAACATTGCATAAAAATATCAGAAGCATTCAGAATCAGATTTATTATCACTGATGTGTGAAATATGCTTTTGTGTGGCACCAGTACAGTGTAAAGACAATAATCTATAAATTACAAAAATAAATAAATAGTTCAAGGAATAGTGATGTAGTGTTCATGGATTGTTCAGAAATCTGATGGCGGAGGGGAAGAAGCTGTTCCTGAATCATTGAGTTTGGGTCTTCAGGCTCTTGTACCTCCTCCCTGATGGTAGTAAGGAGAAGAGGGCATGTCCTGGATGGTGAGGGTCCTTAATGATAGATGCTGCCTTCTTGAGACACCACCTCTTGAAGATGCAACTTCTCACGTTTTGTTATTGATTAATATTTAAATCATGCTTACTTTATAAAGATAATACAAAATTTTTTGCATAGGAACAAGTTATTCTGCTGAATATTCTGCATCAGATTGTGTCCATTGTTTTACGAGTCTCACCCCATTCCCCTGTCCATTTTCCAGATGCTGTAGTAATTGTTTCAGTCACCCCCTTTTATCAGAATGCTGGCTCAAAATCAGTTTGCATCAATGAACAATAATAATTGTCTTAGAAAACAGATCAGCGTCACTGTTTCCAGTGCTACCCATGTTAATTCGCTCAGATTGCAATTCAGGATCACACAATTGTAGCCCATCTCTCAATCATTCTCAGACTGAACAACATTCATTGGCAAACAAGCAGAACCAAGCAGGTAGCCAATAACGAAGATCAAAATTAAAAGGTTACAGATGATAGAAACCTGAAATTAAAAAAATCAGGAAATGCTGGAAACAGAAGGTCATGCAGCATCCGTGCAAAGAGAAACCGTTAATGTTTCAGGTTCAGGTCTCTTCGTAAGAGCTCTGGTTTCTCTTGTTCTGATGGAGACCCAGCTGTGTTTCCGTTCCCACAGATGCTGCCTGACTTGCTGAGCGTTTCCAGCATTATCTCAGATAGCTGGTAACTACAATCTCACGTAACATTGATATTTTATGTTGTCTAATTGAGCCATTTCATTGTAATCAATGCATTGTTAGTCACATAAAGGAAACCTGGTCAGACAGCATGATGGCACCCCTCCCTACCCCAACCCATCTGTACAACCCAAGGGATACCCAAGACTTTTGGGTTTGCGGGACACTGAGGGGATGAGCTTGCTTGGGAACACTGCACCATAGAACATTTTGCCATGTCCTTTGAAAATCTGAAGAGCAGGGTGCACCTTCGGGTTCTTTTAATAGAAGCTTTGATCATGATGTATCTGAGCCTCCAGCACGAACACAAAGAGCCTGAAAATAAGGCAGAGGAGACAAAAGGAAGAAAAGGAAAAGAGCCCCGGCCCTGAGAGCATAGCCTCCACAAGTATTTCAGGAGCAATAGTCCAGGAAGGGATGATGGTTAGGATTCTGCAGTAGCCAGAGTTAGTTTATAGACCCATATCTGTATCCATCTTCCTTGATGGCCCTCAACTTCAACTCAAGTCTGCCAGTGAATATTTGCAATGTATCCATGTTTGTAGCCCACCAATGCACAAAGAACTTCATGGAGGCTCTTTATTCATAGACAGAAGTTCACCTTTTTCGAGTAGAAAACAGACAATAAGGATGTAGGTTTACAGACATGGGTTTCCTCGTGGTTCAGGACTGATGGACTCGACCCACTTGATGCTTGCAGAACCTCAAAATGTTAACTGCACAGAAGACTCCAGTCGTCACATTCCTTCTTATCAAAAAGGAAGTATTTAAGCTGATTCAACCTCCCACTCATCTTTGGTTGAGTTGTAGGTTATGCCAATCCAAGAGCTCACCCAAGTACATTATAAATGTTTGTAGTGTTTCTGCCTCCACTCATTTGTAAAGAGTGATTTATCAAGTCCTACCAACCTTGAGTGAAATCTTAATTCTTTACTCATTCTTCTCCAATTTATCAGTACATTTTATATCTATATCCTCTTGTTACTGACTTCTCCAATAACGAAAATTGGCCCTTTACATTGATATAGCGCTGACCATCACTTCTGTGCTATAAAGGATAAAGTCGTAGAGCATGGAAGTAGGCCATTCAGCCCATCGATCACCAAACACCCTTCTGTTTATCCAACATTAATCCCATTTTTATTCTTCCCCCATTCCCATCAACTCTCCCTAGATTCTCCCATTACCTACACACTAGGGGCAATTTACAATGGCTATTTAACCTACCAACCAGCATGACTTTGGGATGTGGGAGATAACCGGAGGAAACCCACTCAGTAACAGGGAGAATGTGCAATCTTAACACAGACAGCACTGGAGGTTAGGATTGAACCTGGGTCACTGGAGCTGTGAGGCAGCAACTCTGAGTGTGCAAATGGACTCCACAAGTTGAGCAAAACTTTATGCAAGGCTGAAGCTGGAGACAACATTTCACAAGAGATTTCAGGCAACCTGACAACACATCCTTTACTCTCCATCTGTGGTGTCCCCTTCCACTGACAAGCTCTCCCTCCACACACACGTACGTACTCACATCAATACAGAAACAGTTTGATAGTTAGTTACCTGATACGTTGAACTTCATCTCGAACTGAATAAGCACTTATTAATACATAAACGCACTTTAACAGATATTAATATGTGGTGTTGCTATGTTTTTAAGTTTTGTTTTAGAGATGTTTTTATAGACTATTTTAGATATTTATCACTGTTCTTTTTGTTGCACTGATATGAGCTGGTGAGAAACAGTATTGTTTTTTTGTGTATGTAAATACTCAGAGAAATGACAATAAAGCAAATCTTGAATCTTGCCCCAACAACAGCCTCAGCCAAGTTTGCCAAGGGAGAACTTGAACATCAACTCATTCACTGGGGAGCTGGTATCCAATCCATCCTTCGTCAATGGGCAGGCTACAAGCCAGTCATTTAGATCCTGCCTCTGAACTACTATCTATAGCAGGCAGAGAGGTGCTGAGGACAAGTGCCAGATCTATTTCAACGGCATGTGGTTCAGCAGCCAGGACGTTGCAGAGTGGAAGTTTTTGGTTATCTTAAAGTAAAAAGGACACAGGCATGGTGAAAGTGGGGGTGAGGAGAAACTGAATAGTAGAGAGTAGTGAGGGTAACTAAAGAGATGGATACTGAAACCACCTGAAGCCAGTAGATAGACAAGGGATAAGTGGGTGCAGGATTAGATTTGAGCATGTCATCATCTTCAGCAATCTGGCACTGCTAGGGAAACTGGCCCATCCTCACTAAGGAAATGGAAAGGGTGGTACCCTCTGGCAGTCTGTTATAGTTGGCAGTGATTCTGCCCCACTTACTCCTATAAGAATGGCAGGGAATCTGGAAGACACTGCCCGCTGCGATTAAATAGCTCGGAGAATGGATAGGGTGTGGTGCATTTAACTCTGGATCCCCAATCCAAACCTCTGCCCCCCACACATCCTGGATTGGGTACAGTGGGTTAAAATCCATCAGATATTCTGCTATTTTATCTGGGAGTTTGCATTATTTATGTTCGAATAGAAAAAGAGAATTCTGGTAGCAAATAGACTGGACTGAGAAGTTGGCATTTCTGTGCAGGTGGCTGGAGAACGAGGCGGATGAACTGCAGTTATTTCCGTCCACAACCAGTATTAGGCAACAACTACAGCTGGCAAGTTGAGAGGTTGGACAAACTAGGGCTGTTTTCAATGCAGCAGCAGAGGCTGAAAGGAGACTAGAAAAAAAGTTGATAAAAGTTATGAGAGGCATAGATAGAGCAGAGATGGTATCTTCTTCCCCCCCCCCCCCATGTCAAAATGTCTAATACTAGAGGGCATGAATTTAAGATGAGGCGGGCAAGTTCAAAGGAGATATGCAAGATAAGTTTTTTAAAAAATATAAACAATGGTGGATACCTAGAATGTGCTGCCAGGGGTGATAGTGAAGGCAGATATGATAGGGGCATTTACGAGCCTCTTAGGTAGGCACATGAATGTGCAGAGAATGGTGGGATATAGACCTTGTGAAGGCAGAAGGGATTAATGTAATTAGGCATCATGAGCTTAATTAGTTCAGCACAACATCATAGGCTGAAAGGCCTTTTCCTGTGTGTGCTACACTGTTCTATGTATGTTCTATCACAAATGTGAACTTGAGCATTATTACAATGGCCACAGTTCTTTAAAATATACCATGCTATTTAATTCCAAACTTAAAGTAGAATATTATAGGCAGTGGCCACTTTTGGAGTGTTGTGTGCAGTTCTGGTCACCACACTTCAGGACTGGAGAGGATGCAGAAGAGATTCACCAGGATTTGCCCGAATTAGAGAGCAACCAGAGGCTGAACAAATTTGGATAGTTTTCTCTGGAGTGTTGGTTATTGAAGGGTGACCTGATGGAAGTACATAAAATTAGGAGAGATAGAGAGTCAGAGTCCTTCCTCCCCCTTGTGAAAATGTCAAATACTAGAGAGCATAGGTTTAAGGTGAGAGGGGAAAAGTTTAAAGGAGATATGCAAAGTAAGTTTTTCTTTAAAAAAAGTGATAGGTGTCTAGAATGTACTGCCGGGGAAGTGGTGGGAAAAGAAAATGTTTAAGAGTCAGTTAAACAAACATGAACAGACAAGTAATAGAGGGAGAAGCAAAGGACTGCGGGTGCTGGAATAGAGATGAAAAACACGATGATGCTGGAGGAACTCAGCAAGCAGCATCCATGGAGAAAAGCAGGTGGTCAACATTTCGGATCAGGACCCTTCTTCAGGACTAAAGGAGGGTCCTGACCCGAAACATTGACCACCTGCTTTTCTCCACAGATGCTGCCTAGCCTGGAGTTCCTCCAGCATCATCGGGTTTTTCAAGTAATGGAGGGATACAGACCACGTGCAGGCAGATGGAATTAGTGAGATTGGCATCACAGTTGGCCCAGACTTGGAAGGCTAAAGGGGCTGTCCCTGTGTTGTACTGTTCAATGTTCTATGCAAGTAGAAGTGAAAAGGAAAAATTATTGATTTGGGGGCACTTTTTTCATTAAAATCTGCAGCATTATACAAACCAAAAGTTGCCAGATTCATGCCATAGTATTGTTAATAAATGAGACTAAACCAATGATCTAGCGAACATTAATCACTTGAAGTTTATAACAAATAAGCCAAGAACAGCGATGATGACCACATTAAGCATTGTGTCCCTTAGTGCACAGCCAGGATTAATTAAAATATGAAATCTAATCCTTGACTCAAACATTTTAGTGTTTATTTTATGCTCATCTGTAACTTATATAGAAGTGTTGTTGAATAGTGGCCAAAATTAAAAAGGGAAATTGTTGAACACGGAGAATATAACAGAACTGAAACTACTGCAAAAAATCTGCAAATCTAAAGCTGTTTGTAAAAAAGGAAACTTTGCAACTGTGAAACCTCTGAACTGTGAAATCAAATGGGAGTCCCATGTCTGTAGCCAGATTATGATGTTAAACAACAATTTTTCATAATGTAGTGATGACATGATACAATAAAAAGTCATTTCAATGCAAGCTCAGCCAAATAAGGTTGGCATGAAAATATCCAGTTTTTACATATGCTCACCTATGCAGTGATACAAGGTGGGTCATCAATGGTGTGGAAACTGGAAAGGGGCAACCATGCAAAGTGGGACAGAGGTCAGAATTCCTGAACTTAACAAAATTGCTTTCTTGTTTTACATTTGGACATGACTACTGCATAACAGAACTTCCTCATTTATTTATAGGACCAGCTCAGAGAAGAGGGAAAAAAGGATTGTTTAGAACGCAATAGATTGAAAAGATAATAATTCAAGGTAGCTGCAAGGAGATTGACAGCTGAAAATAGGTTCAGCAAGTAATCCCTGGGTGTGTTGCCAGCTGAAACAAGGAACAGTAATGTGTTCTCGAGTACAGCAACAGGAGGAGAAATGTTCTAATATCAAAAAGGAGGGCAGCAGGTGCATCTGATTCAATGCCATAAACACTCCAATGGCTTGATGAGGTCAGGAAGGATGAGTAAAGATAAGTGAGGGGTGCAGACCGCATAACACCAGATTCCCAAAACAGTGCAACATCCTCACCGACTCCTGGGAGTTCCAAGACCTCTCAGAGTGGAAAAGGAGCATTCAGGATGGCACAGAGAAGTTTACGCCTAAAAATCATGAGCACACGGAAGCCCAGCGTAAATGACCTAGGGAGCACACCACCTCCCAAATGCAGGTTGGAGCAACACCACCTCAAATTCCACCTTGGAAGTCTCCAACCTGATGGCCTCAACATCAATTTCTCCAACTTCTGGTAACCCCATCCCCTCTTTCTTCTCTCCCTCCCCCCCCCACCCCACCTTTGTCTTCCCTTATTCCTGTAGCTCCCTTCTCCCACCTTGATTACCAACCCATCTCCTCTCTTCCAGCCTTTATTCTGTGGTCCACTGCCCTCTCCTACCAGATTCCTTCTTCAGCCCGTTACTTTTTCTACCTATCACCTCAGTTTATTACATCTCTTCTCCACACCCCCACCCCCAAACTCAACTATCACCTGCCTACATGTGCTCCTCCCCCTACTTTATTCTGCCTTTGGTCCTCTTCTTTTCCAGTCCTGATGAAGGGTCTCAGCCCAAAACATTAACTGTTTATTTCCCTCCATAGATGCTGTCTGACTTGCTGAGTTCCTCAGTGTGTATGCAGATTCCAGCACCTGCAGAATTTCTTGTGTCTCCCAAACTTCCCATCAGACATCTGCTGCCTTATTTGTGAAATAGCACAGACCTCATTAACCACAGTACTTGCCTGGCAGCAAGTCATCCTCAATTCTATGGGTCTGCTTAAGCAGATGACAATACTGGCAGGAAAAGTGAAGATAGTTTGTATTGCCTAAATGGTACAATGTTAAAGTAGGCATAGGAACTGAGACACTTGGAAGGAGGGAGTTGGGGAAAGAGGTACTGTTACGGACTAGGTTACTATTGTCCCTTTAAAATAGAGTAGTGTGTGTGTGTGTGGGGCATGGTTATGACAACAGAAGATAAAGGATGTAATGACGATTTTGAAGCAGTCAATTGGAATCAGTTTTTTTTATAAATAAGAGGAGAGAGATAGAGAGAGAGAGAGACCCCCCAACCTGCTAGTCTCTATCGATGGATGAAAAACAGTAACTGTGTATGGATTTTTGGAGTCATCTGGTGACATCCACTTTGTCATTAACCTGTAGAGGGAAACGGCAATCTGTGTGGATGGCCACATCTCCGATACTTTTCAGGGTGGCAGATACTTTGGAACAAAGCAGTGGAGTTCACTGTTGTTGTTGACCTGTAGAAGGAAACAGGTATTTGTGTGGATGGCCACAATTCAAGGGCCTTTTGGGGTGAGGCAGATACAGTGGAGTGGTCACTGTTGAGTAAACACTGAAGTGTCATTTGGGTTCCAAAGTGGAACATTTGGATTTCATAATTACTCTATTTTCTCTCTACATTTTGTCTTCAGTCAACGGTGGTTTTGAAGAAGCCTTTGCTCATATTTCACCTTATGGCTTGCTGAACTGAACTTTGAAAACTAATCCTGGACTTGGAGTTTGGCACACACACGTGCTACGAGTTTAGTTTTGGGGTTAATGTTTAAGATTTAACATTTTTACTTCTAGCATTTACACTTTCACTTTTGTTATTATAAGTAGTTATTAATAAAATAGACTGACATACATGACTGTCTCTTTTGTTGCTGGTTCATAACAGTACACAAATTTTAAAAGCAGCAGCACAAGTTGGAGATCAAAAATCATTTTGAAACCTTCGCTCTGTAAAAATAGGCAGTGTGCAAAAGCAAGGATTACATGCTAAATCATAAATTACTTGATAATCTGGTGGGAAAAAAATCAATTCAAGGCAACAGCTTTAGAGTGGTGCAGAGGACAGCTGCTAGAAATGGCACTGGGCGATGTTATCCTCAGAGCAAGTTTAGAAGCAATTTAATGGAGATGTTCAGTATCAAAGAATTTTGATAAAATAAAATAAATTAAAATGTTCCATCTCAGAAGAATCTGCAAGCACAGGACACAGGTTTAAGATAACTGGCAAAATTCCAGAGGGACAAGAAATTTTTTGAGATAAAGTAACAATGAATTGGAACATGCTGCCTGAAAGTGCTTAAACCCACATTCAATAACTTTTAAAAGCAAGATACTGCAGTTGGTGGGAAACAAATGCTCACAGTAAGATTTGGAAATGGCTTAAAGAAAAGAAACATTGACAGCTCCACTCTGATTAGTTGCTGCCCAACCAGTTAAGCATTCAAAGTATGAGCATCTTCCCATGCAGAGGTAGAACATTGACCAAGGGAAACGTTGCCCATATAAGGTCACCAGACGTTTAAAAACGTGACTGCAAAAATTGTAGCTAAACATTCAACAGCTTGTATTGGCACTCACAGCTATCCTAAAAATGAACGTTTGGGAAAGGGTCATTACATACTCATTCATAAACCTTGCTTCTTTTTTCCAGCTCCAACCTTTAACTCTGGATCTAAACCCTATTTTCATACATGACAGGTCATCCAGCTAAAATACCACCTTTTGCCCTTCTCCCTTTCCTTGCTGCCCAGCCTATGGGCTACTTCCAACAATTTAACTTCCAAAAACTCCACTTGGATATATAATAGAAGGGAAAACTGAAATGAGTTTTTTTTAAAAAATAGCATAGACAAAATGGGCCAAATGGCCCGAGTGCTGCATGCTTCAGTGATTCAAATTACTGCAGCGCCCCAATCCATGCATCTGCTTATTGGGAAAATAAGACCGAATTTAACCTTACACAATGTGAAAAATTCCGTAAATTGCGTTGGGATCAATGACTGATAAGTGCAGTTGTGTACAGATTTAATTGATTGACGGAGAAGGCCCTAGAAGCTGACGAATAGAAATACTGTGCAACCAAGTCAGAATCCAAATCCAACTCCAACCCATGGTGTTGGAAAGCTGAAAACCAGCCTTCGGAGCCTTTATCGTCAGGTTGCTTGACAAACAACACGATGCTAAATATGTATCAACTTAAATGTTGGCATAGCAGCGTTTACACTAAATTCACATCTTGCTTCCCACTTCAAATGCAGACACAGACTGTTTCTACACTACTGGTTTGGAACTTGCTCGAGCCAGCGGGAATTGCACTTGCTTGTGGAAGAGATAAATGCAACTTGGAGAGAATTCTTCGCCCCTTGGCATCTTTCTCCCCCCAAAAACAAAATCCCCTCAGAAACTCATCCACGTTTAGCAACGTTACTAACAATTCTTTCATCTTCAGTGAGTGGGCTCTCCGGAGGACTCCGTTCATGAAGTTAATCCAAGGCATTAATCGACCCGCACTGTTTTATCTCAATTAATAACGTCCAACTAGGTTAGATTAAAACAGCCCTATCTAATTTCAACCAATTACAGAAAATTAAACTCAGATTTGTTTACCCAACACCAAGGAGGCGAAGCATTAACCCTTCCACTTTTGCATAGTTGCTGCCCGACCAACTGAGCATTTCCAATACGAGTACCTTCCCATGTACCACAGACGTAGTCACTAAGGGAAATGCTGCCAAGAGCCGGCCAAACGTGCCCGAAGATTGCACCTAAAATTCATGTAATGCACGACAACGTACAAGTGCTCGTATTGTCACTCACAGCTGTCGTGCCTCTGCAATATTTCCTGCTTCCGTCTGTCGAGGTTGCGGCCGAACTGATTGATCAGGTCGGTGTGGAGGGAAGCTCCACTCCCAGCGCGTTGAGTGGCAGCCTGATCCAGGCTGGCGTTCCGCGCTGGAGCCGCCGCCACCACCTTGTGCCCACACTCTACCTGCCCCGACCTCGCATACACCAGCGCCCAGATGCAGCGAAGACTTGCGCGCCGTGTCTCCCCCCCCCCAGCCCAGCTACTGCGGAGACAAGCAGCACATCACCACTTCCTGCTCGTCGCTGCAGACTGGTGCCCAAACAAGAACCAGCAGGAGGCGCAAACACTGGCATCCCAGCACAGGGAGCATGGGTCACCCCACACCCACAAACAGATCGAGGTGCACTGGCGACTTAAAATCAAATGTTGCAAGAAAAAAAATCCTATATAGTGACATGACGTGGTGGTAATTTATGGCAAAGCTGTTTCCATTCTGCAGGTGATTCACATATATCTCACACAGGCTAAATAAAAAGGCACAAGGTGGAGCCGTGGAAAGGGGGGGGGGGGGGTGCTTGCATTACCTTTAAGCATTTTTTCAAGTTTTTAAAATAATTAACCAATCTTTGTTCGTTCAATTAGCGCGACTCTAAACACGTGCACATACTGTGGGGGTTCGAGCCTATAATCCTGCAAAACGAGTTGAAAATGGCACCCCAGTTTAGAAAATAAAAAACTGATTTTCGAAAATTACATTCAATTCCCCACCAATGGTGCATAAAACAGCGATGTTTAGGAATGAGCTTTCCTCTCAGAATGGAGAACGGGAACTGTCCTTCTCGAAACACAAAACATTTGCGATTTGAAACCATCTACAGCTGTACAGAACATTAAAGGGTTTTTGAATATTGTTATGTAATGGCATTTACAATTCGAAGATTGGTTAAACCCAGACCACATAGATAGGTTAGAAGTTCAAGTCTAACCCGTGCTACCTACATTGCTCGTCGACCGCATACCTATTTGGGAGGTTTCTTCGGCACCTCTGACGCATTTTACAGAGACAGCTTAGTGACATTGTAAATACCAAAGGAAGATTTATTAAGATGGCCATGTGGGTTGTGAAGGGCAGGCAGAGAGGCTTCAATGGGGATATAGACATGTGAAGACATGGCAAATGCAATACATGCGTGGAAAATGTGAAGTCACTTTGTTAGACGAACATTTAAAAAGCAGAGAATTTTTTTGAATGGTGGAGAATTGAAGTTAACATGCAAGCATTGGAAAGGCAACACACCTGCATACTGAAGGCGATTTATAGTAAACCCGCATGGTCACTGGGAAAATGTGCAAACTCCACACAGATAACACCAGAAGTCAGGATTGAACCCAGATTGTTATGGCTCTATTATCTCTACCACAGTGCCACCGTTATTAGACTGATATGGATGGGTTGTGTCATCAGAAAAGGTAGAATGGGCTAGGCTAATTATCTAGAATAGAATAGGGTATCTTTTTTTCCCAGGGTCAAAATGTCTAATAATAGAGGGCATGCATTTAAGGTGAGATGGGGAAAGTTCAAAGGAGGTGTGCAGGGCAATTTTTTTTACACAGAAAATGGTGTGTGCCTGGAATGTGCTGCCAGGGGTGGTGGTGGAGGCAGATACAATTGAGGTGTTTAAGAGCTTCTTAGATAGGCACCTGAGTATGCACAGAATGGAAGGATATGGCATGTGCAGGCAGATTAG
The DNA here is from genome assembly GCF_009764475.1 of Pristis pectinata. Lineage (NCBI taxonomy): Eukaryota > Metazoa > Chordata > Chondrichthyes > Rhinopristiformes > Pristidae > Pristis > Pristis pectinata. The sequence continues at coordinate 37,241,290 of NC_067411.1, forward strand.
TTTAGTTAGGTGTCATCAGCTTAATCAGTTCAGCACAACATTGTGGGCCAAAGGGCCTATTGCTGTGCTGTACTGTTTTGTGTTCTGTTTCTTATCCTCATGCCATACAAAACAGACAGAACTGCTTGTGTTTCTGAGGATTGTTGGTGGTAATACAAGTTGAAACTCTCTAATCTGGCACCTTTGGGACCTGACTGGTGATGGTTCACAGAAAAATTGGACCACAGATATTGTCCTCGATCATTCTCCCCTGAGCTGGAGAACTGTTCTTGTTAAGTACAGACACTCCCTGGGTCACATAAGCATTTCTGAGAACTGTCTGTAACCCAAAGGTTCCATAAATTGGAAACACTGTCGGCTGAGATCATGATAGTTGCACTGGTAGGGTAATTAGCTTCAGATTAGTACAGATCTTAGTTAATATTAGTTAGAATTAGTTAATCAGTACAGATTCAAATCATGCTGGACCACAGAATGCTGGACTAGAGTGTTTCAAATAGCAATAATATTCCTGTTGGCCTGTGCTGCTGTAAGATGCTTCTTACCAGGAGAGGTGCTTGCTGATTGTTAAGGAGAGAAGTCCAGGACGTGGCTGGGATACTGAAAGAAGTTTAATGCCCTCCCCAGGGTTGTGAAGGTTAGACTATCGGTCTCTTCTTCAACTGTTTTACCTCAGCATCTTTCAGCCAACCTACCCACTGCATGCAGCTTCCGTCCTTCCATACATTCTTTTATCATTACTGGACATCTTCATTCATGCACTCAGCATGTCTGCAACCATCTTGTATGTTTTGTTTTATTAGCTTATCCAAGTAGATATCATAGGCAAGGCAAGCATTTATTATCCGCCCCTAATTGTCCTTGAGGACGTGGATGTAAGCCATCCCTTGCATTGATGCAGTTGATCTGGTGAAAGTACTACTGTACTACTAAGAAGAGAGATTCTGAATTTAAACCCAGTGAGGATGAAGAAGTAGTAAAATACTTCCCAGTCTGGATGGTGTGTGATTTGGTGGGGGATCCCACAGGTATTGGAGTCCCCATGTACCTGCTACCTTTGTGTTTCTTTGTGGTAAAGGTTGTGGGTTTGGGAGACACAGATCATTTAATATTGTGATTGGAAGAGGTTAGGTTGTGAGCTACTTACATACATTCTTGCCCTTAGCTCTTGCAGGGGAAACACACTCTATAGTGGCCCCTACACCGGTTAAATGGTGTAGCTGCACTTATAATATCCTCAGTCTTTGAAACTGGAAGTTTGAAAGAGCTGGCAGTTTCTCACAACCTTTTCCTGTCAGAGAAAGAGAACTGTGATTTTCCATGTGCTATCACAAAATATGTTGTGTGGGTGTGTATTTATGTAATAACAGGAGCAGAACTGCTTTCACTTGCCAGTGACAGTCAGCCCAGACTGCAGCCCCTCATGCCAATATGCTGTCATCCAAAAGGAGGCACTGAAGCCGCTGAGCTATTTGAGTCTGACCACATGGTCATCTGTATTTCCTCCACTGCAGATCAGCAGTCTTCCACAGCTTGACTGCAGCCACATAGGAAAACATCACATGGAAGTTGTAGTACAGGCAATAACACACTGAAGGCAGGCACTAAGTGTATCTATAAGGGTAATTAGCCAATATATGTTTGCTTTTTGTCTTAACTGTATGTTTAGACATGGTTTGGAATATTGATCTGGCTTGATGCGGTCCTGAATCATGATTGAGGATGTTGACATATCAGCAATAGAAACAGGAATTGAGATACATGGAGAAATTTTCTTTACTCACAGTTTCTCATGGATCACAAGAATTGTCAGGAGATTAGCATTGACCTTAAGAACTGATGAGAAACCGCCTTCCAGACCAACTGCATTGCTGTGAGGTTGGATTTTGACATGGCCACAAGTGAGATTTCAATCATTTTTCCAAGTTTGACTGTGTGTGATTTTGTACTTGGTGGTCCACCCATGGAATTGCAACCCATATCCTTCTGAGTGATGTCGTGGTTTCACCAGTTGTCAAAGAAGCAATGCTAAGTTGGTGCAACAAATGATCTGCTGGAAGAATTCAGCAGGTCGAGCAGCATCTGTGAGAGGAAAGGAATTGTTGACGTTTTGAGTCGAAAGGGTTTTGACCTGAAACATCGACAATTCCTTTCCTCCCAGAGGTGCTCCTCAACCCTCTGAGTTCTACCAGCAGATTGTTTGTTGCTCCAGATTCCAGCATCTGCAGTCTCTTGAGTCTCCACTTCTTCATCAGTTTTCCTCAGAGCATCTCCAATGCTCTGTTGGTGCTATGTATACAAGCTACATTGACCCTCACTGTGCACCAGAGATCAAGTGAAGATTCAGGGCTGTGGTAAAAACAAATCAAGTTGATTCATTTGCCCTGGGTATTGTTAAGCTTTCTAGTTATGGCAGAACTTAACTCAATCCTGGTTGTAATGAATATTCCATCATCAACCTGCCTTGTGTCTTGATGCTTGAGAGTCACCAACTGAGTCTGTGCCACAGATGCGCCACAGATATGCCACAGATGCCTCCTGATGAATGATGATGGTCTGGTACGGCAATTGAAATGCACAGGAATGTAAGATGCCACAGAGAGTAGTGGACTCTGCCCAGTACATCACAGGAACATCCCTCCCCACCATCAGTAGTATCCACAGGAGGGACTGCCTCAAGAAGGTTATATCCATCATCAAAGATCCCTACCATCTGGGCCATGCTGTCTTCTCGCAGCTGCCATCAGGCAGGAGGTACAGGAAGTCCCACAGCACCAGGTTCAAGAACAGCTACTTCCCTTCACCCATTCGGTTTTCGAACCAACCAGCACAACCCTAATCACTAGAGTTCAGCAACACTATGACCACGTTGATCACTTAGCACTAATATAGACTTTGTTTATTTTTTGTTCTAATTCTGTTCTTTCTAGTAAAAATGGTGTTCAATTTATGTTTTTCTTGTGAATGTTGCTTATCTGATGTTATGTGCCAGTGATGGTGCTGCAAGTAAGTTTTTCATTGCACCTGTGCCCACATGTACTTGTGCATATGCCAATAAACTTGACTTTGACTTTAACTTTTTCTGTTAGGCACAGTCATTATGTGTCGAGTCCAACAAATCTCCAGTTAATGGCAGGTCCCAGGATGCTCAGTTTAATTCCCATCCTGACATTTGTCATACATCCAATTTTTCAACTTTATTTTATCTCTTACCACCTAGGGAGTTCTAGGATTGGTCAGCCTATGTTTTTCTCAAGTAGTGTAGTGAATGAAGTTCACCCAATCCATCTCCTCTTTGGAGGCAGCCCTTCATTCAATGACTGTTTTGCCTGTCAGTATTTGCTTCCATTTTATCTTTCTTGCAGTTTTCTATAATCTTAAAATCAAAAACCTATGACTTTGTAATCACTGTTCCCCAAGTGCTCTCCCACTGAGATCTGTACCACTTGACGTACTCCATTCCCCAGAACCAGATCCAGCAATGCCTCCTTCATCACTGTGATGGGAAGTTACTGGTAGAGAATGTTCTCCCCACTCTCTGCACTGTCTTAGGATAATCAAAATACCCCATTCTAACTACACTATAGTTCTTGCAACAAATTTACTCTCTGCATCCTTTCCCTTCTAACCTTGGGACAAAGAGTTTGTTATGTGGTGAGTATGTTTTAGTACATATTTAAGTGGCACTTTGATGTGTCTGCCTTGCTGTGGCAGCACTGCTTATGTGCTCCTGGGTCCATCCTAGTGGAAGTTTTGCTATTGGCAGATTCAACCATGCATAATTTGTCTGAAGAGTGGGGCGACAAACTAAACAGATACACTAGTCCTCCAGTTTGGGGGTTAGACACAGGGCCATCAACCCTGCCCTCTAATAAATACAGAGACACAAGTGACTTTAGGTGCTGGAATCTGGAGTAACAAATGAGCTGCTGGAGGAACTCGACGGGTCAGGCAGCATCAGTGGAGGGAAATGGATAGTCAGCCTCTCGGGTCCAATTGAAGGATCTCAATGTGAAATGTCGACTGCTCATTTTCCTCCACAGATGTTGCCTAACCTGCTGAGTTCCTCCAGCAGCTTGTTTTTGCTCTAAAAAATGTTTAGAGGGATATGGGCCAAATGGGACTAGCTTGGACAAGTATCTTGGTCAGCATGGACAAGTTGGGCTGAAGTCATATTACTCTGTGACTGTGACTGTAAAAAGTACAAACCTGTTACAGAAATGGTGTATTAATCAATGAATGACAGAATATGACAGATTCTATTTCATTTCAGAAACTATCTTCATTTCAGAAAACCTCCTTCAGAAAATTTTTCAATTCTTTTTAGCCCAGAGCAATCTCAAATCCAGAACCTTCTCATGCAGTGTTGCCAAGAACATATGAGTACCACCATACCCAGGAGGCACTGCAGATGAATCAGCCGTGTGCTTCAGAAGGAAGCTGAATACACTTATAATGATAACATTAAGTTCGACACCTGAAGGGAAGCAAAAGTGAAGCTTTCTGGAAACAATGCAGCAGAAAGCTGAGGAATTCAGTTGACAAACTTGGGTCACAACTATCGAATCATTGAAAGACTTACCAGAAAAAAACAGGAGTGAAGGAGTTTCACTGCTGGCTCCTGCTATAGATATGTAAAGTGTCGCTTACAATTAGGCAATGCTATTAAAATCTCATTTAGGCCTGGGGTAACTGCACAAATTGCCAGAGCATTTTACAGTGGAACCACTTCACAAGAACCTGAACATCCCCTCAGTAAGTGATTCCACTTGATTGTTGAAGGTGTCTGCAAGCAATGCAATCCAGGCAAGTATATTTGAGCACAGCTAGTAACTTTGGGATTTCAGTTTTAAACCAGGCACATGCTAATGTCTGTCAATTTCACAGAGAGGTGTTGAAAGCTAAGAGTTTCACTTTCATTACATTCACAGAATCTTGGACATGTTCCAAATTTCTGCTCAAGGTCATTTGTATAATCACTAATCTAAAATCATCCATGAACCTGCACAATCAGACATCTCAGAATATAATTATTCTTGCAGTGAAAACTATTCCTTGATATATTAAAGAGGTGAGAGCTTAGCACAGGTTTAGTAATGTAAGTAGATTTATTACAAATAATTAAGCTTTTTAATCAGCATGGCTAAACCACCTATTGTGTTTAACCCAGTTTAAATAGCTGAAATTAAGTTGATAGGATCTACACTGAACCATTTACTTGTTCCATTGATAAATATTAGGAAATTAATTTTTCAATACAGCAGTTTTGGAAAACCTATTACTGTCTATTTACATGAATACAATATTAATTTTAAAAGCCATACCTTAATTCAATTGGGGTATAGCAGTTACATGGGTAGGGCAAATTGTCAATACAAAAGATCATATATAATTGATTTGGACTTATATTTAAATGTCTGCAATTAATTGTGCTTGTATGGCTGACTTGGGGCACATTGCGTCAGAGATAAAAGGGGAATCCACTAGAAACTCTCCCCTGCTAACTATTTCTCACCATGCTATCTTCTACTGCATGGATGCTTACAGAGTTCTTGACCATGATTCTTGACATCCTAACATCCACAGTGCAGGCAGATCGTATTTCACAGGAACTCACAGTGGTTGGATCTGTTCTTCAGAATTGAGTATGGAACATGAAAAGTAGAGAGAGGAAGAGGTGGGGAAAAGAGTGAGCAGGGGCCACGTCTACTTAATGTCTTTAGAAAGTTGTTCTCTTACCTCAACCTTGGTGTGATTCAATGGATGGAAAGTCTTTGCATCACAATGGAAGGCTTGACTGAAATCTGCCAACTGCTATTTCTGCTATTTTGGTTAAAGCCTATGTTCCCCCAAGGCATCTCTGGTTCTTTGACAGATCTTGTGCTGCTGTTGGAGACATAAGCTGTTCCTCACAGTTTGTGGAAGGGTGAGTGTTGAGTTCCATACTTATCAAACCAGTTTAATCTTTGCTCTCACCAGAGGCAAGCAAGGATTGGCACAGATTGTAGTATTCCCAACATTTCATGCTGCTATTGACTGTACGTACATCACCTCACTCAAACTTTGCCCTTATCATGAATCTAAAGGGGTTTTACTCCTTCAAATGATCTGACAGGGCAAGGTGCCTGATGTCTTGGCAGTCGTTGTGAACATAGAAATTATATCAGCATAGTTATCAAGACAGAATATTTTCCTTTGGATCATAGAACAGGAACAGGTACAGCACAGGAACAGGCCCTTCAGCTCACGATGTCTGTCCCAACCAAGATGCCATCCCATCGACCTGCACATGGTCCATATCCCTCCATTCCCTGCCTGCTCATGTGCCTGTCTAGGGTCCTCTTAAACTTTGCTTTCGTATTTCCTTCCACCACCTCTCTTGGAAGTGTTTTCCGGGCACCTACAACTCCGTAGAAAAAAAAATTGTGTCGTTAAATCTCCTTTAAACTTTTCTCTTCCCACCTTAAAGCTATGCCCTGTAGTATTTTACATTTTCACCCTGGGAAAAAGACTCTGACTATCTACCCTATCTATGACTTCCATAATTTTTGTGCATGTCTGTCAGGTTGCCCCTCAGACACCACAGAGAACACAATCCAAGTTTGTCCAAACTCACCTGAGAGCTAATACTTTCTAATCCAGGCAATTTCCTGGTGAACTTCTTCTGCACCTTCTCCAAAGCCTCCACTTCCTTCCTGTAATGCGGCAACTGGAACTGCACACATTACTCCAAATGTGACCTAACCGAAGTTTGATACAGCTGCAACATGACTTGCCAACTTTTATACTCATGATTATTTAATTCTATGGCACTCCTCTGTGCACTTATATTTGGAAAGTCAAAGACTGGCAACTGGATGACAAGGATATCCATTTATGATGTGGCTTATTATTCCAGTCTGGAACTTATACACTTATGAACAACAGGCATACAATTTGTTATTAACCAAGAAACATGATTGAACACGCCACTACAGTTTTCAATCAAAGCTTCAGACCATTCTGGTGGAGTCTTGTAATACTTGAGGGGGTATCAAAATTACTTGATGCTGCATGTCGTACACCCTCAGCATCACGAAGTCCCATTAACTCTGAGGCCAGAATCTGAGATGCAAGAACATGAGGCTGAGGAAATGGAGAAAGAGGAGGAAAGGCGACAGGATCAGGAAGAGCAAGGTAGACCGCATCTTGGAAATCCTACTTCTTCCTCAGCAAAAAAACAATCTGCTGGAGGAGATCAGTAGCATCTGTGAGGGAAAAGGAACTGTCAACGTTTCAGGTTAAAACCTCGCATTAGGACCTGAAATGTCGACAGTTCCTCCCCCCCCCACAGGTGCTGCTTGACCCTCTGAGTTCCTCCAGCAGATTGTTTGTTGCTCCAGATTCCAGCATCTGCAGTATCTTATGTCTCTACTTCTTCCTCAGTTTTTCCTGACAGATTAGTCATGAGTGTTAACATTAACCTCTCTATTCACTAGTGGTCTCCATATCTTCCCTCCGCCATTGTCTCTATTCAGATTTCTTTTTGACAACAAAATAATACAAAGCAATACAAATGCACAATCTAATCCACTTTTGTGAACTTAATACTAAATAATGCACTTAAGATAAAATGAATCTGTCATACATTCCCTTTGTGCCTGAACTTTATGGGGCTTTGCCAATAGTCCTCTGCAGTACAGTGTGACCTACAGAAGGCTGCTGATCTTCATCTGAGGAGGCTGAAGATAGCCTAGTTCAGCAGTTTGAGCAACAGCCTGGGCTGACATACAACATCAGGGCAGCAACAGGCCACGCAGGAGAGTTACTTCCATCCGAACAGATCAGCAGACGGATGTTCCATAGACCTACTGCCACCATCTTGTGCTGTACCTTGCAATCCTGGTATGGTGCTGAAGAACAAACTGAAGAACAGCTGTGGTGCATCAGAAGCCTTTGTGAGTAGTGGGATTCGGAGCTGTAGTAGCTTTAGATTCCACTGTCCAATATGAGGTTCCACCGCATTACCAAATGATGTGAGTGCTGTGTTGGAAGCTGTGATATGGACTTCATTTGCTGCAACACACAAAGGTGTGCTAATGGGGAAGACTTCTCCATTTCATATTGGGAAAATGGGCTTCAAGCTCAGTGCAAAACCCTGTCCCAACATGGTGCTGGATTCCTCCATGTTCCTTGATATTCAAGTGCATTCTTTCCAGTCTACATAAGAAATAAGTGCAGGAGTAGGCCATGTGGCCTCTCGTGTCTGCTCTGCAATTCAATAAGAATTCTTGTTAGTGGAGATTTAATGCTATGACTTGCAATAGCAAAGGCTGGTCCATAACCTCAATGACACTTTCCTGCTTTAACTCTAAATTTTTTGGACCACAGTGGTTTATGCAGATTGGGCAGGGAGGTGAACTTGAGGTGAAAGAGCAGATTAGCCATGATCTTATTGAATGGAAAAGCATGCTTAAGGGAACATATCACCTACCCCTGCTTATATTTTCCGTGCTTTACACGGCAGATTCTGGGTCAAATCAATACCTAAAGGTAACTAACTACATAGAACCTCCATAAATAATACTTGCAGACTTTGTTATTGTAAATTGTGGGATTAAATCTCCACTAATAAATGATTACTATTGGCAAGCTTAACAACAGTACATTACCACAGAAAAACGCTGTAAGGTTCATTAGAATTTTATTTAAATATAACATAAAAAGGGAAATATTAAAATACCAACACAATTAAAGAGGCTTTGCCATATGAATACAGTTTAAATTCATTCTGCTTGGAAAAGTGGAGACAGTTACCCACACAACACTGAGACACATTGAACAAACACTTTGAAACAATATATTCCTTCATTGGAAAAGTTGTCCCATTGATTGTGTCTTTATAATGACTGGGCAGCAGATTTTTGGCGCCATCCCTGGCTTTTGATGGGATGGGAATTACTTCAGCACTTGGGTGCCATATATGGGAAGTTTTTAAGAAAAGGATCTCCTCTTTAAACACTAAGTGTGATCCTGTGACTTAATCCCAGTGCAACCCAGAACTTGCAGCAGACCTATCATCAAAAGTTGTGTTCTCGCAGCTTATGATTTAGTACCTTGTGAAAGAAAATAAACTAAACATGCCCAGAAGTTCATAAAATGCATGCCTTTGAATGGTTCTCTCTACACTGAGTGTGAGATTGTGAGTTTGCACTCCGATGTTTAGCGACAGGAGAGTTTGCAAAGTTAAGCGATAAGAACGACTAAATTTTTTCACCAATAATTGAAGTTGTTTTCTAGATTTGAGTATGAACACAGGGAAGGGAAAACAGCAAAGCCATTGGGTCTCCCTGACTGTTTATGGAACTGTGAGAAACATAGCCCTCGATAATCTGGCTGTGGCAATAGAATGTCACTGTTTTGGTCACTGATAGATAGTTTTTGTCATTGACAATGTTATTGACAGATAGTTTTGGTCATTGCCCTTCCCTGGTGCCTGACACCCAAGCCCAGTGACCAGGCACTGCATGGTTTCACATTTCACTGAGATACTTACCTCAGAAATGTGGACTCCTGTTAAACACTTTGAGCTTCAAGGCCCTTACAGAATGGATGGACCTCACTTTTGAGTGTGGTCTATTAAAACTGTTGATGAACTGTCCAAATACTGGCCGCACTCAAATTTATCCGCATCTCGTCTTTTATAGACCTGAATAGTTCTATAATTTAGACATTTCTCTTATCTAAATGAGAATAAAATGTGTTTAAACGCTGTCTAGTACAATCCCCAGCTTTATGTCACAATTGGTCTAGTAACTCTTCAGGCTGTTAATTATTGCTGGGAGGTATAGTGTATAATGCATTACGATTAGTAATGATTAATCTAACTGCGGTTCTGCATTCTGTCACAATTTATCTCAAAGATCCATGACATAACCAGTGAATGTTGGTTAGAAATATACATGCTGTATTGGGTGCACTTCCAAATTTAGTTAATAAATACTATAGGATTACATTGTGTACATGTTGATGTCAATATGAATATCCATCAATTTATTAATGAATAGAGCACATGTAGTAATGTGGCTTGCCCCGCTTGCAATTTTTCACCTGCCACTTTCCTCTTCTTCTCACCAGGACACAGTTCTTCCCTTTCTTCCTCAATGCTGGAGGGGAACCTCGCTTCCAGTTTGTGAATGACACTTGTTCTCCTCCAGCCCAATCCCATTTGCCTGGCCTGATCCTATCACTGAGGCCTGGGAGTTTGAAAGAAGTCAAGACATTCAGTGGATACAATTTGCACAGATACTAATAGAACAACTTCTATTCAATCCATAAACAATAGGCATAGAATTAATAAATACTTATATATGGATTTATAAGAGTGCAAAAAGGATTTTGACATGCTTTGACAACAAATCATTTGAACAATAGTGGCTATCAATGAACAAATAAGTTCAAAAAATAATTAACAGGAATGTACAGCTAACATTCTGATTGAAGGCTTTTAATCAAAATTATTGCTTCAAGTTTAGGTTAATTTCTACTACATCAATGTTTTTATGAATGTATTGAGACACTGTATATTTACTAGTCAAAAACACTTAATCTGTTTGCACACAGATTTCTCAGTTCATTAAGTGGAGATTGAAGTTGTTCCTATAATGGCCAATGTCAAATATTTATGTGAAATAAAAGGCCTGAAGTGCATGGTAGGACTTGCAAGACCCTCTTGGTGCAACAGTCTATCTTCTGCAATTTGTGAGGCACAATGTATGTGCCTCAAGGCAGAAAACCTGACAAGGAGTCAGTGGGCCAAATTACCTTATATGCTGTTAACAATTCTATATTGTTCATGCAAACTGAAAATCAGAAAAACTGCAGATATTAGAAATCTGAAACAAAATCAGAAAATGCTGGAAAAACTCGGCAGGTCATACAGCCTCTATAAAAAGAGAAAAAATCAATATCTAGGGTCTACACCTTTCTTCAGAATTGGGAAAGAGAGAGGTGTAAGTTAGTTTTCAGTTGGCGAGAAGGTGGTGGAAAGATGTGTAGAACAAAGGGAATGTCTCTGATAAATGGGTCAAAATGGCTTAATGGCTGTAGTTACCAACACCTTAAGCTTCTTGGTCTGTAAGGTGGTGGGACCTGCCTGACAGGATAGAAGGTGTGAGTTGGATAAGAAAAACTGAACCAACAATACATAAAAACAGAAAAGGGAAAATGTTGGAAAAGCAAGTCAGGCAGCATCTGTGAAAAGAGAAACAGTTAACGCTTTAGACAGACATGTAACATCCAAACTGAATGTTTCATATCAAAAACAGAAAATGTTGGAAGTACAGATCAGGCCACACCTGTGGTAAGAGAAACTGATTCAATGTTTCAGAAACAAGAAAGCGACATCTATCACTAAGGGCCCTCACCATCCGGGACATGCCCTCTTCTTGTTATTACCATCAGGGAGGAGGTAAAGGAGTCTGAAGACCCACACTTAATGATTCAGGAACAACTTCTTACCCTCCACCATCAGATTTCTGAACAGTCCATGAACCCGTGAACACTACCTCATTATTCCTTTTTTCTGCACTATTTATTTTCATATTTTACATCTTTGCACTGTACTGCTGCTGCAAAACAACAAATTTCACGTCATATAAGTCAGTGATAATAAATCTGATTCTGAATATTTCCAGCATTTTCTGTTTGTGTTTTAGATTTCCAGCATGTGCATTTTTTTTTGATTTTTCACTGGAATGTTCCATATTGTCAGTACAGAGTTACGTTGTTCCAAAGCCAGGACAAAGAGTATTGACGTCCTGCTCCAATTATACAGGGTGGTGGAGGAACCGTATCTGGAATATTGTGTACAGGTCTGATCTCCCTATCTAAAGAAGGTTATGCTTGCTATGAAGGGAGTGCAGCAAAGGTTTATCAGATTGATTTCTGGGATTACAGTTTTGTTTTACGAGGAGAGATTAAGCAGATTGGACCTTTATTCTCTAGAGTAAGGAATGACAGGTGATGTCATTGAAATGCACAAAATTCCTAAAAGTCTTGACAGGGTAGAGTTGATGTTTCCTCTGTGCAGGGTTTTCGAGCCAGGAGTCAGACTCAAAGTATGTGCTCGATCATTCAGAACAGAAGTGAGGAGTAATTTCTTCACATAGTGAATAATGAATCTCTGAAATTCTTTACCTTAGAGGTCTGTGGAGGATCAGTCACTATATTCAAGAAATAAATTAATAGAATTCTCGGTATTAAGAAAATTGAGGGATTTGGGATCAGTATAGTAAAGTGGAATGGAAGTAAAAGATCGGCCACAATCTTAATGAATGGCAGACTGGCCTATTCCTGCTTCTTTGTCTTGTATTCTCTCATAACCTGAGCCAACTGTGCAAGAGGATCACAATATGAAAACACACACACACACACACACACACCCCACACGCGCACGTGCATACAGAGAGAACATGTTTATGCTGAAAATACGTTAAAACTACATTGGATGTCAATGAGTTGTTTTTTCAGTGTTTTCTGAAATTCAAGTGCTTTTTGCATGAAAAATTGACAGGACAGGTTTTTGCATGACATAAAAAAAGTAGTTAAAACAGAGAAATAACAGAACCTAAATTTATCATGACTTCATCGATACTGTAACAGACAGATCTGATACACAGTTGAACCAGACTGTGGTGGGAATTTTTATCAAGGCTGCTAAAAAAAAGAGGACGTTATAAAGTATTTGAAAGATTGCTCAAAATCATTAAACTGTGAATCCATAAAATGACTGTGCAGTGTTTGCTAGTACAGACCTTTGGTGCTGAGTTATTGATGTCCGAGAGTAAATTATTATTGGATAATTGATGGTTAGGTAAGAGCGTTAATTATTGAATGGTTGTGAAGATTAAACAAAACACTTGAGAGAGTATCAAGTAGGCTATTAGTGTCAACTAGATAAATAGTTTATAAACTGCTTGTAGAATTTTATATTTACCGTGCCATTATTCTCACAAAGATAGTTAAATTGCCTTCTGCTGGAGCAATGACCTACAATAAAGTCAAGCGGCAACCTTATACAAAAAAGCAATGTGCAGAATGCTGTCACAGATGCCTAATGGAGTCTAATGACATTTCACAGCAGTAGCTGGACAGAGAGACACCTGGTGCTGACTATTAACATTCCTAAATAGTTAGGATATGGATAAAACCCTAAAAAGTGTAAATGCTTTCCCAATCCAATGTATATGGGCCTGTTGCCATTTTTATATCAGCAGGGAGCATGTCGTGTAAGTCTTGGAGAGATAGGATATGCATTTAATAATACTTAATTTAATCAAGTTGTCAAGTCTGAACTACACAACTACTGGCACATGGTTTTCCCAGGCTTAAGGCAATCCAGCAGTAAGTTACTTCTTGAGGGCCAGGAGCAGCAGCAGTGTTGTCATCCAACACCCTAGTGAAGTATTTGGCCTGCCTCCTGCCTCTCCCTAGCCCACACCATGCTCCTTGTCCATGATCCCCAACCCCCTGGTCTGTCACCTGTTTTCCTCCTATGATCTTAGCCAACCAACTCCTCAGTAAATGCCTCCCAAGTCCCAGTCTGTGGCCAGCCCCTGCTCTTCTTCAAAGATCATGCTCGATCTTCTTTGAGGCCAATCTGTAGTCAGCTCACCTCTCATTATCACAATGGTAACTCCCTCCATGTCCTTAACCCTGACCTGGAATATGTCCCAGGTGAGAATCGCACCTGTCTAGGCATTGATCTACATTTTGCTTCTCTCTTGATCGATGGGTTCTATCCCCACACACCTCTGACTGTCAGTGGTTTTCCTCCTGATCTTGGTCAGCGTATCCAACTGAGGAGGACAGAGTTTCAAAACAGAACACGGTAATGATGAAGAGATCCTGCTGCTAAATTGGCAGGACCTTTATGTGACCCCACCACCCTTATCTGCTTTTGGTTCCACTTACATCTTCCCTGCAACATAAGTATCAGGGCAATGATGTGCATAATTTACTTAATTCAGTACATGTTACACTGCAGGAAGGAAACCTGGTGGCTTATCAGTTCATGCACACTGCCGTATTATCTGTAGAGCCCTGCCATAACTTCAGGGGAAGTGAAGAGGAATCCCTGTGTAAATTTCTGGTCAATTATTATAAAAAACAAAAATTGGAATGAATTAATATTAGGAAATATGACAATGCTTTCTCATTGACCATCATACCATTGCTTCCCTGCACCTCTCTCCCACTCCATTATTTTATTTTAACTGATTAGGGTAGAGGCTGGAGGTGTGGGGTTGACTGAAAATATATGTATCCACTGAACCATCACTGTAACTCAGATATTCCAGTGGGCAGTATTACAAGCTAGGAGCCTGTTTCAGGTATAGTCATGTAGTTTCTTATCTCAGCTTCTGAAGAGAAATTATGAATTCAGGAATACAGAAAATTAACACACACTAACAACCTTACTAACTAACATTACCAACATAACTGAAGTTAGAAGTTTACATACCAATCCAAAAAGGCCGTCTTCCACTGAAGTCCCACAGCCACTGCATGTCCCGTTTTGAGATAACACTCACAAGGTTGCCATGGTGCCTGTTGAGAAGGTGACTTTAAGACTCAGATTCAATGTGGACATTAACTATGCTATAAAATTTCGTTCAATGAGGTGGCTTTTTTGCATTGACACTTTTGTTGGTGTGTTCATTTGTGAGGCCTTCCATTGCTATTGCAGGGAACATATGGAGTGGTAAAATAGATTTGCATACATAAATATATTGCTGCTTTACAAATTCAAGATGATTCTGACTTGAGTTGGACCACATTTGCCAGCTAAGTGTCAGGATGACTTGCAGGCAGAGGGGAGATGATCCATTATTGAGAGATTTTTGCAAACAATTCTAACTGGTACTAATATCTCCTGAATATCATTATTAAGATACTACAATTAAATTAAAATAAATTAGTAACATTAACACATTAAGTCTCACATCTCCTTGCAGGCTCGAGCCGCTGCAGTCCAGGTTGCCTTGTGTTCAGTGTTCAGATAATAGCAGTGATTGTTGTGGAAGGTCCAACCAAAGGGACATTTCTTGGCACTTCGCTCCTGAAATTAAAGATTGCTCTTAAGTATTCAACTTATTATAAATGAAGGTTCTATACCCTGTATTCTGATATCTCTTTGTCAAACATGCTCCATAAATTTTAAATCTTATTGCAAGCTTACAATATAATTCTTACTCAAAATATTGATTTAAGAAAGTTGAGGGGAACTAAACTGGATATAGCTGGAAAGGTGGTTTGTAATGTACAGTTAACCAATGTCCCTTTGACAGAAACTAGTATGTACTGATTACACTGTCAGAGCCCTGGTGCATATTCAGAGGAAAAATAACTTGCAAGTAAGCTAACACCAGATCAAACTAGATAGCACTAATTGAGCCATATTTGCATTGTTTAAAGGGGAATGTGCTTGCAACTGACAGTAGAATGGTTCTAGAAGCCTCAGCAGCTTCATGGAGATAGCATAGCATGAGAGGGACTGGTCACATGGATTTCCTGACACGAACCTGGAGGTCTTGGTCGATGAAATGAAGAGCAGGAGAGGGGACCTCTTACCTCAAGGGGGGCAGCATTTCTTCAAGTCAGATAGTCAAATGAAATCCAGCTTTTCAAAAGATATGTCTTTCAGTTTGCTGTGTGTTTGGATGCATTTTCTAGCCTTTTCGGGACAAAGGATGAGGATTTTTTTTTGTCCTTGCAATGAGTGAGAGCACTAAGTGCCATAGAGTCAAGCATGGAAACAGGCCCCTCAGCCCAACCAGTCCATGCCAACCAAGATCCCCATCTAAGCTAGTCCCATTTGCCCGTGTTTGGCCCATATCCTTCTAAACTTTTCCTATCCACATACCTGTCCAAGTGAAAGTCTGAGTGCTCCCAGATGAATTATTAACATCACCGCAAAATGGGGTAGATGGACTTTAACAGGGAGAATTAATGTCATTAATGATAGGACCAGTAACTGCAAAATTAATTGTGAAATCAGTAACACTGCAGGTAATCCTTACTGTTATTGTAGGATCAAACTCTCTACTTGAACGTCTGGTATTAACCATTGCTCTTCCTAACATTAACTCAGACCCAACTTCACACTGCAACCACAGCACTTCACAACAAGAAACCAAACCACAAGCTTCAACCCTGCTGATTATTACACAACCGATGGGAATATCAGGAATTCTGGTAATAATTCACTCCTGATATTTAAAATGTACATCAACCTAAATACAGATTTTGACAGCAAAAGTATTAATCCATTTACTATCTGTGCTCATAAAATTCACTTAGAAGCTCTCAAGAAAAAAGCTCAGTTTATTTAATTACTCAAATTTTAAAGGTTATTTTTTCATTTTAATTTTTTCCATTATTTCAACGCTGATGTAATGGATCCCAGAGATTCAATCCTGCTTTTCCAGGTGAGTAATGATATGGTGGAAGATGAAAAAAAAGATTAAAGTTGAAAGTTCTACATGGAATTAAAAGTAATATTTAAAAGACTTTAACAGCTGCTTTATTAATACCATAATAACAACAGAGCAAGAAAAATAAACCTTCTTTGCACAACCTTAAAGCCTGCTTTAAGCTTACAGGAATATATTTGCTTTAGAGCTAATTTAAGGGCAGCTTGAGTTTGTGGAAATGTGGACACACACTGCACTAAGGTACTTTAAAAAATCGCAACGTGCCAAGTAAAAATATGGCAGAAATCATCAGGTTTTGTTTTATAAAACAACCAGAGTGTGGATCTTACAACTATTTTTTTTACAGGAGCCAGTGGATAATTGGTATTGGCCAAAGTTAAATCTAAGTATTTATTTATTTATTATTCACATGTACATCGAAACACACAGTGAAATACGTCTTTTTGTGTTGCTAAGAATGTGCTGGGTATTATTTTAAATAGAGTAGTTCAAGTCCCCATTGTACCTCATATGCTGGGTTCCAAGACTTCCAAGAAACTCCATCACATCGGATCATTTTCTGCTCACTTTCATTATAGAACAGAAGGCCTTTGAGGTCTAGAGTGCACCGCTTTCCAAAAGCAATGGCAGAATAGTCCTAAAAAGACCAATATTATTATTTTCAATTGTTAAGGAAAGGAAAGATATTTCAGCAATTCTGCTGGAAGAACTATGATAACTAACAATGGCTTCCTGGTTGTAAGATGTAAAATGGGGAAAAATGGGACATTTCATCAACAATTATTTTCAACAAATTTATAAATTGCATTGGAATAAAAATTAGAATATGTTGGAAATAGTTGGCATTGCTGGAGTCAAAGATGGGGTCCAGCAACCAATATTAGAATTTCACCACAGTCAGCCGTTTCGCATATGGCACTCACTCTTTGATGTTTTCAAATCAAGTCACGTGCATAATCATAAACTTAACCATCCTTACATTAACAGCGAAAATTCCTTTCATCAATTTTTCACTGCCTTTAGCTACCCCACAGATCACACAGCAGCATGATGACTCATTGTTCTCCTGGAGGAGACCAATTATTAGGAGGGTAACTGTAGCAGGATTAACACCAACTGTGCACTTACTCTAATATCCACACATAAGTGGATTTGGTTAAAATAGTTAAGTTTTCGTCAGGTGACTCACATATCTTTAATTGGTAATTGATTTATTATTGCCACATGTACCGAGATACAGTGAATAGCTTTGTTTGTATGCCATCCAGACAGATCTTTCCATGCATAATTGCATCAAGGTGGTACAAAAGGAAAACAGGATGCAGGATATTGTGTTATGGTTACAGAGAAAGTGCAGTGCAGGGAAACAAATTGCAAGGGTCTTGACGAGGTAGATTGGAAGATTAAAAGTTCATCTTTCGTGTATAAGCAGTCTGTTCAAGAGTCATATAACAGCAGGATAGAAGCTGTCTTTGAGCCTGGTTGTAGTGTTCTCAAGCTTTTATATCTTTTACCTGATGGTAGAGGGTAGAAGGGAGAATGACCAACATGGGAGAGGTCCATGATTAGGCTGGCTGCTTTCCTGAGGCAACAGGAAGTGTAGACAGAGTCAACAGTGATAAGGTATCTTTATTAGTCACATGTACATCAAAACACGCAGTGAAATGCATCTTTTGCGTGGAGTGTTCTGGGGCCAGCTCTCATGTGTCGCCACACTTCCGGCGCCAACATAGCATGCCCACAAGTTTGTAACCCAAGTTTGGAATGTGGGAGGAAACTGGAGCACCTGGAGGAAACCCATGCAGACACGGGGAGAACCTACAAACTCCTTAAAGACAGCGGCAGGAATTGAACAAGGGTCGCTGGCGCTGTAATAGTGTTACGAGGCTGATTTGCAGATGATGAAAATGGGGACACAGTGGAAAGATTGTATTGCAGGATGTTCTCGGTTCTGCCCAGCTGGAAACAGATGCTACCCCTCAAGGGCCATATTGTCACAGAATACTTCTGGAGAAGGAGCAATCAATGTGTGTTATACTGGCAGGTCTCCCAGCCACACTGTGCATCCTTGTAAAGTGCATGGATGAGTCTCTAAGTCTACAACATGCATTTGTGATGACACCTTTGTCCATGGAAAGATCAGCCACAATCACGGGACAGCATGCAAAACCTCAGCAAGGGTGCCACATTCAATATGCTTCTTGGCCCATGAACCTGATCCCTCATTACTAGCAAGGAAGTGCAGGGAGTTCATAGAGGACATCGAAGTGAGGGGTTTTCTTCACCCATTTGACCCCTCCACTCACTGCCATATGCTGCAGGTAGAGGACATTTTGTGAGGGGAGGTTGAGCAGCTAGAGGTTGTGGTTCATATAGGTACTGATGACATAGGCAGGAGCAGGGATTAGGTTCTGCAAAGTGATTTTAGGGAGCGATGTAGAAAGTTAAAAAGCAGGACTTCCAGGGTTGTAATCTCAGGATTGCTACTCATGCCACGTGTTAGTGAGGTGAGAAGTAGATACGTGGTATGCAGTTCCATACGTGGCTAAGGGGCTGGTGCAGGAAGGAGGGCTTCAGATTTATGGATCATTGGGCTCTCTTCCAGGGCAGGTGGGACCTGTACAAACAAGATGGTCAGCATCTGAACTGGAGGGGAAACAATATCCTCACTGGGAGGTTTGTTGGTGCTACTCAGGAGGGTTTAAACTAGAGTGGCAGGGGGATGGGAACCACAGCAGCGGGGCAACAGGTGGTAGAGTTGAGGGCAAGAAAGATGATATGACAAGTAAGATTGAAAGGAAAGGCAGCAAACGACAGGCTAATAAACATGGTGGAACTGAAATGTGTTTAGATAAGATAAGATATCTGTATTAGTCACACATACATCGAAGCACACAGTGAAATGTGTCTTTTTGCATGGAGTGTTCTGGGGACAGCCCGCAAGTGTTGCCATGCTTCATATCCACAACTTCCTAACCCGTACGTCTTTGGAACGTGGGAGGAAACCGGAGCACCCGGAGGAAACCCACGCAGACACGGGGAGAATGTACAAACTCCTTACAAACAGCGGCCGGAATTGAACCCGGGTCACTGGTGCTGTAATAATGTTACGCTAACCGCTACACTACTGTGCCTGCCCCTTATTTCAACACTAGGAGTATTATGCGTAAGGAGGATGAACTTAGAGCCTGGATCGGTACATGGTATTACGATGTTGTGCCGTTACAGAGACCTGGATGCGTGAAGGAGAGGACTGGCAGCTCAACATTCTTGGGTTTCGCTGTTTTAGATGTGATAGAGAAGGGGTAAAAGAGGTGGAGGAGTTGCACTACTGATAAGGAAGAATGTCACAGCAGAACACAGAGAGGACATACTGGAGGGCTGATTCACAGAGGCAATTTGGGTGGAGCCCAGAATTAGGATAAGTGCACTTACGTTGAATGGATTATACTATAGGCCCCCCAATAGCCACTGAGAGGTGGAGGAACAGATATGTAGACAGACTGTGTGGAAAGATATGTAGATGGATATGTAGACAGATTATGGAAACAGAGTTGTCATAATGGGGGACTTTAATTTCCCCTGTATTGATTGGAACTTCCTTCATACAAGAAGCTTAGATGGGGCGGGATTTCTTCAGTGCATCCAAGAGCGGTTCTTCAAACAGTATGCGGAGATTCCAACTAAAGGACAGAACATACTGGACCTAGTTTTGGGAAATGAGCCAGGCCAGGTGTGGAAGAATAAATGGTGTCCTTTGACTATACTGGGGCTGATGGGATACTTGACATTGTATGAGAGAACTATGCTTGCAGCCAACAGTAAATCTGGGCTTGGAGCCATCAGGTCTGCAGAAGTCTGCTGAGACCAAACTTTGAAATAAAACAGAAGGCGAGTTCAGTCTTGAGCTCAGCCTTGAGCACCTGATAAGAGGAGCTGGTTGATTTTGTTTTATTTCGATCTATATAACGCATTGATTAATTCTTAAGCATGTAACATCTGTAACTGAACTAGTCACGTGATACTGTATAGCTGTTGTTTTAACACATAAATTGAGCTTGCAAGCTTTTGTATGTTAGAGTCTGGGTGATGGTGGAGATCGCTGCCCACTCTCCATGGCACTATGTATAAATAAAGCCTTGGAATAAAACTCGGAGTTATCGTCTCTTATTGTAGATTAGAGTTTCCATGACACCAGGTGACAGACCTGATAGTGGGTGAACATTTTGGGAATAGTGACCACAACTCATTATGTTTTAAGATAGTTATGAGTAAGGATAACATTGGATCTTGCGGGACAGTACTAAAATGGGGGAGGACAAATGACAACAGGATAATACAGGAGCTAAGGGACATTGATTGGGAGCAACTGCTGTCGGACAAGTCCATGTCTGACATGTGGTAGTTGTTTGAAGACCAGCCTAGCAGAGGTCAGGATCAGCATGTTCCAGTAAGGAGTAAGGACATGGATGGTGAGGTAAGGGAACCTTGGATGACCTGAGAGGTCCTAAATTTAGTCAGGAAGAACAAGGAAGCATACACAGGTTTAGGAAGGTAAAATCAGACTGGGCCCTGATGGAATATAAAGGTAGCAAGAAAATGCTCAAGCAGGTGATTAGGAAGGCCAAAAGGGGCCATGAAATGTCCTTGTTAAGCAGGGTCAAGGATAATCCAAAGGAATTTTATACTTATATTAAGAAAAAGAGGATAACTAAGGAGAGGGTAGGTCCACTCAAGGATAAAGGAGGGAATTTGTGCTTGGAGTCAGAGCAAGTTGCTGAGGTACTAAATGAGTATCTTGCATTGGCATTTACTGAGAAGGAATTGGAGGATAGTGAAAACAGAGTGTGGCATACTAATATGCTGGGACATCTTGAGATTAAGGAGGAGGTAGTGCTGGGTCTTCTGAAAAGTATTAAGGTGGATAAATCCCCAGGCCCTGATGGCATATATCCCGGAATATTGAAAGAAGCGAGTGAGGAGATTGCTGGGGCTTTGACAAGGATCTTTGTGTCCTCACTAACAACAGGCGAGGTCACGGAGGACTGGAGAGTAACAAGTGTTGTCCCTTTGTTCAAGAAGGGAAATAGGGATAATCCAGATAATTATAGGCCAATGAGCCTCGTGTAGGGAAGTTATTGGAGAGGATGCTGGGTGTTAGGATTTATGCACATTTGGAAAGGCATGGCCTGCTTTGGGACAATCAGCATGGTTTTGTGCTGGCAGGTCATGCCTTACAAACTTGATCCAAGTTTTTTGAGGTGACAAAGGTGCTTGCTGAGGGTAAGGCAACAAATGTTGTCTCCATAGACTTTAGTAAGACATTTGATAAGGTCCCTCATGGTTGATTCAGAATATAAAGATGCATAGGATCCAGGGTGAATTGCAAGTTTTAATTTTGAACTGGCTTGGAAAAGGATAGGACTGGTCCTAGGGTTAAGATTCTAAACTGGAGGAAGGCCAATTTTGATGGCATCAGAAGGGATCTGGCAGGCATGCATTGGGATAGGTTGTTTTCCGGCAAAGAGATGCTTGGTAAGTGAGAGGCCTTCACGAATGAAATATTGAGAGTATAGAATCTGTTAGGATAAAAGGCAAGGCTAACAGGTTTAGGGAACGTTGGTTATCAAGGGATATTGAGGCCCTGGTAAAAGAAAAGGAGGTGCATATCAGATATAGGCAGTTAGGATCAAATGAGGCACTTGAGGGGTATAAGAAATGCAAGAGAACACTTAAGAAAGAAATCAGGAGGGCTAAAAGAGGACATGAGGTTGCTCTGGCAGACAAGGTGAAAGAGAATCCAAATGGTTTCTATAGCTATATTAAGAGCAAAAGGATAGCAAGGAACAAAATTGGTCCTCTTGAAGATCAGTATGGTCATCTATGCGTGGAGCCAAAAGAGATGGGGGAGATTTTAAATGGATTTGTTGGATCTGTGTCTACTTGGGAGACAGACACAGAGTCTATAGAATTGAGGAAAAAGACTAGTGAGGTCATGGACCGTATCCAGATTGTGGAAGAGGAGGTGCTTGCTGTCTTGAGGCGAATTAGGGTGGATAAATCCCCAGGGCCTGATGAGGTGTCCCCTTGGACCTTGTGCTAGTGCAGAAATTGCAGGGGCCCTGGTAGAGATACTTAGAGTGTCCTTATCCACGTGTGAGGTGCCAGAGGGCTGGAGGATAGCTAATGTTGTTCCGTTGTTTAAGAAAGGCTCTAAGAATAAGCCGGGAAATTATAGGCCGGTGAGCCTGATGTCAATCGTGGGTAAATTATTGGAAGATATTCTGAGGGACAGGATATATAAGTAATTGGATAGATAAGGCCTGGTTAGGGATAGTCAACATGGCATTGTACATAGCAGGTCATGTCCAGTCAATCTAGTAGAGTTTCTCGAGGAGGTTACCAGGAAGGGTGATGAAGGAGAGGCAGTGGACGTTGTCTACATGGACTTTAGCAAGGCCTTTGACAAAGTCCCACATGGGAGGCTGCTCCAGAAGGTTAAGTTGCTTGGCATTCAGGATGAAATAGTCAATTGGATTCAACGTTGGCTTAACGGGAGAAACCAGAGAGTGGTAGTAGATGGTTGTCTCTCTGATTGGAAACCTGTGACTAGTGGTGTGCCGCAGGGATCGGTGCTGGGTCTGTTGTTGTTTATCATCTATATTAATGTTTTAGATGATAATGTGGTAAACTGGATCAGCAAAATTGCAGATGACACCAAGATTGGGGGCATAGTGGACAGTGAGGACGGCTATCAAAGCTTGCAAAGTGATCTGGACCAGCTGGGAAAATGGGCTGAAAAATGGCAGATGGAATTTAATGCAGATAAGTGTGAGGTGATGCACTTTGGGAGGACAAACCAGGGTAAGACTTACAATGTGAATGGTAGGGCACTGAGGTGTGCAGTAGAACAAAGGGACCTGGGAATACAAATCCATAATTCCTTGAAAGTGGCATTGCAGGTAGATAGGGTCGCAAAGAGAGCTTTTGGCACATTGGCCTTCATTAATCAGGACACTGAGTACAGGAGTTGGGATGTTATGTTGAAGTTGTATATCATGTTGGTGAGGCCAAATTTAGAGTATTGTGTGCAGTTCTGGCCACCTACCTACAGGAAAGATATCAATAAGCTTGAAAGATTGCAGAGAAAATTTACACGGATGTTGCTGGGACTTGAGGGCCTGAGTTACAGGGATAGGTTGAATAGGTTAGGACTTTATTCCCTAGAGCACAGGAGAATGAGGGGAGATCTTATATAGAAGTATACAAAATTATGAGGGGTATAGATAGGGTGAATGCATGAAGGCTTTCCCCCTCAGTTTTGGTGAGACTTGAACTAGAGGTCATAGGTTTAGGGTAAAAGGTGAAATATTTAAGGGGAATCTGAGAGGGAACTACTTCGCTCAAAGGTTGGTGCAAGTGTGGAATGACCGGCCAGCAAAAGTGGTAGATGCAGGTTCAATTGTAACATTTAAGAGAAATTTGGATAGGTACATGAATGAGAGAGGTATGGAGGGCAATGGTCTGGGTGCAGGTAGATGAGACTAGGCAGAAAACCAGGCTGGCATGGACTAGATGGGCCATAGGGCCTGTTTCTGTGCTGTAGTGCTCTATGACTCTCTATGACTCTATAGAATACAGAGAGTAGGGATGGAATGTTGTTATTTTGGCAGGAGGTCTATGATCAGTGGTGTTCTACAAGGATCAGTGCTGGGACCTCTGTGTTTGTGATATATATTGATGATACAGATGAAAACGTAGATGGGTGGATTTAGCAAGTTTGAGGATGACACTAAGATTGGTGTTGTAGACAGTGTAAAGAACTATCAAATAATACAGTGGTATATAGATCAGTTACAGATATGGGCAGAGAAGTGGCAGATAGAGTTTAATGCGGGCAAGTGTGAGGTGTTGCACTTTGGGAGGTCAAATGAAAGGAGGAAATATACAGTTAATGGTAGACCACTTAGTAGCATTGAAGTAGAGCGATCTTGGGGTCCAGGTCCATAGTTCATTGAAAATGGCTACGCAAGTGGACAAGGTGGTAAAGAAGGCATATGGAATGCTTGCCTTCATTGGTAGAGGTGTTGAGGAGAAGGGTAAGGAAGTCATGCTGCAGCTGTATAAAACTTTAGTCAGACCACATTTGGAGTATTGTGTGCAGTTCTGGTGCCCCATTGAAGGAAGAACGTGCAGACTCTGGAAAGTGTGCAGAAGAGGTTTACCAGGATGCTGCCTAGATTAGAGGGTATCAGCTATAAGGAAAGATTGGACAAACTTGGGTTGTTCTCCCTAGAGCATCGGAGGCTGAGTGGAGACCTGATAGAGGTTTTTAAAATTATGAGAGGCATAGATAGGGTAGACAGACAGAATCTGTTCCCCAGGTTAGAAGTGTCAAATACCAGAAGACATGCTTTTAAGATTAGAAGGGGAGGTCTAAAGGCGATGTGAGGGGCAAGTTTTTTTTACACAGAGAGTGGTAGATGCCTGGAATGGGGTAACCCATTCCAGGCACCTACTACTCTCTGCGTAAAAAAAACCTCACGACCTACCTCGTCATGACCTTGCACCTTATTGTCAACCTGCGCTGCACTTTCTCTGTAACTGTAACACTTTATTTTGCATTCTGTTATTGTTTTTCCCTTGTACTACATCAATGCACTGATGTGATGAAGTGATCTGTATGGATGGAATGCAAAAGTTTTTCAATGTAGCTCAGGACATGTGACAATAATAGACCGATTTACCAATTTACAAGTTTTGATGTCCAAGACTGCCATGCATAGGTGCAGGTGAAGCAGTTTATACTGAGAAACTCATGAGCTTTTAAACCCAAGGGATGTCATAAGAGTCAATAGCATCTGAGCCATTCCAACGAGGAACTGAACAGCCCATCTCCATCTCTGCTGAAGCCAAGAGAGTTGGACAAAGTGGGAATTTTGGGAAGAGAAAGAGTCAAGATCTGTAATAGCACAAGATGCTCTACAGAATGTTAAGTTTCAGTTCTAGAGAATAAAATTTACTGATCTGGAACATTTTTGATTAATGATTGGCAAGCAGACATCCAGTTTGTGCAGAACAGTGGGGCATAGTTGTCAACTTCCCTGATTTTCATTTGCGAGAGAAATCATAGTTTGTCCAACTCTTACGCATCTCTCTTTGGCACATTACTGGTTCCTGCTCTGTGCTGAGTTCAGCAGGAGCAGTAGTGAAGTGCTAGAATTGACCTCAGGTTTCTTCGGCTTGGTTGGGGAAATTCAGCCAGGGTTTTTATTCCTGATGTGGCATGGATCAGAGTTGGACGTGTAATATTGTGCTATCGAATACATACCCCCCAGCATCTGCTAAGACAACAGCACTTAGACCATAGAACAGCACAGCACAGGAACAGGCTTTTCGGCCCACAATCTTGTACCAAACTAATTAAACTACTAATTAAATGCTTAACTAAACTAATGCCATCTGCCTACACAAGGTCCATATCCTTCCATTCTCTGTACATTCATGTGCCAACTTAAGAGCCTCTTGAATGCCTCTATTGTATCTGCCTCCGCCACCACACCTGGCAGCACATTTCAGGCATCCACCACTCCCTGTGTAAAAACCTGCCCTGCACATCTCCTTTGAACTCCACCCCCCCAACTTAAATACATGCCCTCTACTATAAGACATTACAATCCTGGGAGAAAGATGCCGGCTGTCTACTCTATCTATGCTTCTTGTCTTCTTATAAATTTTGATCAGGTTTCCCGTCTGTTGCTCCAGAAAAAACAACCTAAGTTTGTCCGGTCTCTCCTTCTCGCACATGCTGTCTAATCCAGATAGCATCCTGGCAGACCTCTTCTGCACCCTCCTCAAAGCCTCCTCTTCCTTCCTGTAATGGGGAGACTCCAGATGCGGCCTAACCAGAGTTTTATAAAGCTGCAACATAACTTCCTGACTCTTGAACTCAATTCCTCAACTAATAAAGGCAAGCATGCCATACCCCTTCTTTTCCACCCTATCAACCTGTGCAGCCACTTTCAGGGAGCTATGGACTGGGACCCCAAGATCCCTCTATACATCAACGCTGTTAAGGATCCTGCCATTAACTGTGTACTTTCCCTTTATATTTGAAACTGCGACAAAATACACAGCCTAATCACCTTCATTGTGCAATGGCTTTTAGAAAACAATTTAGGAGTGCCGTTCCGAAAGTTACAGCAACCTATGACAATGTTGTCATATTGGTCTCCTGGAAAAGGTATTTGAAGTCATGCTACATTGCGCTATTGGTTTGGTTAAATTATCACTGTGGTTCAGAGAGCATATTTCTGCCGACAGAGAGTACGTGTGGAAGCTGCAATGTTGTTCATGCGGTAAAGTTGTTGTCCTTTGAGACACCACAGGTTTATACTGAGAAGAATCTCATTGAAATATATTGTCCTGTGAAGGAGTGTCAATAGAGACAATAAGAGGCTGTGTTGTCAGGTTAAGGAATCTAGAAATAGGGGGCATGGTCTCAGGATAAGAAGCTGGCCATTTGGGACCAAGAAGAGAAATTTGCTTTCTCAGGGAATTGTGAATTTATGAAAATTTCTCCTCCAGAGGGCGACATCTACTCTGTTGTTGACTAGAATCAGACCAGAGATTTTAAAAATCCAATTAAGTGGGAAAGAGAGAACTGGAGACAAATCTCGTTGAATGTTGAGAAGGCATGACAGCCAAGTGCTTACTCCTCCTTCTGTTTCTATGTCCTCTGTGTATTGATAGAAGCCTAATCTACTTAATCTCACTTCACTGCTCTTTCCCAATAGGTCAAATTATTTTCCATTCAATTACCTTTTTGACTGTGGTCCAGGTTTGATCCTCATCTCTCATGCTGCCTGTAAGGAGTTTGAATGCTCTCTCTATAACAGCATGCATTTCTCCCAGGTATTCTGGTTTCTTCCCAAGGTACTGGTTGACTAATTGGTTACTGTAAATTACCCCTAGTGTAGGTGGGTGGCAGAGGAATCAGATGGGCTCGTGAGAGGGGAAAGGTTAGAGGTTAGGGCACAGGAATGGAATTTATAGGATTGGACTAGGCAATAGCAATGGTCTTCCTTCTATGTCATCAGAAAATATGTATCCTATGAGAAAGTTACCATTAATTTGCTTCCAGTGCACTTTCTGGCAGAGCATTCCAGTGTAAAAAATTGCTACCTCATGCCACTTCTGCCTTTCACCTTAAATCCATGTCCTGTGTTTACTGTTCTGCCACTGGAAAGATTTTTTCCCACTTACTCGACCAATCCCTATTTCAAATGTCTCTATCAAGTTACTGCTTCACCTCCTCTGCAATCTCTCCACATTAATTCCTTATCCTTGATAACATTCTAGTAAATTTCTATTGCAAATACCCAAAAACCTTTGTTCAACTGTAATGCCCTGAGTGAATATTGTACTCTGGCTAAGCTTCACCAGTGTTTCAGAAAAATTCAGTACAGTTTGTTTTTTTTAATGTTCTGTTTCTCCACTAAAAGCCATGTGTTTTACAATTCCTTCCCAACTTTTCTTGCGACCTTCAAAAATCCACTGAAATTCCTGTCGCTTAACTTGTTTAAAATCACATAATGAGTTCAAACAGACTTCCCAACAAAGTTTTTTAAAAATTGCCAACTAACTGGTGTATGGTCCAGCCAGTGCTCAAGACTGCTTCCCCCACTACTTAGTTGGAGCCCAATAGTTAAAGACTGTGAGGTTACAGGGAACAGTAAGTGTTACAAAATAGGCATTCATAACACAGAAATGTATGCTCCATAGAAATTAATTTTCCTAAAGTCCATGGATAAGCATGATCATCCATATAATCATTATTCTGATGCTAGGCATTTATTTTTTCCCCTTATAGAATAACATTTATTTGGAGTTATCCATTTCCAAATGTATTGCTGCCTGCAGAAATAATCAGGACATGCACTGAATTCTTTTCAGCCAATGATTTCCCTTATAATTCCCAGAACTTAGTGGAGCACATCAGCTCCCATGAAATACAAGCCACAGGTGGTACAGAAATCATTAAGGAGAAGATTAGGCGAATAAAATTTTAACTTAAAAGTTAATTCATTACACAGGGTGGAAAAGGCTTCTGTGCCTATATCATGGTGGGCCGAAGGGCCTGCTTTGTGCTGTATGGTTCTATAATTAAGTATTTGGCACGGCACCAGAATCAAATTTAATTTTATCTTAAAGCATAATTCTCAGTTGAATTTCCCAGGAGATGTGACACAACATGAATTGAATTCTCCCTCACAAGGTTACAAAATGCAATTATAGGACCCCATTGTTAGTCCAATCAGGATCAGTTAACCCAGTGCAAATCAATCACAGGTCCTTACTGAGTTGAACTGCTCATTTCTATGAAGCGTGTGCACTAAATGAACCCAAATTAACGAACTTTTTTTTTAACGTAGCCACAGAGGAAGCACAATTCCTTGTGATAAATATCAAATCTGTAACCCCAACCCACCTACTTTAATGCAATTGAATTCACAATATCCTACCATTTTTTCATTTCTAATCACTGTGAGTTTCTTCTTGGGAATAGGTTGCAGAGGGAATTCCTCAGACACATCTCCTTGAGGCTGTTTCAGTTCTTTATGTGAGTAAATGACTGGAATTTCTTCCACATGGAAGGGGTCACTTTTAGGATTTGGTAGGATTGCAAGTCCTGGAGACACTCTGCCACTGAACACCCTGACTGCTGGATTCTCTTCACTTCCTCCGCTACTGATTGCAATGCTGCAGCCACCTAAGAGACAGGAAGAAGGAATATAGAAATGCAGCAAGTGACAAGCGACCTGAAGATTGCATATCAGGTGATTAGGGTTTTTCAAGCCTTTTACCTCCTCTTGCATCAATAATTTTGATCAATGCTTTTGTCTTGGTTCCAAGCACTGCATTCACTGGAGATGCAAGTAATACTTCAAATGTTTCCTCATTTTCCTCCAGTCTGTCATTGGTAATTACGATATTCCAGCTCCTTACTGATACACCTACAAAAATAGACTCAAAATAGTTACGTGAATGTTGAAATGATGCAATTATATTGAAAACATAATTTTATTCATGCTGGATGGCTGAACTAATTTCTCAGATTTTGAGCTGGTTGTTTGAGTGGGGCCTCACTTGCTGGGACAATGAATTAAGGAATCTGACTCTAAACTGCATCTGTTCCTGGTGATCAGAGAAGGTAAATGGAAAAAAAAAGCAATGGTTTGATTATTCTTGATATTCTGATACTTTTCCCCAGCAGATCGATTCACTGTGGTAATTGTCATAGAGTAATAGAGTAATACAGCATGGAAACAGACCCTTCAGCCCAGCTCGTTCATGCCAACCAAGATGACCATGTAAACTAATCCTATTTGCCCGTTTTTGGCCCATATCCCTCTAAACCTTTCCTATTGATGATTGTCTCATCTTTTGGAAACAAAGTTAAGCTCTTTATATCCATGTAATCCACGTACCAGTGCATTTTTCCCCCAGAAAGTCAGATTCACAGTGCTTAAAACCACATCAACAAACAATCTGCTGGAAGAACCCAGTGGGTCAAGCAGCATCTGTGGGAGGAAGGGAATTGTTGAAGTTTCGGGTTGAAACCCCGCATCAGGACTGAGAGTGGAGAGGTGACATGGCTAGTATAAAGACAAGAAGGGATTCTGAGGTGACTGGTGGACTGAGGAGGGGTGTGAGATGACAGGCAGGTAGTGCCAGGTAGGGGAGGTGAGCAGGGGTGGAGTGGGAAGACAGTGGCAGGTGAATGATAGATGGAGGCAGGGAAAGGGAAAAAGGGAAAAAAAACCAGATGGAGCAAGGTTGGGGAGAAGATAGGAGATGTCTGTTGGAGGGAGATAAGCAGGAATACAAAACGCTACCAGAGCTGGACTCGGATCAGTAAAGGAGGGGAGAATGGGAACCATTAGGGAAGAGGTGAACGACATTTGGAACCAGATTGGGTGGAGGGGGTGGAGAAGGAGGGAGACCTGTGTGTGAAGTGGGTGGATGGAACCAGAAGGGGGAAAGTGGATCAAGGTGGGTGAAGGGGGGCTGGGGGTGTGCGGGAAATAGAACAAAAATGGGGGGGACCAGAGGATCAGAAGGAGAGGGAGAGGAAAAAAAAGGGGGATTTACCTAAAATTGGAAAATGCAATGTTCCTGCCATTGGGTTGTAGAGTGCCCAGGTGGAATATAAGGCGTTGTTCCTCCAGTTTACATTGGGCTTCATCTTGGCAGCAGAGAAGGCCAAGGATGGACAGGTCAGTGTGGGAATGGGAAGGGGTGTTGAAATGGTCTGCAACTGGGAGTTCAGGATGGCTATTGGTGGGTTTATAGTAAAAATCAGTGGATAGTTTGTCTCCTGAGATGGAGACGGTGAGATCTAGAAAAGGAAGAGAAGTGTCAAACATGGTCCAGGTGAATTTGGGAGCAGGGTGGAAGCTGGTGGCATAAGTGATAAGAATGATGAGTTCTGCACAGGTGCAGGAAGCAGCACCAATGCAGCCATCAATGTAACAGAGAGAGTTGGGGAGTGGTACCAGAGAAGGTTTGGAACAGGGACTGTTCCACGGAGCCAACAAAAATACAAGGCATAGCTGGGGCCCATGTGGGTGCCCATGGCTACATCTTTGATTTGTAGAAAGTGAAAGGAGTCAGAAGAGAAGTTGCTTAAGGTAAGAACAAGTTCAGCCAGGCAAATGAGAATGTTGGTGGAGGGGAATTGGTTGGATCTTTGTTGCAGAAAGAAGCAGAGGGCTTGAAGACCTTCCTGATGGGGGAATGAAGTTGTATAAAGACTGGACATCCACTGTGAAGATGAGGCGGTAGGGACCAGGGAATCAGAAGTTGTCCACATGGCAGAGGGCATGTGATGTCCCGGATGTAGGTGGGAAGGGATTGGACAAGGAGAGACAGGATGGAGTCGAGGTATGAGGAGCTAAGTTCGGTGGGGCAAGACCAGGTAGAAACAATGGGCCTACCAGGACAGTCCTGTTTGTGGATCTTGGGTAAGAGATAGAAGTGGGAAGTGCTGGGCTGAGGCACTATCAGGTTAAAGACTATGGAGGGGAGATCTCCTGATGTAATGAGATCTGTGACAGTGTGAGAGATGATGGCCTGCTGTTTGTCAGTGGGGTCATCATCCAGAGGTTGGTAAGAGGAGGTATTGGAGAGCAGTTGCCTGGCCTCTGCAAGGTAGAGGTCAGTCTGCCAGACTACAATGGCACTGTCCTTGTCTGTGAGTTTGATGACAAGGTTGCGATTGGTGTGAAGTGAATGGAGGGCTGTGCTTTCGGAGGGGGCGAGGTTGCAATGGGCCAGGGGAGTGGAGAAGTCGATGTGGTTGATGTCACAGTGCAATTGGTGATGGACAGGTTGAGAGAGGGTAAAAGCCCCAAAGGGGATGTTGAAGAAGAAGGGGAGACAGGAGAAAGGGTCTTCAGTGGGGGCTGAGGACTCCTTGCCAAAGAACTAGGCACGGAGACAGAGGCGACGGAAGAAGAGCTCCGTGTCATAGCAAACTGGGAACTTGTTGAGGTGTGGGCGCAGGGGTACACAGGGGAGGCCTTTGCAGAAGGCTGATCGCTCAGCAAAGCATCAGAGAGGGGGAGGTCAGGGGGGATGGCGAAGACCCAGCCGTGGAGCTGGGGCAAGGACCGGGATCAGAAGAGGGAGAAGAGGGTAATGGGAGGGGGCTGGGCTTGGGGAAGGTGAGATGAGGAGAGGGGAGGGGTGAGGTGAGGGTGGGGAGGGATGTCGGGGAAAGAAGGAAGGGGGAAGTAGTAAGTGTAGTGTGGGGGCTGGGGGGGTGGGATACAAGATCAGAAAGTGTGGGGCCGAGGTGAGAACAGAGGTGGGGGAAGGAAGAGAAAGATCCAGTGGAGCATTGGGTGCAATTGCTGACCATTTCAACTCCCTTCCCACTCCCGCACTGATCTGTCTGTCCTTGTCCTTCTCTACTGCCAGGATAAAGCTCAACACCAACTGGAGGAACAATACCTTACATTCCACCTGGTTAGTCTGCAACCCAATGGCACGGACACTGTGTCTTCCAATCTTAGATATTCCCCAGTCCCCTTTTCTCCCCCCTCCCCCTCCTCTGGTCCTCCCATTTTTGCCCCCTTTCCCACACAACCCCCAGCCCCCTTCACCCATCTTCATCCCCCTCCCCATCCACCCACTTCACACACAGGTCCTCCTGCCCCCGTCTGTTTCCGACTGCCATTCGCCTCTTCCCTAATGGTTCTTATTCTCACATCCTTTACTTATTAAAATCCAGCACTGGTGGCGCTTTGTGCTCCTGCTTATCTCCCTCCACACTCCCCATCTTCACACTCCCCTCGCCCCACCTTGCTCCTTCTCCTTTTCTTTCTTTTTCCTCTCTCTCTCTGTGTCTCCAACTAATCATTCACCTGCCACGCTCTTCCAACTCCACCCCCACTCACCTCCCCTACCTGGCACCACCTGCCTGTCCTCTTACACCTCTCCTCAGTCCACCAGTTGCCTTGTAATCCTTTCTCACCACTCCCCTTCTCCTCTTTATACTGGTCATCTCGCCTCTCCACTCTCAGTCCTGATGCAGGGTTTTGACCCCAAACTTCGACAATTCCTTTCCTCCCACAGATGCTGCCTGACCTGCTGACTTCCTCCGGCAGATTGTGTGTTGCTTCAGATTCCAGCATCTGCAGTCTCTTGTGTCTACATAAAACTATATTTTCATGTCATTATTTGTTTGCCTCAAGAGATCATGTAATTCTCAGAGCAACATTTACAGTTCTCTCTGGTGAAACCCTCCTCCTCACCATTGTGCACAAACACCACGGGTCAGTACTGATGTACAATCATACTCCAACCTACGGTCATTCTGAACAACTAACAAGATGCTGGAGGAACTCAGCGGGTCAGGCAGCATCTGTGGAGGCAAATGGACAGTTAATGCTTTGGGTTGAGACCCTTCATCTGGGCTTATTCTGAAAAACTGCTTGTCACCTTTGATTGCACACTTCATGCTCAATATCACCACACATAAAATCACATAGATTACAGAAGACTTACATATTTAATCTTTAATTATTATAATCTACCTGGATCAAATTGAATTAGGTTGGCAGAATTGGGAGTAAAATCCTTTCCAACAGCGGCTGTGATGCTATTAACCTAAACAGAAGATAGAACGATGAATAACAGGATATTTTGGAAACACTAACAGAACTGCAGGAAAGAATAATTACATTTGAAGTAATGATCAGGGAGTGACTACCTACAGAACAATGGAAATCAAATGGCATGAAAAACACTATGATGCTGGAGGAACTCAGCAGGTCAGGCAGCATCCGTGGAGAAAAGCAGGCGGTCAACGTTTTGGGTCAGGACCCTTCCTCAGGACTGAAGATAGGAAAAGGGGAAGCCCAATATATAGAAGGGAAAAGCAGAGCAGTGATAGGTAGACAAAAGAGGAGAGATGTGGTGGGCACAAGTTGGTGATAGGTAGAATTTGCTGAGGCAGGGGCATAGCATTACGAAGGTGAGGCCTTTGCTGAGAACAAATCGTTCAGCCTCAGAGAGGAGGAGGTCAGGTGGGATGGTAAAGACCCGATAGGGGTTAGAGTTGGAGCTAGAAGAAGAAGGGTGGGGGGAAGGGGGACTCGGCAGGGGTTAGAGTTGGGGCTAGAAGAGGAAGGGTGGGAGGGAAGGAGGTCTCGGCAGGGGTTAGGGGGGCTGGAAGAGGAAGGGTGTGGGGAAGGGGGTCTCGGCAGGGGTTAGAAGAAGCAGGGTGGGGGGAAGGGGGTCTCGGCAGGGGATAGAGTTGGGGCTAGAAGAGGAAGAGTGGGGGCAAGGGGGCTTGGCAGGGGTTAGAGTTGGGGCTAGAATAGGAAGGGATCTGCAGTCCTCTGCTTCTCTAGAAATCAAATGGCAGTTATGTTTATTGAGATTAATGATCACAGGATGGATGCAAACAGAATTATGAAAATCCACCACAAAATCAACTGCATAATCTAGATATATATGAAAATATTTAAGTTAGAATCCATGCATCAAGTCCTTGGTATTTACATATTATAGGTTGGAGAAGGGTTGGCAGTGCAGAAGAGGTGGTCCAGATGAATTTAATGGCAAAATATTTCTTTCCCTGCACATTGATTGGCTTGTCTAACTCTAAGCAACAAAATTAGTGACAATTGGAATGAACACCTTAAGGAAAGGTTGATGGATGTCAAACCTGGGAAGGAGAGAACTGGAGATCATCACATGGGGGAGAAGGTCAAGTGTGAGGCAACGAGGTCACTGATGGGAAGAGAAAGAATGGGAGAGAAGGGTTTTGGGGGATGTTAAAGGAGACAGAGCTTGAAAGTGGGCATGCCATTGAGATCATCATTTGAAGGAGAGTGGGAGTGAGACACTGGGGCTTTGGGGGAGATAGGTGGCAAAAGGGAGTCATAGAGCAATGCAGCATGGAAATAGGCCCTTCAGCACAACTCATCCATTCTGACCAAGGTGCCTTCCTGAGCTTGTCCCATTTGCTTGCATTTGGCTCAAATCCCTCTAAATCTTTGCACTTTTCCTATCCATGTACTTGTCCAAATGTCTTTTAAGCATTGTCATGGGTGCAGAAAGTTCTATATATGTGGAGGTCGCTGATTGCGTGAGAGAAGCGTTTTGGAGATTGGGGCATCAATCACTGGAAGAAGGTTCCAGGAGATCAAAGCTCATGAGGGGCAGCCATAGCTGTGGAAGGGAAGGACTTCGAGCTGAGAGCATGGGGTGAAGAAGGTCACCAGTTGCAGGGAGAAAGGAACTGGAAATCGGGGCTGAGCAATGAGGTCAATAGAGGAGGAGAGAGAACCCCAGAGAGCAGGGCTGCATGGAAATATCGTTGACGGCAGGAGGTAGCTTGCTACAGTTGGTGTCTTGTGGGGAGATCACCAATTGGGGGAGGGAAGCTTAAGATCACCATGCATACATGGGCCAATCATATGTGTAGCCATAGGCCTGAGGTCAGTTTCATGAGCGTAGACTCATGGTTGGGTGGGCACATGCACCTTCGGAGGACTGGACCTTTACCTTTGCAGTGATGTGGAGTTTGTTCCCCCGTTCCCAGAACTAAAGTCATTTGCATAATTTACTGGAGGGTCTCTCAGATCTGGAGGATTTCCAGGTTATGTTCAGAGTGGCATTACCGTAACACTGTCCCTGAACATGGGAGAGCACAGGTTGAAGGGAAGGATTACCTTTATACCAATAAATGAAGATTCCATCAAGTATCCAGTTCTCAAGACCTTCACAGAGAATACACCAGCATCCTCACACACCTGGTATTCTGAGACTAGCATTTCTATACGAGACCATTTGAATTCAAGCCTGAAACATTAATATATATATTTTCATTACCGGAATAATATATACTCAAATTATTTAGAGATATGGAAAATACTTTTCTCAATATCAAATACAACTGGGTGAAAAAGGGATTTAAACTAGGTAAAATGCATTGGTGAAAAATGCATTATATCTAACCATTATTCTGAAATGTAGTCAGTGCACAATAGCAAATCAGTTTTATAAAAACATTGTACAAATCCTCATCACTTCAGAAATTTGCTTCTAAATGAATGTATAGACCGGAGAAGGAATAAAGCAAGTAGCAGGTGACTAAAAGGGATAGTTGGGTCATATAAACAATGATGAGACGGGGGAAAGGAGGACTTTGGTTGACAAAAGTGGAAAGCAGAATTGAGAAAAGGTAATGTGAGAATGATTAGAACAGTATGAGCAAAAACCCTACCGACAGATTAAATTAGCAGAGACATTGGTCCTTTTTTGCTCAGAGGTTGATAAAATTAGCAGAAGACAAAAGCCCCAATTTTACTTCAATATTTGCCAGGAATGGTGGTGTAGCAGTTAAATTAGTTCAGGTCTCACCGAAGCAGCTGGGAATTTAACTTAAAAAAAAGCTCATCTCAATAACATTGACCATGAATCTAGTGGATTGTCTTAAAAACCAATCTATATAATAAGACCATAACTTGTGGCAGCAAGATTCACATTCTTGCCAGTCTTTGGGTGAAGGATTTTCTCCTGAACTTCATGTTCAGTTCATTGATGGTTGTGTTATTTATGTGGACCCCAGGTTTGAACTTACTAAATGGAACTATATTCTATAAAGAAGGCGTCTGACTTCAGTGTTTGATGTGATGTCATCAGAAGATTGCAGGTTCGAGTCCTGTCATGGTAGTTTTAGAGGGGCAGCATGGTAGTGTAACGGTTAGCGTAACGCTATTACAGTGCCAGCGACCCGGGTTCAATTCCAGCCACTGTCTGTAAGGAGTTTGTGCATTCTCCCCGTGTCTGCATGGGTTTCCTCCGGGTGCTCCGGTTTCCTCCCACATTCCAAAGACATAGGGGTTAGGAGTTGTGGGCATGCTATGTTGGCGCCAGAAGAGTGGCGACACTTGAGCTGCCCCTAGCACATTCTCAGTAACTCATAAAGACACATTTCACTATGTGTTTCGATGTACGTGTGATTAATAAATAAATATCTTATCTTATATAACTGATCACTCATTGCCCCTTTCCCGTTGAAAGGAAATGGTCACTGTCAGTTCACAATATACTTGTGGAGACCTTTGCAAAATGAAGTGCAAGACTGCAGGCTCAAGAGTCCTGGCAAATAATCCAATTTTAACCAAGTCGGTGGTGTTAAGTGGAGGTTGCCTCTACGGCATAAAACAGAAGGGTGTTAAAAATGCTAAGACCAAGAATTCTAACAAAAGTTCTATCTTAATAAGGCACATTCCAGGGTGAAGGCTTCTGAAACATTCATTTGTCGGGGGATTTATGGGAAACAAACAAAAAGTTAATAAACTTTATGCAATTTGGGTTAGGTTGGTATTTCATGTGAAAGAGGAGAATGAAAGGTCAGAGATATCTAGAGTCTGACACTATTGATTCTAAAATTCTTTCATATATTTGGCAGAATAAAAACCCAAGGTTAAGTAAGAAATATTTACAAAAACCAAAGAAGGATGGTGGTATGGCCTTGTCTAACTTTAGATTATATTATTGGGCAATCAATATTAGATATTTAATTTTTTGGATACAAGATTCAGATGTAATTCAACGCCCTAAATGGGTATACCTTGAGTCCCAATCAGTACTTGAATTTTCATTAGTTTCTATTTTAGGAGCTCCACTCCCTTTTGCACTTACCAAATTAAGTAAACATATGATTAACCCAATTGTTAAACATACAATACGAATATGGTTTCAATTTCGTAAATTTTTTGGATTGAATAAATTTAATCTATCAAGTCCCATTCAATCTAATTTTTTCTTTCATCCATCCAGAGTTGACTCAGCTTTTTTCCATATGGAAAAGGAAGGGAATAGTGTGTTTTCATGATTTATTCATTGATAACTGTTTTTCACCTTTTGAACAATTGTCTAACAAATACAATTTGCCGAGATAACACTTTTCTCGATATTTGCAAATTAGAAATTTTTTAAAAGCAGCTATACCCTCTTTTCCCACACCTTACAAAACTGAAATTTCAGAAAAAAAATTTGGTTTTAATCCTTGTCAGAAGGGCTTGAAAGCAATAATTTATGATTTAATTATGAAAATTCGTTCAGAATCACTGGACAAAATTAAGAATGAATGGGAAAGTGAACTCCAGACATCTTTACCTACAGACACTTGGAAGAAAATTCTTCATTTAGTTAATACTTCTTCAATGTGTGCCAGACATTCTTTGATACAGTTTAAGGTAGTTCACAGGACCCATATATCAAAAGATAAACTAGCTCGTTTTTCTCAACATATAAATCCTATATGTGACAGATGTAGATCGAATGTGGCTTCTTTGACACATATGTTTTGGTCCTGTCCTCTTTTGGAAAAATATTGGAAAGATATTTTTAACATTATTTCAAATGTATTGAAGATTGATTTACAACCTCATCCTATCACTGCAATTTTTGGTTTACCAAGGATAGAATCTGGCCATCTATCTGCCTCCGCTAACCATATGATTGCCTTTGTTACATTAATGGCCAAACGATCCATTTTGCTTAAATGGAAGGATCCAATACCCCTACTACTTTTCAATGGTTCTCTCAAACTACATCATGTTTAAACTTGGAAAAAATTAGGAGTGGTACTGTTGATCCTTCGCTTAAATTTGAGGAAGTTTGGAGTCCATTTATTCAATATTTTCACATGATATAGATCCCCTTATAATAACCTTTCAATTTAGAGGAACGGAGCTGACGACATTATATTGCTCTTTCTATTGAGAAATTTTAGTCCAGTCTTTTTTTCTGTTTTTTTTTAAAAATTTTTTCTTTAGCTTAGTTTGGTTTGATGTATTGTTTATAATTTTTCTTATTGTTTTGGGGATTTTTTTTTCTTTCTTTTATATTTTATAATAAATCTTTTTCTTTTATATAATAGTCATTCACTAACAGATCGTTGGATCTACAGATTTTTTAAATACTTTATTGTTCCTTATGATTATCCATGTCATGATTGTTCTCCTGATCTCTTTGTATTACATGTATAAACATTGATATATTAATCAGTATTAATTTGAAAACTAATAAAAAGATTGAAAAAGAAAGATATCTAGAGTGCTAAATCCACTGCTATCTAGCTGCATTTCACTTGGTTCTAATGAAGGGTCTTCAACCTGAAACGTTGACTGTTTCTCTTTCCACAGATGCTTCCTGACCTGCTGACATTTTCCAGCTTTTTCCGTTTTTATTTCAGATTTCCAGGATTTACAGTTTTTTTTAATTTTTAGTTTTGTGTTTACTGGGTTGGTTATCTGCACACCACATCTGGGCCTTATTATGTGGTTTAAGGTAGAATTTATTTTACAAAGCAAAGTATTTTGATGACTGCTGAACACTTTAACATATTTATCCATTGTTGATGTGGAGCCAAAAATTCTTTTTCTCAAAATCAAATACAACTGGAGGGATATGGATCTTGTACAGGCAGAAAAGAACTAGCTTAATTTGGCATCTCGTTTGGTGCAGACATTGTGGGCTGAAGGGCCTGTTTCTGTGCTGTACTGTTCTATTTTCTGTGTTCTAACTGGCTAAAGGAGGGATTTAAACTAGGTAAAATGTACTGGTGAAAAATTAAACAAAAATCATTATTCTGAAATGCACATTAACTTATCAGTTTCTTTTAAAAAAGATACAAGTCCTCACTACTTCAATTATTTGTCCTTGAATGGACGTAGAGACATGAGAAGGAATGAGCCAAGTAGCAGGTGACCAAGAGGGAGAGTTGGGTCATACAAGTAACACTGAGACCATAGGACATAAGAGCAGAATTTGGCCATCTGGCCCATCGAGTGTGCTTCACCATTCAATCATGGCTGATTTTTTTTTTAACCCCATTCTCCTGCCTTCTCCTTGTAATCCTTAATCCCCCTACTAATCAGAACCTATCAATCGCTGCCTTAAATACACCCAATGACTTGGCTCCACAGCCGTCTGTGGGAACAAAGTCCAGAGATTCACCGCGCTCCGGCTGAAGAAATTTCTCCTCATCTCAGTTTTAAAAGGACATTCCCTTATTCTGAGGCTGTGCCCTCAGAGACTTGGGTTGACAAAAGTGGACCCATGACATGTTATACAATCATCTTACGTTTGAGGGGCAGCTGAATTTCCTGTGGGATCCGAAACCAGGAACTCCAGACTGTCTGACGTTACTTCTGTGGAGGGTGTGATGATGTAAATGATGCTCTTGCTGTTCAGGTCTTGCTGTGTGAAATTATCATGAATGAATCCTCCTAACAAGTAATAAATCACAACAAGACGAAATACATCAGAACCTCAACATGGTCAGTGTTTTACCTTGAGAACCAACAGCAAATTATGAGTCCTGCAGTTTCAGTAAGGCTCACTAAAATTAACTACATGCTCAGAAATGGCTGTTTATTGCCTGTATGCCAGTTGCCCTGAGCGAGATCTCTTCTGCGGTTAGCAGTTCACTAAATTTCAGATGGAGGGTGTACAGAATGAAATGAACCCACAATGGGGAAATCAGCTTTAAGTGAAACTATAATGGGAAGTGTTGAGTAAACTAAGCCAAGTGAAGAGATTGTGGAGGGCAATAAGTTCAGAGAAGCAGTGGCAGAGTGAAACAAACCAATAGTGGGAAGGAAAGGTTGTAAGAAACTATAGAGGGAATAGTAGTGGGGTTGAGAATGCTGAGTGAAATACAGAGAGCTAAGTGTGGATGTAAATAAACTCAGGGTTTGGAAACTGGTGGGAGGTAAATCCACAGTGCTGGGGTGAGGGAGGGGTGCAGAGGATAAACTCACAATGGGGGACAAAGGACATAAACTCACAGTGCCTGAAGTGGATGGAAGTTATCCCTCCATGGTGGATGGGGAGCCAAAGTCAAAGTCGAGTTTATTGTCATAATATGCACAAGTACATGTGTGTACTGGTGCAATGAAAAACTTGCTTACAGCAGCATCACAGGCACATAGCATCAGATATACAGCGTTCAGAAGAAAAACATAAATTAAACATAAAATATACACACTTTTTACAAGAAAGAACACAATTAGAACAAAAAAAAGGTCCGTTGTAGTGCAAAGTGACCAAAGTGGTCATAGCTTTGCTATAATGAGCTAGTGATTAGAGTTGTGCAGGTTGGTTCAAGAACTGAATAGTTGAAGGGAAGTAGCTGTTCTTGAACCTGGTGGTGTGGGACTTCAGGCTTCTGTACCTCCTGCCCCATGGTAGCTGCAAGAATATGGCATGGAGAAGTTGATCAAGTGAGCTGCTTGGGAATTCACTTTATAAGTAAAGGCTCAGTAGGGACTGGGTGTTAAGTAAATGCAATGTAAGAAGCAACAAGGAGTTGCATACAGATTTTAGGTAATATTTAAGCAAGACACCTATTTTTCAGTTGTTACTGTGTTTATAACTTTAAATAAGTAATATAGATCCTTCAGCAAGAATGGAATGTATGTGCTGAAATTGTCATCTATTCATGTAATTGCACTTAAGACAAAAATTACACACCAATTATCTTAGATTTCATTGATTCCAGGCAACTCCTCACTCATTGGCCTTTGTGATGTATAAATATATTCAGTTTCTATAGTTCTTAGGGATTTGGTGCTGAGAGCATTTCTGGATTAGTTGGAATCAAAGGAGACCTGAAGGATAATCTACTAGTAAATGTACAACTTGCTTGTACTTTCTATCATTAAAAATGAAACCAACATCTGGATTTATCTTTGGCATCTACACCTACCTCCAATATAACTAGGATTAATCTACAATCCAAAACTCATCATTGACCATAATCCTAACCAGATCAGCACATCAACCTGGTAGCTAAATGTGCAAACTTAGTCTGGAAATCCTGATTTTATTTACCAGGCTTAAGTCAGGAGCATGATACTGTGCTCGCCAGACATCTGGATCGGTGCAGATCCAATAACACTAAAGAAACTAAACACTGAACAGGACAAAGCAACCCATTTGATTGGTGTCCATGAGATTTAATTTAAAATTCACCATTGGTACTTTGTGGCTGTATTGTTTATAATGTCTGGTATACTGTACTTTATGACAATTTATCAAGCTTAATTATGACTGCCAGCTAACCTCTGCCACTGAGAAAGATAAGCAGCAATGATGAATGAACGGCCTATAAAATGCCCTTCCTATACAAATGACACACCATCCTGAAAGTTTCTTCACCTTTATTAGGTTAAAATCCAGAATTTTCCTAAGACAACTGCAGAAGTTTAAGAATCACAATGACAGCAGCAATTCAAGGTTAAGACAACCCATTCTCTTCTCCGGGAAACTAGGACTGGATGATTTTAGCAGAGCTATGAACTTGCCAAGAACAAATTAAAATTTAACTACAGAACAAGGGAGAAATTTTATGGAAAGGTAGGAGAGCGCCAAAGTTAAAAGTAAGAAGCACTGAACAGAAATAGGAAAAAAGAAAGCAGAGACAGAAGGATGTTTAATTATTCAGATTGTTATTCAATAGCAAATTAATGAGGTGGAGCTAGTCATTAGTTGCAGTCTACATAATAGTTCAATTTCTAAACAATTAAACACCCCAGCATAATGCAGCTTTCTACACTGCAGTCTACATTCTCCATTCCTTTTTATATAGTACTGAAGGATCTTTAATGTTCACAGGAGCATACAGACTTGGCTTGGTGTCTCATCTGAAATACAGCACTTCCGAACACACAGCATTCCTTCTACACTCTAAGGATATGTGCTGCTACTTATAATGGACCCTGTTACCTGAGAGGAAGAATGACAGTAGTTGAACTCTCCTGTCACACTTAGCATCTAGTTCATAATTACCCATCAAACCCAACTACAATGCAAAAGATTATTATGAAGAAAACAAGCAGTCATAGCTGAGAAAGTACAAATCAATACACCGATTCAATTTGATTAAAACAATGATGTAATTGTAAGTGTTAAAGAAATGACTAAAAAGATAGATGAAAATGGACTTATAATTTGTTTACTCTACCTGTTGTGACATTTTCCAAGTAACCAAAGTGTGGAGCACGTAAGATATGAAAAACGAGCTCTTCATCCTTGCTATCAATATCTGATGCTTTCAAATCTCGAAAGGAAATGTAGATTCCATACTGGCCGTTTTTCAGCACTTTAACATTTGAAGGACACTGAAGGTAAACTATTTTGGGAGCATCCTTGTCTATATGGTCCACCTGTACAAAAGCAATAATTCAGTCTTTAATTGCTTTGTTAAGGTAATTTTAATGCAACATTGAAATGAATATTCAACAATTGCACGCTGACATCAACTATTTCTTTCTCTGGGCAATCCTGAGTAGAAATGAACATTGTATGATTATTAGCAAATATTAATACTTCTGACTTTATCATGTAGCTAAAGATGGTTGTACCCAAGGCATTGCACTGAGGACACCATGTTGAGGATGGAAATATTCTTGGAACCTTCTCCTCTTGTTAACTATTGAATTGTTCATCATTATCATGACTAGATATGGTAGGACTACAGAGTTTTGAGCTGATCTGTTGGTTGTGGGGTAACGTAGCCCTGCCTAGCACATTCTGCTTTTGCTGTTTGGCATGGATGTGGTCCTGTGTTGTAGCCTCAGCAGAATGGCACTACATGTTTAGATATTCCTGCTGCTCCTCCTGGCACGTCAGCATTGGACTTGGTTTATTATTGTCACATGTACCAAGATACAGTAAAAAGTTTTGTTTTGCATGCCATCCATACAGATCATTTCAAAACAACAGTACATTGAGGATGTACAAGGGAAAAGCAAAAACAGAATGCAGAATATAGTGTTACAGTTACAGAGAAAGTGCAGTGCAAGGGCCATGATGAGGTAGATTGTGAGGTCAAGAGTTTATCTTTAACGTATAAGAGGTCTGTTAAAGAGTCTTGAGAGAGCGGGATAGAAGCTGTCTTGGAGTCTGGTGGTGCGTGTTTTCAAGTTTTTGTATCTTCTGCCCAATGGAAGGGGGGGAGAAGAGAGAATGACCGGTGTGGGAATGGTCTTTGTTTATGTTGGCTGCTTTTCAGAGCCAGCAAGGAGTGTAGATAGAGACTGTGGAAGGGAGGCATGTATTTCTATACCTGCCATTCCACTGGGGATGATCCCCTGGCTTGATGGAAGTAGTAGTGAGGGGTTTATGTCAGGCCATGAAGTTACAGTTGATGACAGAACAAAATAAGGCTGTTGCTGGTGGCCCTTGGCGCATCATTGATGTTCATTGTGGTGCTGCCCGATCTGTTCTAAATCTTTGCCAATCAGCCTGATGGTCCTGCCACACAACACAGCGAATTGTTCCCCAATACAAAGATGGGATTTTGTCTCCAGTAGAACTGGATAGTGGTCACTCCTATCAGCGCTGCCATGGTCAGTAGCATGTGCAGCAAGTAGATTGGCGAGGACAAGGTCAGGTAGGTTTGTCCGTTGTGTTGAATTGTTCACCACCTGCTCCAGACCCAGTCTGACAGCTCAGTCTTTCCCAACTCAACCAGCAACGTTGCTACAAAATCACTCTTGGAGTTTGACCTCGACATCTCAT
Organism: Pristis pectinata; assembly: GCF_009764475.1. NCBI lineage: Eukaryota > Metazoa > Chordata > Chondrichthyes > Rhinopristiformes > Pristidae > Pristis > Pristis pectinata. The sequence continues at coordinate 37,285,881 of NC_067411.1, forward strand.
GTTCGATTTATTCTCTGCCATTGATACCCTCTGTGCTTCTTCCAAGTACTTTTCAACATGGAGAAGTACTGCTTCATTAATTGAGGAAGGTTGGTAGGTGATCTTCAGGTGTTTGCTCCAATCAAAGTTGGAATCAGAGTTGAAGACTTCTAGATCCTCTCCCTTCTAACTGTATAGCACTGCCGGTACCTCTGGTTGGGCTGTCCAGCCAGTGACACAGAACTTTCCCAGGGATAATGATAATGCATCTGTGATGTTGGCTCAGACAGGTATGCTAATGGCTTGTATTTAAGCTACTTATGCAACAGCTTTCCCAACTTAAACACCAGCAGGAGGACTTGGATTGATTGTACTTCTGCTTTATCCAAATCCATTGACAAGTTAGTGTTTTATTCTAATCATAGCTTAGTGGTTTCAGTGAATGGCTCGCTCAGCCATTTCAATGTGCCATGAAGAGCCAACCACATTGCCCTGGATCTGAAATCACAAGTAGGCTGGGTAGGTTTGGGAAAATTGGTTGTTTAGAACAATCTAGTAGTTTCCTGTCACCATTACTATTACTAGCTTTTGTTTGTGATAATTCAATTACATGAATTGAAATTTATCAGCTGATATCATTTGATTTGTCCCCGGATCATTGGGCCAGGCCTCAGATGACTCATCCGTTTGAACTTTTCATGGCAATTATGCCAAGGGAAAAACCCATAATCCATGACATTAACTCAAATTATCTGGTTAATGGGTTAAACCCAACATTTCACCATCAAGTTGTAAACCAAACTGGAATCATTTTTCCAACTTCTAAGGCCCCAGAAATCACACAGAGACACAAGAGACTGGAGCCTGGAACAACAAACAATCTGCTGGAGGAATTCAGCGGGTTGAGCAGCACCTGTGGGGCGAAAGGATTTGTCAACGTTTCTGATGCAGTGTTTCGATCCGAACCGTTAACAATTCCTTTCGCCCCACAGATGCTGCTCAACCCACTGAATTCCTCCAGCAAATTGTTTGTTGCTTCAGAAATTATACATTGAGAGGGTTGAACACAATACTGTAATCTGCAATACTACAGTGTAAGATTCATGTCTCCTTCCCTTGACCATTAAAACTACCCATCAAACCATATTTCTGATCATGTCTAAGTATATAAATCAGATAATCCTCATCCACTTACCTCAATTGTGAATACAACTGGTTCATTTTGTAATTTCCCATCAATCAGAAAACCATGATTGCTTAGATCAGTGGCAATAAACATGAACTTGTCAATCTGCGAACCTCCTCCACTGTGTTTGTAAGCTACATCCATGTTGTCGACATCCAACTGCGTGAAGTTATGTTGGTGAAGAGCTGCCCCTTTGCAATACAGTTGTCCATACTGAGGATGCTGTGTGATGATGTATGTAAGGTTCTGTGGAGGAGTATCAGGGTCAGATAATTGTAAAACATCAGGTGAAATGGATATCATGGAGCCTTCAACCAATCGGATCCCTTTGTTTTTGGACAGTCCAGGGAGCATGCGATCAGTACTTTCAATGATGATCTCTAGCGTTCCGTTTCTTGTGGACAGCCCATTGCTGACAATGAATCTAGCAAAGAGAGTCAGAGGCAAGGCAGCCTTCAGCAAGTTTTCTTGATTTCACCGTCTATAGAAATGAAATAATAAAATAATACACACCTTTATCAGGGATTCTTGTCCTAGTGGTTCTACAGCACAAGCTCAGAAATAACCTGTGTCATATGGCCTAACATTTTTGTTTATACCAATAAAACTTCCAAAGTTTGAATCATTATGAAACAATCCTTTAATAAATTTCTCTTGTAAGCAGTCAGTGGTGCACGGATTATCGCATTGGTCAACACATTGCCAAAAAACAGAGTACACTGGCACTTCACTTGGTTCTCAGGATGGGTTCCCAGGAATGAGTGCACCAATAGAATCGACGGTAAAAGCGGTCATCATAGCATTGTATATAGAAGTATAACTGGCAGTGCCGTTGTATTGGGAATCTTGTACAAACCCTAGCCCTCTCTAGAGCTGTGACAGGACCACAGGTTCTGGGAATCTGGTGCAAGTCCCTCCCCTCTGCTGGTGGCAATGTATCACCCATGGCTGGGTGTGGAGAGTCTGCCTGTATTTTTTTTAAATGACATTTTTCCCAGCGTTTCTCATTTTCACTCTTTGTGGGTGGAGTCAAATCGAGCCCCATTCACAAAACTGAAAAGATTGATGGCCAGTGGCCACACCTACAATTTTACTATAAATGGTGGATATATCACATTAGCATTTTGAAAAGATGGTTACTCTATTTGTCTGGAAAGTAAATGTCTAAACTGTTTAACGCAGAATTAATGTAAAATACACCAGAAAATCTAAATAGTTCACTTCCTCGAGTCACACAGCCGGTCCATACTGATCAAGATTCTCATCTAAGCTAGTTCCACCTGCCTGCATTTGGCCCATATCCCTCTCACCCTTTTCTATCCACATACCTGTCCAAGTTTCTTTTAAGAGTTGTTATTGTACCTGACATATACTGACCACCCTCCGGGTGAAAAAATTTCCCCTCTAATTCCTATTAAATCTCTCCCCTCTCAACTTAAACCTATGCCCTCTAGTTCTTGATTCCCCAACTCTGGGAAAAAGACAGTGTGCATTGACCCTATCTATGCTCATCATGATTTTATACACCTCTATAAGGTCACCCCTCATTCTCCTACGCTCCAATGAAAAAGTCCCAACCTGCTCATCCTCCCTCTATAACTCAGTCCCTTGAATCCTGGCAACATCTCAGAAATCTCCTCTGCACTCTTTCCAATTTAGTTGTATCATTCCTACAGCAGGGTGACCAACACTGAATGCAATATTCCAAATGCTGTCTCACCAATGTCTTGCACCAACATCTTGTTCTCTATTCAGCAATAAATCCTCACACTTTCCATTCTATCTGACCGGCAGGCCTTTCAAGTCTCCTCTGATAAATGGGACATCTGTATGTTTCCAATGAAAGTGAACAGCTCAATCAGAGCATGGCCTGAGAGTTTTACCTATAATTCGTACCACAAACATATAAATTTAACAAAAGCAATCAACTTAATATTCTGTTTCAGTTTGGATGCAATAGTAGACATTGTTCCACACATTTTTATTGTGGTTGGGATCTTTTATCTCATCTTCTGTGCCAGTTCCTCATCGTCCTCAATTCCTCGATCTTTCTTCTTTCCTCTTATCTACTTCCTCTTTAAATACCTCTAATCTCCACAGCCCTCCAGGATAGAGAGTTTCTATCCACCTTCCAAGAGAAGTTTCTATGTATCTCAGATTTTAATGACCTCTCCCTAACCTTGTAATTATGTCCCTTTTTTTGAGGCTAGTGGCAAAAAATCTCAACATCCATCCTGTCATGTCCCCTCAGGATCTTATATGTTTCAATAAGATTGCCTCTCATCCTTCTAAGCTCCTAAGAACACAGATCTAAGTTCTTTAGCTGCTGGTGATAGGACAACCCACTCATCTCAGGAATTAGCCAGGTGAATATCTTCAGGACTACCCCGAGTGCCAGTATATCCGTACTTAAGTAAGGGGAGCAAAAACTGTGCCCAATACTCCAGGTGTGGCCTCAGCAACATCCTGTACAATTCTAACAATACTTCCCCATTTCTAAACTTCAACCCTCTTGCAATAAAAGCCAATATGCCATTTTCCTTGCTAATGACTTGCTGTACCCGCCTGCTAACTTTTTGCAATTCATGCACAAGAGCACCTGGACCCCTCTTTATTTTGCTAATCTGCAAATTTTCTCCATACAGATAATAGTCTTCCTTTAGATTTTTCTTACCAAAGTGCATGACCTTGCACTTTCTGACATAAAATTCTATGAGAACATTTTATTTCATTTCTATGATCAGCTCCACTTCTTCCACTACAATCTTTTTCCTGCTTGCATGTCCATAGAATATCAATTAGCCTTAACCCTATAGTCCTATTAAATAAGCCTTGCATACATGGGGATTATAAATCCACATGCAGACTGGAAAGTGTGACCTCTACAGTAACCAGCCAATGTTCTACTCATTCACTGTAATAAAAGGAAAATTCCTTCCAGGCCAAAACCTCACTGAGATGATTCATTTGGGAATCATAAGTATATCAATTCAGAATCAATTACACTTTTTTTTGGTTGATGAACATATCACCAGCTACAATTAAAAGAGAGCCAACATCCCCTTGTCCTCAGTGAGTAACTAACCTACAAAGCATATACTTGAATTGTAAGATTTGCTATACTGTTTAGTAAGAATACCTTAGGACATTTATGCATCTATTCTCACCTCAATGAGTCTCTGGTGGCCACAGCTTTGCTTCTATGAGTGTAAGAAACTGTCTGAGCTGCTACATCCATCTGACTAAAGCTGGTTATTACCACTCCAGGGTAGTTGACATATTCTATTTGTCCATAATTTGGTGGGATTGTAATGATATAAAGCAGCTCCTCAGGTTTGTTTGTGCCATCAGAAGCAAGAAGAACAGCTGTAGTCAGTATACCTCTGTCACCCTTGACGATGGTGAGTGGTTTTATTAAAACTGAGATTTCACCTGGAAAAACAAAATACAAATAAACACTTTCTCAAGACAAAAGACACATTAAATTTTCAAAAACTGAAGAGCCATTTGTGCAGGACATAGAATTAGCAACTCTAAGTTAACATTAGCAGAGAAATGAGTAGGTTTAATAATAATATCTCTTTACAAATTGCTTTCAATGGTGATCTTAATAGATGCAATAATTTATTTGTATCAGGTTCTTCCTCTTGTACTTTTAGAACAGTTATTAAGTCATTTGCTGCATCATTAATTTCAAACACCTTTGAAAGTAAATTCAGGTCCTTAATGAATCCTTTAAAAATGTGTGTTAAATTGTAACATTTAATAAGTGTTTCATTATAACTAGGGATAATGTGCAAATGAATTTGTTCATCATTATATGTGGCAGGAAGGGAAGACTTTTACATCATGAGGCAAAATTCTGGATGCATGGGGCTGTTTTGTTCCCAGGACCATGCAGTGTTCAGTTGTTTTTTTTTCTGGAGCAGAACTCAAATCTGGTCATTCCCAGATTAAGTTGTGCCATTACAGCTATTTGACCAGGTGAGAGTCACCCTTTCAGTTACGTGTGGTAAAATATCTGACCAGGCTATTACGTCTCATTATTCCAAGGAGTGCCTATCATTAGTCACTCGAGGAACAAGCATGTTACTCGTAGGTGGACCATTTGAAGGGAGCCTCCTGGAATAGATCTCAGCCCAGTTCTGAGAACCTAACCCAGGTAGATCCAATTATTTTTTAACATAATTGCCTCTTTCTACCCATCCCTGCAATATCAACCCCCATATGCCCCATGATGAGTGCAAGCTCTAACCTCATAACCCAGGATTTGGTCTTGTCTCCCTCTCTCCAGGCTTGGTCTCCAGGCATCACCCAGCCCATTCCCCAATCTCCTGGCACTAATGAATTTCATAGAGGCAGGTCCACAACTGAAACAGTCATGGGAATGTCATTCAATGACCCTTTAGTGTACTTGTTACAACACAGATTAATTTTTAATGAAGATGTATGTGTCATCCAGGATAGAAATAGGAGGGAGAAAGGACTCTGGCTGAAACAGGCAAGGGCTGAGGCTAAGTCAGCAAAGGAGTGCAGTCCAGCCATTGCACTAATTCAAGGTGTACCTGGATAGAAATGGAGGTGGAGCCTTCCAGGAAAGCACAGAAGGTCTGGGAGAAGCAGGAACATATAATAGGCCAGATTATCCTGTGCTGTAGATTGCTGGAGCTAATCTATCTATGTTTTTTTTAAATTCCTGGAATAATTTGATGCATATTGACTGAACTATTTTTGCAAGACTTAGTATGACTATCAAAAGGGTTCATCCCTGTCAGAATCTGTGCATGGTTAGTGACCTTGGTAAAATGCTATTTATGTGGCAATGGGATTTATCTGAGTGACAAGGAGTAGAAAAAATGGTTTTACTCATCAGGATTGATGAACAATTAAAGTAAAAAAAACATTCCATCCCCTCATGAAAAAACATCACATATTGAGCAAACACAGGCTGTTATAAACCTCCAACGTCATTGAAAGTAGAAGGTCTTAAGGTTACATGGAGTCAAAGATTAGCCAGAGAAGAGGAAAAGTCAGAGAAGTCTGTTTTCTAATTGTAAGTAGCAGTAAATGCAGTCAACTCAATACACTCACAGTACACTAGTATAATTCTACAGAGTTATAAGGTCTTTAAAACAATTTCAATAATATTTCTTCATTTTAAAATGATCTGAGCTTTGCTTTTGGAGGTGCACCTTAACTCTAGGGTTATGTTTACTATTGTACCCTTTTCGATGTTTCGGATGGAGATGTGGAAACTGTGCACAGGTGACTTGTTATCGCCATCCAAGAGGTGGAAATGAAAAGCGTCTTCACCCTTTGTCCCAATCGCTCCTGTGTGCACATATCTCAGTCGATTCATATCAATGTCATCCTGACTGCAGTTCATTCCGGGGTACAGGGTTTGCCACTCCATACTTTCCTGATGGAAGAATAGGTTGTGAATGCAGAGAAGAAAACTTTCCAGAATGGAAGAGACAGGACATTGAAAACAGGACATTGAAAACCAGAGGTAGTCAGTATTTTAGAACTATCCCTTACTGTGAGAAACCTCTCAATACCTTGGTATTCTGTGGAAGCACCATACGGTGAAAATCTAGGTTATGTTCAGATTTGGACTGATGTGTGGCAAATATTGGTAGACTGGTAGATTAATTTGTTACTGTAAATTTTTCCCAGTATGTAGCTGAGGGTAGAATCTGAGGACAGTTCATGAAAATGTGGGGAGAAAGAGTTAAGAAAAATTAGTGGAGGAATTGGATTGCTCAGTGAGCCAGCATGGGCTTGATTGGCCAAAATAGCATCCTCTTAATACATAAGGAATTCTGGAGCAGGTCAGATATTGGGTATGCTGTGGCAAGTGATGCACCTCTCCTTCCACCGTCTGCAAGGCACAAGTCAGGAGTGTGACAGAACACTCTCCTTGTCCTGGATGACTGCAACTTCAGCAACTACAGGCCATCCCTGGGTTAAGAACACCAGATTTATGGACACCACTACATACGAGTAAGCTTCCATAATATTATTAAGTTTAAAAGTTTGACAACGTACATATGTTCGTTCCTGCAAATGGCAAAACTAGTTTCCTCTCTCTCTCCACTTTCAGTAATTGTTCTTTCTTAACAGTCTTATGTGCTTTTGATGCCATTCATTACAGTACTGTGGAGGTGTGGTTACCATATCCAGTGATTTTTGTGTATTTTCTGACCTAAGGGCAAAATCAACTTATGGCCGTCAGTAAAAACAGAAGCTGTTCGTTACTTGGGGATGGCCTGTACCAAGAATCTCAGCAATATCTGGGACAAAGCAGCCTGCTTGATTAGGATCTCATCCACCCTCTAAACATTCATTTATTCCACCAGCTGCACATAGTGGATACTGAATAAGACATTTACAAAATGCACAGCATTTACTCTGACACTATCTCCTAGTCCCGTGACCTCTACTGCCAAGAAGGGCAAGGGCAGCAAATTCATGAGAATGCCACCACCTGCAGGTTCCGCTCCAAAATGCACAACAGCCTGATCCAGAAGTATATTGTTGTTCCTTGATCCTCACTGGTTCGAATTGCTGGAACCCTCTACCCACCAACATTGTGGGACTACCTTCACTTAAACTCCTGCAGTAGTTCAACAAGATGGCTCGTCACCATCTTCTCAGGGTCAATGGGAACAACGATATATGCTGCCCTTTGACAGTGTAGAAGTAAATATTAAAAGAAGCCTTTGTACGACATGACTTGTTTGGATTTAACTCAAATGTACAGATGGGATATAGGAAGTAAAAAAAGAATTAAATGTAGTTAAGACAATGAAAGTCTAAGAGGACAGTAACCTTCGCTATTAAAATCACTTTGAAATTAAGAGTTTAAATGAACTCGGGTGTATTTTACTGGGTAGTGTTATTCAATTGTCAATTCTATATAATTTTAAGCTATATTTTATTGGTAGTGTGTGCCAAATGTAACAATCAAAAGGGAAAAAAATAGCATCCATATGGGAATCATGACTGTGTTTTCTCAGTAAGGCTGTCTATGTATAAGTCCTCTAGTGTTTAAGATAACAAGACAAATCAGGGAAGGAAAGCAATCCAATGCTGAACACAATATCATATCAACACTATAAAAATCATGCCAGAGTCCTTCTAGTTAGCATTCTGCCCTTGCTGCAGTGCTGCTGCAGATCTCATTAAGGCTACAAATGGTGCCCTGTGTGATTGTAACCATGGTAATATATTCCTCCTTGTCCTCCTCTGTCTGTCGACATTGTTTGACATGGTGGGCTAGATTTTGTTAGCTTTCACTTGCAGTTCCACGCAGGACTGCCAGCATTTTCCAGCTTTTAATTACCAGGATATCAGGATTCCTGTCTGGGACTTAGCAGGCAGGCTACAATGGTGATTCTTCAGCTGTGTTCTGCTATTTGACTTCCCAGAGCACAGGATCAGTGAGTCCATTCATATGAATGGAAATTGTAGCTCTTCAGGAAATCATTTGTGTTTAAAATGAATTAAAATATTTTTCATGCTCTTAGTTAAAATTAATTATAAATAAAAACAGTGAAAATACACTTAATAAATGATTCTGAGAGCTATTTAGAAACATTGAAAAACTTAGATAGTCAGCTGAGCTGAGGCTTTATTGACTGATAGGGTAAATGCTGAGAGAATGATTCCTCTCATGGGAGAGTACAATAGTCTCAGAATAGGGGACATCAGATTAAGACTGAGAGGAGGAAGAATTTCTTCTCTCTGAAGATTGTGAGCCTTTAGGACTCCTTGCCACAGAAATTTGTGGGGGAAGAGTCTTTGGGCATATTTAAGGCTGAGTTAGGTGAGTTTCTAATCAGTTTGGCGGTCAACGGTTGAAGGGAAAGTGCAGGAAAATAGACTTGAGGAACGTCGGATCAGTCGTCGACCTACTGATTGGACCAACCCTGTTTCTACTACTGTTGGTCTTTTTATGGTCTTGAGCAGTAACCCCTTGGCTGAAGATACTCCCACAGGAGAAAACATCCTCTCCATATCCACCCTACCAAGACCCATCAGGATCTTATATCCTTTCTTACTCTTCTAAATTCAAGGGGATATGTCTAGATTATCCAACCTTTCCTCATATAACAACCCAATCATTCAATCTACCAGTCTAGTAAACCTTCTCTGAACTGCTTCCAATGGATTAACATACTTCCTTAAATAAGGAGACCAATACTGTACACAATACTCCGGGTCTCAGCTATGCCCAGGTGGAGCTGTATGTGGGGCTTTCTCCAGCCTGCCTGCATCGTCCAATCACATCACTAGAAGTCCTGTCATCACCACTCAACTCTCTGGGCCAATGGCATTGGTCTTTCAGATCTAATCCAGGGCAGTACAGTGGGCAGCTGGTAGAGCTTCTGCCTCACAGTGCCAGAGACCCGGGTTCAATCTTGAACTCTTGTGTTATCTGTGTGGAGTTTGCATGCTCGCCCTGCGACTGCCTAGGTTCTCCTTGGGCACTCTGGTTTCCTCCCACATCCCAAAGATGTGCAGATGGTTGTTTAATTGTAAATTGCCCCTGGCATGTAGGGGAGTGGTAGAATCCAGGGAGGGGAAATTGATGGGAATGTGGGAAGAATAAAATGGGATTAGCATAGGATTACCCTAGATGGTTGGTTGATGGTCAGCATGTACTTGGTGGGCCAAAGGTCCTGTGTCCATACTGTATTTTTCTATGCCTCTATGACTACATTTTGTGGGGTGGAAATGTGGATAGTGATTGCAAACAGTGGGTCCTACTCAGAAAATTTTAGGCCTTGAGACACACCATTCCCTTTTATACTTTCCTTTCTTTCTTTTCTTTTTCAATCTTTTTATTATTAAAGTTTTCAAATTAATACAGCTTGATATATAGCATCAATATTTATACATGTAATACAAAGAGATCGGGGTAACAATCATAGCATAGATAATCATAAAGAACAATAAAATATAAAAAAAATCTGTAGATCCAACGATCTCTTAGTAAATGAATATAATATGAAAGAAAGGAAAGAAAAAGATTTATTATATATATTTAAAAAAACCCAAATCAATAAGAAAAATTGTAAACAATATAAACTAAACTAAACAAAAAAAAATTTCAAAAAAAAACAAACAACAACAAAAAACTGGGCTAAAATTTCTCAGTAGAAACAGAGCAATATTATGTCATCAACTTCGTTCCTCCAAGTTGGAAAGTTATTGAAAGGGGATCTACATCATGTGGAAATATTGAATAAATGGACTCCAAATATCTTCAAATTTAAGCGAAGGATCGACAGTACCACTCCTAATTTTTTCCAAGTTTAAACATGGTATAATTTGAGAGTACTTTTCTATCATTATCTAGCTTGGTGAGACAGTTTTTTTCCTGGTTTATCCTTATCAATTCATCCATCATTTTTTTTTCATTCAGTATTTAATGCCTATCCCTAATTGCCCTTGAGGAGAAACTGCTGAAGTCCTTGTGGTGAAGGTACTACTGCACTGTTGCATTTCCAAGAATTTAAGCCAAAACTCCATTATTGATGGATGCATCAGAATGGTGTACAACACAAAGGGGGCTGTAGTATAGTGGTTAAGTAACCAGGAAAAACACCCAAAGGCCCAAGTTATTGACCCAGAGACAACAGGAGGTGGAGAACTTAAATTCAAGTAATTATATACTGGAATAAAAATCCAGTGCAAATAATGGGTAACTGTAAAAGTAATCAGGTTAAAATACCCAATTGATTCACTAATATCCTTTAGGAAATCTATCAGTATGGCAAGTTGTTGCAGTGCAGTTTGTAAATGGTACACACTACAGAAGGTGTGGATGTTTAGAATGGTGTGCTAATCACCAGGTCCTGAATGGTGCTGAACTTGTTGAGTGTTGCCTGATAAGAATGGTGCCAACAAGTGGTGGATATTCCACCATACTGCAAACTCGTACCTTCAGGCTTTGGAGAGTTAGAAGGCAAGTCTCTCACTAAAGGTCCCCCAGTTTGTGATGTGCTGTTGTAACTGCAGTAAATATATATGGTTGGACTAGTTTCTGATCAAAGAAAATCACATACCATTTGTTAGGTAAGGTCTCAGTTTCCAGAGCAGAACTAGTATATGACGCCCAGTATCCCAGTTGCACAGTGGAGCATCTGACTTTAGGCATGTCAGGACAGCTTGCTGTTGTCAAACTCACCACTTAGTCCAGTCATAGAATCCACACTGACTATCAAACACACATCTACACTCACCTCACTTAGTTCTCCCCACATTTGCTTCAACTCCCTCCGGATTCTACCACTCACCTGCACACCATGGGCGACTTACAGTGGCCAACCTGCATTTCTTCAGGATGTTGAAGGAAACCGGAGCATCTGGGGAAGCCCACCCGGTCAGAGGAAGAACGTGCAAATTCCACACATGCAGCACCAGATGTCAGGATTAAACTCTGGTCTCTGGAGCTATGAGGCAGCTGCTCTACGAGCTACACCACTGTGTACTCCAGTAACAACTCTGGCACATACTGATGCACTTCATACCTGACCCCCTAGCCAGCTATAACTGGTGTACAGGATGTAACCCCACTCATCTGACAGCAGTCAGTGAGTTCCATTAAAAAGGAAAGTTCAGGTTAAGTTTTTGTTTATTATTCTTTATATTTCACTTAATATTTATTTTTAATTGATTTACAGTTAATGTATTTTAACCAGATATTTTATTGTGTTTAAAAACACTTTATAATATTTAAATTCATTTAACATAATTTCTCCTGATTATCAGAGATTATTTCAGAGCAATGAAAATGCCTCAGGGCCTGCTGAAGGCTATAGGTGTCTCAGCAAAGAGTACGTCAGTGGGATTAGTGTGAGGGCCGAGAGCAGGCAACAGATTAGATGGAGCACAATCCAGCCCATAGTTCCTCATGGGGCAGTGTGTTGCTTAGAGTGGAGAGGAAGGGTGGTCCTCGGTGGGGTCATGGTTCAGGAGTAGGTAGGAGGAAGTGTCCGAGAGTTGGCATCTGGCCTCTGCAAGGAAGAGGTCAGTGCGCCAGACTACCACGGCACCACCTTTGTTGGCTGGTTTGATGCCAATGTCAGGGTTAGTGCGGAAGGAGTGGAGAGCAGAGTGTTCAGAAGGGGTAAGTGGGTTACAGTGTTGTTTACAGTGAGTTTGGAAGTCGGAAGTTACTATCCCCCAATCATAAAACTCTGACAGAGTGTTATAAGTGACAGTAATTAAGGATGTCTAACGATTAAAAAAATGATAAATGCCAGCACATCACAGTTTTAATCACAGTGCTTATAGATAGTTTTGAATGATTGTGTGCATTTCTGGTCACTCCATTACAGGAAGGATGTGGAGGCTTTGGAGAGGGTGCAGAAGAAGTTCAGCAGGATGCTGCCTGGATTAGAATGTATTAGCTATAAGGAAAGGTTGGACAAACTTGAATTGTTTCCTCTGGAGCATCAGAGGCTGAGGGGAAACTTGATGGAGGTTCATAGAACTGTGAGAGGCATAGATAAGGTAGATAAACAGAGCTTTTCTCCCAGGGCAGAAATGTCAAATACTAGAGGACATGGCTTTAAGGTGAGAGGCAGGAAGTTTAAAGAAGATGTGCGGGGTAAGTTTTTTTTTCACATAGAGAGTGGTGGGTGCCTGGAATGCGCTACCAGAGATAATGGTAGAAGCAGACACGATAGTGGTGTTTAAGAGGCATTTGGACAGGCACGTAAACATGAAGGGAATGGAAGGATATGGAGCATGTGCAGGCAGATAGGTTTAATTTAATTTGGCATCATGATCGACACAGACATCGTGGGTTGTCGGTTCTGTTCCGGTGCTATACTGTTCTATGTTCTACGACTCAAAGGAAAATATTTGGTCTTGATAACTACAGAAGAAATTCTATTTTTTCAATGCTCGCTGTGGCTAACCTGATCTCTGCAACCTCCCCGAGTCTTCAGACCCCAGTTTTCCTCCAATTCCAGCCTCTTGTGCATTCCCAACCTCCCTTCTCCATTATCAATTATTCCTACACAAATGAAAAGGCCTTTTTTTTGGATCAAGTAGTGGAAGTGGGGGATGAGCAAGAAGGCAGGTAAGTGCTTCTGGGTCCAGTCGGGGTTTGATAGCCCTTCGGCCTCCATCCACTTGTGACCGGTGTTGGTGACTGAGCTTGACTGAGCTGGACTAGAGTTGAGTCAGAGTCAGGACAACATGAACAGTGTGGGTCAACACCAGGTCAGATCAAGATCCCAACAGAGATGCAGACTGAAATTGGTTGCACCCATTCATGGTTCCGGGCTCATTGCCCCAAACCTGATTTTCTCTTGAAAAGATGATCAGAGAGGAGACAGCCAACCAATCTAAGGCCTGGTTTTCAATCAAAGTGCCAAGCCTGGTTGCACTGCAGAGAGAAAAGCAACTCCTCCCACTCTACATCTCCATCTCTCACACCTCCTCTCTCCTATCCCTTCTCTTCTAACCTCCCCAACCCCCCCCCCCCCCCCCCCCAAGTTGTGACTCTCTTCTTGAATCATGGATCAACTGTGGAGGAAGCAGTGGGAGTGGGAGAGGGGAGAGTGGGTCTGAAGCAATAACTGGGGGGGGGGGGTTTGTTATGAGGGATTCTGAATTAAGTAACGAAATCAGCCTCATTGCAAACACTCACGTCTCAAATCAGGATGCCTCTAACTTTCACAAAGCTGCCCTCTAAATTTAGCCACTAACCTTGAGCTGGAGCACTCCATGTTTGGGGACCCTGTCTATTACATAATAAAGGTGCTGTCTTGGAGTATCTTTATCTTCAGCTTCCAGTGCAATGCTGGAGATGATTCTGTAATCCCCCATTTCTACCTCCAGTCCATTGTTTCTGAAAGAGATGAGCAAAATGCAGGTGACCAATAAACCTTAGCAAGGTTTGCCAGTGAGAGACTAGGGTTATCACTGAAGAGTTCACCCCATCACTATCTACAAGATCATACCTCAAGAGTTATTTCAGATGCTTTTGCAAACAAACCCTCAAGAGCTGTGAATGAAAATATGCAATGCTTTCTGTTCCAACAATGTGCATTTATGCAGCACCTTCAACATCCTACAGCAACCAAGAAGTGCTTTGTGGTGCAGATATCATCAATAGCAAGTCCCCCTCAGGTCACCACTACAATATACTTGTCTGATGGCACATATACAGCACCACACACCCACCAGATCTTGACCCTGAAACCCCCCTCCATAACCATTCATGATCCCAACTGCCTCCAACCTTCATCAGCTGGTATCAGTACCAAGGAGACACAAGAGACTGCAGATGCTGGAATCTGGATCAGAGTTTCAACCTGTGATGTCAAAAATTCCGTTCCCCTCAGAGATACTGCTTGATCCACTGAGTTCCTTCGACCGCTTGTTTCTTGATTTCAATACTTTCCCTGCCGTCATGATCTGACTTCTTGAGGTTCAATTCCCCCAGTCCTCAATGCACCCATCTCAAGTCCCATTGCTCTGACTCTCTATTGCCCATATCCCGGGCCCCTATTTATTGCAGCCACCTCACCCACAACCCCAGCAACCTCCCTTCAGTTTCCATTGGCAGGGCGAGCAGAAGTCCCCTTGTGCATATATTCCATACAAGGCCTATACTATTGTCTATGTGTTGTGTTTGCAACCCTTCTGGTTGTGTAGTATTCTGTCCAGGTTGTGCTTTGATTTGAGCCCTGATTATACCAAAATGACACAAAATGATGGGAGCAGAGAGAGAGAATAGACCGTGGGAATTAAGAGTCTGGTAAGAGATTACCTTGCTAAACCTATTTGCTGATTTATTCCTTAAAACCAAACTCACATGGGTAGTGGCTCCAAAACTGGGCTGGTAATCAAGAAGCCTGGACCAATGAGTTTAGTCTCACCATAATAACTGATGAATTTAAATCCAGTTAATTTTGCGTTTGATAGCATTGTGGTTGAGTTACCGATAAGACAGCCAGAATTCTGGACCATTAATTCCAAAGGCGAGTTTGAATCCCACTGTGCTGACTAGGGAATTTAAATTCTAGTCATTAAATAAATCTGTGATTTATAAAAATGTTAGTCTGAATAATGGAAAACATGAAACCATTGGACTTTTGTAAAAACCCACCTGGGATACTAATCTCTGCCATCCTTACCCATCGGTCTATATGCGACTGCAGACCCACCAACATGCAGCCTCCTCCACTCGGGGATCAGTAGAGATGGGTATTGCCAGTGATATCCACATTGAGTGAATACAAACAATCCAACACAATACTCTACAGTGATGGGCCCACACAAAGCATGTGTTGAACCACTGGACACTGCCAGTTAACCTGCTACAAAGGAATCCCTTTGACACATCATTCAACAGGCTTTTGATGATTCACCTAGCATCCTGTGTGATTTACGGAACTGTGGTTATCTGTCAAAGCCCAGGACAAGTTACCTGCTCAAAAATGGTTGCTCATCATTCACTGGAAGAATCTGGACTGAAATGACTTTGCGGACTTTGTGTTTGCCATCGGACAGTTGAATGGCGAATCTGTCACCTGTACTTTCAGAGTCATCGTGCACATACATCAGCTTCAACCCTGGAGTAGAGAACAGAAGAAACTAGATTAATATCTTCCCTTGAACAAGCCAAAAATATGTGTTTGCAATTGCAGCTTTCCATATTTTGACTAGTGTGTTGGCCACATTTGCCTTTTTTCTATTGTTCCCTCTCTGCAATCATACAGAAAGTGCTGGAAATTTTCAGCAGGTCAGGCAGCATCTGTGAAAAGAGAAGCAGGCTGATGACTTTTCAATAGAAATGTGCAAAGAAGTAACTTGGAAAATAGGCACTAAGGAAACATGTTTGGTTTATCTTTTGGCTCTTAAATGGATGTATAACTATATTTGAATATCAAGGATTTTGGAGGAAAGTGGTTAAAGATCAGACACAATCTGGTCACTTGGTGGAGCAGGCAAAAGGGGGCCTATTCCTGTGTTCATTTCTTATATTCATATGTTTGGCATGCTGGGTTCTGACTTTTGTAGCGTGTGCCGAAGGGGATGCTGAGATCAGCAGCAAGAATAAACGGGGATTTGGATTTCTCTATCCTTGTCATTCTTTGGTCATGGGATATGTTGAACGATCAGGTTTATCGATTATCTCCAATAGCCATTAAAGCCTGCAAACAGCTGCCTTTCTGAATGGCAGCTTCTCCACTGTGCCAGTGACCAACCACTTGGTTTGCTGTCGTAGAAGAGACACAACAGTCAACTATATCCAGTTTTAATTCATTTTTTTCAGTTTGACAACAGGGCCTGGAAAAGCCATTGCCAAGAATTTCGGCAGAACTATTAAGCAGGATGATAATTTACAATTTTTAAAAATCTTCTGATTTACCTTTGGGATCTCTCAAGTAAGGATTTTGCAAAGTCCAATTACATAAAAATTCTAGTTTTTCTTTAATTGTTATTTCTCAGAACATGACCATTAAGACCATATTCATTGTTCATTCCTGGGTGCCTCACAGACATTTAAGGTTTGAGCATTTTGTCTGAGACTGGAGTCACATGAATGTCTAATAGCTGGGTGACAAATTCCATTCTCTGAAAGACATTGGGGTGAACCAGTTGTACTTTCACACCAATTCAGAAACTTTGAAGATTATTTTTTGCCAGCAAGCCATAAAATACCAGATTTATTGATGTAATTTCACAGTATGTTGTTATTGTGAGAATCTCTGTGGGAAAGAGGATCAGAGGGGTACTGAAATGTACTTATCCCAACTGGAACATAAAACAAATGAGCATGCCTTCATTTTTACAGGGGCAGATTTCATTGCTTCAGGATGTCCTACTGCAAAGAGACAGATCACCCATCAGCATATTTAAAATGAGATCCTTTTGCGTTTTATGAGCCCAATTTGAAATGGAATGGACTAATGTAGTTTACGTAGGGTGTGAAGACTCAACTGAAACAGAGGGTGGATCTGTAGGCTCCCCAAAGAAAGTGTTTCTTTTCCAGCTCTCCTTGTAGATCAGAGAAAAAGGAATATTCACTATGGCCCCTCAATGAAGCCTCCATGGCCACTTCTAACCCTTTCACCCTTTCCCCCAGCTCTCCCGAGTGCAATCCTCTCCCATGTTCTCTGGAGCCACTTCACTTGTGCTGTGCTGGAGTTAGAACATAGGAACAGGCTCTTCAGCCATGATATCCGTGCCAAACATGACGTAGAATTAAATTAAGTCTCTTCTTCCTGTACACAATCCATATCCCTCCATTCCCTGCATATTCATGTGTCTATCTAACAGCCTCTTAAATGTCACTATTGTATCTGCTTCCATCACTATCCCTGGCAGCCCATTCCAGGCAACTACCTGTGTAAAAACTTGCCCAGCACATCTCCTTTCCCCCTCTCACCCTATATGCATGTCCTCTCGTATTTGATATTTCTACCCTGGGAAAAAGGTTCTGGCTGTCTCCCCTATCTGTTCCTCTCAAATATTTATAAACTTCTTTCAAGTTTTCACTCAGCCTCTGATGCTTCAGAGAAAACAACCCAAGTTTGTCCAACCTTTCCTTATAGTTCATACCCTCTAATCTGAGCAGTATCCTGGTAAACCTCTTCTGCACTTTTTCCAAAACCTCCACATCCTTCCTGTAATAAGGCAACCAGAATTACACACAATACTCCAGTTTGTCATTGCAAATCATTCCTCTGTTTTAAATTACCGGGATCCTTCCCCTAGGGTCCCAGCATGTAGCAGGCTGCCACTAGCTTTCCTCCCCGATGGAGTTCATTTGGCAGGCTACCAGAGGGAGGAAGGCTTGTTATTAAAATCAGCAGGACCTCTGAAACTGCAACTTTGTTCAGCCGCCTGCACTCTCCTCTCTGTCAACAATGGTTCTTTAATACATTGTTCCTATTCATCCTACATTGCAGCAGATCTTAATACCTTGTATCAGCTGATCCATCGTGAAGTCATGCACAGGGAGCTCATGATCACTGAGGGTTGGTCGTTTGTAAAGAACAACATTACTCCTATGCATCCCACTTCTGATTACTCCATGCTGGGGTTGCTGGCTTACAGTGAATGTTAGGCTGTCGGCTGGCACATCAAGGTCTACCACATTTATTATCGATGGATCTAATTCACACATTTGGCCTTCAGACACCTGGATAAAGCAATAAAAATGGCTTTATAATATTGTACCTTGGCTCATTTCATCCTCTTTAGCACATATCATATCTAGTTGTTAGAGTTACCTGCATTCCTCATTCAACCTGTAGGTCTTGGGAAACTTTAAATGCAGAAAAGTTACCATGTGCCCACTCTCTATGCAAGGTGAGGAAGATGGTGACGTACAGTGGATTAAATAATGGTTGCATGGTAAAAGTACCATAATAATCTTGTTGTGGACTTATTTGGTTGGCAAAGCACCTCAGAAAACTCTGCTGTTTGGCATATCTGTAGTGGGAGAGTAGCACAATACAAAGAAAAGGCACATAAAAGTGGCTTTTGAAGTTTAGCCAAGGGCTCCCTAGGAAAGCAAAAGCTACAGAAATCATTCATTCAGCCACACAAACCTGCTTCACCACTTCACTTCACAGACCCAGTACCTCATCTACTTTCCTACTGGATCTCCACATCTCTCGGTGAAGATACCAATCATGGCCTTGAATACACTCAGTGACTAAGTGTCCACAAGCCTCTGAGCTAGGGAATTTCAACAATTCACAAACCCTCCAAGTAACTAAATTTCTCCGAATCTGAGACATAAATTATTACCCTCATACACTGAGGCTAAACCCTGGTCCTAGATATTCCACCTGAGAAAAGTCTATCAGCACTTTACCTGTCAATCCCTCTCAGAATCTCTTTTTATCTCAGTGAGATAACCCCTCATTCTTCTAAACTCCAGGAAGTACAGGACAATCTTCCTTAATCTCTCCTTGGATACCCTTCAATCTGTGAATTGATCCAATGAACTTGTACTAGACTATCCTCGCTATAGTATGACTATTCTTCCTTACAAATGGAATCCAAAACGGCACATTCCTCCAAGTGTGTTTGGCCCAAACTACAGCAATGTTTCTTTATTTTTGTACTTCTATACAATAAAGATCCTATCTGCCTTCATAATTTTTGCTATATCAGCCTGATTTTCTTTCAGTTTCTCATGAACCAGTACATCAAAATCAACATTTATCGGTTTCTTAAAATAACTCCATTTTTTTAATCTTCCTATCAAATAACCTTACACTCTCCTGCATCATCCTCCTTCTGCTGCTTCTTACCTGGGGACATAATGGTGTTTAACAAGGATTGTTGTAACTTTGCACCTTATTGTCTGCCTGCACTGCACTTTCTGTCTAATTGTAACATTTGATTCTGCAGTCTGTTATTGGTTTTGCTTTGTACTACCTCAGTGTACTGATGTGATGAAATTATCTGCATGGACAGCATGCAAAAGAAAGTTTTTCACTGCACCTCGATACATGTGACAATAATAAACTGATTTACTAAGTTATCAATATAAAGGCTGCCTCCTCTTTACCATAGACTATGGCCTTCAGGAAACTTTACGGCTTTGATATTGATCCCCTCCCCAGCAAGCCCCTCTCCTCACAAAACAGTCAATCCATTTTAATCATTCTTTATGTTCCTGCTGTGCAGAAACAGGTGCTAACCAGTGCATTAAATGAGGTTCCTTTCAAGAAATTCGAAGCTAACTGGGGTAA
Source organism: Pristis pectinata (assembly GCF_009764475.1). Taxonomy (NCBI): domain Eukaryota; kingdom Metazoa; phylum Chordata; class Chondrichthyes; order Rhinopristiformes; family Pristidae; genus Pristis; species Pristis pectinata. The sequence goes on from NC_067411.1 coordinate 37,305,789, forward strand.
CGTGGAGTTCCCAAGGGGCAGGATGCCCCAGGAGTCAATAGAAAAGAGATTTTTCATCACCTTATCAGGTTTGACAATATGTCAATGATTTGAATGAGAATGTAAAAGGCATGGTTACAAGTTTGCAGATGGCACTAAAATAGGTGATATCGTAGACAATGAAGATGGTTATCAAGAATTACAGAGGGATCTTTATCAGCTGGGTAATTGGGATGAGGAATGGCAAATGGAGTTTAATTCAGATAACTGTGAGATGTTGCATTTTGGGAAAACAAATCAGGGTAGCACTATCAAAGTGAATGGTAGATGGGAGCTGCAGAGTGTTGTAGACCTAGGAGTACAAGTATATGGTTCCTTGAAAGTAGAGTCACAGGTAGACAGGGTGGTGAAGGCGGCTTTTGGCATGCTGGCCTTCATCAGTCACGGCAATAAGTATAGAAGTTGGGATGTTATGTTGCAGTTGTAGAAGACATGAGTGTGGCCACATTTGGAATATTGTGTGCAGTTCTGATCGCCCTGCTACAGGAAAGATGTTTATTAAACTGTAAAGAGTGCAGAGGAGATTTACGAGGATGTTGCTAGGACTCAAGGGACTGAGTCATAGAGAGAGGTTGAGCATTGGAGTGTAGGAGAATGAGAGATGATCTCAGAAGTGTATAGAGTCATGAAGGGCATAGACAGAGTATTTTTCCCAGGGCTGGGGAATCAAGAACTAGAGAACATAGGTTTGAGGTGAGAGGGGAGAGACTTATTAAGAACATGAGGGGCAACTTTTTCACTCAGAGGGTGGTCCACATATGGAATGAGCTGCCAGAGGAAGTGGTTGAGGCAGATACAACAACAACCTTTAAGAGACACTTGGACAGGTACATGGATAGGAAAGGTCTAGAGGGATATAGGCAAAACACAGGCAATTGGGACTAGCTTAATGGGCATCTTGGTTGGCATGGATGGGTTGGACTGAAGGGCCTGTTTCTGTGCTGTATAACTCTGTAACAGTCAGATGGTCCAAAGTTGTTTGTTGGTAGAGTCTTGGGGAATCTCTCATTTATCTCTCAGGTACAGTTTAGTGAAAGTACTTGGTGTGTAATTTGAAGAGTTTTAATTTTTTTTGGATCATGACGCAAATACTGGGAATGAGTTAGCAGGCAGGTGGTGAGGCTTGGCTGGCTGCTTTTGAATGAATTGAGGAAGAGGAGGAGCCATGGTGGGAAGTGAAGACGGACAGCAAAATGTGACAGAAGGGATGGGGCTGTAGAAAGCCCTAGCCTGGGAACAGGGTGTATAGAGTGCTGCCAGAACAAGAACAGTGCTTCCCCACACTGAGATTTTCATGTCAGGTAATACAGACTCTGCAGTTTCTCTCAGGAGCGCCACTACCCTCGACTCCAGATTCAGAGCAATAGAGAGAGATACAGCACACAAACAAACCCTTTGCCTCTCCCGAGTCCACGCTGACCATCAAGCACCCATTTTTATACTGATCCCCTCCAACCTATTTAATTCTCCTCATCAGCTACCTCCCCATCCACCCACTTCCTAGAGAAAAGACCTGTTCAACTTTTCCTGATAGGTATAACATCCAAGTTCGGGTATCATCCTTGGAAATCTCTTTGCAGCTTATCTCCATTTTATCACATGAAGACCAGATTGCACACCTTTGCTCCAAGTGCTGACTAGCTAGGTTCCTTTTTGTGCTTAATGGAACTTTTAAGCTTTTCAATTCCATTCCTTCAGAAATTAACTTCAGAGTTGTGCTTTTTTTTTCCTGATGCCTTATTATCCTGCATCACAAGTTGTAGTAGTTTGTGTAAATTTTACAATTCCTATTCTATTTGACAGTATTTTTTAAGGCATGATAGACCTCCAAATCTATGACAAAAAAATAAAAAATCTTGCACTTATCTACATTGAAATTACACACACCTTCTGCAAGAGTATTAATATATTATATAGGTGCCAAATTAAGAGTATAGTTTATACTGAGTCTTCCTCACTCTAACTTATACTCTCACTTTGACATCTGAAAATATTGAAATTGTTCACATGATTCCCAATAGCAAATCATCAACATGAGTCGTGAACAACAGCGTCTTTTGCAATTTCTTTCAGAGGAGTTAATGTGGTTCATTCTTCACTGCCATCGGAAATGGTTTAGCAAACCACTCAGTCATGAGTAATTAGGGATGAGCAATAAATGCTGGCCTTGCAAACAACGCCCAGGTCCTGAAAAAGTGAATTTAAAAAAAACCTAGAATAGTGAAACTTTCAACAATTTATTTAACTCTGATATGATTTACAAGGACTAATAATAAAGCTAATTACTACGGGAATCCAGTTCAGAACTGGTTAAGAAATTAAAACTCAGAAGTTTGAAACAGAAATATTGAGTGAAGTACCACAAGAGTCATTAGATCCATGATGTTTATTGTTTACATAAATGATTTGAATTTGAAAACAACAATTGCAACCCTGCAGTGGGAATTGAGGACCAGGTTAACAATTTGGAGAACAAATTATTTTAGGTAGGTAATGAGCTGGCAATATAGAAAGCATTGCACATTCAGGAAAAGAAAATAAGCACTACAAGTAATGAAAGGATCAAATTAAACTCTAGTGGGACCTTGGAATTACAACAACCTTCATCTTCAATGCTCCCTCCATGTGGAGAAACAAAATTAAAAAGCAAAGGGAATAATAACCATCATACCAAAGCTTTACAATAGACTAATCAGATCTCACTCAGAATACTGTGCTCTGAGCAATCATGATAAAAGATAGTTCTCCAATTCACTTTCATTCTGACCTTTTCATTCTGAATCCCCTACACTTGCAATGAATCTCAATGTCAAAGTGAAATTCAGCACCTTATCTTTGATCTGGGTGCAATACTGGCTTCTGGACTTAACGTTCAGTGCAATGGTTTCAGATAATCAGCATTTGCACCATTTGACATTGTTTTCCTCAGATTATTTCAGATTCTGCTTCCCCCTTTTGCATTTACCAAAGAATCTATGTGCTATTGTGGATAGACAGCAGAATAAAACAATAAAGTGCAAGTGCGATGATTTAGGAAGAGGAGCAACAAAGCTTAAGGTTTGTGAGTTTAAAAAGGTTCCGGGGAGATGCCTCATCAAGGAATGCAAATATTAAATGAATGAATGATGCTTAAAAATGTACCTAGTGTATTACTTTCAATTACATTAGATCAATGGAGAAAAAAATTCAAGATATTATTAATCTTAATTACCTCTTAGATAATTATCTTTTAATTTAAATTACCTTTGGATAAATTGTTGAAATCTTTACTTTAATACTTATTTTCCTAATGTAGTGCCATGAAAATACACTTGCTTTATTATCGGAATTTGACCATATTTTTTAACCAATCAATATTCCTACCACCTTACAATCTTCAAAATTCACCAAGTTCCTTTTGAATTTTGATTGCCGGCACCTTAGTAGGAGATTGAGATGTCCTAAAAGAAACTTTCCACTTCTGTACACAAGGGCTTGTGTTTTGCTGGTCAATGCTGGTAGTTCCATGTGGAACTGTTAAAATTTACCTGTTCAATAACCAGTAAAACTGGGATTCCTACATATGCACAGCCAAGTGTGCAAGGTCTGAACTTCTTCCCAACCACCATGTCTTTCCATGTTCCTGTGGAGTCACAGCAGAGCTTAGTCTTGCTGAGAGTCCCCAGCAATAATGTTAGGGAAAATGGCTTGTGGACCCTGAGCCTGTAATGTGGGTCAGATAGAAGATCTGAAACCCCTTCTGATTTCAAAGGGGACTTTTTGGCTGGACGGGAGACCAGTATGGAGAAGTTGTTGGTTTTTAAAAATTATTTGTTTTGTTTTCTGGTTTTGCTTATTTCAGTGATTGTGACAAGATTTTTTAAATTAAGTTGTCTATGAAAGAATTATTTTGTATTTAATTATTAACATAGAACATAGAACAGTACAGCACAGAACAGGCCCTTCGGCCTACAATGTTATGCTGACATAGCTAATCCCTCCGACCTACAGAATGCCCATATCTCTCTATTTTCCTCTCATTCATGTGCCCATCCAAGCCCCTCTTAAATGCCCCCATTGAATTTGCCTCCACCACCCTATCAGGCAATGGATTCTAAGCATCCACCACTCTCTGAGTAAAAAACTTACCCCTCACGTCTGTTCTGAACCTACCCCCTCTCACCTTAAATGCATGCCCTCTGGTATTGGATCGCTCAATAATGGGAAAAAGATATTGCTTGTCCGCCCTATCTATGCCCCTCATAATTTTATACACTTCCAACAGATCACCCCTCAGCCTCCATTGCTCCAGAGAAAATATCCCAAGTTTGTCCAGCCTCTCCTGATAGCATATGCCCTCTAATCTAGGCAGCATCCTAGTAAACCTCCTCTGCACCCTCTCTAAAGCCTCGACATCCTTCCTATAGTGAGGTGACCAGAATTGCACGCAATACTCTAACTGCGGCCTAACCAGAGTTCTTTAGAGATTCATCATAACTTCTTGACTCCTATACTTAATACCTTGATTAATAAATGCAAGCATTCCATAGGCCTTCTTAACCACCCTACCTACCTGTGTAGCCACTTTCAATGAGTCGTGGACTTGCACCTCAAGGTCTCTCTGCTCTTCAACACTTTTAAGGGTCTTGCCCTTAAGAGTGTATTGCCTCTTGACATTAGTCCTACCAGGGTGCAACACCTCACATTTATCTGGGTTAAACTCCATCTGCCATTTCTCTGCCCACATCTGCAACTGATCTATATCACGCTGTATCCATCGCCAGTCTTCTACACTATTCACAACTCCACTAATCTTGGTATTGTTTGCAGACTTATGAACCTATCCATCAATATACTCATCCAGATCATTTATGTATATCACAAACAGCAGAGGTCCCAGTACAGATCCCTGCGGAACACCATTACTCACAGGCCTCCAGCCCGAATAAGTCCCTTCAACTGCCACCCTCTGTCTTCTACGGGGAAGCCAGTTCTGGATCCACACAGCCAATTCTCCACTGACCCCATACTTCCGAACTTTCTTGATTAACCGATTATGTGGGACCATAGAACCATAGAATCATAGAACACTACAGCACAGAAAACAGGCCATTCGACCCTTCTAGTCTGTGCCAAAACGGTGTTCCGCTAGTCCCATTTACCTGCACCCAGTCCATAACCCTCCAGACCGCTCTCGTCCACGTATCTATCTAATTTATTCTTACAACTCAAGGGTGAGCCCGCATTTACTACATCAGATGGCAGCCCATTCCATAGTCCCACCACTCTTTGAGTGAAGAAGTTCCCCCTAATGTTCCCCCTAAACTTTTCCCCTTTCACCCTAAAGCCATGTCCTCTCATACTTATCTCTCCTAATCAAGGTGGAAAGAGCCTACTCGCATTAACTCTGTCTATACCCCTCATAATTTTGTAAACCTCTATCAAATCTCCCCTCATTCTTCTGTGCTCCAAGGAATAAAGTCCTAACCTGTTCATTCTTTCCCTGTAACTCAACTCCTGAAGACCCGGCAACATTCTAGTAAATCTCCTCTGCACTCTTTCAATCTTAAAAATATCCTTCCTATAGTTAGGTGACCAGAACTGCACACAATACTCCAAATTTGGCCTCACCAATGTCTCATACAACCTCACCATAACATCCCAACTCCTATACTCAGTACTTTGATTTAAGAATGCCAGGATGCCAAAAGCCTTCTTTACAACCCTGTCTACCTGCGACGCCACTTTCAGGGAATTATGTATCTGAACTCCCAGATCCCTTTATTCCTCCGCACTCCTCAGTGCCCTACCATTTACTGTGTATGTCCTACCTTGATTTGTCCTTCCAAAATGGAAGGCTAAAATGGAAGGACAAATGTCCTTCCACCTTGTCAAATGCCTTACTGAAGTCCATATAGATGACATCCACAGCTCTACCTTCATCAATCTCTCTTGACACCTTGTCAAAAAACTCAGCCAGGTTAGTAAGACGCAACTTGCCCCACCCAAAGCCATGCTGGCTTTCCCTAATCAAGCCATTAGATTCCAGATACTCGAATATCCTACCTCTAAGAATTTTCTCCAGCAATTTCCCTACATCTGACGTAAGACTCACTGGTCTATAGTTCCCCGGATTTGCCCTTGTTCCTTTCTTAAATAGAGGAACAACATTAGCCACTCATTGTTAAACATTTCTTGGTTTTGTGAATATCAGAGGGATGCAGAAATATTTAAAAACCCTGAGGGCAGGGAATGGGCTGAATATAGACTGCATAACACACCACCATTCTGTCCGCAAGTGTAACCTTGAACTTGCAACTGCCTGTCACTTTAGTTCTTCATTTCACTTCATTCTGACATCTCTGTCCTTGGCCTTCTCTTGTTACAATGAACCTCAACACAAGCATGAGGGTCAGCACCTGATCTTTTGTCTGGTTGCAATACTGGCTTCTGGACTTAACAGTGATCTCAGATCACCAGCATTGACAGCAACTTCCTCAAATCATTTCAGATTCTGCTCTCCACCTTAATACCTAGTCCAAAATGACCTTTTGTTCCCTTGCTTGTCCCATTATCACCCTCATTCACATTGAATGATCTCACCTTTTTTTCATAGTTGTCTAGAAGTTCACCTTCGGTTTGTGGTGCTAAAAGAGCTATAATAGTATAATATAACTTTAATAATAATAATAAATCTTACTATTTGTTTAAGTATAAGAATATAACTTTAACGGTAGCGTAGCGGTTAGCGCAACGCTATTACAGCGCCAGCGATTGGGGTTCGATTCCCATCGCTGTCTGTGAGGAGTTTGTATGTTCTCCCGTGTCTGCGTGGGTTTCCTCCGGGTGCTCCGGTTTCCTCCCACATTCCAAAGACGTACGGGTAGGTTAATTTGGGTTTAAACAATGGGCAGCGCGGACTCGTTGGGCCAGAAGGGCCTGTTACCACGTTGTAAATAACATTTAAAAATTTTAAAAATTTAATTTAAAATTTAAAAATTTCTTTTTGCTACTTCAGATTACACTATAATCTTTGCACTATTCTGGTGTTTAATGCTTGCTGTATTTATTGTTGTATTTATTATTACCAAGTATACTATTTACTCTGTGAGCTTCATGCGAGCAAGGAATTTCATTGTATATATGATAATAAACTAATCTGAATCTGAATCTGGTGGTGATGCTGAAAATCAGCAAGAGTTGACACTAATGATTGTTGGGCAGTGAGACGCACCTGAACTATGCACACGCAACCACTCTTCTGTCTTTCGATACACAGCTGAATAGCCTGCTGACACATACAGGTGACCCCTGTGTTATGACCGTTCAGGTTATGGAAATTCGCCCTGACAGAATTCACAAATCACTACCCAAAAATTTGAGATCCGGAATAAAATTTGCTCTCACGGAATTTAGATGGATAAAAGTAAATAAATAAACTCTTTTTTTTAACTCACGTTTCTTGACACGCGCAGGTGATGTGGCCTTGCATTGTGGAAAATTGTGACACGGACCACTTTGTAGGAATACAACCCCCAATAACATGAGAACCACCTGTACTTTGAAAATTTGCCAATTGGGACCAGTACAGAAGATCTCCTCATACCTATAGACCAATGTAAGCAGCGCAAGTCTTCAAGAGAAGAATGCTGTAGGAAAAGAGTCTGCAATCTAAACTGAATAGCTGGGAATTGAAATATTTGTATTGCTACCTTCTGCGTGGAGTCTATCTTGAAATCATACTCTGTGCGGCCAACTGGTTGTATGATTCAATTAATTTCCTGCACACATTCCCATGTACTACAATATTAATACATTTAATCTACAGTGAATGAAAATTAGGAGTAACATCACCCACTACAGTGATATTCCTGGCCAGGAAACTTGGAGCCTCATCATTTATAGGTTTGATTATAACATAAAACGGAACTTCCTTGGACTGATGCTTCCCATCAGTAACATACAGAAGGAACTGATCTGCTGTTGGTTCAATACGTTGATGTCGTGACTGAACATAGTTTATATGTAACTCCTTCATGTGCTTTAAGTCAAATGAACCTAGGAAAAGAGAAAGAAAGGAAATGGTTGAGAAAGACCTTGTATGGGTGAGAGGCTGGGACACTATTGACTTTTTGCACCTCCTGTTAGTGTCAGATAGTCCAAGGTATAGACTAAAGTTCACGTTATTCCCTCCTAACAATGTGCTGCCCATGTATGAAGAGTATACATCATTAGGAAGTTCCCCATTTTACACTTCAGTCGTAGAGTCGTACAACACAGAAATGGGAAGTTTCAGCCCACCTCACCCATACCGACCATGATGCCTATCTACATGAATCCCATATCCCTCTTTGCCTTTCCTATCCAATTATCTGTCCAAATGCCTTTTTAACCTTGTAATTGTGTCTTCCTTCACCATCTCCTCTGTCAGCTTATTCATGATATTCACCACCCTCTGTGTGGCCCCTCAGATCTCCTTTAAATTTCTCCCCCTCACCTTAACCTGTGCCCTTGAGTCTTAGACTCCCCTGCCCTGGGAAAAACACTCTAACCATGCCCCTCATAATTTTATAACCTCTATAAGGTCACTCCTCAGACTCTTACATTCCATGAGAATAAACCCAGCCTATCCAATCTCTCCTTATACCTGCAGCCCTCCATTCCAGGCAGCATCCTGGTGAATCTCTTCTGCACTCTATTGCAACCACATCTTTATGGCTATATTAATGAGATTACTATTTGAAAGTAATCTCAATTGGTTATTAAATATGTGTGTCTGAGACAATGAGGCATGGGGTTCAGCTGCTGAAATTCACAATACCTGGGGTCTTTGCAACCTGTGATTGTTTTCTGTCTACACTTCTCACTGCCTCGGAAAAACAGCTAACACAATCAAGACCCCACCCACCCCAACACTCTCTCTTCTCCCCCTCCCATCGGGCAGAAGATGCAAAAGCCTGAAAGCATGCACCACCAGGCACAAGGACAGCTTCTATCCCACTGTTATAAGACTATTGAACAATCCCCTTATGCGATAAGGTGGGCTCTTGATCTCACAATCTACCTCATCACGGCCTTGCATGTTATTGTCTGCCTGCACTGCACTTTCTCTGTAACTGTAACGCTTTACTCCACATGCTGTTATTGCTTTTCCCTTGTACTGCCTCAATGTACCGATGTAATGAAATGATCTGTATGGATGACATACAAAACAAAGTTTTTCATTGTAACTCAGTACATGTTACAATAATAAACTAATTTACCAATTTACTGTTTTACATATTAATAACTTGCTGCTGATGGTTCAATTCTCTGAGTGTACATTTTTGCAAATTACTATTAAAGTATACACAAAGTTTGGATAAAGTCAGCTCCACTATCAGCTTGTCTTATTAAAGGGGCATTGTCTATATGAAGAAGATTGCAGCAATCACAACTTCTTTTTGGTTAAGGAGTAATAAGAACAATGTGATTTTTTTTTCAAATTAATATTCACACACTGTGTTTTTGTGAATGTAACTATCAAAGTATTGAGATAAAGAGGAGACACAAGAGACTGCAGATGCTGGAGTCTGGAACAATAAACAAATGCTGGAGTAACAGAGTGGGTCAGGCAGCATCTGTGGAGGGAAATGAACAGTTGATGTTTTGGGTCAAGACCCTTCATCTGCACTGAAATACAGAGGGCAGAGAGCCAGTATAAAGGGGTGAAGGGAAAGGGTGAAGCAAAAGTTTATAAAGACTTCTGTTGGACACTTTATTCTTGAAAATGAGGTGACTTTGTGCTCCATAAACTGCATTTCATAGACCAAACTACTTCAGTCTTCAGAAATAGACAGCTTAGTGGCCAATGGAGAAAACTGATTGATCGAGAAAATTGGATTGGAGCTATCAGACTCATTTCCATTTGACCTTACCTATGCTGATGCCCATGTTGCTCTTCTCATGCCCTGGCGATGGTAACGTGTTCTCTATGTAACCAAACTCAGGGGGGGACCACAGTATGAAAGACAGTTCATCATCTGCATTATCCGGATCACTAGCACACAGGTGGTTGACAGTGATGGCAGCTGAAGACCCCTCATCAACAACAAATAGTTCACCTGGAACGAGACAGCATCAGATGGGAATTTTGGAATTCAAGCATTGAAATCTGTATTAACTGTTTCAGGATTACATTGCTCTAGTAACTTTATAATTCTGTTTCTGGACACTTTAATGGTCTGTGGACATCACCTTTATTTTGGGAAACAGAATGAGTTGGTGCATTAAAAATCTGCACTAAAGACCTCCCTTTTTAGGATGTTACATGATTAAAAATAATATTTTAAAGCAAACTAATTTAATTTATTGTTTGAAGAGAGCGAGAGGTTAGAGATGCCTCTGTAGAACATTTTGCTACAAAAACATTCCACACAGGCAACGCAGTGCTGGAATTCAGCTGTTTCCAGAGACTAACATGGATCTGCTGTAAGTACGAGGCATACTGGGTGACAGTGCATCCATCACGCCACAGGGGGTCTAAAATTACAGTCTGATAATGCTGGAATTCCCCAGTGTTCTGCTGTTGAAACAGCCTCTCTGATCCTGAACTGGCCAGACCTACCTCTAGCATCAATACAGGTGACGAACCTTGGTTCAATAATGTGGGTTAGAAAGCATGCCAGGCATAGCTAAAAGTGTGCCAACCTGGAAAATTTCCAAAATGGGACCACACAAATCAGCAGAAGCAGAGGTAAGCACTGGTACCACTCACAGGTCAGATCAAAACACTGTGGTACTGCAAATGGAGTCTTGAATGGTGTTAGACTTTAAAGAGCTAATGGAAGGAAGAAGATCCACAAGCATCTCCATCCTTAATAATGGCAAGTTCAGCTTGTGCATAAGGCATTGTTGCTGCATTTGCAATGATCTTCCTCCAGAAGTGCCAAGTTGATGATCCAACTCAGCTTCGGGGGATTACATGATCACAGAAGTCTTCCAATTCACTCCATATGATATCAAGGAGTGGTTACGAGACCGCTGGATGCCAGTGGAGCTGACTATATTCCTTCTGCAATGTTAATGTGCTCCAGAACAACTTTACCGCATGCCAAGCTAATCCAGTACTCCAGCATCCACTCGATAATGTGGGCTAATTGTTTAGATATGTCAGTACACAATAAGTTGGACAGTTGGACAAATCCAGTCCAACTCATTGTTTTCCCATATCCACTCTTTAGCAAAGTGCCACCTACTTCATAGATAACCTGTTTTGGCAGGACCTCTTGGATCCAGCCTCATTACAGCAATTGTCCAAAAATGGAATAAAGAGTTGTAGGCCAGAGTGATTTGTGAAAGACTACCCTTGACATCAGGACACCATTTGACTGAGGACATTCATGTTAATTGATGCATACATAAAAAGGTTGCTTTCTTACCAACAGTAATTCCTGGTGGCTGATTGTTGACGGGTATTACAGTAATGTTGAGATCATAGACAGGGAGAGAGTCATGCAGAGGTAATGGAGGAATGAGTTGTTCTTCTTTGCAGCAGCCTCCAAGCATGCCACCATCCCAATCAGAGACAACAAGAGTGATGGTGTCAAAACAGGGTGCTAAACCCACCTCACCACCTAAGAGAAAGAAGTAAGATAAGAATCACCACTCAAATTCCCTGAGGCTTTCGCTTTTTGTCATTCTTAAATTAACAACAGCATTTCAATTCACAAACTGGCTTAAATCCTCTTGAGCATTCTACCCTTGCCATGTTTCTACTCTGACTCAGAAAGTGCTCGCTCCTGCTGGAACTGGTTCCATTGAACTTGATGCCTTCCAGTATTGACTGGAGTGTGCTGCTGGTGAGGAGAAGCGATGGCTGGCTCTCAACTTGCACCAGTGTCATTATGTTTATTTTTGTTCATTTTGTCATATAAATTATGTATATTTTATGTTAATTTATGTAATTTATGTTTGTCATGTACTGTGCTGCTGCTGCAAAAAGCTAATTTTCATGGCATTTATACCCTGGGTATACATGCCCATGACAATAAACTTGAACTTGAAAATACTACAGTTCCTTCCAGACTTCTGTGTTTGCACACTGCAGCACGGACACCGAGAATACATCAGCTCTGCTCCCAGATGCATCATTGGTGTCCTTAGAGTTGCTGAGTGGATGGAGGTGCGGGACATTTCACATCTGGATCCTGAGGGTTACAACAGTCATTGTTGATGCATCTAGCACAGCCTGATCCATTTAAATACCATCACTGACCTTCATTCAAATGGAATGTTTTTGTTTATTTTCATTTCTTGTGTATTTAAGTTTCTAATTAACTAATCATTTTTTGTGTATCTTTGAATTTTTTTAAAATAATGTTTACTTTTGTTTTGATATTTTTTCAACAGTTTCCCAATGCATCTGATCATCAGAAATAAACCATGAAAGCTTGGTAATGGCCACAGGGTTAAAACGGGATAGGTTAAGCATCATCTGGCCCATTATATATTAAGCTGTTATATATTAAAGTATCCTGACTGGTTGCATCATGGTCTGGTACGGCAATTTGAATGCGCAGGAATGCAAGAAGCTGCAGAGAGTAGTGGACTCAGCCCAATACATCACGGGCACATCCCTCCACACCATCAGTAGTATCTACAGGACGTGCTGCCTCAGGAAGACAACATCCATCATCAAAGATCGCCACCATCCAGGCCATGCCATCTTCTCACTGCTATCATCGGGCAGGAGGTACAGAAGCCTGAAGTCCCACACCACCAGGTTCAAGAACAGCTACTTCCCTTCAACCATTCGTTCAACCATTCAACCAACCTGCAAAACCCTAACCATTACAGTTTAGCAACACTGTGACTACTTTGCACTAAAATAAACTTTGTTTTTTTGTTCTAATTGTGTTCTTTCTGGTAAAAATTGTGATTAATTTATGCTTTTCTTGTGAATCCTGCTTATATGATGCTATGTGCCTGTGATGCTGCTGCAAGTAAGTTTTTCATTGCACCTGTGCATACATGTGCTTGTGCATTTGACAATAAACTCGACTTTGACTTTGTACTATGAGTCTACTTAACTAAGAAGCCATCATTCTAACCTAATACAAGTCTTCTCCAGGTTACAAACGCCTGACTTATGTGCAGCCCATACATATGAATGAGAGTTTGGGAGACCAGCGGTATAAATTTGCCAGCTGCTGTGGGGCTGCAGGCATGTGCTATGTGGGAACTCGGTTTGTGACTACATTTCTGACTTGCTGAAAACAGTTTACAGGAATGGAATGCTACCATAGGGCAGGAGGTACAGAAGGAGGTACTGTATCCTGGGGCTGATCTGTACTACCATCTTCAGAAAAAAATTGTGACTAGAAGCCAAAACCAACAATAATGCCAAGTGCAGTTATATTTCTCCTGCTGACTCCCTGGTAGAGGTAACAGCCAAAATGGACAGTGAACCAGGGACCTTCAGGTCAGTGTTTGCTGTGTTTTTCCTCATTGACTTTTACTTTGCTTAATTATGGAATCAAGGAAGATAGTGTTGTGGTAAATTATGTTGAACCAACAAATCTTCTTTCTGTCACCTACAGAAGGTGATGAAAGAAAAAAAGGAAGGTCTATGGCACTTGATTCCCCCAGTGAGAACCAAACTATTGGCAAGGTGACAGGGGAAAGTGTAAAGAGGATTAAAGTGAGCAAAGAGAGAGGATGAAAAGGGAATGGTGGTTTAACATTAAAGGAAACCTAAAAGTTTCCAATTGATATGTAAGCAGGTAGTAAGAGGAGTGGTGGGTCCGATAAAGAATATGATCTGTGTTTTCAGGAAGAGGACATAAGAACAAAACAATACTGCAGATGCTGGAAATTATAAATAAAAACAGAAAATGCTGGGAAAACTCAGCAGGTCAGTTAGCATCTATGGAAAGGAAAACAGAGGTAGTGTTTCGGGCCTGGAGCCCTTCGGCAGAACTGAGAGAGACACAAAAGAGACTGCAGATGCTGGAATGTGGAGCAAAAAACAAACCACTGGGGGAACTCATTGGGTCAAGCAGCTTCTGTGGAGGCAAAGGGTTAGTCAATGTTTCAGGTTGAGAGCTTGCATCAGGACCATCCCTCAGCAGGCTGCTTTTTGAGAGAAAGAGGGCGTGGCTGGAAAAGAGGAAATAATGGATGGGGTGAAAATTGATAATGCAGAGGTATTAGAAATACTAGCTATATTAAAAGTAAATGAGTCACCAAGTCCAGATGAGGCGCATTATCAGCTGCTTAAGGATGGGTGGAGTCTGCAGAAAGACTTGCCATAATCTTTCAACTCTCCCAAGTATGGTGGGGGTGCCAGAGGACTGGAAAACAGCAAATATAACACCCTTGTTCAATAAGTGTTGCAAGGACATGTCAGCCAACTATATGCCAGTTAGTTTAAACTCAGTGTGGGAAACATTTTAGAAACAAAAAGAAACAAACAGCATTCATGGGCAGTTGGAGAAGCTTGGGTTGAGAAAGGGGAAACGGCATGGATTTGTTATTAGCAAGTTATGTTCAAGTAACCTGACTCAATTTTTTGATGACGGAATTCTGTAATGTTGACAGAAAGTGTTTCAATAAAATCCCACACAAGAAAACTCAGGGCTCATGGAATTACAGGGTCAGTAGCAGAATGGATAGAAAATTGACCTAAAGGTAGAAAGCAAAGTGTAAAGGTAAATTTCAGTTTGGAGAAAGGTAGACAGTGGTGTTCCCACACGTCAGTGCTGGGACCAGTGTGATCTTGATAGAGGTTAATAACCCAGGCATGGGCATGAAGGTTAAAATTTCAAAAGACTGGAGAAGCTTCTTGAAGCGTGAAAAGAAGATTGATGGAGGAATGCAAGATCATGACTGGTTTAGACAGGACAAATAGAGGGAAACTTGCAGACAGTTCAAGGACTGGGGACACATTTAAGTTTTGATCAAAAGTCACAAGAGAGATATGAGAACAAGTTTTATTCAAAGAAAAGTTACAATCTGAAATTCACTGATGGCAGAAACAAACCTGTATGGATGCTAGAAATTGAATCAATCAGTGTTTGCAGAGGGAACAAGGAATGAACCCAGACATATCAGATCAAAACTGAGTATGTAAATAACTAACTTCTGTTTTAATATCATTCAAGCCCATTTCAATACAGCTCCAATCCAACACTGTCAGAATTCCCAACTCATTAACACAAAATAACCAGCAAATATCCCCAGATCAATAGCCTTCTGCTCATTGAGTATTGAACAAAAATCGGGGGAAAAAAAACAAAGAAACATAAGCAGTCCAGGATACAAGTTCTCCTCACTCAACTCCAGTCACCAAAATAGGATGTGTCATCTCACTCCGTCAGTCATAACTTGGTTCCTTTACATCTCAAGTGTACAGTTTCTTAAAGGCACCTTGAGGCATTTACTAGGACTGGCTAATGCCTGAACCTAAGCTGTTCCAACCAGACTCAAATATTAATTGTAACAGTCAAATGTCAAAAAGGAATTAGACAGAAGTGTCAGGTGATTTCCATTTCCAATTTAGAACATGGGAACATTTGGAATAGGAGAAGACCATTCTCCTCCTTGAGCTGCTTTACTACTCAGTTAGATCCTGGTTGATCTGCACTCCAGAATAATCAGGACTGGGCCCTTCGCCAGTTCAGAAATGTTAACTGTTTCTCTTTCTACAGATGCTGCCTGACCGGCTGAGTGTTTCCAGCATTTTATGTTTTTATTTCAGATTTCCAGCATCTGTGTTTTTTGTCGGTTCACATGGGAAACTGCCACTTCAGCAGTTAATGCCTGGCAGTGATTGACCAGGTCGCCCATCCTGACTGCAGTTTCTGTCTTGCTGGTCCACTTGTCAACATTGACTGGTGACTAACATCTCACCTGGTTTTCAGCAGAATAATTTCCTGGGATGGTTGTGACTATATGTAGGGTTCAGCTCATAGCTCTGAGGTGTAAAAAGAAATAGAAGAATATCCTAGTGTCATCCTAGTGTTACCTAGAATACCCTAGTGTCAAATGGAAGAATACCCTAGTGGGCAGGCATAGTAGTGTAGCAGTTAGCGTACCGCTATTACAGCGCCAGCGACCCAGGTTCAATTCATGCCACTGTCTGTAAGGAGTTTGTACGTTCTCCCTGTGACTGTGTGGGTTTCCTCCCACATTCCAAAGACGTACGGGTTAGGAAGTTGTGGGCATGCTATGTTGGCACCAGAAGCGTGGCAACACTTGTGGGCTGCACCCAGAACATTCTACGAAAAGATGCATTTCACTGTGTGTCTCGATGTACATGTGACTAATAAAGATCTTATTGTAGTCGGACGCGGTGAGTTTCCAAAGAAAAAACTCGGAGATGAGGAGGATGGATTCAAGACACACTTTACTCACCCAGACAAAACGTGCACGCGCCCAAGTACTTGAGAGCCTCTCCGGGCCCACGTGGGGTGGATGTGACGTAAGGTTCCCACCGGAAGGCCCGCCCCGCAGTTCGTTCACGACGCGCTCCCGCATGTCCGCCCGTGGCCACCGATGGCAGTTCGAGTCCCGTGTGTACGGGCCGCTACACCACCCCCCCCCAGAAATGTCCATCGGGGGCGTGGGGCCCCCAGTCTGTGTGTCCAGCTTGGGTGGCCTGCCTCACCGGCGCGGTGTGGGTACCCTCACCGGTTGCTCAATGTCCAAATGCACCAGTTTGAGGTGGTCCACTGTAAAAGTCTCCTCACAGACACCCACCTCCACGACACACGTAGACCTGTTGTGCTGGATCACCTTGAAGGGTCCTTCGTACGGCTGCTGTAGGGGTGACTTGTGCATGCCCCTGCGAATGAAAACATACTCACAATCATGGAGGTCCTTAGGGATGAAGGACGGTGTAGTGCCACGCCTGGAGGTCGGAACCGGTGCCAGGGTCCCTACCTTGTCCCACAGCCTCATCAGCACCTCTGCCGGCATCCCTGCTTGACCTCGGGCCTCTGGCATGAACTCGCCCGGGACCGTCAGGGGGGCGCCGTAAACCAACTTCTCCTCCGAGGTGCCCAGGTCCTCCTTGGGGGTCATACGGATGCCCAGTAAGACCCGGGGAGCTCATCTGTCCAGTTGGGGCCCCTGAGGCGCGCCATCAGGGCCGACAAGGTGCCTGTGGAACAGCTTGACCAAACCGTTGGACTGGGGATGGTACGCCGTGGTGTGATATAGCCGGGTGCCCAGGAGCTGCGCCAGTGCTGTCCACAAACCTGACGTGAACTGTGCTCCTCTGTCAGAGGTGATGTCCGCTGGGAGTCCGAACCTGGCGATCCAGTTTGCGATGAGCGTCCTGGCGGAGGATTTGGTGGACGTGTCTGCTGGCAGCATGGCCTCCGGCCATCTGGTAAAGATATACCTAGCGCCCCAGGAGACAGGCAGGGGGCTGACGATGTCTACGTGGATGTGCCAAAACCTCCTGAGTGTCGGCTGGAACTGCTGGAGGGGGGCCTTCACATACCGCTGGACTTTGGCATTCTGGCAGTGTACGCAGGTCTTGGCCCAGTGCCTGACCTGCTTGCGCAAACCGTGCCAGATAAATTTGTCCACTACCAGTTTGATGGATGCCCGGATGGACGGGTGTGCCAGGCCATGTAACTTGTCAAACACCTGGTGCCTCCATGCTGCTGGTGTCGCCCAGGAACCGAGCCGCTGTCGGGCTGACAGGGACGTCCTCCAGCTGGAGTCCCAAAATGGCGGTGCGGTAAGCCGGGGTCTAGGTGTCCGCCTCTTGCGCCTCCGCCAGCGCTGTGTAGTCGATCCCTGGGGACGAGATGGTCGCTGAGTGAATGTGGGGGCGGGACAGCATGTCGGCGACCACGTTGTTCTTCCCTGCGACGTGGCGGACGTCTGTGGTGAACTCCGAAATAAAGGAGAGGTGCCTCTGCTGCCGAGCCAACCATGGGTCCGATACCTTTGCAAGGGCAAAGGTAAGGGGCTTGTGGTCTGTATACATGGTGAAATCCCTTCCTTCGAGGAAATACCGGAAATGCCGGATAGCCAGGTAAAGCGCCAACAACTCCCTGTTGAAAGCGCTGTACTTAACCTCTGGCGGTCGCAGGTGTCAGCTGAAAAAGGTGAGTGGTCGCCACTGGCCCTCGACGAGCTGCTCCAGGACTCCGCCGACCGCCGTGTCGTAAGCGTCGACTATGAGCGCTGTGGATACATCGACTCTCGGGTGTACCAGGAGGGTCGCCTTCGCCAATGCCTCTTTGGCCCGCTCGAAAGCCTCCGTGGACTCCACGTCCCATGCCACCTCTTTGGCCTTGCAGGCCATTAGACTGAACAAGGGCCTCACGATGCGTGCTGCCGCTGGCACGAAACGATGGTAGAAGTTTACCATCTCCACGAATTCCTGCAGGCCCTTGACCGTGCTGGGTTTGGGAAACTGGCGGATAGCCTGGACCTTGTCCGGTAGAGGGGCTCTGTGATTGACTCTGTGGCCCAAAAAGTCGATCTCCGTCCGCCCGAACTGGCACTTCACCGTGGTTACTCAGGCATTGGCAGAGTTGGCGCAAATGTGCCACGTACTCTTGATGTGACTTGCTGGCCACTAGGATATCATCTAAGTAGATGAAGACAAAATCCAGGCCTCACCCCACTGAGTCCATGAGCCTCTGGGAAGTCTGGGCAGCGTTCTTGAGGCCGAAAGGCATCCTCAGGAATTCAAACAACCCGAAGGGGGTGATGAGGGCTGTCTTGGGCACATTGTCGGGGTGCACGGGGATCTGATGGTAGCCCGGACCAGATTGATTTTTGAAAAGATGGTCACCGTGAAATACTGGATGTGAGGCACCGGGTATCGGTCGGCGGTCATGGCGTCATTGAGCCTTCTGTAGTCCCCGCAGGGCTTCTAACCTCCTGTGGACCGGGGCACCATGTGCAGCGGGGATGCCCACAGGCTGTCCGAGCGATGGATAATCCCCATCTCCTCCATTTTCTGGAACTCCTCCTTGGCGAGGTGGAGCTTGTCGGGTGGGAGCCTACAGCGGTGGTCCTTGTGTGGGAATGTGGTGCTGCACGCCATGCTTGGGATCGGTTGTGGAGAACTGTGGGGTGATGATGGAGGGGAAATCTGCCAGCACCCTGGTGAACTCGTCACCCGAGAGTGTGACGGAGTCCAGGTGGAGGGCCGGTAGCTGGGCTTCCCTGAGCTGGAAGGTCTGGAACGTCTCGGCGTGGACCAAACGCTGGCCCTTCAGGTCGACCAGAAGATGGTTGGCCCGTAGGAAATCCACCCCCAGTAACGGCCATGATAGCGCTGCCACCGTGAAAGTCCAAGTGAAGCGGCTGGGCCTGAAACGCAGCAGGATGGTTCGCGAGCCGTACGTTCGGATAGTGGTGCCGTTTGCAGCAGTGAGATCGGGACCTGGGGCGGCGTTACGGGTGTCCATGTTGGAGGGGGGAAGAACACTGATTTCAGCCCCAGTGTCTACCAGGAAACGTCGCCCGGAGTGTCGGTCCCAGAAGAATAGGAGGCTGTCGCGATGGCCAGCCGTCGAAGCCATTAGCGATGGCCGGCCCTGGCGTTTCCTGGAAAGGCGCATGGTGGGTGGCAGCGGCGTGCATTCGAATCCCATCTCTGGTGATAAAAACACCAGTGATCTGAACCCTCGTCCTTGTCCCCCGTGAGTGTCAGCGGCTTCGGTTGTGGGGTCTTGGCCTTGGGCTGTGTGGTCGTGGTTAGGCAGATGGAGGCCACTCCCCGCTGTTTACTCTGCCACAGAATGTCCGCCCTGGCCGCGAGCCTGCGTGGGTTGCTGAAATCTTCAGCCGCGAGGAGGAAGCGAATGTCCTCTGGCAGTTGCTCAAGGAACAACTGTTCAAATAGAAGGCACAGCTTATGGCTGTCCATGAGCGCCAGCATATCATTCATCAGCTCGGATGGCTTGCGGTCGCCCAGGCCATCCATGTGCAGGAGCCGTGCAGCTCGCTTGCAGCGGGAGAGTCCGAAAATATGGATTAGGAGATCCTTGATCTTAGCATACCTGTCCTCCGTTGGTGGCTGGCGCAGGAAGTCAATAATCTGGCCTCCCGTGTCCTGGTTGAGCGCGCTGACCACATAGTAGTACCGCATGGCGTCGGCTGTAATGTCTCTGAGACTGAACTGGGCCTCAGCCTGCTCGAACCAAACGTGGGGCTGAGCGGCCCAGAAAGTCGAGAGCTTGAGCAAGACTGCGTTGTGCGAGTCATTGGAATGCATGTCGCAGGTTCCAGATGCCGTCTGGAAGCGTCAGTGTCACCAAATGTAGTTGGACGCGGCACGTTTCCGAAGAAAAAACTCGGAGACGAGGAGGTTGAATTCAAGACACACTTTACTCACCCAGACAAAACGCGAGTGCGCCCAAGTACCCAAGAGCCTCTCCGGGCCCATGTGAGGCGGACGTGATGTAAGATTCCCGCTGGAAGGCCCGCTCCGCGGTTCGTTCATGACATGCTCCTACGCGTCTGCCCGCGGCTGCCAATGGCAGTTCAAGTCCCGTGTGTATGGGCCACTACATTATCTTATAATCTCTTACAGGTTACTGCAGTCTCTCAATCTTAACTAAAGGTATTTCACTCCAGAATAAGGGATTCTGTTTCTTTGTAGAAATTCAGTTTCTTTGTTAATTACTAGTCTGGACTATTGCACAACCACAGTATACAATTACCCGCAAGTTATAAATGTAGGAAGGCAGGGGGAGACAACAATCCTACACTCCACTTTAACGTTTTAATTCAAGGATGTTAAACAGATGTGCCCAGTTGCTGAGACCGTAATGGGCACTAAAGAGTAACTACTTACCTGTGTGCACATACTTCACCACTCCAGCAATAATGTCAGCCTGAGTAAAATGATCAACAATCTGGCTGTGCTTCTGTACCACCCCATGGAATGGTTGCCTTGCGATCATGAACAGCAGCTTCTCATCATTGCTATCTATGTCAGTGGCATGGAGGTTTTCTGTTGAAATGACAATGTCTCTTCCTTCAAGGCAATACAACATGGGGTTCAAACCAATCTTCATCGCTGGAGGTTCATCATTCACTGGTAAGATCTAGTGGGCAAATAGAGTGCACAGTCAGCTTGTGTGCTGTTACCAGGGTATCGAGTGTTACCTTCAAAACAGGGTTAAAGTTCACAGCGAGCCAATATTTCCCATCTTCCTGTAAAGATTTTAAGAAGGTACCATAGAAGACTTCATTTAGGTAGAAGTGATCAGTGTGCTATGTTAGCCATATTGGGACAGATCATGAGTTTGTGCATCAGTGTAAAATAAAGTGAGTCTGCAGCCCCATTTCACGTCTCACCAGATCAATAACCAGGTTCACTTCATTGTAATAGATATAATTAATCAGAGAGTAATGGAAATATAAGATTCAAACAAATGCTATTCTGCCCATGGAGACACAAGAGACTGCAGATGTTGGGATCTGGAGCAACAAGCAATCTGCTGGAGGAACTCAGTGGATGCTGCTCGACCCACTGAATTCCTTCAGCAGATTGCTTATTGCTATTCTGCCCATGCTTGCCAAAATATATGTACTAAAATATTCTGCCACCTTCCTTTCTTTTTGGGCCACGTATTCCTGATCCCAACCACCTAGCTGAAGGTATTTTCTTTCAGCTGCTTTTCAATCCTACCAATTACCTAGCTGTTGACCTCTTGGCTATTGGAATGGGATTCTTCCTATTCACACTCTGATAAATAAACAATTCCAACAGATTGATGATTCTTCCTTCAGCTTCAGACTAGGCAATCTCTCCTCAAAACTAAAATTCCCAGCTTTGGCAATATCCTTGTAATTCTATCCTAAATCCTCTCTAATGCTAGCGCACTCGTCCTGTACAATATTCCAGCTATATTTTATACAGTTTGGACATGATACCCTGCTTTAGTCTTGGCCAGAGGATAGTATGCCATATGTCTTTACAACAACTTAATCTATCCATCCTGTTATCTCCTGGGATTTGTGGAAATACTCTCCAAGGTCTAACATTTCTAATCAACCTCCCACTTATTGTATATTCTCTTGCATTACCTTGAAGAGCAATGAAATCCAATTCCATTATTTTACAAAGGGGAATTTACATAGAGGGGAAAAAAGCTTCAAAACCTGGGCCTCTGTATCTGGCAGAATCTCAGATGATGATGAGGAGGCATACAGGAGTGAGAGAGATTGACTGGTTGAGTGGTGTCACAACAACAGCCTCACACTCAATGTCAGCAAGCCCAAGGAATCGATTGTGGACTTCAGGAAGGGGAAGTCAGGAGAACACACACCAGTCTTCATTGAAGGGTCACTGGTGGAATGGGTGAGCAGCCTCAAGTTTATGGGTGTCAACATCTCGGAGGATCTATCTTGGGCCCAACACAGTGATGTAATCACAGAGAAGGCATACTTGTGGCTCTACTTTGTTTAGAGTTTGAGGAGATTTGGTATGTCATCAAACACTCTTGCAAATTTCTACAGATGTACAGTGGAGAGCATTCTGACTGGTTGCATCACCACTTTGTATGGAGGCTCCAATGTTCAGGATCGAAAGAGGCTGCAGAGGGTTGTAGGCTTAGCCAGCTCCATCATGGGCTCGACCCTCCCCAACATCAAGGACATCATCTCAGGGCATTGCCTCAAGAAGGCGGCATCCATCATTGGGACACTCACCACCCGGGACATGTCCTCTTCTCATTACTACCATCAGGGAGAAGGTACAGGAGCCTGAAGACCAACATTCAACATTTCAGGTATAGCTTCTTCCCCTCAGCCATCAGATTTTTGAACGGTCCATGAACCCATGAACATTACTTCATTATTCCTCTTTTGCACGATTTATTTATTCTTGTAACATAATAATGTTTATGTCTTTATGTCTTGCACTGTACTGCTGCCACAAAACAACATATTTAACGACATATGTCAGTGATAATAAACTGATTCTGATTCCGAAGAATTACAGGGCTGTGGTGAAGAAACAGGAAAGCAGGAGTAAGTGGATAACTCTATGAAAGACCCAACACAAGCATGATGAGTGGTGCATGACTCTATATGTATCTCCTTGCTCTTACTCCCAAGCATTCCACACTGAAGAATTTTCTCCTGCATTTTATAGTTGTTTCAGACCACCACTTACTGTATTACCGGTGTGACTTCCAGGGACTGACCAGGTCACCCATCCTGACTGCAGTCTTTGTCTTGCTGGTCCACTTGTCAACATCTACTGATTGACCAGGTTTGTCTTTCCTGACTGCAGGTGACTGAGAGGTCTTACTTTTAAGGTAAAACCACACCAAACAATTCATTTAACTTCTCCTATCCCATGTGTAAAATTAAAATTAGAGACTTACTTATCTCTTAAATGAGTGTCATTGTCTGTGGGCAGGTTAAAGTTGAAGTATATCCACGTTTAACCTGGTTGTGGCTTTAGAAACGTTTTTGATCATTCAGACCCATTTTTATTTGTAAACACAGGGGACTAGAAACCCTTTTAAGCAGAGCAACCTTTTTTGTATTGCTTGGGCAAACATTTGTGTTTTTTTCTGCGTAAGCTGTGAAAACAAGGCAATGCGGCATGATTCATACAGCACACAACATTGTACCTGCCATTCGTGTTCACAGAACACACTCGTGCATTCAGGAATATTACCACATAGAGTACACAAAAATAATGCCAATACTTGTTTTACACACCACCCCTGCTGAAATTGCAAAATGTTTGTCAAGCTGGGAAACATCTTGGACCAATCAAGATAAAGCAGCTTTTTATAGTACTCTATTCACAGTACTGTAACCATTTAAAGGGTTATTCAACTACTGTGGAATGTGTTACAAAGGAGACTGACAGATATCACAGGAGTGAAGTTGAAGCTGCAAAGAACACAGCTGCTGATTTGTGTGATCACTTGTCCCGGGCTTACCCCTTTTCCGAGAATGCTTTAATGGTTGTTCCTCTGGAAACACCCCTTCAGGGTCAAAAGCAGGGACACAAAAGGGAGGGGAAGAACTGCTAATGACCACAGATATATTCCCCATGAGTACACATGGAGACATTCTCCTGCTCCTCTCTGTCTGGGGATCATTTTTCTTCAAGGCCGAAGTTTTCAAAGGCAGTGCTTACTGACATCTGTAGCTTTCTGCAGATACAGTTCAGCCACGCATCTTTGACCTTCTTAGCTTCCAGATCACCACAGGCAGTGTCAGCTGATTCAATGGCAAACATCACAGTTTGAGACTTTACTACCGCTCCCCTCTCAACACAATGGATTTTATTTTCCTTTCCTTGGGTGGAGTCCCTCAGAGGAGGGATATAGGAGAAGTGCACAACATTGTTGGCCAAAGGGACTGATCCTGTGCTATACTGTTCTGTGTTCTAGGTCTGTGAGTACTGTGGCCTTCCCTCATTCTCAGGGGCAGAGAGTCTGCACTTACATGGTGCTGCAGACTCCCCATGTGAACACTGATCTTTACATGAATCACAAGGCCTGCCATATTCTGGATGACTAACTGATCTGCAATCATGAGGTGATATTTTCTCGGTCAATGCCATACTTCAGATAAGCTCTCATGTCATTTTTATTCTCAGGGAGCCTGCAATGCCCAACATATCCTGGCCATTGTTCTATATTCTGGGCTAGCTGAAGTATGGCAGTCATTGAGGGATCAAAGGCTATCCCTTCCCTTATTCCCTTATCCTTCTGTATTCTTGCTAGTTCAGCTGAGTGCTGAGATGTGGAAAGTGCTATTGGGGTCCTCCTAGAGTCACACAGCATGGAAACAGGCCATTCGGCCCGACTGGTCCATGCCAACAAAGATTTCCATCTAAGTTCATCCCATTTGCCCACATTTGGCCCATATCCCTCTAAGTCTTTCCTATCCATGTACCTGTCCAACGTCTTTTAAATGTTATTATTGTACCTGCTTCAACTACTGTTTCTGGCCGCTCATTCCATATACGCACCACCCTCTGCGTGAAGAAGTTACCTCTATGGTCCCTTTTAAATCTTTCCCCTCTCACTTTAAACCTATACCCTCTAGGTTTTGATTCCCTTTCCCTAGGAAAAAGACTGTGTTCATTCACCCATCCATGCCCCTTATGATTTTAAACTCTCAGTCTCCTACACTCCAATGAGTAGTCCTAGCCTGTCCAACCTTTCCTTGATGAGACTCCACTGCTGGCACCAACCCAGGACTGGATAGGTTTAAGTCATTCATCACCATTTGCTGCATGTTCTATAATCTGGTCACAATGAAGGGTGGGCTCCAGTCTGAAAACCTCCAGTAGGAAGAGGAAAGAGAGGAGGCGGCGAAGGCAGAGAAGCAGGCAGAAGATGAACATGTTGGCGAACCCTTCCTAGCCCTGCTATAAGGGTGTACATGATGGCTCGGAGATTCCCTCAAGGACCCTGCTGATTAGGCAAGGAAGCAATAACTGAGGCAACAACATCTAACATGTGGCGTTGGATTGGCTGGGCAAGAACCATCTGCACTAAGTGCTTATTCAAGGCTTGGTCAACTTCCACATTTCATGGTGGAAGCAGTTTAGAGTAGCACAAACAAGGTTTTATTGTTATGGAGCAACTTGGAGCTCAATTTCCTGAACGCAAATCTGTGAAAGAACTGATGTTCTCAAGGCATGGAAAAGAAAAAGATATTGAAGATTGAGTATGCTAAAATGAATTGTAAGAGAATAACACTAACGGTGTAAGAAAGCCTGCAGGGAATCAAGATGTGATAATCAGCAATAATTACATCCAGTAATTAGATCTGAAATTCAACAGATAAATTGGAATTCAAATCCAAAACCAGAAATATTAGAAAGTAGACCATTTTGTCTCTAACAATATTTGATGTTGGAACAAACCCTTATAGTGCAAATACTCAGAACTCCAGATATCACCTGTAAAATGCTTCATCATAATCAATGAATCCTCACAGACCTTGATCTCCAGAACACTTTCAGCTGAATTTGAACCATCAGTGGCTGAAAAGGTGACTTCATCATAGGTTGTCTCAGAGTCATCATGCTGGTATCTATGAACACAAGATTTTTTTTATCGTTGACTGTTATCTATGTAAAGTTAATTTCACCAATGCAGCTGATCCAACTATCCAGAATAATTAGTAGAATTAATAGGCTGCATTCAATGCTAGTCCTAAACAGAGTATGATTTGATAATTTCCCTGTCAATCAGCCTCATGATTGTCCAATCAGCATCTTTTTCTCCAAAAATTCCCGTTTTTTATTGGGTACAAAAGCCTTAAGTCCCATACCATCAGGTTCAAGAACAGCTACTTCCCTTCAACCATTAAGTTCTTGAACCAGCTGGCACAACCCTAATCAATACAGTTTAGCCACACTATGGTCACCCTGTTTTAGGAAAGACGTGGTTAAACTGGAAAGAGTGCAGAAAAGACTTATGAGGCTGTTACTAGGACTAGAGGGCCTGAGTAATAGGGAGAGGTTGGCCAGGCCAGGTCTTTGTTCCTTGGACCATAGGAGAATGAGGGATGATCTTATAGAAGTTTATAAAATCATGAGGGGCATAGATAAGTTGATGGTAGCAGTCTTTGCCCTAGGGTAGGGGAGTCCAAAACTAGGGGGCATAGATTTAGGGTGAGAGGGGAAAGATTTAAAGGGACTTGAGGGGCAACTTTTTCAATGTAGACGGTGGTGAGTACATGGAACGAGCTGCCAGAGGAAGTGGTTGAGGCAGGTACAATAGTATCTTTTAAGAAGCACTGAGATAGGTACATGGAGGGGTGGGGCTTCAAGAGATATGGGCCTAACGCAGCAAATTGGGACTAGATAGGTGGGCACCATGGTTGGCATGGACTCGTTGGGCCAAAGGGCCTGTATCTGTGCTATATTGCTCTATGACTCTATGACTATGACCACTTTGATCACTTTGCACTTAAATGGACTTCGATTTTTTTTGTTCTAATTGTGTTCTTTCCTGTAAAAATTGTGTATAATTTATGGTTATTTTATG
Organism: Pristis pectinata; assembly: GCF_009764475.1. Lineage (NCBI taxonomy): Eukaryota > Metazoa > Chordata > Chondrichthyes > Rhinopristiformes > Pristidae > Pristis > Pristis pectinata. The sequence goes on from NC_067411.1 coordinate 37,332,803, forward strand.
TTTGCTGCTTATATGATGCTATGTGCCTGTGATGCTGCTGCAAGTAAGTCTTTCATTGCACCTCTGCATCCATGTGCATATGACAATAAACCTGGCTTTGACATTGACTTTGATATAAGTTCAATTTCCTCCACTGTTCTCTGTGGAATGGATGTTTTTTAAATTTTTTTTAAAAACTTATTTACAGTGAGGTAACAGGCCCTTCTGGCCCAACGAGTCCGCGCCACCCATTTTAAACCCAATTAACCTACCCATACGTCTTTGCAATGTAAGAGGAAACCGGAGCACCTGGAGGAAACCCACACAGACAACTTGTTGTGAGCCCTGACAATTGCCTCATGAAGTAAAATTTTCCTTATGCTGCAAAACTATCACTGAAACCATACAAAAAGTTTGTTTATATATGTATTTGAAGTAAATATTTTTTTCCCTGTGTGACATTTCATTGAAACAGAGATCTGGTTGCAACTGGAATAATTCCTGCAGTAACTCCTCAAAGTAAGTGCTTTCTATTTCACATTGATGAAACTCTGTAAATCTGGTTGGCTTAATACTATTTATCTTTTCTGTTCTAACTTTGAACATGTTATCTTGACCAAGTCCTTATATTTCACAATCCAGGGTTAACTGAAATGCTGTAAGGTTATGATTCCTTAGGGAACTGTAGACAATAAAAATACATAACTAAACGATGTGTTAACTTCAACAAGTCAATTGGTTGAACCTTTTTCGTCAGTTATAAGCCATTTTTGGAACATATGTAAATGATTCTGCCACCTCAGTACAAAATAGTAAATGAAAGTCAAATAAAAACCTGCAGATGCTGGAAATCTGAAATAAAACAAAATTCTGGAAAAACTCAGCAGGTCAGGCAGCATCTGTGGAAAGAGAATCAGTTAACATTTCAGGTCTGGGACATTGTTAACTGTCTCTCTTTCCACAGATGCTGCCTGACCTGCTGCATTTCCCCAACATTTTCAGTTTATATTTTCGTGTAAAATAGCTTTGGTTTGTGAGTCAGTATCATACAACAACCATTTTGAGGTGAGATGAGGTTGTACCTCAATTTACTGAATAGCATTGTATCGACTGGGAGAAGGAATTTTCATCCCATCATTCCCGACCATATTCAGACCCTGGCTTCCAGATGTGACAGTAAGATGCACCTATTGTTCCTCAAACTATATCTGTGAAGCATATCTCTGGTGACAGTTGTCTAGTTAAGTAGTTAATCCTACATTGTTTGCTGGAAAAGATTCCTCACCTAACTTTGAATTTCTTGAGATCTGCTAGGGTGAACATGTTTCCTTCAATCATGGGAACTCCATTCATTTCTACTTCTCCATGTGCTGGTTTCTTTTGAAGAACAACCTTGATGTAATCCTCCTCTGTGTCAACATCAGTCACCAGCAGATGGTCCACAGTAATTTGACCTGTTTGCCCTTCTTCAACGGTCAACTGGTTTGTGTACATCTGCAGAGAAAGAGGAGAAAAGTTCTTCATTTTCATCAGCTGTTTTGGGAGCAAAATGAAAAATGTGCCTCACACTTCCATGTGGTTCTCCAGTGTAGGGTTAGCAGAAACTTCCTATGAAGTACCAAATGTCTAAAAGGGTCCATTCCTTGGGAGTGAAGAAGAAGTTATAGGTCCTCCCCAGGTTACCGACACCCAACTTATGTACAACCCATGCACACGAGCGAATGTTTGGGAGACCGGCGGGATGGATTTGCTGACTGCTGCGGGGCTGCAGGCATCGTCTGCCTGGTGGGAACTCAGTTTGCGGCCACACTTCTGATTTGTGAACTGTTCGTAACCCAAACAGTTCACAGGAACAGAACCTTGGGGACAACATGTAGTGATAATTTCTTGCCTACATTACAACAGTAGGGGAACTTCACAGTCAATAAGTCAATGATACAAGACAGTAGACAGTTTCCTTGTCGCCTGGTAAGACTATAGAAACTTGTTATATAATGAAAAGTGCGATCTTCTCATCGGTTGTTTTAGAGTTATAGAGTCAGACAGCACAGGGCCTTTGGCCCACCATGTCCATGCTGACCATCAAGTACCTATCTATACTGATCTCATTGAACAATACTGATATTATTTAACCAATGTCTATTTTTAGTTTTTCATTTCATGCTGCATGAAAAAGTCACCTGTGATCCTTTTGTCCAACATGGTCAATACTGAGTGTTTGTTCAAGATGGAAATCAAACATTAAAAAGGCACTTTTGACAGGTACATGGAAAGAAAAGGTTCAGAGGGATACTGGCTAAACGTGAGCAAACGGGCCTAGCTCAGATGGGAATCTTGGTCGGCATGGGTGAGTTGGGCCGATGGGCCTGCTTCCGTGCTGTATGACTCCATGACTCTACCATGGCAAGTTAGGAACCATCTGTGGGAAGAGAAGCAGTTAACATTTCAGGTTCTAGACCCTTTGTAATATCTGAGAAAGAGCTTTTTTATCCCCCTTTTCTAGTTCTGACGAAGTTTCCTGAACCTGAAATGTTAACTGTTCTCTCTCCACAGATGCTGCCTGACCTACTGAGTGTTCCCAGTATTTTCTGTCTTTATCTTATTTATTCAAGATGACCCTGGTTATAATGGAGACACAAGAGACTGCAGGTGCTGGAATCTGGAGCAAAAGACAAACTGCTGGAGGAACTCAGTGGGTCAGGCAGCATCTGTGGAGGCAGGAGGAAGGTTGTCAGACTCAAAATGTCAACTATCCTTCTGCCTCCACAGATGCTGCCTGATCCTCTGAGTCTCTCCAGCAGTTTGTTTTTTTTTGCTGGCACTGGTTGTATCTTCTGAATAGAAGCATCTGCAGTTAATACACAGGTCATTGAATATGACCTAACATTACCTATTTCAGTTTGGCATTGCCCTTACACCCAACATAATGTCTGAGTATCAGGAGTGAAGAGACACAGACAAAGAAGTTATTTTTGTGAATTTTAAAGACACTTACTGACACCAACACAGTAATCTGAGACATTGTTGCCCTAATCTCAGAGACTATGTTACCATAATCAGCTGTAACTATCTTCCTGGCAGTTTAGGTGACACAATATTAGAAAGCCCATGTTTGCGATGACTGCATTGCGATGACTCTTCAAAGTTCCTCAGCCTACAGGTCCAATACCATTTGAAAATGTGGCTGACTTTTGTGAATGGGTTTAGTTGGCTCCTGGCCCATTGCTGCACTCAAAACTGACCCCAAGTGCCAGCACTGGAAGCTTACTACGAAGATGCCTACCTCTGGGGCTTGATTGTTGACTGGGAGAACTGTAACATTGAAGCAGAGGCCAATTAAAGTACCACCGTGTTGATTACTGACTGAGAAATGAAACTGCAGCTGTTGTGGGTAGGGCCCTATATCCTGCAGTGGAGGCATGTAGGCCACTTTCAGGTGGTTCACTGCGTCCTGAAAGAAAGTAAAATAGAACACTTACAAATAATCACAGAAAGTCACCAACAGAAACAATAAGAAGACACTTCATGTTTGAAATCCTGCAGGAACAACTTCAGTTGCCATCAATGTATTTGCAGGTTCAGTGGTTTCACTTGGTTCCAATAATTCACTTTACTGGGGTTGCCCCACTATTCCCTAAACTTGAACTTTGTCATAAAACATGGTTGTGACAATAGCATTAACTTGTGAAATGGGCTGGTTATTCACCCCTTTAACTTTCATTCGGGTTCTGGCAAAGGTTGAGAAGCTCGCCACTTGTTTGGAGGGTTGCAGTCACGACACTGCACCTCAGAGTCGACAGGGCAATTGTCCTGTCACTGGAGTCAATATTCACCTTTAATGCATTGAGATTGCAGTCTTTACCATCTATATAATGCAACGCTGTAAGTCAACTTTCTGATTTCATCTGTCTCTTATTGTTCTCCATCTGTACTATCTACATGGAAATTGCTGCTTGGGGTAGTGGCTGATAGGTGTGTGTTCTTTCAAACACAGAGAGAAGTAATTGGCGTTTAGTACCAGAGAAGAACCATGGACTCGTATAGCACAGAGGGCCTTTCAGTCCATCAAGCCTCTGTTGTTTTTTCAAGAATTTTTTTTAGGAAGTCTCCCAAGCTTTCTTCAAAATATTCTCCTTATCCAATTAAAACTTCTAAAAAACTTTTTAAAACTTTATTAATACAGCCCGGTAACAGACCCTTCTGACCCAATAAGCCTGCGCCGCCCTATTACACCCATGTTAACTTACTAACCTGTACGTCTTTGGAATGTGGGAGGAAACCAGAGGAAACTCACGCAATCATGGGGAGAACGTACAAACTCCTTACAGACAGCGGCGGGAATTGAACCCCGATCGCTGGCACTGTACTAGCTCTACCATCTACCTAACTCTTAAAAGTAATACATTTTAATTACCTGTGTGAATGATCTGAGCATTGGGACACTGGAATCTTTAATCAGTTTCTTCATGCTGTCAGTTAGAAGTAGTTTCCCAGCATCAGACAGCCTCAAATGAGAAGGAAAGATAGTTAGAAGGTTGAGTGATTCCACCATTGGAACTTTTTACAGCTCTGTTCAACAACATTCAGATGATTAATTGACCTTTTTTACATAAACACCAAGTACTATGGTCTAACACCCCAAGGCCTTTCCATCATCTACAAGGTACAAATCCGGAGCATGACAGAATGGTCTCTAATTACAAGTGTGATCACCATACAGCTTCATCAACAGTTTATCCTAGAACAACACTGGCCTTACCCTATCAGAGATATTCCCTTTGTCCTATCCATCTCTGCTCCACCTTCTCTGCAACTTAAAACTAACTTGTTTTTTTTGCTCTTTCCTGGTTTTGATGAAGGTCTTCAGCCTGAAACATTAACTCTGCTTCCCCCTCTACAGTTGCTGCCTGACCTCCCGAGTGTTTCCAGCATTTTACATTTCTGTTTTTGTTTCAGATTTCCAGCATCTGCGATTAAAACCTCAATTAAAATATGAAAACCAAAATAGAGCTGCATGACCTAATGTTTGGCTGGCTCATCACCTAGCACCTATGTGATGCAAGTGATACTTCTGACTTATCAGACAGAGCCTGAATGTTGCCCAGGTCCTGTTGCATGTGGGTATTGATTGGTCCTGAAGAGCAGTGACCTGGTTCAGACCTCTTCTGAATACAAATACAATGCTATCAGTCATTTGTTGACCGTTTAGCTTGAAAGAAACCCCTGAATCTGCCCCTCCCTTCCTGCATTTCCTCTTTCACTTCCTCTTAACCTAACGCCACCACCTCTTGTTTACCACCTGCTTCAAAGATCCGAGCCTGCATAAATGTCATGTGCTCTGTCTAGAGCCATTCTTCCTAGAAATATTGTTAGGGCACAAAGAAAATCAAAATAAAATCTTGTGAAATATTTTGCCAGATAGTTACAACTTAGAATGCCCATAATGTTCAAAGGAGTCTGCAAAACCCGCACTTACCCAGGTAGTGAAGTAAAGAAGGGTGGAGTTGTGATTGTATATACAATTTGCCTGTTTGGAGACTCAGTGTCTGTGAAGTGCAGCTGGTTCTTCGTCAGGAATGCTATCTCGGTCTCTTTAACTATGAGGTGGCGAATAACTCCAGGTGCTTCTTTGGGAAGTTGATTATCCACTGGTGTAATGTGAACAATTACAGTCTGCAAGTAAATTAACCTTGTGAGAAAAGACTGCCAGAGTTTTATAGCGTTTAATGAGAAAATAACACATTGTAATATTAACGACAAGCCACAGCACAGTATGAATTTTGATGTTCATTTTCACAAGATGGGACTAGATTTCTCTCTGTAAGTTCCAGTCAGGGTGAACAACATAAAGCACATTTGTATTTTTTGTAAGTCATTGTTGAGCACGGGTGGCTCACTGCTGACTGCAAGTTCTGGGCCAACTCTTTTTAAACATTGGCAAAGAATGGGAAACATCCTCTATTGATTACACTCTTGGGAAGTCACAGAGAGTTGGGTCCACAATTTTTCTATGTGTGTGGCCAGGAAGGAGGTTCACGACTGGTAGCATCTCCTCAGTGAATCAATTGTGTGTCCCTTTGGGGAAATAGTTCAGTAGAATTTAATCACTTCTTCAAAACAATAAGAGTAGAGTGTTAAACAAGTTCTTTCAAGTTCAGACAGCCAAATGCTGTTGGTAAGGAAAATTTAAGGGATATTCTTTGCTGGTGGCTGGCATTGAATGTATGCAAAGATGACAGCTTCTGGCTGTGCTCATCCTTTGACCTTCGGTGCATTGAACATTCGTAAGTGAATACAACATGCAAGCACTGGTTTGGCGCTGGCAATTAAAGGTGGATATCTCTCCTAACAGCCCTGGAATTTATTGTTGGAATGATGCTGAAACTGTCAGTGTTCATCTTCATAGCTCCTTGAAGTGGATAACAATTTCTGGTGGCTGCACATGCCCAGTTAAATGTGGCAGATTGCTGCCAGTAACCCCTTGCTCCTCCACAATGTGTGCTATTTGTAAAACCCTTAAGCAAAATTAAATGAGTGCATTTCCTGATTGTCAGAATTATCCTGGTAGATGGCAATTGGATCGACTTAACGATATCACTGTGGTGGGCCCAAAGGTTCTCTAGTGAAGACCCTTGGGATAAGGGGGAAATTTATCCATATGGAGCATCTCATGCTCACTACTTACATTCTAACCTATATCTGAATTGTCTGCAAATATAGAAAAGGTTAAGGGGAGGTTTAATACAAGTTTCCAACATAAAAAAATATAGTTTTGATAAAATAAGAGAAAATAATTTCCACTGGCAGTAGAATCAGAAAACAATAGACTCAGATTGACAAAAGACCCAAAGATAAGATGGAATGAACTTTCTTATCACACAATGAATTCCAAAGGTCTAGAATGTCATAGAGTCATAGAACAGAGGGGCCCTTTGGCTCATCATGTCCCTGCTGACTATCAAGTAGCCATTTACGGGCACTTGATCTGTAGCTTTCTGAGATTTGGAAATTCAGGTGCTGGCGTACTTACTTCTTAAACGTTGTGAGATTACCCCCTGCCATGACCCACTCAGTTTGAGTGGTCTAGAATGCATTGTTGGAAAGAATAATGAGACCAAATTCATAAGAATATAAGAAACCGAAGGAACACTTGGCCACCTGCTTCTTTAAGCCTGCTCCTTCATCCAATAAGATCACAGATGATCTTGTGCTTTGGTCCAATATCCAAGACCCTGTTAGGCTCAGTCTTGACTATACTCAGGAACTGAGCATCCACAGCTTTCTGGGCTAGGGAAGGCCAAAGGTTTACCACCTGTGCAAAGAAATTTTTTCTCAGTTCAGCCCAAATATATGACCCCTTAGCCTACATCTAATTCTCTTAGTTCTCGAGTCATGGAGTTATACAGCACAGAAAAAGGCCATGCTTACCAAGATACCTTCCTGAGCTATTCCCATTTGCCTGTGAATTGCCCATATCCCTCTAAACCTTTCCACCTTTTCTATCCATGTACCTGTCCAAATGTCTTTTATGGATTTACAGTTAAAGGAAGCAGCTTCCCGGCATCTAATCTCACAATCCTTCCCCAACTTTTGTATGACTCAGTAAGATCACTTTACTTTTCTAAATGACAATGAGCAGAGCTGATCTTTCTCAAACAATCTTCAAGGCAACCACTTCATCTCTGGAATTAACTTAGTGACTGCATCGATTTCAAGGCCAACATACTTTCTCTTGAGAAGTAGTAATATCTTTAACTTCCTTACTTGGCCACTTTTTCTGGTGAATGTTTACTTAGTTAATGGAACATAAATTAACTGAGACCTTTTAAGTATATCTTTAAATGCTTGCTGTTGTTTATCCATCAGCAAACTTTTTAATTTCATCTCCCAGATGACTTTAGCCAACATTTTGACTTTATTTAAGATTCTTATTTTCTGATTGTTTCATTCCAGCTGCTTACAGAATGATCTCATAAGAACATAAGAAATAGGAGCAGGAGTAGGCCATCAGGTCCATTGAGCCTGCTCCGCCATTCAATAAAATCAAGGTTAATCTGGCCGTGGACTCAGATCCACCTACCTGCCTTTTCCCCATAACCCTTAATTCCCCTACTATCCAAAAATCTATCTAACCGTGTCTTAAATATATTTAATAAGGTAGCCTCTACTGCTTCCCTAGGCAGAGCATTCTACAGATTTGCTACTCTCTGGGGAAAGCAGTTTCTCCTCATCTCTATTCTAAATCTATTCCTCTGAATCTTGATGCTATGTCCCCTCATTCTAGTCTCACCTACCAATGGAAACAACCTTCCTGCCTCTATTTTGTCTATCCCTTTCATAATTTTATACGTTTCCAGGAGATCCCTTCTCATTCTTCTGAATTCCAGCGAGTCAATCTCTCCTCATAGGCTAACCCCCTCATCTCCGGAATCAACCTGGTGAACCTCCTCTGCACCACCTCCAAAGCTAATATATCCTTCTTCAAGTAAGGAGACCAGAACTGCACACAGTTTTCCAGATGTGGCCTCACCAGTACCCTGTACAGTTGCAGCAATCCCTCTAGCAATGAAGGCCAACATTCCATTTGCCTTCTTGATAACCTGTTGTACCTGCAAACTAACCTTCTGCGATTCATGCACAAGCACTCTCAAGTCTCTCTGCACAATAGCATGCTGCAATCTTTCACCATTTAAATAATAATCTGATCTTCTATTTTTCCTTCCAAAGTGGATGACCTCGCATTTACCAACATTGTACTCCAACTGCCAGACCATTGCCCACTCACTTAACCTATCAAAATCTCTCTGCAGACTCTCCGCATCCTCTGCACAATTTGCTTTTCCACTCAATTTAGTGTCATCAGCAAACTTGGATACGCTACACTCGGTCCCCTCTTCCAAATCGTTAATGTATATTGTGAACAGTTGTGGGTCCAGCACCGACCCCTTTGGCACCCCACTCACCACTGATTGCCAATCAGAGAAACACCCATTTATCCCAACTCTCTGCCTTCTATTGGTTAACCAATCCTCTATCCATGCTAATACATTAACCCCAACTCCATGCATCCTTATCTTATGGATAAGTCTTTTATATGGCACCTTATCGAACAACTTCTGGAAATCCAAGTTTACAACATCCACCTGTTCCCCTCTATCCACTGTCTCATTTTTAATTACTTTTTCCCTGGAGGATCCCTTACTATGATATTAGTAGTAAATTCTGCCTCTTAAACAACTTGGCTAAGATGAGCTGTTTCTTGATTGCTTTCATGGCTGTTACAGAAAAACCACCCAAATGCATTCAATGAATTCATCCCTCAAGTTACTTTTGCCAATTTGATTTGCCAATCTAGGTGAAAATCAAAGCCAAAATACTCTTTACATTTCAATGGTACTTTTAAAAGGGAATTGAATATATGTGGAGAGAAATTTGCAGAGCACAGGTAAAAAGGAACATTACTGGCATTATTTGAACATTTTATTTTCAGTGCACCGGTACAAACAATGAGCTAATTTTATGTTTCTTGATTCCTCCTAAACCTATCATTGTTTTGAAAACCCCAATAATATTGTCTCTGCTCTTGTGGGCATTCTCCAGTAATTTCCTTTCTTTTTCCAACACAGTATCTTAATACGTGTGACCTTAAGGTTGTTTGTTGCAGGCAGGTACCTGAGGCTCTGAGAGGTTTGGAGGGTCATGACTGTCACACAGAATAAACTCAAAGGAATCTTCAAACACTTCACCTCCTAAGTGACGATAGTAGATTGCAGCATTGAAGAGGTCTTTCTGAAGGAAGCTGTTGATGGGATACCCTGATATAAGCAAGTAACAATAAACAAAGTATGTTAATAGAACACGACTGAGTTAACTTATATTAACATTACCACTAGCTGCTGGGTGGTCTAGAAAATCCACACCAATTCACACAGATCTTGAGTTTCCTGTTCTATGTTTGGTACATGACCTGCGCTGAGATAACAGATTTCAGCCTTGGAACTCATTTCCCTGTTCACTGCAAACAGTATCAAGCAGGTGAGGGTTATGGATCACATTGATCCTTGGGTAAGCATGGAAATATTGTTGATTGGAGTAGGGGGTAGATCAGTAGAATTCTAAGGGGTTGGTGGGAAACATCATAAATCAAAAGTTGGGGGTTAGAAGAGGAAGGCAAGCAAAGAGTTCCTTATCCCAATAAGTATATATTTACATGGTTGGTTGCAGCCAATGTAGGTGTATTTCCCCAAAGGTAACACATCTTTCTAACAGTAGGGTCCTGAAGGAGGTATCCAATCCCTTATTAATCCCAGTGTAGTAAAGAGTTCCTTCCAACTCCCAATGGATGGGTATTTCCTGTCTGCCTGTTGTCTGTTATTAAATGGGCCTTTTGAATTTGAATTGGCCTTTGGGAAACTAACATTAGCCCAAAATAGAGAGGGAGGGAAACAAAAATTAGAATACATCTTGGCATCTGCTTTTTGTCAGGTGTTTTCCTGCTGAAGGCTTAGGAGGCGATTTGTCACCTGAGGAAAGGCCACTGTCTGACCAGATCCATGGGCCATGTGAACACATTTTTTGTCTGCTCTCTCTCCAAATGGCTCCTATATTGTCTGGTGGAATTATCGCATACTGGGAGGATTTCCATCTCTCCAAGTAAGATTGCTCACATTTTTTCAATCCAGGACAAAAAAATTTCAATCCAACAAATCTTATGGAGCGAAAATTTCCCCACCCCAGTTGTAAAAGGGATGTTTGTCCCTACACAGGCAACCTCCAACCTGTCCTAAATCTATAGTTAATCAGTCTTGATCAGAGTCATAGAATCAGAGGGATTTGGCAAGAAAACCAGGTATGTGCCAGCCGTCAGCCATACCTTTATACTAATCCTACATTAACCCCATTTTTTACATCCCCCACCTTCTAATCAACTCCCTCCAGGTTCTATCACTCACCTACACACACTAATTGCAATTTACAGCGGCCAATTAACCGACGAACAACATGTAACAGCTTTTTTCTGTTGTTGTTGGTGAACAGGTCAATTTAGGTATCAAGTGAGCTTAATGTTGTATACATCCACCAATTCTGGTTACTTTGGCAAAACAAAGATCATGTAGCCTTAATATGGCAATGAAATTTCACAGTTGTAGAATCGGGACTTTGAAGGTCAGCAAGGATTTGGGCATATTTTGGGGCCAGAGTAAAGAAGCAACCAATACTGCAAGTTTGAAAAGAAGAAAGTGACTGATGTTTTTAATCACCAAACCCAATTTAAAAGATACCTGTCAGACCAGGAGCTGTTCTTTTCATAAGTTCTCCAGCTTGTGGGGTCTTGGTGATTTTGAACAGGATGTAATCATCACTTGAGTCCATGTCTGAAGCTTGAAGCATGAACTTCTCTATCAGCATTTCCTGGTCCTCGCACAGTTCGAAGATAACGTTGTTAATAAGGAATGGAGGGCTGTCATCTTTGGGTAAGATTTTGATAGGGAATTTGTGTCGGGTGCTGTGAAGACTGTCAAAAATTCTGAATACAATGAAATCATTTACAGTGTCGCTGTCATCATGATGATAGCGGACAACACCAGCTTGGATGTCATTGACGGTAAACATAAAACCTTTTCCACCTGCAAAGAAGACAAATGATATAAGTTAGTCCACAAATTGGCTTACTTTATTGGATTAATATTACATCATACTTTACCTCAGGAATGAATTTTTTAAAAAGGGTTGTAACTAGAATTCTTAAAAGTTAAAGATTCTGCATCTCATTCTCTGCTCTCTTCTCTCTGCTAAATACTTGACCCAACATTGACTCACTGGTGATTACATGGAACTAAGGCAAGCCTGGGATGTCCCAGGTTTGACTTCTGGTTTATAAGATGTAGGAATGTCCTTGATCTATATTGGGAACAAAAATCAACCAAATCTCCTGGATATTTCAAGAGTAAGTTGTGAGATTCACTATGGGTAAGCAGTGTAGATATTCCAAAAGTCATCAGACTGAAACATTTATTCTGTTTCTCTCTCCACAGATGTTCCCTCGTCCACAGAGTATTGTTGTTCTTATATTAGACCTTAGTTGTCTGTTATTAAACGGGCCTTTTGAATTTGAATTACCTTTGGGAAAGTAACATTAGCCCAAAATAGAGATGGAGGGAAACAAAAATTAGAATCCACCTTGACATCCGCTTTTCTTCAGGTGTTTTAGCTTCAGTGGTCAAATTATTGTATTTTATAGCTGCAAAGAGTTAACATTTGCTACCGCATTGACTGTTAGCATTTAGTTCCCTCATTGCTTGAAATCTCTCAAGTTCAATACATTTAAGATGGAATTTATTAAGATTTTGAGTGTATGGCAGTTAAATGCAACAGATCAAGTTTATTGATCATTGTAGGAGCAAACAAGAAAGGCAACATGGAGTTGGTGTCTGAACAATGGGCCATTTATTGAAACTAGTGCACACCAGGAGACCAGACAAAGTTGATCTATCCAATTACAATTTCGGGACAGCCTTATAGACTTCTCCATGTATGTGATTACACAGAAAACTTAATTAATTAAGTTTTGATTGGTATACTTCTCTGTTTATATCATTACACAGAAAACTTAATTATCTAAGTTTTGATTATTATATTGCTCAGATTACATCATTACACAGAAAATTCAATCAACAGTAAAACTTGGTTTTGGTTACGGAATAGAACGCTTAAGTATCCATAAGTCTAACTTATTTAACAGCAAACCTAAGTTTCGGCCACAACAATAGTGGCATGCTATAATATAATCATTAAGCCTCTGTATCTTGGTGTAGGTACAGCTGCATTCTATCTCTCTATTGCTGAACTCTTATCAGTGGTTCCCTGTTACCACATCAACAACATCCTTATTTTATGTTACTAACCCTCTCTATTCCTACCCTAACAGTAATCATTATATAGCTGAATGATACTTGGCAGAGGAACTCCAACCCACAAACTGGGAACTGCAGTCAGCGACTTGACAGTGTTGCATCATCTTATCATTTTATTCTTGTAATGAACACTCTGGCTGATTCCACTTTGGAATAGGAATGTGAAGCCACATCCCATAATTTAAAAATCTGAATCAATCATTTATTAAACAGGGAAAAGAACTGCCTCAGTGTTGAGTATCTGGGAGTCCATTCACTGGACTCTTACTCTTCGGTAAAAGGACATTAACCTCTTACTGTTAACCGTCCATGTTGCAAGCCATCCACAGTAACCAAACGAACTGCAGTGAGGTCATCATTGTCCACAACTTGAAACTGCTCCCATGTGATCGGTCGAGACTGACCTTCCAATAGATCAAGTCCTGCAAAACAGAAGTCAGAACATAGCGAGTGTTAGTTTTTTATTATCATTGCCGAAAGTGGTGACTTTGTGGATTGCGAAATGCTTACACATGTATATGAATCCAGTCGTAATTTCAGGTTCTTAAGGAGTTATTAAGTCTTCAGTAGATGGGGAAATATCTTCACATGAGGACAAAACTATTAGACTTAAAGGAAAAAACTTCCAAATGGTACAGACCACTGAATAAATTACCAAATCATTTTCAGGTGGAAAGAACTGAAAAAAGAGGAAAGGGAATTGAGAGAAAAATCTTAACATTTAGCAATAATTTTTTTATTGTAACCAGCAGATACCAATGATGCATAGGAAGCACAATTGTTATGCCAGTGAAGAGGATATTTTATTGAATATACTTATTCATTTTTTAGGATCTGGTCATTGCTGATAAAGCCAGCATTTATTGCCTACCAAATTACCATTGATATTGTGGTGTCGAGCTGCCTTGAACAGCAGCACCCCTTCAGGGTAGTCCCACAGGTGGGTAGGGAGTTCCAGGCTTTAGACCCAACAATGATGAAAGACCAGCAATATGTTTTCAAGCCAGATGGTGTGTGATTTGCAGGAAAACCTGCAGGTGGTGATATCCCATGCCCTTGCTGCCTTTGTCCTTCTTGACGTTAGAAGTTAAGGGTTTTGGGGGGGGGGGGCGGGGGGTCTGCTTTCAGAGTAGCCTGGATGACTAACGACTAACTGCAGTGCGTTTTGCAGATGGTACATACTGCAGCCACTGCACAATGGTGAGATAGGGAATGATGAGGCAGCAATCAAGCCAGCTGCTTTGTTCTGGGTGGTGTTAGCTTCTTGAGAATTGTTGGAGCTTCACTTATCCAAGCAAATGGAGATATGTGCCTTGTAGATGTTGGAGAAGTTTTGGCATATTAGGATGTGAGTGCTGGTTATAGGATACCCAGCCAAGTGTTCTTATTGCCACAATATTCGTGCAACTTGTCAAGTTGAGTTTCCAGTTGATAGTGGGTGACTCAGTGATGGTAATCTGTTTTAATCACAAAGGTAGGTGGTTAGACTCTGTTGTTTGAGCAAGTCATGAGCTAGCACTTAGTGCAACCTACATCACTTGCCACTTATCAGACATGCTATGTTGTTTAGGTCTTGCTGCTTGCAGGCATGAACTGCTTAATTTGATGAGGAGTTGCAAATGGAATTGAACACTGGGCAAACATTGGCAAATATCTTTACTTCTGACCTTATGAATGGAATAAAGGTCATTGATGAAGCAGCTGAAGACTGTTGGGTCTAGGACACTGTGCTGAGTGACTCTTGCAGTGATGTCCTGGGGCTGATATCAACACACACAACGTTGATCCAATGTGCTGTTTTAAAAATTTGATTCACAAGAAGTTCAATAAGCAAAGTACATACAATTGGGACCTGAATCATTTAGCCCTCCTGCAAATTCTTGATTAAGGCAAGGATTGTAAAGCAATGACTGTTAACAGAAGGGTAATTGGTCTCAGGGTTAATTGCAGTTTAATGTTGCCTCTCGTAAAATTGACATCCATGATCTCTATACAATGTCAGATTTTTAATTTATCTTGCATGCCCCTTTCCTTTCAACTTCTTGCTTGTTTTCTGAAGTCTATTATGCTCAAATTATCAAGTGCATTTTCCTATTCTTTTTGAAATCATTTGGTCCATTTTCTTTAGATTTTTTATATATTAAAATAATGCAAAAATCAAAACACTTTTAAATTTGCAATATACCTGGCCTTAATAATCCTCAACCATAAGTTTAGAAACGAATACTTCACAAATGGGATTTGCTATAATCATTAACATTGGCATGTTTTAACATCAAACCCTTGGACGAACTATGTCTAAACTGACCAGAGGCTTGTTTGAATATAATTGAGCCAAATTAATCTTGCTTGTAACTTTTTGTGAACTAAGTCTTTCAGTCAGAAAATCTCTTTCCAGTTTGTATTCAGTTTATCAGAATCAAACTCACCCATGTTCCAGGAAACTCTGGGAGCATTGGTATCAGTTGTCCTTACTGCGATGTGTACCATGATTGGTGCACTGTTCCTGAAGTAGAAATCATGAACTTCAAATTCTACCTGTTACAAAAATACAATTGAGATCAATGCAAATGAGAGAAAAATCTGAAACTATGCAAAAGTAAAGCTTATCAGCCTTGTACATTGTTTCGTAAACTAGAAAACCATGAAGATGAAAATGGCTGTTAATGCAAACACTTGCCGCTTCCAAAGTCCGAGCGATTGTAAAGAAACCAAGCAAAAAACATTATATCCATGGCACAATTAACATGATTTAAATCCAAAAATTTTACACTACATTTAATATATTTAAACACATGAAGTTGAAATAGAATTGACACTGGCATCCCCCAGTGCACATTTTCATCAGCCAAGCTTCTGTACCAGTTAGAAGCACTTGTAAAGTTTATTCTTACATTTGGAAGTTAGTTACATGCTACAAATGTAATAAATTTTGGGCACATCACAAATTTATTCTCAGTCATATCAGTAGTGTGATTGGACCCTCGGAGCCCTCTGTTCTTGGTATAAACCAATAACATTCATACCTGAATGCTACCAGATTGAGACAACATTCAGACCAGTAATGTTCCCACAGGGACCACCTCCAGCAAGAGAGATAGAACCATCTACCCATGATTGTGTGGCTAAGCACAGCTCCAATGCCATATACAAATTTGCCAACAGCACTACTGTTGTTGGAAGAATCGCAGGTGGCGATGAGTCAGCTTAATGGAGCAAAATAGGAGACCTGGTTGAGTGGTGCTGCAACAACAACCTCTTGCTCAATGTCAGCAAAACTGAAAAGCAGATTGTTGATTTCAGGAAGGGGAAGGAGGGTGAACTTGCACCAGTCCACATTGGGGGAGAGAGTCAAAAGCTTTAAATTCCTAGGTGTTAACATATCGGATGTCCTGTCCTGGGCCCAGCAATTATAAGGAAAGTATCCTGACTGTTTGAATCATGGTCTGGTACGGCAATTCGAATGTGTAGGAACGTAAGAAGTGGCAGAAAGAAATGGACTCTGTCCAATACATCACGGGCACGTCCCTTCCCACCATCGGTAGTTTCTACAGGAGGCGCTGCCTCAAGAAGGCAACATCCATTTTCAAAAATCCCCACCATCTGGACTATGCCACCTTTTCACAATTGCCATCGGGCAGGACGTACAGAAGCCTGAAGTCCCACACCACCGGGTTCAAGAACAGCTACTTCCCTTCAACCATTTGGTTCTTGAATCAACTGGCAAAATCCTAATCACTACAGTTTATCAACACCATGACCACTTAGATCACTTTGCACTAAAATGGACTGTGTTTATTTGTTCTAATTGTGTTCTTTCTTGTAAAATTGTGTATTATTTATGTTTAATTTATGTTTTTCTTGTGAATGTTGTGTATCTGATGCTATGTGCCTGTGATGCTGTTGCAAATAATTTTTTCATTGCTCCTGTGCACATATGTACTTGTGCCTATGACAATAAACCCAACTTTGACTTTGACCTTCAATGGCATTACCATTATCAGGTGTCCCATCCTGGAAGTAATGTTTGACTAGAAACTCAGCTGAATAGGCTACATAAATAATGTGCTGATAGAGCAGGTTAGAAGCCGGATATCCTGCAGCAAGTGAATCATCTACTAACACCCTAACTGACTGAGGCAGTTGGGCAGCAGTGAGGAGAAAGTTGGAGGGGCTGTTGAAAGAATACAAATGTGGTTATTTTATGAGAGAACAGGTGAACCGTGCACCACACAGCCACTGCCTTAGAAGTCTCAGTAATTTGTTGGAGGACAGTGTGCTCAAATGCTGTGACACCTTAGAACTTCTTTGAATGCTAGAACCCAGAACACTGGTGGCAGCAGACAAAACCAGAGCTGCAAACTGGATTAGCTTGGCAGAAGCCTGAGCTCCTACCACTGCTGTGCCTGGCTTTTGCTTGTACTGCACTGGAGGGTGAGACCTCATCCAAGACACACTACACGTGTCTGCAGATATTGGAGTGGATCAGTCTGGCTTCCTCTGATGTTAGTAAATGTGATTTACTAACATCACAATATCAAGGTCATTCTGCTCATTGTATCTATGCCAACAGAGCAATCCCATCAGTCCCATTTCGCCTCTGCTTATTTCCCTGTAGCTTTGCACGCTATTTCCTCTTACATGCCCCTTTGATTCTTTCACTGTTTACCTACACCAAGGGGTAATTTACAGTAGCTGGTTAACCCACCAGCATGCCTTTGGGATGTGAGAAGAAATAGGAGGATCTGGCAGACCACCATACAGTAACCTGAGGTCAGTGTCGAACCCAAAAGATGATGTGAAACCATCTTTTCTACATTTACTCCAATGAGCCCTTTCCTGACCTCAAGGTCAGGAAAGGGCTCCTGACATGACCAGGAAATGACCTCCTGACATCATGCCTCAATCTTTTCTTTTCTAGCTTTGAACTTCTGATAAGTTCAGAGAAATCAATCCAGACAGAGTGGAGATTCAAGAGGAAAAGAACTTCCAATTTGACTCACAACTTTTTCCCCATTAAAATTTCTAGAAGGTATATTAGGAAACAAATTTAAATTACTCTCGATGAAAAATATTTCTACATTGCATGCGAAGAAATAGATCTCATGAAATGCACATTTACGGGCTCATAATTAAAGGAGAAGGCAGCTGATATGCATAGTGAGATATACAAGGTCGTACCTGCGATTGAGAAGTACTTTATTCATTTAGTTTCTTAAGCAACTCATTACCATGATGATATATCGCATCACATACCTCATAGTTCCTTCTCTCAGTGTGGCTGCTGTTTGGTGGTTGAAATGCTATCAGCAGCTCATTCAGGTCAGCCCAGGTGAATGACATGATTGGTTTGGTATGGTCAGATAAATGAGTTATGAAACCCTCCTGAGGTGGTTTGGTGATATTGAACACAAGCTGGGACTTCGGAGTCTCACTGTCTTCCCCATCCAAGGTCCCTGTGGTTATGGAGGTCAGGATGAACTGGTCTACTTCCAGGATGAACATAGCCATAAAACTCGCTTTGGGAGGCTGGTTGGGAAAGCCATTTGTGATTCTGACTGGAATCCAGGCATTCTCTGTCTACAAGAGAAAAGGAGGGAAATACAAAGTTATAGACTGATACAGCACAGACACCAATGAGACCACGTTGACCACCAAGCACCCATTTACACTAACCCTACACTAATCCCTTTTAGACCTGATAGAAGTTCATAAGATTATGAGAGACATAGATAGAGTAGACAGCTGGTATTTTTTTCCCCAGCATCAATATGTCTAATACTCAAGAGCATGCACTTAAGGTGAGAGGAAGTAAGTTCAAAGGAGATGTATGGGGCAATTTGTTTTTACACAGAGAGCGGTAGGGGCCTGGAATGCACTGCCAGGGGTGGTAGTAGAAGCAAATACGATAGAGGGATTTAAAAGGCTCTTAAATAGGCACATGAATGTGCAGAGTATGGAGGGATATGGGCATTGTGTAGGCAAAAAGGATTAGTTTAGTTCGGCGTTTAATTACTAATTTAATTAGTTTGGCACAATATCGTGGGCTGAAGATCCTGTTCCTGTGCTGCACTGTTCTATGTTCTATGTCCTAATCCCATTTTATTCTCCCCACATTCCCATAAACCTCTCTCGATTCCACCTCTCACCTATACATGAGGGAAATATACAGTAGCCAATTAATCTACAACCCACACATCTTTGTGATGTGGGAGGAAACCAGAGCACCCAGGTGAAACACACGCAGTCACTAGGAGAATGGGTAAACTCCACACAGACAGCACCCAAGGTGGGGACTGAATCCACAACACTGGTGCTGTGAGGCAGCGGCTCTACTTGCTACACCACAGTGCCACTGCCAACATTGTTGATACAAAACTTTGCATCTTTTTTTGAAAATTTTCAGACTATAACTCATACCTTAATTTAGAAAATAATCTGTATTTAATCTATCAACATTAATTTACACAGTCACACATATAAAGCAGAATATCAACTTCTAATTCCAGATTTATGCAGTTGTTCAAATAAAAGCTCAGACTACCTTAGTTATAATGTATAAGCACACTTTCATTTTTAGATTGGCTTGTGACAAAATTTACTGTGGTTGGAAGGATGTGGATAATGAATCTAGCATGTCCCATTAGGTTCCGTATTCCTTATTCATCTAGCTTTAGGTAGTGTGTCAGGTGGTATGGTCACCTCATTGCTTCTATGCTTCAGTGTACACTGCCATGGAAACAGGAATGAGCTACACTGGTGGGAAAATGGAGCTGTGACTTTCAGACAGACTGGGTAACTGAAGTCCAAGAACAGCTCTGTTTGTTTTTTTTAATGAGTTTTATTTCCATATTAGAAGTATTAACACTTCCAACAATGTCCTGAATATACAACTACCTTAAAAAGTATAAGTAACAAACACTAGCACTCTAAAATTGCAAAATGATTATTGTAAAATGCATGCAACTACTGCACCATTAACCTCGAAGGAAGTGCACTGCTGATTTTGGACGGATACATGTGAGTCATGGGGAGCTCAAACACGGTGTGAGTAGCTGAACTGGGAGCTCTTCGTGGACTGCCCTTTGGAACTTTCTATATCCATTGTTGCAGCTCAGAGAGCAGTTAGTCACATGGCACAATCCTTAAAGGGCCAAATGCCTTAAGGCAACAATTATTGTTCACAAGTAATATATAATTATCTTAACAATTATGTGGTCCATTTTGAGAAATACAAATTTAAAAAGGTACTGTTCCTTGATTTATTGATTCTTTTTCCCCTTGACGTTGTTTGCTTCACTTAATATTCCTCTCCAAAAAGAGATGGGTCCTGAACAGCTGAATAGTTGATGATGACCCCCTATTTTTCCTCAGGTGGCAGTGCAGACTTTGAGAACAGATAGTTAATCTTTCATGCTTATGATCCAGTGGGGCATTGGACAATGCAAGTCAGAAGTTCAAGTATCCAGGTTTCATTTATTAATCTTGATTATTTTTGATATGTTCATTGGATTTTCATGCCAGTATACAATCCCTTCCTCAATTGTTGCTGAAAAGGTAGTGGTGAGAAAATGATTGCAGTCGTAATAAAGTGACTCAGCGATGGCAAAGGAATGGGGGTATATTTCCAGGTCAGAATGGAACGTGTCGTGGGGAAAACCTGAAGGTGGTGGTGCTCTTATCACCTTGAAGCCTTGTTCTTTGAGGTATTAGAGGCTGAAGGTTTGCAAGTTACTGTGGGAGAAGCTTTGAGGAGGTGTTCTTTGTTGTTGCAACCACAGTACATCAGTTGTGAAGGGCAGAAGCCAGAATAAAAAGGTGTGGGGAGAACGGGGAGAACGAGAAGCACAAGCTGGCAGGTAATAGATGAATAAAGATGAAAGGGAATGATGTAAGAAGCTGAGAGGTGATACAGGCAAAGGGCTAGAGAAGAAGAATCCAATAGGAGAGGGCAGTAGACCATGGAATAAAGGGAAGGAGGTGGGGAACCAGAGGGAGGTGATGAGCAGGTCAAATTCACCATTTTTTATTGAAACATAGCAGCCTAATGTGCAGGTAAGTCTTTCATTGCACCTGTGTATACAGGTGCTTGTGCATATGACAATAAACTCGACTTTGACTTTGATTTTGACAAATATAGGGCTGGGACTCTTCTTGCAGAATGTAGCCTGGCTACCCTTCCCAAAGCCAACAAGACACAACTATATACGTCATGGAAGTGGATCAGTTTGTGTGTTTATTATGAGAAAACATTCAGGTTGAGTTGGGTTGGGCCATACCACGCCAGCTGGCACACGTCAAACCAGAGTTAGAAGGCCAGAAAAGCATTAAAGACATTAGTGAATGTATCAGAGCTGAGCTGAGCTGATCTAAAGAAGAGAACTGTCTTGTTTGTCTTTTCTGTTGCTGAAAATATCTGGATTAGAAATGGCGCCATTTTGTGCATGTTTCTCAGACACTAGTTACAAAGATAACAGGCAAGCAGAAAGGCAAAACTCAGATGCATCTGCCTGGAGGCTGTGCTTCTTCTCCCTGAGTACAAACAGAAGCTGAAACGTGAGGGTCCAGTACAGAAAGTCATACAGTGTTGGTCTGAGGAAATAGATGAGCTTTGTGACTGCTTTGAGTTGGTAGACTGGGCCACGTCCAAAGATGCAGCAACCAGCCTAGATGAGAATGTCAACACTATCACAGCCTTTATCAGCAAGTGCGTAGAGGACTGTGTACTAACGAGGTCAATCTGGGTGTTTCCAAAACCTGAAACCATGGATGAACCGGGAGATTCACTCCCTACTGAAGTCCAGGACTGCACCATTCAAATCAGGATAACCCTGACCTATGCAGGAAATTGTGATACAACTTCCGTAAAGCTTTCAGGGATGTTAAGAGACAATACCAGTCCAAAATCAAGTCCCAGACCAGCCGTCAGTTGTGGCAGGGCTTATTCTATTATTCTATAATGTGCTACAAAATGAAATCGGGGAGCATCGTCGCCAACAGCGCATCCCTTCCTGATGAGCTTAACACATTCCATGCGCGTTTTGAACAGAAGGGGAATGGAATGTCACTACCCACCCCGATGCTTCAATGCACCTCAACCCACAGTCACTGATATAGAGTCACAGTTTTACAGCATGGAAACAGGCCCTTTGGCCCAGTTCATCCATGCTATCTGTGTTGCCCAGCAAGCAAGTCCCATTCGCCCGCATTTGGCCCATAACCCCCTAAACCTCTCCTATCCATGTACTTATCTAGATGGCTTTTAAATGTTGCTGATGTGCCCGCCTCAACCACTATTTCTGGCAGCTCATTCCAAATATGCACCACCCTTTACATGAAGGAGCTGCCCCTGATGTCCCTTTTAAATCTCTCACCTCTGATCTTAAACCTATGCCCTCCTGTTTTTAGCACCTCCTCCCTGAGAAAAAGACTATGTGCTTTCACCCTGTCTATGCCCCTCATGATCTTATATACCTCTATTGCAGATGTTAGATCAGTCTTGTGTAAAGTGAACCCACAGAAAGGATCCAGCCCAGCTGGTGTCCCTAGTCATGTCCTTAGATCCTGGGCAGATCAGCTGGTGGGGGTATTTGCAAATATTTTTACCCTCTCCTTACTTCAATCTGAGGTTCCCACCTGCTTTAAGAAGACCACTATCATCCTGGTACCTAAGAAAAACAAGATGACGTGCCTAATGACTACCTCCTAGAAGCTCTGACATTCACCATCATGAAGTGCTTCGAGAGGCTGGTCATGGTACACATCAATCCCAGCTTCCGAGGCAACCTCAACCCACTGCAATTCGCCTACCGCTGAACCAGGTCCACGACTGAGACTGTCTCCTAGGTCCTACGCTCATCTCTGGAGCATCTGGATAGAAAAGACACCTAAGTTAGACTATTGTTTATTGACTACTGCTCCACCTTCAATACTATAATTCCAAGCAAACTCATCTCCAAACTCCTGGACCTGGAACTTAACACCTCCCTTTGCAAATGGATCCTTGACCAACAGACCACAATCAGTAGGGATAGGCAGCAACACCTCCGCCATGATTATCCTCAACACTGGTGCCCCACAAGGTTCCGTCCTCAGCCCCCTACTTTACTCACCACTGCATGGCCAGATTCTGCTCTAACTAAATCTACAAGTTTGCAGATGACACCACCATTGTGGGCCCAATCTCAAATAATGATGAGTCAGAGTACAGGAATGAAATAGAGAGCCTAGTGACATGGTGTCATGACAACAACCTTTCCCTCAATGTCAGCAAAACAAAACAGGAAGGGGGGGTGCACACGCTCCTGTTTATGTCAACGGTGCTGAGGTCAAATGGTTCCAAGGAATGAACATCACCAATAGTCTGTCCTGGTCCAACCACATGGACACTAAGGCCAAGAATGCACGCCAGTGCCTCTACTTCCTCAGGAGGGTAAGGAAATTTTGTATGTCCCCTTGAACCTTCACCAATTTTTATGGATGCATGATTGAAAGTATCTTATCTGGATGCATCACCCCCTGGTTTGGTAACTGCTCTGCCCATGACCCCACAAGGTACTGCAGAGTGTTGTGATACATCTCAGCACATCACGGAAACCAGTTTCCCCTCCATGGACTCTGTCTGCACTTCCCGCTGCCTCGATAAAGCAGCCAGTATAATCAAAGTTTCCACCAACCCCAGACATTCTGTCTTCTCCCCCTCTCCCATCAGGCAGGAGAATAAAAACCTGAAAACAGGTACCACCAGGTTCAAGAACAGATTCTATCCCACTGTAATAAGACTATTGAATGGACTGCTTTTACGATAAGATGGATTCTTGACCTCACATATACCTCGTCATGGCCTTCCACCTTATTGTCTGCCTGCACTTAATCTGTAACACTTTATTCTGCATTCAGTTATTGTTTTCTCTTATACTACTGCAATGCACTGATGTGATGAAATGATCTGTATGGATGTCATGCAAAACAAAGTTTTTCACTGTACCTTGGTACCTGTGACAATAATAAACCAATTTACCAACTGTGGAACTGCCCTATAAAAGAAGAGGTCTATTTTATTAGCAATAAAAGGAGGAATTAGGGTTGTTACAATGGAAGGTAGGGACTCAAATGCATATTGGAGGTCCACACTCCAAGAATGAAAAGGTCTGCAACAAAGAAGATAATTAATGACTGAATGTGGAGCCTGAAGTGTTAGGAATTCTGCTTCCAGCCTCACATTTAACCATCCTCCCCCATTACAGCATTCGTCCAACTCTATTGTAATGGAATCCAAGGCTTAATATTCAAGGATCCTTGGCCCTCTGTGTCTTGATGCACAGTATCTATTCCTCTCTGAATGCCCAAAATGAGCACTCATGAATTTCTAGACCCTAAAGGACTGAATGCTTTGTTTTATTTATCATGTTGTGAGGTTCACTTGGAAAGGTCACTAAAGCACAGAGAAGTTACAGGCCCTCCCCAGGTTATGAATGCCCGGTTTACGTACAGCCCATACATCTGAACGAGCATTTGGGACACCGGCAGTGTGGATTT
Organism: Pristis pectinata; assembly: GCF_009764475.1. Classification (NCBI taxonomy): domain Eukaryota; kingdom Metazoa; phylum Chordata; class Chondrichthyes; order Rhinopristiformes; family Pristidae; genus Pristis; species Pristis pectinata. The sequence continues at coordinate 37,357,234 of NC_067411.1, forward strand.
GCCAACAGCTGCAGGGCTGCAGGCATTTTCCACCATGTATAAACTCCGCTCGCGGCTGCATTTCTGACTTGAGAACTGTTCGGTTTATGAACAGTTCTCAGGAACAGAACCCTCTTGTAACATGGGGAAAACCTTATTGGCTGATATGAGAAACAAGTAAGTATAAGAGTTGTTCAATGGAAAGAAATAGCTTCTCCAAAATTCCTTTATGCATCACCTAATAATGTGCATCTTTAAAGAGAGAGTTTACCCTACATTCTTCATGAAGGCAGAGTCCGGGCAAGTTTCTCTTCACTGGGAAGGCAGTGAACTATAAAGCTGATGGAGACACACAGTGAATGATTAACTGTTACCCAAATCAAAACTGCAACTATTGCTATTATTCATCTGCTTTTGCAGACAAAATATTATAAAAGACAAACCTTCAGAGAAATAAGTGTACCTTGTGCACGTTTTTGCTTCTGCTGTCGATCAGTTGCAATGTCATAGCGATGTAATCAACATCAGGAGAAGGGGGGCTGAGGTGATGGTAGCGAAGACCCATTGTGAGAAACTCATCACAGCTTACTTTAAAAGTGTGGACTTCCTTCAAATCTTCCTGGCTTCCCTCTAGGTTCCACTCTGATGGAAAATACAGTGTTCTGATAAATATGGTGATTAAAATCCATACCTTTCAAGCTTGGTAGTTCTGAAGGAAAATGCTTAAACAACAGGGGAGGAGCTTAAGAACAAATCCTCCAGCTTGCTATGTTTGAATGATAATATTATCTTAGTTATTTGCGTAACTGCAGAGATTAATGATAACACTGGAATGTAGGGGCTCAAATGCATATTGGAGGTCCACACTCCAAGAATGAAAAGGTCTGCAACAAAGAAGATAATTATTGACTGAATGTGAAGCCTGAAGTGTCAGGAATTCTGCAAGAATGAAATCAAAACAGAAATTAGAAATATACAACAGATTAGTTGAAAAAAAGAAAAACTGCACTTCAATGTGGCAGACTGAAATGAGTATTTTATTTCCCACCTTCTTCTCTATTTGGGTAGAACCACATGGCATTTCGATTCTAAGGCGAATAAAAAGATGTCGATACTGGGGGGGAAACAGAAATATGAAAAATGGTCACTGATAAATCCCCTGTGGAACCTCGGAGAAATTTCTTTCTCTGTGGATTGGCTAGAATGTGTATTTCATTGCCATAAGGAGTAGTTAGAATGAATATCTTAGATGCATATCAGAGGAAGCTAAATAAACAAAGCAGTCAAAGGAACAGAGCAATTTTCTAAGAGTTCTGGCTAGATGCAGTGGAACAGTTTTCGTCACACAAACTGGGCCATGAACCCAACTGGGTGTTTGGCTGGAGGGACTGGTAGCAAAGGAGAAGGGATTAGAGACATTTCAACATGTAGGCATGTGCATGTACGTAAGAACAAAAAAAAAAGAAAGCTTGTATTTCTGTGTGTGCATGGTGAGGTAAGGAGGGAGGGACTGAGGGCACTTTGGTACCGGTGTAGAGGTGATGATCAGGAATGACTTCATACCTGACCATGAGTATGAGAGGAAAAGTGAATTGTATCAAAAATGTTGAGGTGACAGCGAGGGGGAAACAGGGGTTTGCAAGTTAGGCAATAAATTGGGAATGAGGCGATGGGGTATAATAGACTTGAGGGGCTGGGTGCAAGTTGCGAGGGGCTTGTGGTGATAGATTTAATACCAGGGGTGTCATGCAAGGATTTAGGTAAGTAGTTTCCTTACTTGCAGTGTCCCAGCCTAGCATTGTGTTGTTTAGACCATGTTTCCCTGGAATGCCCAATGGCAATATACCCACAACAATTGGTCCATAACTCTGGAATGCTTTGGAAGGATTATTGCATTGGGACTGACGTCATCCCATACTCCCCAAGGCAGAAATTGCTTTGGAGGTCCTAAGACACTGAATGCACTCCAGAAGCACCTGGTTAATTTTTCAGAGAGACATGGAACAATTTGGAAATGGAAATTGGAGTGCTTCCTCATGGAAAAAGAGCAAATCAATTCTCAATTGGACCAAACTGAAAAAGAAGCAGTTTGCAGTTTGGAAGCAAACATATTTTGACAGGTAACTTGAAGCAGGGTGCTTCAAGCTATGATGAATCAAGAATGGCCTGATTTCTTGTGTTATACTCTATGTAATTTAGTTCTCTGTGCTCCTAACAATTTTCATGTTAAATAGCCATGAGTCACTGTAGCTCACTCAAGGAGGTGGATGCTGTTGTACCATAGATCTATACACCAATAAAGGTAAGAGGCCAGAAAACTATAGAGAGCAAACTCACTATTGTTGATATTAATGAGAGTTAAATTCATGCCTCATTGGAAAAAATATAGCAATTTTCATGTGAACTAAGACATAAATTTGACAGGAAATGTCAGTTTAAAATGGGATACCACAAACAACCACTCCAAAGAATGAACTACTCTTCATATCAGACATAAGTTCAATGATCATTGACAAAATTGCTCTCCCACAGAATGTAGAGAAGTGGGATCAGGCACAAAATACAATTTCTATCTGTTAAACAACTTCAGAAGAAGGAAAATGCATTTATTGGGCTGGTTCCAAAAGGGAATTTCATTCATTGAGAAGCATGTGATGAACAGTGCAAGAGGGATGATGGAACATGGCTACTGTGGAGCATAACTGCTAGCATAGACCTGTTGGGCCAAATGGCAAGGTGCTGTAAGTTCTCTGTACTTCTTTTTAAATCCTAGTCCTAAGGAAGTTAGGGCTACTAAGTCGTATTATCTGTTTTAAATCATAATTCTTTGCAGAAGAATTTTTCCTTTTGTTATTGGTACTAAATGCATGCCAGTATATAAGTCATTCTTTAAGTATATTAAGGGAAAAGAGGGTGACTAGGGAGAGAATAGGGCCCCTCAAAGACCAAGACAGAAATCTATGTGTGGAGCTGCAGGAGATGGGCAGAGTTCTCAATGATTATTTCTCCTCTGTTTTTACCATGAAGAAAGATTTAAGACTTGGGAATCTGGCAAAGTTAATGGAGATGTTTTGGGAGCAGTTCATATTACAATAGAAGAGGTGTTGCATGTGTTAAAATGCATGAAGGTAGACAAATCTCCAGGACTGGACAAGGTATATTCAAGAACTCTATGGGAAGGTAGAGAAGAAATTATGGGAGCCCTGGCCATCACTATCATCTGGTGAGGTGCCAGAAGACTGGAGGATAGCAAATATTGTGCCTATATTTAAGAAGGGCTATAAGGATAGACCTGGTACTTATAGACCCATTAGCCTAACATCCATGGCAAGTAAGTTGCTGGAAAGCATTCTGAGGGATTAGATATACCTACATTTGGATAGACAGGGTTGATTAGGGGTAGCCAGCATGGCTTTGTGCATGAGACATCTTGTCTTACAATATGATTGAGTTTTTTGATGAAGTGACGAGGATGGTTGATAAGGGGAGGGTGGTAGACATAGTATATATGGATTTCAGTAAGGTTTTTGATAAGGTTCCACATGGTAGTCCGCTCTGGAAGTACGTGGACAGGTATATGGATAACAAGAGTTCAGAGGGATATGGGCCAAGTGCTGGGAAATGGGATTAGCTTGAATATACATCTTGGTCTGCATGGACAAGTATGGGCCAAAGGGCCTTTTTCCATGCTGTACAACTCTATGATTCTATGATTGTACTCACTTCTACACATTCAGATCCATTGGAACTAAAAATGTAGAAGTGAGTACAACAGGAGATTAATGCAAGTAGTGCTTTCAAGTTAATATGAACTTTTCCCCCAACCCTGTAAAGAAAGATATTATCTTTCCATTATGGTTCTATTTCAGGTTAAAGACCATTCATAACATAACAGTGAAAGGAAGCTTACTTGATTTCTGCCTTACAAAGCCAGGGTGGTCCCCACGAGCCTGTTCCGTAGAGATCTCCCCCATGACTAGATGTCCATGTGCTGGAAGTAACATCTCCTGACTAGCCACTCGCACAATGCAGTCCAGATTCATCGACTTATCATAGTCAAACAAAAGCACATTTCTGTCAATTGGATTAGATAAACTATAAAACTCAGGGACTTCCAATGATGTTGCACCCAGCTGGATGATGTTACAGTCTGAGTCAAGTAACCGAACTTGGAGGGTGAATGTTTCTGTGTAGGTTTCATTCTCTGTAAACCTGCACAAAAAAACACAGGCAATACTCAACTCTGGAACAATTAAAGATTTTTTCAAGGACAATAACAGGCCACTTTGCCGGTGCAGGTAACCTCAAGTCAAGACAAGTCGAGTTTATTGTCAGGTGCATAAGTATGGTGAGGTGCAGGTACAATGAAAAATTTCCTTGCAACAGCATCATAGGCATGTAAATTCAGACAACAACACACAAAACATGATTTATACATAAATTATACATAAATTACACAAGACAGTGAAGAAAAAAGGACTGCAAAAACAGTTATGAGTATTAAAAAAAGACAATCAGAGACAAGTCTAGGGTAGTGCAATCAGAATCAGGTTTATTATCATTGACATATGTTGTGAAATTTGTTGTTTTGCGGCAGCAGTACAGAGCAAGACATAAAAATTACTATAAGTTACAAAAATTAATGAATAGTGCAAAAGAGGAATAATGAGGTAGTATTCACGGGTTCATGAACTGTTCAGAAATCGGATGGTGGAGGGGAGGAAGCTGTTCCTGAAACATTGAGTGTGGGTCTTCAGGCTCCTGTACCTCCTCCCCGATGGTAGTAACATGAAGGGGTCACGTCCCAGGTGGTGAGGGTCCTTAATGATGGATGCTGCCTTCTTGAGGCAGAGCCTCTCAAAGATGTCCTCGATGATGGGGAGGGTTGTGCCTGTGATGGAGCTGGCTGAGTCTACAACCCTCTGCAGCCTCTTTCAATCCTGCACATTGGAGCCTCCATACAAGACGGTGATGCAACCAGTCGGAGTACTCTCTACCATACATCTGTAGAAATTTGCAAGAGCCTTTGGTGACAAACCAAATCTCCTCAAACTCCAAATGAAGTAGAGCCACTGGCATGCCTTCTTCACGATTGCATCAATGTGTTGGGCCCAAGATAGATCCTCAGAGATGTTGACGCTCAGGAACTTGAAGCTGCTCGCCCTTTCCACCACTGATTCCTCAATGAAGATGATGTGTGTTCTCCTAACTTCCCCTTCCTGAAGTCCACAGTCAATTCCTTGGTCTTGCTGATGCTGAGTTCGAGGTTGTTGTTGTGACACCACTCAACCAGCTGATCTATCTCACTCATGTACACCTCCTCATCGCCATCTGAGATTCCGCCAACAACAGTGGTGTCATCAGCGAATTTATAGATGGCATTTGAGCTGTGCCTGCCCACACATTTATGAGGGTAGAGAGGGTAAAGCAGTGGGCTAAGCATGCATCTTTGAGGTGTGCCTGTGTTGATTGTCAGCGAGGAGGAGATGTTACTATCGATCCGCACTGACTGTAGTCTCCTGATAAGAAAGTCAAGGATCTAGTTGCAGAGGGAGATACAGAGGTCCAGGTTTTGAAGCTTGTTGATTAGTACTGAGGAGATGATGGCGTTGAACACCAAGCTGTAATCAATAAACAGCAGCCTGACATATGTTTTGCTGTTGTCTAGGTGCTCCAAAGCCGAGTGGAGAGCCGGTGAGATTGTGCCTGCTGTAGACCTGCTGTGGCAGTAGGTGAATTGCAGTGGGTCCAGGTCCTTGCTCAGGCAGGGGTTAATTCTAGCCATAACCAACCTCAGAGCATTTCATCATCATACAGTATATCTGAATGGCTACTGGGCGATAGTTGTTGAGGCAGCTCACCCTGCTCTTCTTGGGCACCGGTATGATTGATGCAATTTTGAAGCAGGTGGGAAGCTCATACCGCAACAGAGAGAGGTTGAAGATGTCCTTGAACACTCCAGCCAGTTGGTCAACACAGATCTTTGGTACCCAGCCAGGTACACTGTCAGAGCCTGATGCCTTGTGGGGGTTCACTCTCTTGAAGAATGTTCTGACGTTGGCCTCTGAGACAGATCACAAAGTTGCCAGATGCTGTGGGGATTCACACAGGTGTAGTGTTATTCTCTCTTTCAAAGCAGGCATAAAAGGTGTTGAACTCATCGGGGAGTGAAGCATTACTGCCCTTTATGCCGTTAGGTTTCGCCTTATAGGAAGTAATGGCATGCAAACCCTGCCACAGCTGTCGTGATTCTGATTGTGTCTCTAACTTCACTTGGAATTGCCTTTTCGCTCTCATGATGGCCTTCCGTAGGTCGTACCTGGACTTCTTGTAGGGTCTGGATCACCGGTCTTGAACGCCACAGATCTAGCCCTCAGCAGACTGTGAATTTCCTGGGCTTCTAGTTTGGGAAGACTTGGTATGTTCTCAAAGGCACACACTCATCCACGCAGGTCTTGATGAAGTCGGTGACGGCCATGCAGATTCATTCAGATCTGAAGATGAACCCCTGAATATAGTCCAGTCCACAGATTCAAAGCAGTCCTGTAAACACTCCTCCACCTCCCTTGACCATACCTTCACGGTCCTCACCACTGGTGCTGCGGTCCTTAGTCTCTGCCCATATGTCAGGTGGTCAGACTTGCCAAAGTGCAAGCGTGGGATGGCATGGGAAGCATTCTTGATGGTGGGGGAACAGTGATCGAGTGTGTTGGCTCGTCTGGTTCCTCAGGTGACATGTTGGTGGTAGTTAGTCAGAGACTTCTTCAAGCTGGCCTGGTTGAAGTCCCCTGTGATGATTAGGAGGCATCAGGGTGCGCTGTCTCATGATTACTGATTGAGGTGATCAAGAGGTGGTCTGCTCCTTTGCTGAGGTAGGGTTAGGGTTGTGCATGTCAGTTCAAGAACCTGATGGCTGTAGGAAAGTAGCAGTTCCTTGGCAACTGCCTACACGTATTCAGAGAATTTTCTCACCAGTCTGAAATAGGTTAAACTACATCACCTGAGACTGTCAAACACAAGTCTTTGGTCAGTTAATGCTATGTGACAGATTTTGTTTATTAATTTAGCAGGATTTGAGTGTTGCTGCAAAGGCCAGCATTTGTTGCTCATTACTAATTGCCTTTGAGAAAGTGGTGCCAATCATCTTAAACTATTGTGGTCCTTCGTGTGAAAGTACTCCCATAGTGTGTGAAAAGGGAAAAACAAACTGCAGATGCTGGAAATCTGAAATAAATACCGAACATGCCGGAAATACACATCAGTTCAGGGAGCAACTCTGGGGACAGATACAGCAGAGTTAATATTTCAGTTTAATAACCCTTCACCTCAAGGGAAAAGTGAGAAAACAAGTATGCTTTAAGTTGCAGAGAGGGGGAACAGTTGAGAGAACAAATAGAACATTCGTGATAGTGTGCAGGTAGTGTCTCACACAGTGTTGTAGAGTATGGAGTTCCAGCATTTAGACGAAGCAATAAATAAGGAACAGTGATGTGTGATTCAGAGTGAACCTGGAGTGCCTCAACAGTGTAAAAACCTGATGTATTTTGAGGTTCAGGAGATTCTTCCACCAAGTCCCCCCTATGCATTTGCTTGTCCTGAATAAAAGCCTGTTACCTCTACAATATTGATATTGAGTAGCTCTTTCAACCCCAATATCACCTTCTCATCTTCAGTTTCCATGCTGCAGTGTCAGCCTAAGAAGCAGTTCATTTATCTGCCTTTGCTGCTGAGCAGGGAAAGGAATTTAGAGAAAACCAAACAACTTTATTCTTCAGAAGATGCCATTTCTGCAGTTCCATTCCTGATAATCTTGGTATGAGCTCCTCACTGTCTACTGCAGCAGATTTTCAGCGATGGCTGTTCTCAAGCACACCTTTTCTGTAGACTCTGCTGTCATGATTGCATCTGTGAATATTGCAGAAAATCTGTCCTGTTATTCATTCAAATTCCTCTGATTTTAGATGATTACTTGGGTGACCAGCCTCATAGCTTTGCACCCATCTTTCCCTGTAAACAAACTGTAGCGGTTGCTACCATGGAATAAAACAAGACTCACTCGGAGGATTACCAAACAGAACTGGTTTATTTTCCCGCCTTGCACGGGCCCTTTAAGGGAGAAAACTCCCGCCCAAAAAACCGGCAATGACGTAAGTCCTACGTCATCAGGACTTTCCCGCGCGCGGGTTCTCCCCGTCGCTCGGAAAGACGAGGCCCGCCGCCATCTTGGGCCTCGTCGCTCCGACACCGCGCGACCCGACTGCCGAGCCAGTTCGCCCGACTAGACGGTGAGTCGCCACAAAACAAATCTTTTCTGTTATCCCTGCTTTTTACTTGCCTGTAAACTCTGAGCATGACTTGATCTTTATCCAGAATTGGACATCCATTGTGTGAATATTTCACTTCATTGGGTAGGAAGTGACAGTCAAAAACCTGAAAAATTTTGCACAGTAAACAAATATAGATGTTAAATTTCCATAAAATTCAGTTTGTAAAATATTTCCCAGCTGCATTTAAAACAACAAACTTCTGATAAATTACTATTAATGAAGTATATTTACTTAATGAAATATACCCGTTGCATGCAATTGAACATTCCCAGCCTCAACAGTGGAAGTGTCCAACAAAACTACTCATGAGAAGTTCTCTAAGAAGACATTTTCGCTGTCAAGATTACCTTATCCTGACCGTTCAACACAGAACTTAGCCCACTTGCTGGCACTTAGTAGCACACAAGATCACACCTGGACTCCGGGAACCACTTTGTGACTTTTAATGTTGTGTGATGCTGGTATTATGGTTGAAGTAACAGGAAGAAAGTTAATGAGGAAGGAGCATGTCCACCATTTCTCAGATAATGACCTTAACAGACATGTACTGAAGCCCCCATCCCTGACCAACATTGACAAATTAATTGATGTTGGGAGTATTTTTGAAGGCAAGAATGTTTTCTGTGTATTCCCCTTTTGATCAGTTGGATTGATTGCAGTGGGATTGCATCTCATTGCACTAATTTAGTCCAGCAATTACAGAAATAGGCCCTGTCCATATATTGATGTCACTACAATTGATACAGTATTATAAACTGTATTGATGCAGGGTCTCGACCTGAAACGCAACTATCCCTCTGCCTCTGCAGATACAAAAGCCTGAAAGCGCCTACAACCAGGCTCAAGGACAGCTTCTATCCTCCTGTTATAAGACTATTGAATGGTCCCCTAGTATGACAAGATGGACTCCTGACCTCACAATCTATCTCATCGTGTCCTTGCACCTTACTTTCTGCATGCACTGCACTTTCTCTGTAACTGTAACACTTTATTCTGCATTCTGTTATTGTTTTCCCTTGTACTACCTTAATGCACTGTGTAATGAATTGATCTGTATGAACGATATACAAGACAAGTTTTTCACTGCACCTCCGTATATATGACAATAATAAACCAATTTACCAAATGCTGCTTGATGCCCTGAGTTCCTCTAGCAATTTGTTTATTGCGCCAGATTCCAGCATCTGCAGTCTCCTGTGTCTCTACTGATGTAACTAACAGCAAAACCAATGCTGGGCAAATGTCATATGTGGCAGGGAGAATTATGCACAGAAGTCCCTGGGCTAATTTCCCATTCAACAGCAAGCAACTAAGAAATGATCACCAGCACGACCACCTTTGTGCGTGATTTTCACATAAATTTGCTTCAGTTTCCAGCTAAGAGCATTCTCTCATTTTCTGCTGTGACTTTAGTAGGAAAATGTATTTACTCTCTCTAACCACTGGTTTTGCCAATCTTCCACTGAAGGTACGGCAAGAAACTGGAAGAACCCCTATAGATATTGCAGTCTTAATATTTGCTACTTTTTTGACAATCTTCTATGGCTGTAACATTTTTCTTACATTCCCTCCCTGGGTTATGAACACCCCATACACACGAGCGAGTGTCTGGGAGACCGGCAGGGTGGATTTGCCGGCTGCTGCGGGGCTGCGGGAGTCTTCTGCCGGGTGGGAATGGGGCATTTCTCTGTGTCTTCTCTCCCCACCCCCTCCCTCAAGCAGCAACAATCAGGGACTGGATGGAGCCGAGCAGAGCTGGGAGTGCTGAGCAGACTCACTTGCTCACTCACCGACTCAGTGAGACTACTCTTCCCGAGCCTGCTCGCCCTCCCATCACAGCTGTTTCTGTGATCCTCTCCCACACACTGTTTCTGTTAATTTCCGACTTTCGAACAGTTCGGGTGACAAACAGTTCTCAGGAACATAATCCTGTCATAACCTGTGGACTGCCTGTATTACCCAACTAGTTTTAAATGATGTTTTGATTTTCTCCAATAAACTTCCAGTTTTACTCAGAATTAAATTTACCTTGGCTACTTTTGTTGAGCCATTTCTTTGTACCAACCAAACTCCCCAAGTTTGTCCCATTGCTGTGATGATACCTCTTCAGAATTCATCATTAATATCATACCTGAGGGGTAAGCTTCCCGACCCGTTGCGTTATTGGTTCATTCATGACCACTTCCACCTTGCAGCTGTCCTTCTCCTTTGGGATGTTGAACACCAGGTTCTTCTCTGAGAGGAACACAGACTGCCCCTTGGGAACTGTAATGCCATGATTCACTTGAACAAAGGAAGGTGCAATACATCTCCAAAGAAACAGTTGCAGGAGGAATGGAGATTCTATCCAGCGATGCTTCATCACATCAGAATCAAACTTCAGTAATAAACCCTTCAAATTCCACAGCACTTCACAAACTAACATCCACGTTATTTACTGTCAAAGTGTAGCAGGGTCTGAGAAAGATTTCTCTGGACTTTAGGCCTGTCCTGGATAGTTAATTTTTTGCAGCAACGTTCAGGTGAAAGTTCCTTCAGTTCTGAAAAAAAGATGGAGTAAATAAGCATTTCCTTGTGATGTGTTTCTAAGGCAGAAGTTCAACTTCGTGATTTCTTTTCTGCTGTTTCCAGGCCACAATCAGGGGCCCTCTGAATGCATTCATTTGTAGTAATAACTATTTAATTTTCCAGGAAAATAAAACATCTCCAAGGGATTGAAACTGGAAAATAAGCATATGGGAAAAAAAAATCTGAATGATTAGGGAAATAAAGGACTGCAGATGCAGGAATCTAGATGAAAAACACTATGATGCTGGAGGAACTCAGCAGGCCAAGCAGCATCCGTGGAGAAAAGCAGGCGGTCAACGTTTCAGGTCAGGATCCTTCTTCAAAGAAACGTTGACTGCCTGCTTTTCTCCACAGATGCTGCCTGGTCTGCTGAGTTCCTCCAGCATCACAGTGTTTTTCATCCCAGTGATTGCTGTGATTCTGTGCATCCATCTTCTAGATGAGTTGGGCCAAAGAGCCTGTTTCCATGATGCATAGTTCTATGCTGTATCACTCTATGCATCAAGCTGCTCAGAATTCATGGTCCTAAATCCTAAAAAGTAAAATTTCTGTTGTTGCATTTCACTAATTTACTTACAACAACTGAGGAGGTTGAAATTATAGTGACCTTTCATTTATTTCCTTTAAGACTTCTCTGCAATCAAGTTAAGTGAAATCAAAGAGAGATTCCTGCCATTTGGTATGTCAATAAATGTTGTACATGCTATAATTTTAATGGTAGTGGTGAAACAGTGTACTTTTGTAAACTTATGTAAGTAGTAATACTAACGGCAGATCTTTATTTAGGTAGCATAAAGCAAGAGGGAAGTAAGTGAAGTCTTCTCTCAGATCATCTTCCTTATGTTACATGATATATTCAACCAAGGCTCAATAAGCCTTTTTTAGATGAACATTAGATTCCCAAGAAGTCCTGTGACTCAGGAAGAACATGGAAGTTTGCTCTGATGTCCTGGCCAATATTTGTCCCACAGTTAATGACTAATCTGGTCATTAGCACATTGTTGTTCGCAGGTCCTTGTACACAAAACCTACTGCCTTCCTAACTTACAATCACTACATTTTGAACAAAGCTACATTGTTGAGAAAGCATTTTACAACATCCTAAGGCAGTCAAATCCATGATAAAATTGTAAGCCTTTATTTATCTGCAAAATGTTAGTCTAAAAAATCAATTGCCCACTTTTGTTTCTCAGGTGGAAAAATAGAACACAAAAATGTGCAAATTTATCAAATTATAGGTCACTGCGGTGGCCTGAAATTGTTCTTGTGGCTATTTTTATCCAAATTGAGTGTCTATTCACTGTTCAATGACACTTTTCAAAGTGCAGATGATTGCAGTTTAAATGAGCCGGATTTTTTTTCAGATATACTGCAGCTAAATGGATTGTTTATGGAAGGGACAGTGAGATAGGTTAGGTGCTTTTCTATTTAACTTTAACATGAACATTTAGAAGCAGATCCTTCAGGCTATATTTTAAAACCACAAGAAAGTGTTCACTTCTTAGCCTTACGAAGTACCTCTGCCCTTGGACTTGCCCCCCCAAGAAATAGAAATATGATTCCTTGTACATGAATTACTGAAAGTTAACATGGAGGTCCAGCAATCAATTAGGAAGGGAAATTATATGTTGGCTTTTTTTGCAAGAGGATTTGAGTGTAAAGAGTAAAATTGTCTTACTCTAATCATGTAAGGCTGATACCCTATCTAAAACATTGAGTACAGGTCTGGTTTCCTATTGAAGAAATATACAGGGTACCCCTGTATTACAGCAGTTTGGGTAATAGAATTTCCCCCTTATGGAATTCACAAATCACAAGCAAAAAATTTGAGATATGGAAAAGAATCGCTCTTATGGAATTTATGTGAGAAAAAAAACTAAACAAAGACAAAATGTGATAGAAGCAACAAAGGAGACACAAGAGACTGCTGATGCTGGAATCTAGAGCAACAAACAATCTGCTGGAGGAACTCAACGGGTTGAGCAGCATCTGTGTGATCCAAGGCGGCTGTGGAGGGGCAGTCACTAAGTAACTTCAAGATCATTAGATAGTAAGAGGATCAAGAAATATGGTACAGAAACGTGGAGCTCCTATGCTCCAGAGATGCTCTCATCCTCCTATGCTCCAGAGAAAAAAAGTCCCAGCCTATCCAATCTCTCCTTATAACTCAATCATCCTTTTGAATAGTAGAACAGGCACAAAGGGCTGAATGGCCTACTCCTGCTTCCATTTCACAATAGATTCAGGGCTATTGAAAACATCTCAGTGCAAAGTTACCATCAGCTGTAGTCCAAAAGCAAACAATAGTTCCTTGTTATTTTCCCACCTGATCTTCAGTTCTACTGACAACAAAGGATCTGAACACCAGGCTAATGTGATACCTCCCATTTAATGCCACCACCCAAGTCAAATATACATGCTGGCAACTTTCCTGTAACCTTTCTGGCAACTTTCTTTCTCTGTAAAGGACTGCAGCCAACACACATTGCTGTCAGATTTATATTCATTAACTTAAATGATTATTCAAACTGAACTCTGGATGAACTTTATATCAAAAAAAGTCTGAGATAAACATGAAAGAATGCTTAGGAATTGCTTGGTTATCCAATTTTAAGTGGATCTAAGAAGGTTCACTGCATTTGATTTTTAAGTATCAGATATAAAAATGTTCTACCGCAACATTACTTCAGAAACATACGAAAACATTTATGAGCTTGCAGATTTAGACAACAAAGAGTCATCACTTTTAATTTGGTAATAGCTTTGAATGTTTGGATATAGATGCACTGTAGTGTTACATTTCATCTGATACACATTCTAGACATGGTGAGATGCTCAGTAAGCTGTGATGTAATTTAGTCATACAGCACCAAAACAGGACCTTTGGCCCACCGAGTCTGTGCTAAGCACCTAACACTAATCCCATTTTATTCTCCCCATATTCCCATCAACTCTCCCCAGATTCCATCTCTCTTCTCCACCCTGCAGGGAAAGTCACAGTGACCAAATAACCTACCAACCTGCACCTCTTTCAGAAAACTGGGTGCACCTGAATTAAACCCATATGGACACAGTGAGAACTTGCAAACTCCACACAGACAGCACCAGAGCTCAGGCTTGAACCCAGTTGCTGGAACCGTGCAGCAGCAGCTCCACACTTAGCCATCCCTGAAAGCTTAAGTTTTGTATCCCATTCAACGACATTTCAAGGTGCAAAACTGAGTTCCAAAGCATGCTTTTGGCCAGTTTGGGTGCTATTTTGGTTCTAAATCTGATTCAAATAAGCACAATGTTGAAGATGATAGGCTGTGCGGAGTTGATATCCACTGGACTTAAAACAGAATGGGTTGATGATAATGATGTTGAACACTGAATAATGTCAGCATTCCCCTACCATTGGATTGCCAGATTCAGCTAACATGTTCTCTACACCTTGCATTAAAGAAAATATAATTTGCAGTTGGAAACAAAACACCCCAAGGCTTTTCTTTTAAAAGAATCAACAACTAGTTTCAAGTTGGTTGCAGATTGACTTTTACTGGCTGTTGGTAAGTATTGTTAATGTTTACAAAGAGTGGTTCCGCAGGTGCTGACAGATACTGTTTTGACTTCAGGAGTCCTGGACATGGGGGTATTGGAATAAATCATGCCTGGGGGAGGACATGTTGAGCAGGAGAACATGCAAAAAGAGGGGAGAAAGGAGGAGAAGGCATTTCAGCTGGAGCCATATCTACCCAGGGTGTTCTTTTCCCAGAACCTGAGTGGCAGTTGATGGATGAGATGTTCCACTGACTGCAACCACAGTCGGGTGTGACAACTCAGCCAATGGTTATCAAAGCACCAACAGCTAGTATCTCCTTGGCTTCTTCCAGCCTGTGGCCAGAGACAGGTCCTGCACTTATCTGTCTACTAAAAATGATAACCAGTTCAAAGTCTGCTCTCAACATTTCATCTCTTGCCAGAATGCAGCACCATGTATCATTAGATTTCATGAAGAATGCAGACTTCTCCAAAGTGGGGGTTGCCATTAACTGCATGCAGAATGCTTCACTGGGATTGCACATGAACAAACAAAACAAATCCATGTCCACCTTATAATGTTAGTGTCTGATAAAAGCACATGGATACCATGTCATAACACACCCACGCTATGCTTTACCATACCAATGTCATACCAAGCCATACCATTACTGTGCAATGCCTTACACTCATGACTGTGTGGCCAGATTCTGCTCTAACTCCATCTACAAGTTTGCAGATGACACCGCCATAGTGGGCCTAATCTCAATAATGATGAGTGAATCTCAATAATGATGAGTTGGAGTACAGGAAGGAGACAGAGAACTTAATGGCATGGTGTCGTGACAACAACCTTTCCCTCAATGTCAGCAAAACAAAAGAGTTGGTCATTGACTTCAGAAAGCAGGAGAGAGTACATGCCCCTGTGTGTATCAATGGTGCTGAGGTGGAGATGGTTGAGAGTTTTGAGTTCCTCAGTGTAAATATCACCAATAGATTGTCCTGGTCCAAACACGTAGATACTATGGCCAAGGAACCACCCCAGTGCCTCTACTTCCTCAGAAGGCTAAGGAAATTTGACATGTCCTTGATGACCCTCAATGATTTTTATAGATGCATCACAGAAAGCATCCTGTCTGGGTGCATCACAGTTTAGTATGGCAATTGTTCTGCCCAAGACCACAAGAAATGACAGAGAGTTGTGAACACAGCCCAGTCTATCATGAAAATCAGCCTCCCCTCCATTGACTATGTCTGCACTTCCCACTGCCTTGGGAAAGTAGCCAACATAAACAAAGACTCCAGCCAACCTGGTCATCCTCTCTTCTCCCCCCTCCCATCAGGCAGAAGATACAAAAGCTTGAAAACATGTACCACCAGACTCAATGACAGCTTCTATTCCTCTGTTATAAGACTCTTGAACAGACCTCTTGTGTGATAAAGATGAACTCTTGATCTCTCAATCTACCTTGCCATAGCCCTTGCACCTTATTTGTCTACCCGCACTGCACTTTCTCTGTAACTGTAACACCATATTCCATGTTCTTTTATTATTTCCCTTTTGTACTACCTCAATGTACTTACGTACGGAATAATCTGTCTGGATGGTACACAAACAAAAGCTTTTCACTGTACCTCAGTACACGAGACAATAATAAACCAATTATCAATTACCAAGTCATAACAAGGCATGTCATTCAGTGCTATTCCATACCACATCATGCCTTTTCACTCATGACATGCTGCCATGAGTTCTGTCTGACAGATTTCTTACTGTCGTTCACTGCAATGATTCTCAGAACTTGTATCAGTATTTTACATCAGTGGGCAATGTTGGAGTCTCAAAAGAAGGGGAATGGGAGCCTTAATTGGAGAGCAAACAATGAGGCAAACTGGGAGCCGTGGCTTTCAGAGGAGACATCCAGACACATTCCAGGAAAGCCTGGACCTTTGCTGCCATTCCATTACCTCTCTACATATCCCTCTATTTCCTCAGATAATCTCTTTCACTCCTTCTTGCTCTCTCCCACTTTCTCTCTCTCTCTCTCTCTCTCTCTCTCTCTCTCTCTCTCTCTCTCTCTCATTCTCCCTTTCTCTCTCTCTCTCTCCCTCTCTCATTCTCTCTCTCTGTCACTCTCACTCTCAGCTCCCAGCTGCTCCTGCATCCCAGAAGCAGCAGTTGGAGACCAAGGCTCATGTGGGCTCTGCCTTCCCTCCCATGCCTCGGTCAATATGCAATGTTGAGGCAGTGGGAGTGAGAGGAAAAGCAGGAGAGTGGCTGGTCAGCAACAGGAATCTAGCCTGCAGAGGAGATTGGACGGGGTCCCAGCAGAGAATCTGGCTTCTTGGGTGGGGTTCTGTCTTGTTTTGTTCCTGGAAGCAACTTGAATTTTGCTTCTATGGAATGTTTTACAAAGGTTTCAAAGATTTGCTGTGTTAAAGATGCCGCAAAAGTAAAAGTCATCTCCAACTACAGTTGAACGTATTTCTGTAACACCTTACATGACTTCTTTTCAATGTTCATAGGGAACTAAATCCACTACCAAAATAATAGTTGACAAGATATGGCTATAGTTCAAAAATTTTGAAGACTGTTTAATGGCAACAGCCGTACTACAAATCTGAAGGTAGATGAATGCAAAGTCTCATGTTTCCATCGAACAATTGAAGGGCCACCCAGCAAACGGTCAGAACACAGCGGGGGTAACAAAAAGAATCACAGCTAAATACAAAAGGCAATACCTGTTTGCAGATCAGAAGGACAGACATGAAAAAGCTCTTACTGCGGGGCGTCCAACAGACTTGTCAAAGGATTGTTTTCCTGAATATTGAGAAGTCCCACTTGGAGAAAAAACACAAGGAATTCACACAGATCGGATACAAGCAGTTGAAAGCATAAGTAGACAAAAACCACCATCAATTTGTTGTTTAAGAAACAGAATTGGTTGAAGCACAGTAGAAATTCTAGTTCTGCGGGTCAGGGTTTGCTTTCAATTTCCTTTGTACTCACATTCAGACGGTTAATGTCCTGCTTATCCTCTGCTTTTTGTCTGACTATTTTCCCGAGGTATTCCAACAAGTAGACTGGATGGAGACGAGCCTCTGAGTTCCCATGATAACGGCATTCTGAAGATGTTTTCGCTTGTTTGCAGACTGCACAAGGCCAGTTATTTCGACAATTATCTTTCATTTTTTTTCCCAACCCTTGCCTCTTTCAGTTTCTTTGGCTGGCTTAATGTGGTCTAGAGAGGATGGGGGGGGGGGGGTGGGGGTGGGGGTTCAGTCACTTAATTGCTTTTCCATTATCAGTGCGCACACAGACTCCTGAAGTATTGCAAGAGCCAAGCCAAATCATTACTGAATGGACCTTTATTCATCTAAACAGATAAGGGCTGCACACCCATATAAGGCATGTTGGCAACTCACTGTCTGAGAGCAAAAACAAGTTGACATGAAGTGTTTTGTGTATCTATATTTTTCTACTTAGTTCTTGCGCACCATGGAATATCAAAATACTGTCTTCAAGAGCATAAAGGACCATAATCTCCAGATGAGATTTTTTTTAAGAAGTGAGATTTTAAAAGCGAGGTACCGAGAGTTCAAGATCTGCATGTTCCTGTTAGAGTGAAGGGCAAGGCTGGCAGGAGTAGGGAACCCTGGATGACTAAGGATATTGAGGCCCTGGCCAGGAAAAAGGAGGCGGCATGGGTCAGGTACAGACAGCTGGGATCAAGTGAATTCCTGGACGAGTATAGGGTTTGCAGGAGTATGGTCAAGAAGGAAATCAGAAGGGCAAAAAGAGGGCATGAGATAGGTTTGCCAGAGAAGATTAAGGAGAATCCAAAGAGAGCTTATAAGTATATTAAGAGAAAAGGTGTAACAAGGGAGACAATAGGGCCCCTCAAAGACCAAAGCAGACATCTTTGTGTGGAGCCGCAGGAGATGGGTGAGATCCTCAATGAGTATTTCTCCTCTTTTTTTACCATGAGAAAGACATGAAGACTTTGGGCCTTGAATAGTTATAGGGGAGGTCTTGGAGATAGTCTGAATTACAGCAGAGGAGGTATTGGATGTCTTAAAACATATGAAGGTAGATAAATCTCCAGGGCCTGATCAGGAATATTCAAGAACACAGTGGGAAGCTAGAGAAGAAATTGCGGGAGCCCTGGCTGAGATATTTGCATCATCATTAGCGAAGAGTGAAGTGCCAGAAGACCGGAGGGTAGCTAATGTTGTGCCTTTATTTAAGAAGGGCTGCAAAGAAAAACCTAGGAACTATAGACCAGTAAGCCTAACATCTGTGGTAGGTAAGTTAGTAGAGGGGATTCTGAGGGATAAGATATACAAGCATTTGGAAAGACAGGGGTTGATTAGGGATAGTCAGCACGGCTTTGTGCGTGGGAGATCACATTTCATGAATTTGATTGAGTTTTTTGAAGAAGTAACCAAGAAGGTTGATGAGGGCAGGGCGGTAGATGTGGTCTATATGGACTTCAGTAAGGCCCTTGATAAGGTTCCACATGGTAGGCTGCTGTGGAAAATTTGATTGCATGGGATCCAGGAAGAGCTAGCTAATTGGATACAGAATTGGCTTGATGGTACGAAACAGAAGGTGATGGTGGAAGGTTGTTTTTTTGGATTGGAGGCCCTTGACTAGTAGTGTTCCCCAGGGCTCGGCACTAGTCTTATTGCCATTTGTCATCTATATCAATGATTTGGATGAGAATGTACAAGGCATAGTTACTAAATTTGCAGATGACACTAAAATAGGTGGTGTCATTGACAGCGAGGATGGTTATCAGAACTTACAAAGAGATTTTATCAGCTGGGTAAGTGGGCCGAGGAATGACAAATGGAGTTTAATTTGGATAAGTGCGAAGTGTTGCATTTTGGGAAGACAAATGAGGGGTAGAATTTTCACAGTGAATGGTAGGGCCCTGGGGCGTGTTGTAGAACAGAGGGACCAAGGAGTACAAGTACATGGTTCACTGAAAGTGGTAGACATGGTGGTGAAGAAGGCATTTGGCACGCTGACCTTCATCAGTCAGGGCATTCAGTATAGAAGCTGGGATGTTATGTTGCAGTTGTACAAGCCATTGGTGAGGCTGCATTTGGAATATTGTGTTCAGTTTTGGTCACCCTGGTATTGGAAAGATGCCATTAAGCTAGAAAGAGTGCAAAGGAGTTTTACGAGGATGTTGCCGGGACTTGAGTTACTGAGTTATAGAGAGAGGTTGAGCAAGTTGGGACTTGTTTCATTGGAGCATAGGAGAATGAAAGGTGATCTTATTGAGGTGTATAAAATTATGAGGGGCATAGATAGGGTCAATGCTCTCAATCTTTTTCCCAAGATTGGGGAATCAAGAACTAGAGGGTATAGTTTTAAGGTGAGAGGGGAGATGAGGGGTCTGAGGGGTAACTTTTTAATCCAGAGAGTGATCAGTATATGGAATATGCTGCCAGAGGAAGTGCTTGTGGCAGGTACATTAACAACATTTAAATGGTACTTGGACAGGTATAGGGATAGGAAAGGTTTAAGAGGGATAGGGGCCAAATGTAGGCAAATGGGACTAGCTTAGATGGAATCTTGGTTGGCATGGACCAGTTGGGCGGAAGGTCCTGTTTACGAGCTATATAACTCTATGACACTATGAAATGTAAGATTGGCCAGAGACTAAATTGAATACCTCTCAAAAGTTGGCAAAAGTTTATGATGCACCAGCAAACTTCCAAATATTGTCTCCCTGGCCAGCTTCTGTCTCTTACGAAAATCAATACAAGCAGGGACTGGAAATCAGAAATATAATCAAAAATAGTTGCCTGACCTGCTGAATATTTCCAGCATTTTCTGTTTTTATTCCTGTTTCTTGCACTTCATTCAGATCTACTTAATTATCATTGGCTAGGATTTCTTCATCAGCATTACTTCAGTTTAATTCAGTGTTTTTAGTAATTCTTAAGTATTTAGCTAATTTTAATATTTTCAAACTAATTTATTAAATTATTCCTTAACAATTAATCTACTTAGTTGTTTAGGAACTTTTTCAGCTGGAAGAGGTAAGGGGCAGGGCTTTCCCAGCAAGATGAGGTCTCTGCATCCTAACAGGTTGCTACAGGGATGGGCAGATGGCAAGCAGCAAAAGCAGTCGTTGGGCCTGGCTGGGTAAGATTCAGCCATTGCAATGGTGCCATCTTGTACTGAGTTAATGATATAAAAGATGTCAGGAAGGGAATGTTGCCGAATGGCACATTCCAGGCTGCAAGAGTACATGCTGAGGGAGGAACTGAAGATTGGTGCCACCAATGCAAAGGCTCTGTGGGGAAGGACCACAGTCTCGGCTCCTTCTGCTACTGGACATGGAGAGACTGAGTCAGGTGGGGAAGCCCCTCAAAAAATGGAAGGGTGTTTCACCTCAGGGGGTGACATGAGTGGTAATGTTGTTATGTACAGAAGAAGGTGTGCTGACACTACTGTGTGTAGAACCAGTAACACTTAATGTAGAGATCAAACAACACGAAGCATGTAAAGAGCTTTGCACTGTTCTTCTTTTGTATATAGTTTTGTTTATTATGAAAAAAATTTATTTTTGAAATAACAAAAAAAGAGATGAGATGAAACTCTGGTGAACTGCACAGTGCAGATGCATCTTTCAGCTCTGAATGCATTCATGAACTCATCACTCAGACTTACCTTGTTGTGGAACTACATGTAGGTTTTAACAAAAAAATCCTTCTCTGCACTTCAATGACATTCTGATCATTTAAGTAAGACTATCTCAAAAATTGAACAGAGCAGAATTATGGCATGGAAATTCAAATGAACCTAAATAAATGCACTGTACAGTTACCCTCCCTCTGTCATTGTTGGTGCTGCAGGGAGATAATATCAACTGTGATCCATTATGTGTACTTTGAGCATACAAGGTGTTGATTCCCTTGTTACTGATTGGTGAGCAGTCATTAAGCCTGCAATGTCACACATTAATGTTCTAAATGATGGGTTTTGCCCCTTTAAGGGCACCAGCCCATGAAACCACAGAATATCTGGTGGTGCCTGTGGTGTGCTCTGCAGAGATGGCACCCAGGGAAGTTTGAGGCAGACAGCAAACTGTTGGAGGAACTCAGTGGGTCAGGTAGCACCTGTGGAGGGAAATGGACAGTCAACTTTTCAGGTTGAGACCCTCAATCTGTCTACCAGTTTAGATGAACGGTCAAGACCTGAGACATCGACTGTCCATTTTCCCCACAGATGCTGCCTGACCAGCTGAGTTCCTCCAGCAGTTTGTGTTTGCTCCAGATTCCAGCATCTGCACTCTCCAGGGAAGTTTAGCTGGTAAGCTGGTGAGAGCACCTGCTCCTTACCTCACAGACACTGACATGTAATTCCTCGTGGACAAGATCAACAGGAGGATTCCTGCACTCATTCCAACATTCAGAATTCCAGCATTCTAACAGCATGCAACGTCAGGAAGACATTGCACACTAGTACACACATGAGTTTGCCACTGGACTGCAGCCAGTACTTCAATGCTGCTATGCACTTGCATCTCAACCTGACTGTGCATCATTATGAGGAGGTGCATAGAATGGTTTCCCATTGATCTGAAAGGGGAGAGAACAGCTGCGATTTGTCTTAGGCTGTTTGAAACTGTGCAAGAATATCAAGCTATTTTCTAGTGGGAGTGGTTTGTAAATAGCTCAGCTAAAATGTTTTCAACTTGACAGTGGTAGAGAAGTCTGCAAACAGTGCAGGCTGTGAAGGATCAACGCATCATTCATAACAATTTTTGGATGCCTATACCTACAAAAATCCTGCAGTTGCTACAGTTTCCTGGAGCAATGAGTAATAATCTGCACTTTAGCTATCATTGCAACCTCAAAATCTGGCCCACAGCTTTCTTCCAGTTGTGTCCTACAAGGCAGACTTATTTTTTTCTGGTGGCTAATTTAAACAAAAGAAAGGAATGTCTAAAACCTGAACAGCTATTAAACTACAGTTCAGTACATTGTGCAAGAAAAAATTCCAGTCACAGCCCTTTGCATTCCTGACAAAAGAAATAGTGGATGCAATCTGGTCAAAGGCGTCTCCTGATTCATGAAGATCCAAAGTCCCTACAAGTAGCTTCAGTCCAGCTATCATGGATTCCTTTACCTAATGGGACTACAAATCTCTCTGCAGGAAGTGATACCCTCAGGTAAAGTACACAGGGCATTAAAATATAGAAACAAACAAATTAAGAGCAGGAGTAGAGCACTCAGCTCCTTTAGCCTCCCCCATCATTTAATAAGATCAAGCCTGATTTGACTGTTCGATCAACTCTATATTCTTGTCTACCTGCAGTGACATTTCAGAGGGAGACATAAAAGACTGCAGATGCTGAAATCTGGAGTAACAAACAAGATGCTGGAGGAACTTAGTGGATCAGACAGCATCTGTGGAGGGAAATGGACAGTCGACGTTTTGGGTCGAGACCCTTCATCAGTCCAGATCAAAGGTTAGGACCCTTCATGTTGTTTGTTGCTCCAGATTCCAGCATCTGCAGTCTCTTGTGTCAACCTTTCAGAGGGGTCTAAATTGCAATAAAATTGGGATGGCAGACACAAGTTGAAACATAGGCTGTCCCCTGGTTACAAACACCTGACTTATGGACAGCCCCTCTGTACGATCGAGCTCTCATAATATTAGTAAATTCAAAAGTCCAACGTACATACTTACATTCATTCCTCTGAATAGCAGAACTAGTTCCTTCTCTCACTCCACTTTGAGTAATTGTTTTATTATCACTCTTATGTGCCTCTGATGCCATTCATTACAATACTGTGGAGATGTGATTACCTTATCGAGTGATTTTTGTGCATTTTCTGACTTACAGACAAAATTGACTTCTGAACGTCTATAAAAAGTGCTATACCTAGCTTTTGCTTCCGATCAGTCACAACTTTATGTTTGCCACATGCAATGTGGAAATGTATGAACAACACTGCCATTTCCACATTGCATGTGGCAAACATAACGTTGTGACTGATCAGAAGCAAAAGCTAGGTATAGCAATTTTTCTCATCAGTGGCCCTGAGGTTCATTGATATTGTTTATTCTGAACATGACAAGAGTCATGAGAGTCATACAGCAGGACAATGGCTGTAGTCAAGTACGGTTTTGCCTGCTACAGGCTGTCTGTCCCAGGTAATGAATGGGTTCCATTTTTATAGCTGAAGCAAGAGTAAGAGTATAAATTACATGACAAAGCACAAAGTATAACCTAAAAACTGTCGAGCAAATAATCTTAGAAATTCATAAGCTATGGAATACAACAATCTCATACATAGAGTCTTTTTTTTCTAGGAGAGGGGAATCTAGAACTAGAGGGAACAGGGTTAAGGTTAGGGGGAGAAATTTGTAGGAGATCTGAGGGGTAAGTCTTTCTTACAGATGGTGGTGGCTGGCAGATGGAATGAGCTGCCAGAGGAGGTGTTGGAGGTGGATACAATTGCAGCATTTAAAATGAATTTGGACAGGGATAGGAAAGGCATAAAGGATACAGGCCTACAGCGGGCAAATGTGATTAGTGTAGCTAGGGATCACGGTCAGCATGGATGAGGTGGGCCGAAGGGGCCCCATTTCTGTGCTGTACAATTCTGTGGTTTTATAAATGTCAATATCATGGGCAGTTCTTCACACCAAGGATCTGGGTTATTATAGAAGGGAAATTTTGCCGTTATTTGTTCAATGTGAAAACTGCTTGATGATCATATTTGAAGACTTTAGGGTCATGGATTTATATTGCATGGAAACTGGCCCTTCAGCCAATCATAGCTATGCTAACCATTGTACCCATCTACACTAATCCCATTTACCACCTTTCTGCTGACTGTTACACCTTATACTTCCATTTGTTTACATTCTAATGAAGTTTTTTTATTACATCAAACATAACCACCTCAAAGGTAAGACTGGTCTCACATGTCTACAAAGTATTTACAGTATCTTCTGCAATGAGTTATAAATAATAAATGGCTAAAAATCAATGCCATAAACTCATTAATTATGAATAACCTGCTTTGCAAATTAATAGGAAATTGTTATTTTGCTTACTGCCTAATTCTGCTGTTACAATCCAACAGATAAAATGTTTATGCAGTGAGAAGCATTTATTCATTCCATTGAAGGTGATTATTACAATATGTGCAGGTACCAGCAGGAAATTGTGAAGGATTGCAAATGGACTCAAATCAGGACTATGCATGTCAGGATTATGCCCTTCAAATTAGTTAATTTTATGGGGCCACATTGAATAGAACATCATAGAATTCACCCAAGATCAGACTAGTTAAAACCAGTTAGGTTTGATAACTTATCTTACTGAAGGGGTGACGAAGATGGGGACAAATAAACGCTGAACTTGTACAAGGTTCCATTCTGCTTTGTTGTGCAGCCTGACTGATTTTCGTCCATGTTTAGCATGTGACACCTTAACTGGAAAAACACCAAAAACTTCCCCATTATGGGGTAGGGGAGCTCTGATGGAAATAGACTTTTGGAGCTTAATCCATATCTTGGTCCCTGCCCAAAAATCTCCTGGTGGTTCAAAAGCAGTATACTGGAGAATTTTCCTTTAAAGATTACCATTGTTTTCTTCTCTCAGATATGAGGATGAAATAACAAGTGTAATTACACAGAAGGTAATTACATGGGTGACTACTTAGAGAAAACATTTGCTGATGCTGATAGACGTACGGAGGACCAATAGACATAATTATAATGTATCGAATTTCTTCAGCATAGGCTTTAATGTTCTGCTTCTTTCATCCCAGAAGGCTAGTGGGTTGTGTAATGCAAGTAAGAACCATAAGGAATGTGAAAAATATTTTTCAAAATTGCATTATTTCACTGGTTATCCTTCTTCAAAGTTGTTACTTTATAGAGGATTACATATTGATAAAGTACTCATGACCTGCCAGTTACTTATCAGCCAAATTACAGCTCACAAGAATACAAATGTTTAACCTTTAAAGGGCAGTCTTCAGGGAAAAGAAATTTGCAAATATCTTTGTCTCGTTTTTTATCTCTCCTTCCCACAAGATGAAGAGAAACACAAAATAGATAATGGTGAATCAGTCACAGCACTTGTCTCAAGCTGACAATAGGGACAAAAAAGCAGGACAAATCTGATCCTGCTAATCACCATCTAAACAGTTTATTCTCAGTCATCAGCAGGGTAATGCGAGGTGTTCAACAACAGTGCTTTCAAGTGATATCTACAAAGTTACATTGTGAATTACTTTAAATAACTATGGGCATGCAGCCTAACTGATTTTAATACATCTGTAGCATGTGATTCCTTAATTGGAAAAATACCTAAAGCTTCCGATTAAGGGAATAACCACTCTAATTGACATCAACTTCTGGAGCCCACAATCTACTTCTGGCCAACAATATCTTCATGGTTTGGAAAAAAATGTGTTTTGTTTCAGTCTTCATTGCAAACATGGAGAGAAAAGCTGTACGACAGAAGAGTGGCTGCCCTCAACGTCAATGTAGCACCGAGCCAAATGTAGGACCAAGGGGTTCTGGTAAAATTAAGACAATGGGAATCATGGGGAAAGCTCTCTGCTAAATGGAGTGATATCAGAATCAGGTTTATTATCACTGACTTATATGATGTGAAAGTTGTTTTGTAGCAACAGCACAGTGCAAATAAATTACAAAAATAAATAAATAGTGCAAAAAATGGAATAATGAGGTGGTGTTAACGGCTTCATGGACCATTAAGAAATATGATGGCAGAGGGGAAGAAGCTTTGTCTGAATCATTGAGTGAGAGTCTTCAGGCTCCTTTACCTCCTCTCTGATGGTAGTAATGAGAAGAGGGCACGTCCCAGATGGTGAGGGTCCTCTGTGATGGATGCTGCCTCCTTGAGGCACCACCTCTTGAAGATGTCCTTGATGGTGGGGAGGATGCACAAGTGAGATTGGTGTGCTGCTGTGGGAGTTTCTCAGGGTAGTGACCCAGGGGCAAACATTCATGAGATCCTTGCTTCCATCAAAAGATTTAAAGTCAGGATGTTTATTGTTGACTTCCAAGAAAATGCTAACAACTACTCAAACTGACTTGCATTTAGCAAGACATTGGCAGTATTCAGTCATGGAATAATAAGTGGAAAGATAGAGGGATATTTGGGAGGAAAGGGTTAGCTAGTGTGAGGGTGGTTTGATGGACAGCACAACATGGTGGGCCGAAGGGCCTGTTTTGTGCTGTATGATTCTATGGTTCTATGGAAAGTAGCATTCTCAACCTAAAAGTGGCAAGTGACAATTCCAACATGAGGGAGCCCAATCATTTTTCTTTGATTATCAATGGCATTATCATCATCAAGTCTCTCACTATCAGCATCATGAAGGGTCACTACTGACCGGAACTTAACTTGGCCAGCCCCATAATTAATGCAGCTACAGGAACAGGTCAGGGGGTGGATATCTTAAAATGTGATGCACTTCCTCAAAACTGAAAGCCTTTCTGCCATTTGCAAGTCACAAGTCAAGATGGCAGTGGGATACTCCCCACTTGCTTGGATGTTCAGCAATACTCAAGATGATTGGACATTATCAGGTCAATACAGCCTGCTATTGATACTCCATCCATCTGAAATATTCACTCCCCCACCATCAGCACACCTTGGTTTGCAAGCTTAATAAATGTCTTGAAGACATAAGAGATTAAGGGAAGGCTGTAAAGCTAGCTCATTAATTTACAGATAATGTTTGTGCATCAGAGGCTCTAAGTGCAGGAGGAGTGAACTACCTTGTAGGGACAGCAGAGTCTGATGTTCCCACATCGGCAACCACAGAATGCACAAAACCAGAGAGGCAGCAAGTCATCCTCTATCCCGAGGGACTGCCCAAGAAGGAGAAGAAGAACCTCACCTGGAATGAAATTCTGCACCAAACGCCAAGTAAAACGTTATCTGAAACACCAACACCAGGCCTCCAGTTCACACAGTTGTGCTTCTGCTGAGACAATCTTTCTCACAAATCAGTCACTTAAAAGGATTACTGATTAATCAAAACCATTCAAACATCAGCCTTTCCTTTAGAATTTCACCTCCAGGTGGCCCCGCCAGACAGTATAATAAGAATGAACTAAAACATGGATTGAGATAAAGCACTAGATAAGGGGAATGAGAGCTGGATGGAGGAGAACGAAATTCCACGCTGCACACAAAGAAAGGAAAAATAAATCAACCAAGAAAACTGTGGTGGGAAACACAATAGAATGGTAACCATTTCTGGCATTCACAATTTTAAGTGTTCTCACAGATAACTAGCACCCTCCCTCCCACATCAGTGCAATTAGGCTTTGAAACTTCAAAGTGCAAAAGCTTTAATTTGTATTCTGGAAACCATCAGGATTAAATTAGTAGCTTGTGGCTCACAGATTCTTTAACAAATCCAAAGATTTAACAATGGAGACACAGATGCTGGAATCTGGAGCTACAAATAATCTGCTGGAGGAACTCAACGGGTCGAGCAGCACTCTGAAGCAGGGCTTCAATCCAAAACGTCAACAATTACTTTCCTCTCACAGATGCTGTTCAACCGCTGTGTTTCTCCAACAGACTGTTTGTTGCTCCAAAGAATTAACAACTGATTTTCCAATGGGAACCAGTGCATATTCACACTGGTACAAGCCATGGGAAGCTGTCAATGTTATCACGTTCTCAATGTGTTTTCTTTCCATGTTTTCAAACTGCCCCCACTTATTCTCTGGGTATTGATCATTATTATAGTCTTCCATCTGCCTCCTGAGCAGTTGTCTTTGCTTGATACATAAACACCTTTAAAGAGAGTGGTAGCTGCAGGAATATGCGCCAGCTTCAGAGCCTGAAACTTGGTCTTCCAGTGTGATAAGATGTCCGTAAGTGATGCAGAACAAGTACAATTGCAGATGCTGGAATCTGAAACAGAAACAGAAAATGCTGGAACTCAGCCAGTGAAACAACACATCTTCCCACAGATGTTGCTCAACTGAGTTCTTCCAGCATTTTCTGCTTTGTTCTGTAAGGGAATGCTGCCGACTGGTACATTACAGGAATACGTGCTGAAGGATGCACTGAAGCTCAGTGCAGCCAAGGCAAAGTCTCTGTGGAAAAGGACCACAGTCTAGGGTCCTGCAGACACTGGACACTGAGGAAGGAGCTGGGTCCCGTGTAACAGCCTCTCAAACACTTTCTATGTGTATAGTTCAAAAAGGAGACAAGATGTCAGAAATTCATCAACAATCTCATCAGAATCCGACACAACAATGTCACAACAATCTCATCAGAATCCGAAATAGGAATGTTGTCTAGAGCCAGCACCAAACAGCCTCCAACCATGAAGGTCCAGGAAAGAACCAGAAAAAAGGAAAAGGAAGTGGTTTTGACACATTGTAAAAGAATGTATTGTGTTGATGAAAATAGAGAAAGGCGTGTTCAGATTGTGCTTATTGTATATACAATATGAAATTAAAAAAAAGAACCAGACAAAAATGTTTACTTACCTACACATGCCCCTCCTCATGAACTTGTTTCCATGGGGATATCAGGACCTGATACCAGCTCCTTTGTTTGAGCATCCTATCCTAACAGGCAGTCCCTGGGGGTTGAGAATGGATTGCTTCCACTCCAGTTCTCCAGGTCCTGTCTAGGGTGGCAGATGAGACCAATGTGGAACCTGCTGACTCTGCCACAGGAAGTATAAGAGGTGCTGAACAGGGCAGGTATGAGTAGTATAGGGGACTCCTTCCAATGTTTTCATGGGGCTTCCATATGATCCAAGTCTCCACTGCCATCCCAGCTGGTCCTTTTCCAGATCAATCAGTGATGGGCCAGGGATTCCCATAGATGAGTGGGATTGTTCCATTTTTTTTTCCCCAAGGGGGCTTTGAGAACATCCCTAAAGTATTTTTTCTGGTAATCTCTTGCCAGGATAGAGTTCAGAATAGATACGGGCATCTGGGGTCGAGCATGCAAGCAATATGGTTTGTCATCAGAACCGGCTGTGTAATTACAGCCTCAGTACTGGGGCATTGACTTGGGAGAGGATGGTGACATTGGTTCATTCACCCTGCCACTGGGTTCGGAGGACTTTGCAAAGACAATGTTAATGGCACCACTCCAGTACTCTGAGGGACCTGTTATAGGTGGGACGGCACAGTGGCACTGCTCGCACAGCTGATGCCCCACAGCTCCAGAGACAGGTTCAATCCTGACCTTTGCTGCTATCTGTGTCGAGTATGCAGATTTTCCCCAGGACTGTATGGGTTCCCTCTGGTTGCTCCAGATTCCTCACACATCCCTAAATTAAACGTGCAGGTTGGTAGTTTTTTTTTTGCCCCTAGTGTGGTTGAATTTGAGGGAGACACAAGAGACTGCAGATTCTGCAATCTGAAACAACAAACTGCTGGAGGAACTTAACCCAAAAGCTTGACTCTCCATTTCCCTGCACAGATGCTTTCTGACCTGTTGAGTTCCTCCAGCCTCTTGTTTGGAATCTGAGGGAGCTGAAGGGGATATGGAGAGGATAAAATTGGTTAGCATTGGATTAGTATACAAAATGGGTCACCGTTGGAGTAGTATACAAGATGGGTCAGCATTGGATTAGTACACAAGATGGGTACTTGATTGTTGGCATGGACTCAGTGGGACGAAGGGCCTGTTTCCATGCTGTATCTCTGTGTGCTGTGACTCAATACCTCTGAACTATGCAGAGTGTACTGCTGCCTCAAAGGTCTGATACACAAATGGCCAAAGGTGGTGGAGACATACTGTTGGTGAGTTTTGTCATTGATATTTCTCTGAAAGATAATGCCCAAGAGGTTCACATTTTCCAGGGTCTCATACTGGACTTTTGTTGTCAGGGGGGCATTGTTGTCTGATAGTGGCAGGCTGTGTCTAGCCCAGTCCCTCATGCACTTAAGTGAATGAATCAGCTTGGAGCTCGCAAATTTCATCTCACACAGCAGCTCGATGATTACAGTTGGAACGACTGATTCTGCTGTGGAGTTGACACAGGTTGAAGAGTTCTCCATCTATACTGTTGCTTAACTTCACTCCAAAGGGAAACTGAAAACTTGAGGTCCAGCTTTGCAGCAAGGTTGAGCAATGACACAGGCTTGCTTCATCTCAGCCTTCACTGGGATTGAGCTTGTGGTAGACCAACTGTTTAGAATCATGGTTCGCATGCCGTCAAGAAAACAGCAGAAGGATAGAACATAGAAAGTACAGCACAGAACAGGACCTTCAGCCCACAATGTTGTGCTGACATAGCTAATCCCTCAGACCTACAGAATACCCATATCCCTCTATTTTCCTCTCATTCATGTGTCCATCCAAGCCCTTCTTAAAAGCCTCCCGCTGAATTCTCTCCAGGAACCACCTTATCTGGCAATGCATTCCAAGCATCCACCACTGAGTAAAAAACTTACCCCTCATGTCTCTTCTAAATCTACCCCCTCTCACCTTAAATGCATGCCCTCTGGTATTGGATCACTCAATAATGGGAAAAAGATATTTCTTGTCCGCCCTATGCCCCTCATAATTTTATACACTTCCAACAGATCACCCCTCAGCCTCTGCCGCTCCGGAGAAAAGAGCCCAAGTTTGTCCAGCCTCTCCTGATAGCACATGCCCTCTAATCCAGGCAGCATCCTAGTAAACCTCCTCTGCGCCCTCTCTAAAGCCTCGACATCCTTCCTATAGTGAGGTGACCAGAACTGCATGCAATACTCTAAATGCAGCCTGACCAGAGTTCTATAGAGATGCATCATAACTTCTTGACTCCTATACTCAATACCTCGATTCATGAAAGCAAGGGTCCTGGAGGGAATAGAAAACCAGGTGGACCACCTCCAGTGGTCTCACACTGTTTGGAGTGAAGGCAGAGTGGATTTAGAAATGAATTAATGAAGGATATGGGGAAAAGGAAAGATTAGACTGGGTGAGATATTGAAGGATACAGAAAGGAGAGTGGGATTAAGATGAGATACTAAAGGACAAGTGGAGTACAGAAGAATGGATTACATCAGAAAGGAATGTAATTAAACTGAGGTTGCCTCCATTGAGGGAAGTGAGGAACCAGTATATTACAAGAGTACAAACCAGCCTTATATTCATCAATACCTTTGAAATCCTTCAGAACATGGTATGGGGCAAAAGAAAAGTAGTCCTTGTAGAAATCAGGACAATCTACACCTATAAATATCCAGTCCCAAACCCCTGCCGCCTGACTACAGGAGGGAACAGGTGTCTGGAGGCAGCAGAGGGAGTGGCAACTTCTTTGGAAGCTGCAGAATCTATCATTCATCCCCAACAGCCGAATCCCCCTCCTGCTTCAATGACGTGCCGCACTCTCAGTGTAACCAGCGTCAGCAGAAAGGTTTCTGTTCGATGACCTACAGCAGCAGATCACTCATCAGCAACATCAGGAGCAAGGCCAGGGTGAACGCAAGTTCCAGCCCCTACCCTGCCAACCTCGTACATCATGGCCAGGGGGGCTGAAGCAAAGTAAACTTTTATTTTCATAAGTAGATTACTATGCACTAGAACAGGAGTTGATTCAATCCCTCTTGACAAAACTCTGCATGTGGGCAAGGCCTCCCATGTTGTAAAACTCCTATGAGTGGAGTCAAAACAAAACTCTCCCCTAAAATTGGCTCGGCCACACCCCTACTGAGTACCTCACTTTATCATTTTGAAAAGGTGGATAACCTAGATGGCAGAAAGGGACAGGGCAGCATTGTGGTACAGCTGGTAGAGCTGCTGCCTCACTGTTCCAGAGACCAGGGTTCAATTCTGACTTCCGGTGTTGTCTGTGTGGAGTTTGCACGTTCTCCCTGTGACTGTGAGGGTTCTCAGGGGTGCTCTAGCTTCCTCCCATATCCCAAAGATGTGCAGGCTGGTGGGTTCGTTGGCCACTGTATTGCCTCTAGTATGTAGGTGAATGGCAGAATCTGGGGGAAGTTGATTGAGAGTGAAGGGAGAATAAAATTTAGGATTAATACAAGATTAGTGTAAATAAGTGGTTGATGGTTGGTACAGATTCAGTAGGCCAAATGGCCTGTTTCCATGCCGTTTCTCTCTATGGCTAGGTCCATGATAATACATTGAAATTCCTTGAATCTTCCACAGGCATTTCTGTGTGTCGTTCTTTCTAAGCACTGTTCCCCATGTGGCTACAGCCAAGATGGACAAGGCACCTCAGTTATAACAGAGAAGGCTGCAGATGACCGTGAAGGTCAGCTTTTGGGTGCTGGTTGGCCTGGTGTCAGACAGCACTGTCACACTGTGCACCAGCACCAACCTGGGCTAGTTGGCTGGAGGCAATATCAAGGGTAGAGTGACAGATCATGAACATCATTGTGCTGAGGGAGACAGCAGACTTGGGCAGTGATTCTCATTGATGGTGTCTGAAGCCAGGTGCTGAACCACCAGCTGGTGGCAATCATTCCAGTGCCTGGCCTTGATCAGGTGCAGAGCCTCTTTGCTCCTTCCCTGGGCAGTGCCTCTGGGATCCTTGTGGAGGACAAGTTGTTGTTGTTGTAAACAGACACCTTTAAAGACCCTTTTATTCAAAGCCACAAACAGCAGCAACTTGAGTTTGCATGGCAGCCTGACAATCTGCTGCAGCAGTCGGATGTTGTCTGGGTGGTCCCAGTGCCCCAATAGACATCGGGGGTTTAGCTACCTCGCCAACAAGTGAGAAATGGAACAATACACCATTTTTTTTGCACTGAGAGTTATATCTCTAGAATCCATGTGCCTGGGAGGAACAGCTTTCAACATTTCAGGTTTTCACTCAGGCACCAATTGGATTTCATCAGGCATGCCTGTGAGATGTCCCATCAAAGTCCTCATCTCACCGTCCTGGAGACGGACTTTCATGTGACCTCCCATTCGGGAGAGCTGGCACTTACCCTAGGCCCTGGCTGTAGGTCAATCACCATGTGCAGATCCGGTATCACAACATATGCTGAGCAGTCAGGTGCTTTGTCCTTGTGGCTCAAAGTTGGTGGGAGATACTGGCTACCTGTAAACAGATCAGGGTAAGAGTATGGCTGTGGTTGGGGGTTAGGTGGGCATTGAGAAACGGGTGGTGTTTGCTTACACCATCTGCATCTTATTAATTATGAGACAGAGATGTAGGGAAAGTCGGATGTGAATAGGAGGAACAGATCAGAGCCACAAGAGAGACTAACAGATGCTGGAAATCTGGAGCAACATACATGAAATGCTGGAGGAACACAGCAGGTCAGGCAGCATCTATGGAGGGAAGTGAACAGTCGACATTTCGGGTTAAGACCCTGCATCAGGACTGGAAAGAAAGATCAGATGCCAGAATAAAAGCCTAGAGAACTACAGCAAGCAGGTGGGTCTGCAGAGAAGTGCAGCCAGTTGCAGCATGCACATCTGTGCATTCCAGACATTCGTACTTTAGTACGACATCACAGAAGTACTGAACGCTCTGGAAGTCAGATGCAGGTGCACCTGTCCTCCCACTTATTCCCAACACTTATCATTGAAAGCAGGGACATTTTGTGACAACTGAAGCTTGGTGGATAGAAATACTGGAAAAACTCAGAAGGGCAGGCCACAACTGTGGGAAGAGAAACAAACATTTCAGGTTGAAGACCTTTTGTCACACTCGTCAACTCTACTTCTCTTCCTACAGATGCAGCCTGATCTGCAGAATATTTCCAGCATTTTCTGTTTTTATTTTCTGTCTTTCTTGTTAATTTTACTTTAATTGATATTATTTTATCCAAGCAAAGAATTCCAAATATAATTTGCTCCATAAGAAAAGTGGAGACATTTTCTTGTAAATGGTTAAAAATAAGCGCAAACTTCATCCAGAACAGTTCTGTCATCTGCACCCAATTTCCAAGGTTAGTTATACCACCAACTCTGAATTTCCCAGGGTGGGAGCCACTCACACACACCAGTTAGGTACCTATTAAACTCACTCTTAGATAGACCAGATCGAATGACAAAAACCTTTGGGTTGAGGCCAACTGTCACCTGGTTGTCACTGGGCTTTCCAATCACAAATCCCATGGAAGTATTTGGCCAGTGAAGCTAAACCAGCTGTCAAATGGCAAGAATTGTTGTAAATGTCAAACATTCACAAGAATTCAAAAGCAATAGAAATAAAACACACCTAAAAACTTCTAAAAACTAAAGCACAAAACAATATGTTCAAATAAACACCATTTCTTTAAACAATGCACCTGAATCTTACTTTGCTGACCTACAGCCAGTCTTCTCCATTGAAACATACGGAGTTGTTCAACCAGCGATGTGGTCCAACCTGCCCGAGGTTCAGTGGGCAGATTGCCCCAGCATACTTCGGGATATCTGTAGGAATTTGCTTATCCATCAGTGGACTCTGTATGGAGTGCAGAATCCAAGGCCAATCAGCAAATTGTCTGTGAGGGCCTTTTCAGGAAGGTTGAAACCTCCTTGAAAATTGAGGCCATTAATAGTGGGAACAGAAACTTGTAACGGAGGTGGAACTTACCTGGTTCTTACATTTAAGAGAATGTAAAGATTCCATCACTATTTAGACAGTCTTTGGAAAGGCTCTGTAGGCGTTTTTGACAGTATGAAGCCTTTGCTGAGAGAGTAATTCAGCTGTAGACTTCAATTCGCAATCATAATGGAGCAATCCAGATTCAACCCCATTCAACAACACACAACATGTTTTGTGTAGGATGGATGACTGCAGACATGTTGTTCTACATGTAACTTCACAGGTCTTCCCTGTGGTCAACAACGTAGTGTGGATGGAAGGAGGTAAGAGCAAGAATGAGATCACACTTTCTCATGCAGCCACTCACAACCAGGTTTTTAAAGCACATTGGTGAGACAGGGTTCTGACGGGAGATGACACAAATATACATCTACATTCAGACATAATTACTACCTTTAAGGGGCATTTAAACAGATACTTAAAAAGGCAAGGCATGGAAGGATATAGACCTATAGCACGCAAATGGGAATAGTGCAGGTAGGCAATGGTGCCAAGGTGGAGATGGTTGAGAGCTTCTAGTTCCTTGGTGTAAATATCACCAATAACTTGGCCTGGTCCAGCCACAAACACTAAGGGCAAGAAAGTGCCTCTACTTCATGAGAAGGTTCAGGAAATTCGACATGTCCCCACTGACCTCGTCAATTTTTACTGATGCACCACAGAAAGCATCCTATTCAGATGCACCACAGCTTGGTATGGCAATTGCTCTGCCCAAGACCACAAAAAATTACAGAGTTGTGAACACAGCCCAAGTCCATCATGAAAACCAGCCTCCCCTCCATGGGCTCTTGTCTGCACTTCCTGCTGCCTTGGGAAAGCAGCCTACGTAATCAAGGACCCCTCCCACCCCAGACGCACTCTTTTCTCCCCCCTTCCATTGGGTAGAAGATACAAAATTGAGAATATGTCCCACTAGACTCAAGGACAGTTTCTATCCTGCTGTTATAAGACTCTTGAATGGACCGCTTGTATGATAAAGATGAACTCTTGACCTCACAATCAACCTCATTGTGGCCCTTGCCCCTTATTGTCTGCCTGCACTCTCTCTGTAACTGTAACACTATTCTGCATTTTGTTGCTTTTCCCTTGTACTACCTCAATACACTGATGTGAAGAAGTGATCTGTCTGGGTGGCATGCAAACTAAAGCTTTTCATTGTATCTCAGTACATGAGACAATAATCAACTAATTACCAAATTGCATGGACATGGTGGGCTGAAGGACTTATTTCTGTGCTGTACAACACTATTACTCTAAATGCTTTTATCACATGTGAAAACAGTCCAACGTGAGTACAGTCAAAGGCGTGTTGGATGGTACTATTGGCTCTGTATAATCTCCTTGATGTCTTTCATTCTAAGTTTCCCCTGAAGAAATTCTAACAGGTAGAACACTTCTGCCACTCATTGCCTTAGGATCTCAATAAAATAATAACCAGATATATAGTATGAAGGCCCTGAAACTACATGAACTTCTTTCTGGGAAGTAGTAGCCAGCTTCTGTTTAAATGAGGATGAGCGAGTTCCTTCAGAGCTGGAACTGAATGGATCCCCAAGGATTTCAGATAATGAATTTTTGTGTTGGCATGCAATAAACTTATTTCTGTAACAACAGTTAAGAGCAGATGTGCTGCTAAAGAGGGAGTTCCACTATCATTATCTCTTTTAAAACATCAAACATTTCCAAAGGATTATCATTAACTCTCATAGCCTTGTTTAAATTCAGTTTCTTCTGTTTGTTTTTGTCTCTTTAATGTTTCATGTACACTTTAGGCTGAAATTCCACAGGGATTTGACTGGATTCCTGTTCTTAACTTCAGGGAGATTTTGGCCAACCCTTCCTTGAGTGTAGTCAAAGAGGCCACTTCATCATTTCCCCATCATTTTCCTTTTGATTCCATTGAAGGTGAAGGTGGGACTTAACATCAGTGGCTTCAGGAGAGAAAACAAAGGATAACGGGCAACAAGGAGTTTATTTTTGTTTAAAGAACATGTAGAAGAACTTCCACTTGAATTATGATCAAAACAAACAATAGTGCCAGAAATACTGCAGGCTCATTTCCACTGTGAGAGTAGATCCAGAGCAAGAGGAATTGTTCTGCTTCCAACTATAAATTAGAATGCTGGACAGTGGATATTACTCAAGACATGTGGAAAAAACAGCATGTTCCCTCTTACTAAATTTGCCTTGTTATCTCATGCAGAAAATAGTCATCAAAAGAACATTCAGTCTTGTATTGCTCCCAGTAGTTGCCTCTCCTGATTGCAGCCTATTACAGGCTGCCTTTTTCAAGCCCCCCCTTAATGTCAACCACTAAGAATCTTTGCAATTCCCTCCACTTCCTTGCCTTTTTCACCTCCTTGCCACCCCCACTGCCACACAAACCTTCTCCACACATCCTCATAGCCTATCTCTGCTCAAATCTGTGACCAGCTATAATCCTCTTTGGCATGATATCTGTTAACCCTATGAGAAGAACCATAAAATGGTTTATAGAGACACAAGAGACTACAGGTGCTATAATCTAGAGTAACAAAACAAACTGCTAGAGGAACTCAGTGGGTCAGGCAGCATCTGGTGTGGGCAGAGGGATGGTTGATGTTTCAGGTCAAGACCCTGCATCAGGGCTGAAAGTGTACACTTAGACCTGAGGCAGGGTCTCAACCCAAGACATAACCATCCCTCTGCCTCCACAGCTGCTGCCTGACCCATTGAGTTACAGAGTCAGAGAAATACAGCATGGAAACAGGCCCTCTGGCCCAATTTATTCATGCCAAACATGATGCCCATCTAAGATGGTCCCATTTGCCCACATTTGGCCCATATCCCTCTAAGTTTTCCTGTCAATGTACTTATCCAAATGTCTTTTAAATGTTGTTATTGTACCTGCCTCAACTACTTTCCCTGGCAGCTTGTTCCATATATGCACCACCTTCTGTGTGAAGAAGTTGTCCTTCAGTTCCCTTTTAAATCTTTCCCCTCTCACTTTAAACCTATGCCCTCTAGTTCCCCTTCCCTGGGGGAAGTTTATGTGCATTCACCATGTCTATACCCCTCATGATTTTATACACTTCTATAAGGTCACCCCTCAATCTCCTCTGTTCTAAGGAATAAAGTCCTAGCCTGCCCAATCTCTCCCTATAACTAAGTCCCTCAAGTCCCGGCAGCATCCCCATAAATCTTCTCTGCACACTTTCTAGCTTAATAATGTCTTTCTTGTAATAGGGTGACCAAAACTGTACCCAGTACTCCAAGTGCTGTCTCACCAATGTCTTGTACAACTGCAACGTAACACCCCAATTACTATACCCAATGCCCTGACTGAAGGCCACTGTGCCAAATGCCTTCTTCACCACCCTGTCTGTGATGGCTCTTTCAGCAAACTATGTACTTGTACTCCTAGGTCCCTCTGTTCTACACTGCTCCCCAGGGCCCAGCAGTTCCTCCAGCAGTTTGTTTTTTTTTGCATACAATGTTTACCTCTTGTCGGATCCTGTTATTTTTGAATCTGCAGGCTCTTTCAGGGATCCAGGAATGAGTTGAAAACAACTTGGTGCTTCACAAAGTTTAAAAAGTTTATTGGAAAAGTTTAAAACAAAGAAACAGTCACAGAGCACATGGCACTAGCTTTACTACTAGGAGATGAGCTGAGACAAAAGGAACTAAAGATGAGCTAAGGGCCAGTGGTGGGGGAAGAAAGCAAGAGTGTGATTAACAAAAAACATTTATACCTGCAATAAGAGGTGCTCCTTAGCTAACAATAGTCCAATCAGGAAACCTATTATATACCTGTGGCCAAACCAACCAACGAAAAAACACATTCACTTGATGGATGAACCAAGCAGCTAGGAAGTGGCCATTTCTTGTGCAGCCACTTGGTGTATTAAACACTATACATGTTTTAAAACAACTAATTAAAACAGTCAAATCCAACACTTAAAACCACTGCATAAATACCAGTTACTGATGTTGTCGTTAAACTTCAGAGTTCAGCCACACAAGGGACATAAGTTTGCCTTCATTGGTTGGGCTGTTGAGTATAAAAGTCAGGAAGTCATGGTGTAGTTGTATAAAACTTTGCTTAGGACACATTTGAGTACTGCGTACAGTTCTGGTTGCTGCATTACAGGAAGGATGCAGAGGCTTTGGAGATGCTGCAGGAGAGGTTCACCAGGATGTTGCCTGGATTAGTGTTACTTAGAAGGAGACGTTGGACAAATTTGCAGGGTTTCGATCCAAAACTTTGACAATTTCTTTCCTCCCACAGATGCTGCTCAGCCCACTGAACTCCTCCAGCAGATTGTGTTGGACAAACCTGGAATGTTTTCTGAAGAGTTGGAACCTGATAGAAGTT
The DNA here is from genome assembly GCF_009764475.1 of Pristis pectinata. Classification (NCBI taxonomy): domain Eukaryota; kingdom Metazoa; phylum Chordata; class Chondrichthyes; order Rhinopristiformes; family Pristidae; genus Pristis; species Pristis pectinata. The sequence goes on from NC_067411.1 coordinate 37,396,543, forward strand.
CATAAAGGTGGGTATTTGTCAGAGGCATAAATAGCATAGATAGTCAGAGTTTTGTTTCCAGCATAGCTTTAAGGTGAGAGGGGGAATGTTTAAAGGACATTTACAAGGCAAGTATTTTTTTTACATAAAGAGTGGTCAATACCTGGAATGTACTGCTAGGGGAGGTGGTAGAAGCAGACTTGAGAGCAACATTTAAGAGGCATTTAGACAGACACATGGACAGGCAGGGCATTAAGGGATTTAGACCACGTACAGGCCACCTTATTATAGGAAGGTGGTGGAAGCTTTAGAGAGGGTGCAGAGGAGATTTACCAGGATGCTGCCTGGATTGGAGAGCATGTCTTATGAGGATAGGCTGAGTGAGCTAGGGTTTTTCTCTTTAGAGGATGAGAGGGGACTTGATAGAGGTGTACAAGATAAGAGGCATAGATCGAGCAGACAGTCAGAGACTTTTTCCTCAATGCGACAATGGCTAACACAAGGGGACATAATTTTAAGGTGATTGGAGGAAGGTATAAGGGGGATGTCAGGGGTAAGTTTTTTTTTAAACACAGTGGTGGGTGCGTGGAACACACTGCCTGCAGAGGTTGTGGGGGCAGATACATTACGGATATTTAAGAGAATCTTAGATAGACAAATGAATAATAGAAAAATAGGGGGCTATGTGGGATGGAAGGGTTGTATAGATCTTAGAGCAGGATAAAATGTCAGCACAACATAGTTTTCATTTTTTCTGCACTATTTGTTTTTGCAATTTATAGCAATTTTGTGTCTTGCTGCTGGTACAGAAAACAACAAATTTCATGTCATAAGTCAGTGATAATTAATCTGATTCTGATTATAAATTTGACAAAGTTATACCATACAGTGAAAAAAGACTACAAAAGTAAGACCTTAGTGCAAACAAAAACAAAGACACAATCGAAGACAAGTCCATGGCAATGCAAGAGGTGCTCCATAGTGTTTCATTGCTGAGGTAGGGTTAGAGTTTTGCAGGCTGGTTCATGAACCTGATGGTTATAGGAAAGTAGTTGTTCCTGGTCACGTGGGACTTCAGACTTCTGTACCTCCTGCCTGACAATAGCAGTGAGAAGAGGGCATGACTCAGATGGTGGGGATCTTTCACACCCTCTTCCTGGTAGTGCTGCATGTTCCCATACTTTTAATTCTTCCTCTCAGTTATTCCATTGTCACTTCAACATGTCTTTTTGCACTACTTCAGTTTCTCACTACAGTCTTTGCATCATTCTGTTGTTTTGTGCTCTTCACTATTTATTGTTGTATTTATTATTACCAAGTATACTGTTTACTCTGAGCTTCATGCAAGCAAGGACTTTGATTGCGCCATGGTATATGACAATAAACTAATCTGAATCAGAATCTTTGCATCTCCTCCACCTCCAGTTCATTGTCTGGAACACCTTCTCATCCATGTTAGCAAGGGTAGGCCATAACCTCCATAGAACATAGAATAGAGAACAGAACAGAATAGCACAGGAACAGGCCTTTCGGACCAGAATGTTGTGCCTAATTACACTAATCCCTTCTGCACATTTTCCATATCCCTCCATTCTCTGCATGTTCATGTGCCTATCTAAGAGCCTCTAAAATGCCTCTCTCGTATATGCCTCCACCACCCCGCAGCACATTCCGGACACCCACCACTCCCCGTGTAAAAAAAAACTTGCCCCGCACATCTCCTTTGGACTCATCTCCTCTCACCTTAAATACATGCCCTCTAGTATTAGACATTTCAACCCAGGGAAAAAGATACCAGCTGTCTACTCTAAATATGTCTCACATAATTTTGTAAACTTCTATCAGGTCTCCTGTCAGCCTCCAGCACTCCAGAGAAAAAAGCCCTTGTTTGTCCAACCCCTTTATAGCACATGCTCTCAAATCCAGGCAGCACCCTGGTAAACCTTTTCTGAACCCACTCCATATCCTTCCTACAATGGGGAGACCATTTGCTGAGATCGGGGCCAATCAATAACCTAATGCCATAATGCTTGTGTCCTCCATCCCTTAATGACTTTGGCTGTGCCATTTATCAATACTTTTTGGATCAGCACAACTGCTGGCACCTGTTCCAGCCACTATACACCTCTGCTTTAAGAGATGCAGCCTGGCTTTAAGCAGCTCGAGCTAAAAGGAGTCAACCACTCAGAACGTCGGTCCCCTGCTAATGCATCCAGTCAGGCTGGACACTGAAATCATTGAAGGGAGCGTTCAGTATGAAGTTGGCGTGCTGCCTGCATTGTAATCAATGGAGGGTGTTAATCATGTGTCACAAGCCCCCCCCCCCCCCCCCACCCTCAGATCAGTCCTAGGGGCTATCAAATTTAACCCCCAGCTGCTAGTTAATCATCCTTTTATACACAAAACTATGAATATATATCTTTTGACTTTATCCAAATCACATAAATTACAGTACTGTACAACATACACAATTTAGCAAGGTTGAATTCCTCAGTAATAACCCCAAGTACAATATAATTAAACTATTTCTAGTCCTAGGCTAGACTTATGTCCCACCAAGCCATCAAACAAAGCACTTCAACTGAAAACAACACAAGTGCTACTTATTGTGACATGTATAACTATTTAAAAATGCCTTCAGTACACACACCATAAGAAACACAGTTGATTAAATACTTGTCATTCAGTTCATTCAGAAAGTAGCTCTTAAAATGACCTTGTCTTTCAAAAGGATTTCTACAGATTATGTTAAGAGACTAGCAACCACAACAAACAATGACTGATTGGTCTTGGAATTAATATTGGTTAAAGAAAATAAAATTTTTACCCCATGATATTACTCAGCTCCCTTGTTCATTTTAAACTTAGTGATACAGAATACTTTTTGCCATCCAACATAAAGGCAAACTTTTATGAGTGAATATTATTCAAGATTTTTACCTTTTACAACAGTTCTCCAGTAAGAAGTTCCTCTCCAGGTGACTTCAGATTTTGCGTACATATATGCCAACTGGAAAATTGAAGCTCTTTACATAGCGTTGCTCATCAGAATGCCTTGTGGCTGAGTGTAAGAACTGTGTGGGGCCTCCCTTAAGAGGTTCCTAGTTTAAAAAGCTCATCTAACCGGAAAGGAGTGAAGATAAATAGCAAAACTGCAGATCAAAGCACCTCCCAGCTCTGTGCACTCAGAACTATGACAACACCTTCATGGCTTTACATCAGGGTGGTAGTGGGGAGAGTCATTGCTTTTCATCTGATTAACGACGCAAGCGTAGAACTGGTTTATGGGTCATGAGGAACAGACGGCATAACTGAGACAGCTGTGTTTTGTGTGTTTTGTAAAGATTACCACTTTGTTTGGTCTATGTCAGAGCTCCATTGAACAAACTTTTTAACACTTTCACCGGCACACTGTTCAAAAAGTATTCAAATGCATTTTTTTTGCTTTATGCACTTTTTATGAATAATATTATTGGAGTCTGGTACTACAACTAATCAACGGCAATTTGTAAATACTAAGGCATCCCTGCATTCCTTATCCCACCATATTCCCAAAATACATGCAAATTGTAATTAATTTCCAATTTAATCCTTCTGATAAAATTCAATATTAGGATTTTTTTCACTCACTATCTATTTCATGTCATTGCATATCAATCTAAATGAAGGGGATTCAATTGGATGAGACCTTAATATAGGCATGGATCGCAATGCACAATTGTCCTGTGTCTTTTCAGCGTGATGCTGGGGTTGTGCCACTTTTGTGCTACCTGTTCAAAGAATAATTTCTGCAGGCCACTCTTCCTGTTCATTGGCTGCACACATCAGTAGGAGACTCAGTATCATAAGTGATATCCACTACTTAAAGTTAGCCTGCACTACTTAAAACTGGTCTGCATTTCTTAAAGAGGAGGTGCATTATGGCTGGAACCGATGCCAGTAGTAACTTTGCAGCTAAATCTGATTTGGGAAAGAGTGAAGAGCAAAGAGTGGGAGAGTCATGAACAAGGGGACATAGTTATAAGATAAAGAACCAGCCATTTAAAACAGAGGTGCATAGAAATTCCTTTGTCAGAGGGGAGTGACTTTCTGGAAGTTGCTGCCCCAGAGGGCAGTGGAGGGCAGATCACTAAGGTGGAGATAGATAAATATTTGAAAGATCAAGGAATTGAGGGTTATAATCAACTGACACGAAAGAGGAGTTGAGGCCAGTAGAGATCAGACATGATCATATTGAATGGTGGGGCAGGCTTGAAGGCCTCCTACTCCTGTTTCAAGTCAAGTCAAGTTAATTGTCATGTACACAAATACAGGTACAATGAAAAACTTGCTTGCCACAACAGCATAGGCACGTAGGTACAGACAACACACAATATAAATTAAGCATAAAATACAAATACAATTTTTGTGGTCTTGTAAATGGCTTTTAGTTGTCTGCTGCTTTGGAGGTCCTATCAAAGCCTTTTGATAAGATTCATCACCAGGATTTTTTTCACTCAGTCTATTTCATGTCATTGCATATCGATGTAAATGAGGGGGATTCAATTGGATGAGACCTTAATATGGGCATGGATCGCAATGCACAGATTTGAAAGGGGGAGACTTGTCTTGTACTCAGTGAGGAGGGAGGGAGGAGATCAGAGTGATGGTGGAGGTGGGTTAGCCAGGAAGCACTTCACAAATATAATCAAAAGGCAGTGAAAATAAAGAGCTTCAAAGGTCAGTGCCAGGACTTGGAAGTTGTGTGATCTTGCAACTAATCAAAGTTAATGAATACATCTGCCAAGTGCATTCATACAGTACACAGATTACCACACCCATATCATTCACCAACTACAAGGTCCGTCTATCTGAACTCCTTCCTGTGCTTCACCTAACGCTCACCCTAAGCATTATTGCAAGCCTGACATCCACCACATACAGATCACCTCACATCCTGCCAGCTTTTCACTCAAGACAACATATCAGCTCACCACCTTGCATGACAATTACTTATACATTTCTCTTTCTAATGCAGGAGGAAGTGGTATAAACATGGCAAAAGCTAGAAGTGGACTCAGATGTCCTAACCCCATGGAAAACAGGGTGGAAGCAATTATGGGAAGAGCCACAACAGATGCCATGACCACAATTGGAGCTAAATCCTCCTGCCCTCTAAGATTTAATCCTCCTTCTCACACTTGACTTCCCTTTCATCCCTTATTCACTTCTGATTTTATCCAGGAGTGAACGTCACCAATAGCCTGTCCTGGTTCAATCACAAACGCCATGACCAAGACAACACAACAGCATCTCTACTTCCTCAGGAGGCTAAAGAAATTCAGCAACTTCCCATTGACCCACACCAATTTTTATAGATGCACCATAGAAAGCATCCCATCCTGATGCATCACAGCTTGTTATGGCAACTGCTCTGCCTGAGACCACAAGAAACTGCAGAGAGTTGTGGGCACAGCTCAGCACATCACGGAAACCAGCCTCCCCTCTGTGGACTCTGTCTACATTTCTCGCTGACAATAATAAACCAATTTATTAATTTAGATGATACTGACTTCGCTAGCAAGCCTATCTTACCTTCTGCCCAGATGGTAAGGGCACTGATGATAAGTGTCTTTACCATCAAGCAAACATCCCAACTACTGCCAGGCACATAAGCTTGAAAGTGGGCATACAAGACCCAACTGCTCTTAAGATCATCCTCCAATATCACCTTCAATTTCCTCTGCTTCAATGTGGCATGTCAGGGATCGTCCCCTACATACTGCACAGATCTAGTAATGGGTAAAGTGTCTGAAAATCAGTGGGAGATGTTCAAAGCAAATCAACTTGAAACAGAACCTAGAGAAAAGAACTCTATTGCCAACAGAAGAACAGACAATTAAAGAGATAAGGGATAAGCTAAACTTAAAAAAAAATTCAAAAATGCAAAAGCCAGAGAAATCCTGGTAGACAGCAAGAGAAGGTGGCAGCAAAAAGGGAGTGAAAGAAGAAACTTGCCAGGGATTTTCAAAATCAACCCAAAAAACTTTACTATTATATTTGAAAAAAGGAGATCAAAAGTAAAGTGTTCACTTTGATGAAAATGCAAACTGTATGTAAAGATTCAGGAGTCTGGTCACCAGTATTTATTTTTCAACCAATGATAAAGTTTCTCAACCACTGACTTGGGATCAAGGCCAATTAACTGATGATGTGTTATGAATAATAATTGACTCTCATCAGTTCTAAACTTGCATCTTCCAGTGTGTCCATTGAAACCTTTGCTTGCTAAACATCATCAACATGTTTACACATCATCTCACTTTAAGAATTCTCAATTTTACCTTCAAATCACATCACGATCTCAACCCTCCCATCTTATTCAACTCTAAATTAGCTTGGAGATAACTATTCTCCTCTTACCCTGGGCTCTTGGTATCCTTGACTTCAATCACTCCACCATTGCGGTGGGAAAAGGGTCTTTTGGGTCTCAAAAGCAGAGATATCCAGACACAGTCTTTGGATTTTAAAAAGAATTTATTTACAAAGACAAATGCGGGAACAGAATGACAGGAACAGATGCACACTCTCATCCACGCATTCGGGTAATCGCAAAACGTGAGGGGAGTCACAATGGGGGTGAAGTGTACAGACTCAAACACACACAGTAAGCTGGTTACAAATGGTCAGAGAAAAACGCAATACGGTGCCTGAACCCCTCCCTGTCTCTGGGAGGAGCAATGGATCTACACTACTAGGGATCTACTTAAAAATGCCACTAAATCCCTGTGGACGCACACACTCTTACCAGCGGTCCCTCAACGTGGTTTTGACCCCAACAGCAATCAAGAGAGAGAAAGGGCCACACACATGTGACATCCTTTATTGTGCTGGAGAGCTGGGTGGAGTTAGCTCAGGTAATTCAAGAAGTCCAATGGGCTGTGGCCAGATATGAGAGGTGTGCACAGGGACCAATGGTCAGAGTGTGCTGCTAAATGGTTGGGTGGGGCTAGACCCTGATTGACACTGGTGTCACATGACAGCCATGACCTTTCACATTACAACCATTGATGGCAGTTTCTACATTTATTAAGGCTGTGAGCTCTGGAAATCCCACCCTGAACTTTTCCACCTCTTCTACCTCTACCTCTCCCTCCTCCTGTAAGATGCTCACTGACTAAGCTATTGGTCATTTGCCCTAACATTTTCATACATGACTAGGTGTCAATCTTAACATATTGGGACACTTGACTACTTTAGAAGTGATATAACGATGGGAGTTGTTACGGGTGTTCTTGAAGTCTCACAAAGCAAATATATCTTGAAGTAAGGCAGAAAACACAGCAACAGTGTATTTAATCTTGCAAGTATTGCATTGTAGGACATTTGGATGTGTATCGACAAATCACACCCCCTCAAGAATCTGTATTCCTTGGTGTTTAGAAGAATGAGGGGTGACCTTACTCAAACATATAAGACAGTAAGGGGGCCCAACAGGGTAAATGTTGAGATGTTTTCACTAGAGGGAGAGTCATGAATAAGGGAACATAGTTACAAAATAAGGGGCTGGTTATTTAAAACTGAGGTGCATTAAAATTTCTTCTCTCAGAGAGTAATGAATATCTGGAATTCTCTGCCCCTGAGGGTGTGGAGGTCAGATCAATCAATGTATTTAAGATGGAGATAGATAATTATTTGAAAAATCAAGGAATTGAGGGTTGTGGGGAACTGGAACAGAAGAGAGGCTAGCATGGATCGGCCATGATCATATTGAATGGTGGGGCAGGCTTGAGGGGCCTAGTGGCCTATTTCTGCTTCTGTTTTCTTGTGTTATTGTATTATTGTGTCCACCATTTGGGACACTGGTTACCAGCAGTTCACTCATGGCTAACCACTCATAGCAACTGAGACCTAACTAAACGTTGAGCATCTTAGGTTGGTGAAAGTGCTTTACAAACTGACTGTAAATAAAACGCATGACAAATAAATATCTTCATGCACATAGTGCCACATCTTCTCCAAGTAACCGTAAGTCAACCTGAACTAGTCCTATTTGCCTGTGTTTGGCCCATATCTCCCAACCCCATTCCTATCTAGCTGTAGGATAATTATTAAGAGAGACATAAGTAAATTGGTAAATTGGTTTATTACTGTCACTTGCACCAGGGTACAGTGAGAAATTTTGTTTTGCATGCCATTGATACAGGTCATTTCATCTCATCAGTGCATTGAGGTAGTACAAGGGAAAACAATAACAGAATGTAGAATAAAGTGTTACAGTTATAGAGAAAGTGCAGTGCAGGCAGACAAGGTGCAAGGCCAAGATGAGGTCGATTTTGAGGTCAAGAGTCCATCTTATCGTACTCGGGGACAGCTCAATAGTCTTACAACAATGGGATAGAAGCTGTCCTTGAACCTGGTGGTACGTGCCTGAATTATGATTAGAAGAAGGTGAAACACGGGAACCTACACAGGAAAGAAATGTTGATAACTGAAGAGGTAGCCAATGCTGTAAACTAATTTTAAGGTGATCCATAAAGAGATGAACAAATATATTTTTATAAGGCAGAACATCAGCCATGAGACAAGAGCAAGGGTAAAAGTCAACCCTGAGGCTCAGAAAGAAGTTTTAAAAATTCATTTGAAAGTTAACTTATAATTAATTTAAGAAACAGTAAAATCTTTATAAACACACAAAGAGGAAAATTAAGGTGGTATGATGGCACTATTCTCTAAAATGTCTCAGGTTCCTATAGATCACAGTGATAACAGAGATAAGATTCAGAGGTACTGGCAGCTCTTCCACGCATCGTTCACACATTAACTTATTTGAATAACACACAGCGGTCAAACATAATTCTGTCCTTTCCCAGTCTCCATTCTCCATGAACTTTCCACAGAAGTCACTGTGTGACAATGAGCAATGTCCATGGGTAAGTTTTTAGGCTGATATACTGAGCGAAACTATTGCACTGTTTCTTAGCAGCTTGGATGAGATGCATGTTAAGGTACATATCAGTGATTTGGTCTTGGGTAACAAAGCAATATCTCAATGTTTGTAGACAATACAACACTCAGAATGTAGCAAACAGTATAGAGGATTGTTTTAGACATCAGAAGGTCATAGAAGGTCAAGTAAGGCAGAGCATGTTTAACAGAGGGAAGAGCAAAATGATTAATTTTCTTTGATTTATTTCAGAGATGTATGTTGTTAACAAACCCAGCATTTATTGTCCATGCCCAATTGTCCCTGAGAAGGTCTTCTTGAACTTCTCCAGTCCTTCTGGACAGAATACTCTCACAAAGCTACTGGATAAGTTGTTCTGAGATTTAGACCCATGATGATGGAATGCCAATATATTTCTGAGTAAAAATAGTGTGCGGTCTGGAGGAGAACCTGCAGGCACTGGTGTTCATGTCCACCTGCTTCCTTTGTCCTTCTTGGTGGGAGAGGTTGGGGTGCACTGTCAAAGGAGACTTGTCGATTAATTACAGCACATTTTGTAGATGACACACACTGAAACCACTGTGCATTAACGTTGGAGAGAATGAATGTTCAGGGTGTTGGATGAGATACTAATCAAGTAGGCTGCTTTGTCCTGCATGGTGTTGAACTTCTGAATTGTTCTTGAATCTGCATTCATCCAGGTCAGTGGAAAGCATTCCATCAGTTTCCTACTTTGTGTTCTATAGATAGTGGAAAGGCATTAGGAAGTCAAGAACTGAGTCTCTCGCCATTGGACCAGAGTGTTATGTGGCTGATCCAATTATGTTTCTGGTCAATGATGAGCCCCAGGTTCTTGATGGAGGGAGATTCAGCACTTGTCTATCTAGGATAGCAGTTGTTGGACTTGGTCATTGCCTGGCATTTTAAGAGCACATACGTTACTTGCCACTTAACAGCCCATGCTTGAATGTCATATAGGACTTCCTGCATGCAGGCATGGGCTGCTTCATTTTCTGAGCAGTTGTGAATAGAACTGAACATTTTGTGAATCAGTGAATATCCTCTCTTCTGATCTTATGATGGAAGGAAGGTCTTTAATGAGGCAGCTGAAGATGGTTGGGGTTAGGTCACTCCCATGAGGAATTCCTCAAAGGATGGACCAGGACAGGGATGATATCCATTGATATCTAGACTCCTTATACCACACATGGTCAAATGCTGTCTTGTGAATGTTTCAGCCTTGTCTTTAGCACTTACTTGCCGGGCCCTGCCATGGTTGAGAATGGGGTCATTCTTGGAGTCAAAAGCAACTGCAGATGCTATAAATTTGGAGTTGCCTTCCATTAACTGTATTTAATGTTCACCACCATTACCAACTCCTGTGTAGGATCTGACCCAAATGGGACTGCAAATGGGACTAGCTTGGATGGGCATCATGGTCAGTATGGACCAACTGGGCTGAAGAGCCTGCTTCCATGCTCTATGACTCTATGACTCTATGATCCATTGATTGTGGGATCACTTAGCTCCATCTTCTGAATGCTGCTCATGCTGTTTGGGACAAATGTTATCCTTTGTCGCAGCTACAACAGGTTCATCTTTAGGTATGCCTGATGTTGCACTCAGCATGATCTTCCATATTCCACACTGAACAGGTTTGCTTCCCTGCTGATGTTAGAGTGAAGAACATGTTGGGGCTTGAGTTTACATATGGTGGTGGAATACAATTCTGCCACTGATGGTCCACAGTACCTCATGAAAGACCAGAGCTGTTCTGAATGTATTTCATCTAGTGCCACAGATCATAATGGAAGGTGTTCTAGTGTAGCAATAAGACTTTTGCCTGCAATTTCAAATGCATAATGCCAGTTTATTCAGTGTTAATCAAGTGACGATCAATATTTTCCTGAAGTGAAACACAATATCAACTACTTCCAGGTCATTTCATGTCACTTGGAATATTCAGCTGAGTACATCCAAGTGTCCAGTAACCTGTGACCATGGTGCAGTTTCTGTGTTGGAGGAGTACAAGATGATGTAATATTCCTATGCAACACTCCTTTTGGAGCTGGAGGACTTGGACTTGTTGTCTTGGAGAAGTCTTTCACTTTAGACTCCTAGGGCAATGGAATTATACAGAGTCTCTGTGAGACATTGCCCATGTTCACTTGGTGAGTTAGTCATATATCCATTCGTTCTTTCACTCCCGGGGCACCAGTGATGATGCATAATTCGCGTACTGCCAGAAACACAGGAACAGTACTGTTTTGCTACTGCAACAATTATCATGGTTCCTGCCACCCTACAGGCTTCTAGTCTTACCACAGGACTGATACTGGACATCTTACAGAAAGGATTAGAAATCACTGAGAAATAACAGTAATTTGAGGCCAGTTGCAATCTGGCTAATTATGATAAGACTATTCATAAAGATCATAGTGAAGAGACTCAGGTTCATTGACAGATTTAATCACTCAATCATTCATTCTCTTGGCAAGACCATTTTTCATTTATATGATAACACAGACATTCCTTTGTCAATCAGTTCACTCATTCATCCATCCATCAATGATTCAGCAATTCATCCATTCACCCATCCATCCTTGGTTTGCTCACCCATTTATTTCTTGATTAATTATTTCATTCATTCCTTCATTGAGACATTCACATATTCCTAATTTCAGTCATTCATTGACATGGTAATGTACTCATTTATTAATTTAGCAATGTGGACATGTAATGATTAATTGGATTATTATTCCACATGTTAACTAATACATTAAATAAGTTGTGTATCTTTTCATTCATTAATAAGGCAAATAATTTACTTATTTGTTTATTCAACCATTCATCTTTCTCTTCATTCATTTGTTCAATGACTCAGCGGATATCAGTCACTGAGTATCTGCTGACTATGAATAATGAACAAGTGAAAGGAGAGAAAGAATGATGAGCAAATCCATTCACCCACTCATTTAACAATATGGTCTTTAATTCATTCATTCATGTCTTCAGTGATAAAGTCATTCATCTATTCATTCCTGTATCGATCTGTCTGATCATTATAATTACAAAATACAGTTAATTTATTTGCCTTTACATTTATGCAACAATATAGACCAATGTTTATTCATTCATATGTGTACCATGTATACCAATCACATGTTTGTTAATTTACTCATCCTTGTATGTGGTTGTGTATATATTCATTCATTTATTTTTATTTTATTAATTGATTAATACATTATTTAATACATTCTTTAATATGATTCACTCAGTATTTCATTCATTCATTTTGGACGGATATGGACCGGGAACAGAGTGATCTGTTTTGCCGACATTCAACGGTGTTTGGGGTTGGTAGAAGACCGTAAACTCCAGTCTTGTGATGCGGAATGAGTGCTTTAGGACCCAACACATGGCCAACAGGTGGCGCTCAGAGACAGTGTATCCCTCAGAGTCTGTTGCAAGTGTCCCAGCAACTTCTTAGCATTCGTTGGATTCTGCCCTGTTGTGTTCCCCTGGGCAAATGGGCTTCTTGGGATTTAGAGGGATGAGATAGGTAGCCCGCAGTGCAACTTCTCCAGCTGTGAATTGACTTCCAAGAACTCAGGTCCACTCCTGGGAGTTGCTGAATACATTCTGACTAATTATTCTAATTGTGCCTTCAGGTGAGTAAGTCGACTGCCCTTTCCTGGTCTGGCCCATATGTAAAACCAGTGGACTTAACTGTGAAATGCCCTCTGAAACTGACAAGCCAACCACTCAGCTGAGGGACATTTTAGGTATTGGCAATAAGTGCTGGCCTTGTGTACAATGCCCAGATTCCCCAAACAAATTATTTAAAAAATCAATTCATGCTCTAAAATCTAACAGATGAATTTGTAACTCAAACTTAACAGGTTATGTTATAATTTAAATTCAGCACATTCATTCAGCCATATGATCATATATTAATCATTAATTAATTTGTCATTAACGTCATACACTCCATTGATAACATTTTTCCATAGCTTCTTACATTGATATGATCATCAAATCACTCATTAAATCATCCACTCATTTATATATTTATTTCTCTCCTTCATTCATGTATTCATTTACGCGTTCATTCTTTCATTTGCAGATTTATTCATGCTTTCATTCATTTGTTCATAATGTCATTCATTTCATTCACTTTTTCATGCATTCGTTGTCGGACAGATATCATTTGATCATGATGATCCAATGCATTTAGAAACAGCTGAGAAATACGTAAATAAATTTTAATATTAATAAAAAATAATTAATTCAAATACACTTAGCTGACATGTTAATTGAGATGAATTAGCTTATTATTTTCACATGTACTGAGGTACAGTGAAAAATTTTGTGTGTATAACATCATTACATTGCAACAGTGCATTGAGATCATACAAAGGAAAACAATAACAGAATGCAGAATAAAATGTTACAGTCACAGAGAAAGTGCAGTGCAAGCAGGCAGTAAGGTGCAAGGCCATAAAACAAGGTAGATTGTGAGGTCAAGGGTCCATCTTATTGTACCAGAGGACCATTCAGTAGTCTTATAACAGTGGGATAAAAGCTGGAACCTGGTGGCACATGCTTTCAGGCTTTTATATCTTCTGCCCGACGGAAGGGGGGAGAAGAGAGATTGTCCAAGGTGGGTGGGGTCTTTGATTATGTTGGCTGCTTTACCGAGGCAGCAAGAAGTGCAGACAGATTCCATGGAGGGGAACCTGGTTTCCGTGATGTGCTGACCTGTGTCCACAACTCTCTGCAGTTTCTTGCAGTCATGGGCAGAGTAGTTGCCATACCAAGCTGTGATCCATCCAGATAGAATACTTTCTATGGTGCATCGATAAAAATTGTTTCGAGTCAAAGGGGAATTTCTTTAGTTTCCTGATTTCCTAATTGAAATATTAATGTTAAGTAAATTAAAATCAAACCATTGACCTTCATTTTAATAAAGGTAGGTAACTCCATTTAAATGAGTGGGCCATGCTAGATGCACCAGCAATGCCTAACATGAAACAAAGAAGACAGAAATGGAAATGTCCGCAAGCGAACAGCGACAACTGACACATTCCAAAGTGCAGAACTACAAGCTGAAGCTTAGTGCAGCCACTGTAAATGTTTTGTGGGGAAGGACCACAGTCAAGGGCCCTGCTGCCACTGAACACTCTGGGAATGGGTCTTGGGTAACAGCCTCTCAAACACTTCATGTTTAAAGAAGAAACAGGAGCGGTGTTGTTGCATTGTAAGAGAATGTATTGAATTGATAGCACAATGAATGTAGAGAAAGATCTGATCCAATTGAAATCACAGTGTATATTATGAATAAAGCATATGTTTGGAATAAAAGTCCAGCTCTTTGGCCCTGTGAGTTACAGAAAATCCCTGGACACACTTAGGAGTCCAAGGGAGGATGGAAAAGCCAAATACATCCACCTCTGACCTCAAAGCTGAAAGGCCTGGATAGAGTGGGCATGGAGAGGATGTTTCCATTCACAGGAAAGTCTGGGATCTGAGGGCACAGCCTCAGAATAAAGGGACACCCCTTTAGAACAGAGCTCGAGAAAAATTTCTTCGGCCAGAGGGTGGTGAATCTGCAGAATTCATTGCCACAGGGGTTTGTGGATGTCAAATCATTGGATATATTATAGGTTCTTGATTGGTGAGGAGGTAAAGGGTTACAAGGAGAAGGTGGGAGAATGGGGTTGAAAAAAAATCAGCCATGATTGAACGGCGGAACATCCTCGATGGGCCGAATGGCCTGATTCCGTTCCTGTACCTTATGGTCTAATGCCTTCTGTAATTACATTACACAGTGCACACACAGAAGTCCAGAATGCACTGATGCAGGCATTGTATCTAGCTGGCAGTTCTTTAGAGAACTGTTGGCAGGTTGTCAGCACAATCTGGGCCATTCATTACAATGCTCATCCATTCACTGATCTGGTCATTCATTCATTTATTGATTTATCACTTATCATTATTCCTTTTCATTCATTCATAAAATATTTATTCTATCATCAAGCATGCACAGTAGCATAGTGGTTAGCGTAACACTATGACAGCGTCAGCAACCGGGGTTCGATTCCGGCCGCTGTCTGTAAGGAGTTTGTACATTCTCCCCGTGTTTGCATGGGTTTCCTCAGGGTGCTCCGGTTTCCTCCCACATTGCAAAGATAAGATAAGATATCTTTATTAGTCACATGTACATCGAAACACACAGTGAAATGCACCTTTTGTGTAGAGTGTTCTGGGGGCAGCCCGCAAGTGTTGCCATGCTTCCAGCGCCAACATAGCATGCCCACAACTTCCTAACCCGTACGTCTTTGGAATGTGGGAGGAAACCGGAGCACATGGAGGAAACCCACACAGACATGGGGAGAACGTACAAACTCCTTACAGACAGTGGCCGGAATCGAATCTGGGTCGCTGGTGTTGTAATAGTGTTACGCTAACTGCTACCATACCATGGCTGCCCTACACTACAGGTTAGGAGCTGTGGGCATGCTGTGTTGGCGCTGGAAGCATGGCGACATTTGCAGACAACCCCCAGAGCATTCTATGCAAAAGATCCATTTCACTGCATGTTTTGATGTACATGTGACTAATAAAGAAATCTTATTTATTTATTGGCAAGGTAATTCACTCATTTACTAATTTATGTGGCAAATAGAATATGTAATTAATTGATTAATTAACTCATCCATTCACTTCTCATCAATATTCTCAGTAATACATTAATTACTATGATACCAGTCAACTTTGTTGGGTTAGCCATGTTATACACATGCCAGAGTCATAAGTCCAAACAGGCACTTCATTCCAAGTTCTGTCAGTTGAAGAAATTAGCAGGCGGAGAGAGGAAAAGACTTAAGGATGTGCTCAAAGCTTTCTGGAGGAAGAGCAACTGACTCCTGGGAATCTCTGGCCCATGACTGCTCAAAGTGGAGAAGGAGCATTTGCAAAAGTGTTGAAACATCAGGGTGTCAGGAGCACACAGTAAGCAGCAGTAGAATGGACCACCTCACTAACTAACCACACAGTCAGTCACCTCCTGTCGCACCTGTAGAAGAGTCTGCAATTCCCAAATTGGCCTCATCAGTCACCTCAGAACTCAAACCAAACAGAGTGGAAGCAAGTCATCCTTGATCCCAAGGGACTGCCTGAGAAGGAAAGTATGGTAATCCATTTATTCATTCACTCATTTATTCTTTCATTCATTTTGTCCTTCTTTCATTCTTTGATGGTCAGACATTTATTCAGTCAGTTGTGTACTGAGACTTTTTCCAGGGCGAAAATGCCTAACATGAAGGGGCATAATTTTAAGCTGATTGGAGGAAGGTATAAGGGGGATGTCAGAGGTAAGTTTTTTACACAGAGAGTGATGGGTGTGTAGAACGCACTGCCAGCAGAGGTTATGGGGGCAGATATGTTAGGGACATATAAGAGACTCTTAGATAGCCACATGAATGATAGAGAAATGGAGGGCTATGTGGGAGGGAAGGGTTAGATAGATATTAGAGCAGGATAAAATGTCGGCACAGCATTGTGGGCCAAAGGGCCTGTACTGTGCTGTAATGTTCTAGGCACTATGTTCTATGTACTCAATATTTCATCATTTGCTCATTCATACATTAAATCTTTCATGGACTTCCTACATCAATATAGTTAGCAATTGCTAATTACTTCTTTTTAGTTAGTTACTCTTTGATTGATTGATTGACTGATTCATCCATCAGTGTGCTTATTCATTCATTGATTGGTTCATGCATTCATGCCTTACTTCATTAATTCATTTATTTGTGTTCTCCAACAAGCAATTCATAATTTGAGTAATACCGCGTCAGTACCCTGACTGGTTCCAGCTGCCCTTCACCTCCCCCCTAATTGTTCCCATTATCGCCTTCCTTACTTATCAGAGTCCAGCACGGGTAGCCTTTGTATTCCTGCTTATCACCCTCCCAGCTGTCTCCACCTTCACAGTCCCTTCCTTGCTGCAACTGCCTTTTTTTTGTCTGCTTCCACTTATCATCCACCTGCCTCTTAAAAGCTGCCTCCATCTCCCAATTCCATCCCTTCCCCTCCCCTACCTGGCTCCACCTGCCCGTTATCTTTCACCCCTCCTCGGCCCACCAATCGCCTACTGGCCCCTGTCTCACCCCTCTCCCATTTTATACTGGCCATCTCTCCTCTCCACTCTCACTCCTCATGCGGGGTTCAACCTAAAACATTAACAATTCCTTTCCCCCCATAGGTGCTACTCAACCCACTGATTTCCTCCAGCATATTATTTGTTGCTCCAGATTCCAGCATCTACAGCCTCTTGCGTTTCCCTATCAACAAAAGATTGATAAAAGAATAAAATGAACAGATGAAAGATCTGAATATATCACCAAATGAATGAATAGATAAATGGATTGTTTAATTGATTGTATGATAAATTAGTAATTAGTTAGCAACGAATGAAACGAAAGGCAAATGTATGAATAAATGAATTACCTGATTATGACCGGATCAATGATCAAGGGTGGCACACTGACACAGCTAGTAGACCCACTGCCTCACAGCGCCAGAGACCCAGGTTCAATCCTGACCTCAGGTATTGTCTATATGGAGCTTGCACATTCTCCTGTAGGTTTCCTCTGGGTGCTCTGGTTTCCTCCCACATCCTAAAGATGTGCGAGTTGGTAGGTGAATTGGCCACTATAAATTACCCCTTGTGCACGTGAACGGTAGAATCTGGGGAGAGTTGATGAGAATGTGGGGATAATAAAAAAAATGGGTTAATGTAGGATTGGTGTAAATGGATGGTTGATGGTCAGCACAGACTCGCTGGGCCGAAGGGCCTATTTTTGTACTATACCTCTCTATGACAAAGATAAGATGGATAGTCACAGAATCCATGTTACACAACTCCAAGGCCGGTATATATTTCTCTAGATTCATGGACCAAAACTACATGCAGCATTACAAATGAGGCCTCAACATACATTTTCAGCAAAAATTCATTAATTTAATATTCCAGCCTCCTTGCATTAAAGGTCATCATGCTATTTACCTTCTGGCTCTGTCTGGTGTTCACTGTCAGTAGGCTATGAACCAATACACCAGAAGCTTCGCATGTTCCAATGAGCCTGTTTCGGTCCTGACCTCTGGTGCTGTCTGTGTGGACTTTCCACATTCTCCCTTGAGTTTCCTCCTGATGCCTCAATTTCCCTCCACATCCCAATGATGAACTGGTAGGTTAATTAGCCACTGCAAATTACCCCTAATATAGGTCAGTGGCAAGAGAATCCAAGGAAAGTTGATAGGCATGTGCAAGAGAAAGAAATGCAGTGTTATGAGGAAGTAAGAGGGGAATGGTCTGTTGGGATTGTTCTGCTGGGAGCTGACGTGGATCTAATGGGCCAAAAAATACCAATTTTCATAAGCATTCTTCCAGTAGTTTTTATTTTAGTTTCAATTTTTAGCATCTGTAGTCTTTTTTGCTCCAATTGTTAACCCTGCATTTTGCATAAACACAAGAGTGTCAGACAAATGATGACAAAATCACACATGGTTGGGAAAGTATGGTGGGCAAGGAACTTTGAAGTGAGCTGACCCTCTCCTGAAACATTTGCCTAGTGGGTGCTCTATATGTGGAAGTGCGGGCAGTGAGAATTTGGAGGCTATTCAATTCTGGGGTCATGACCATCTTCATCTGATGTCAGCCGTGCTCACATCTCCCAGCAGGGGTCACTGTTTATCAGCAGGAAGCCCCTGGTTAATGGATCCTTTCCACAGTTCAGGAGACACCGGCATCAACAGCAGCAGCTTTCCCAAAGGCTTGCACTATGAATTGATGCACAAACCAATGACTGAAACTGAGAACTTATTAGTGTCAATGACTCAATTCCTCTAACAACAAGGTGCTTGACTACAAATCTATCACAGCTCGGAGTGCGAAGTTCTGCTGTGCCTGGTGTTTCAGGTGGGATAGAAAGGATTCTCCACCTGGAGCCATTTGTCAGCAAGGTGAGATTTTTACCCCTTCTCTATCGCTGCCCCAACACACATTACAGGGTCAGGGCTCCTTGAATGGGTATGGTGAGCCCTCAATGAGAATCCCACCATGAAGGGGGAATCCAGGAGTGCAGAACTGGCCTATAGTCACTTGGGTTCAGAGGTTATGAGAGACACCATCAGGAGAAAACATAGAACAGTACCGCACAGGAACAGGCTCTTTGGCCCATGATATCTGTGTCGAGCCTGATGCCAAATTAAACAAATAGCTGGGAGAAGTCCAAATGCAAACTGGAGAGACAACACCTCATTTTCCATCTTGGGACCTTACAGCCTAACAGGATGAACATTGAATTCTCCCATTTTAATTAAACCAACCCCCCCCCCCCCCCCCACCTTGCATTTTCTTTTCTTCCCTTTCCCAGCCTATCTCTCTTTCTTCTCCTCGCTATTTTTTTTCTCTCTCTCTCCTTTTCCTCTCCTCCCCTTCCACCATGCAGCCTGCCTGCTTACTTTTGACCCATCCCCCAGTGGATCTGCTCTCCCCTCCTCCCCTGCACCTGCGTATCACTATCTCTTACCTGCATCTACCTATCACCACCTTGTACCCACCCCACCTCCCACTTTTGTCCACCTATCACTGCTCTGCTTTTCCCTCCTATATATTGGGCTTCCCCTTTTCCTATCTTCAGTCCTGAAGAAGGGTCCTGACCCGAAACGTTGACCGCCTGCTTTTCTCCACGGATGCTGCCTGACCTGCTGAGTTCCTCCAACATCTTGCTGCTTTTTCATCTAGATTCCAGCATCTGAAGTCCTTTATTTCCCTAAACTAGTCCCTTCTGTCTGCACGTGCCTAATATCCCTCCATTCCATGAATATTCAAGTGCCTGTCTAAAAGCCCCTTGAAGGCCACTATCGTATCTACTTCCACCACTAACCCCAGCAGCCTGTTCCAGGCACCTACTACACTCTGTGTAAAAATAACTTCCCAGCGCATGTCCCTTTAAATTTTCCCTCTCTCATCTTAAAGCTGTGCCCTCTAGTACTTGACATTTCTACCCTGGGAAAAAGATTCTGTCAACCTTATCTATGCCTCTCAATTTTATAGACTTCTATCAGGTCTTCCCTCAGCCTCCAATGCTCCAGGGAAAACAGTCCAAGTTTGTTCAACCTCTCCTTGTAGGTCATACCCTCTAATCCAGGCAGCATCCTGGTTAAACCTCTACTGAACTCTCTTCAAAGCCTCCAAATGGGTTGACCAGAATAGCCCGCAATACAACCTAACCAAAGTTTTCTACAACTGCAACATGACTTCCTGACTCTTATACTCCATGCTCCTAGCGATACTCATATTAGTTTAGAAGGTTATGAGTCACACCATCAGGAGAAAGTAACCTGATGGGTTGACATCCCATCCACTGCCCTAAGTGTCCACTCCCTCCGTACTGGTGGCTGCATGTGTACAAACTACAGCGTACACTGCAGTTACTCACCTGGGATATACTGGCAGCACATCCCAAACCCTCAACCCTTATTAGCAGGAAGGAAAAGAGCAACAGGTGCATGGGAACGCCACCCCAGACACCATTCCAAGTCGCATATCATCCCAACTTGGAAATATATTGCTCTTTGTTAATCTTCACTGGGTCTAAATTCTGGACATCCCTGATAGCGCTGAGAACGTACCTTCACTGGTTCAAGAAGGCTGCTCACCACCAGCTTCTCAAGAGCAATTAGAGATTGGCAAAAATGCTGGCATAGTCTAGATCCTGAGAAATTAATTTAGTGAAAGAAAGGAACAAGATTGATGGTGCTGAAAGGGACAACAATCAGGTAAACTCAAGGCACCTAGTGAAGACCTCAGCTAAAACCAAGACCTTTTGCTGGGAAGTCAAAGTGAAAGTCAAGTTTATTATCATATACACAGGTACATGTATGCACAGGTGCAATGAAAAACTTACTTACAGCAGCATCACAGGCACATAGCATCAGATACACAATATTCACAAGAAAAACAGAAATTAAACATAAATTATACACAATTTTTACAAGAAAGAAACAATTAGAACTAAAAAAAAACGAAGTCCATTGTAGTGCAAGGTGATCATAGTGTTACTATACTGAGGTAGTGATTAGGGTTGTGCAGGTTGGTTCAAGAAACAAATGTTTGAAGGGAAGTAGCCATTCTTGAAACTGGCGGTATGGGACTTTAGGCTTCTGTACCTCAGGCCTGATGGTAGCTGTGAGAAGATGGCAGGTCTGGATGGTGGGGATCTTTGATGACACATGTTCCCTTCTTGAAGCAGCACCTCATTTAGATACTACTGATGGTGGGGAGGGATATGTCTATGATTTGGGGAGGAAATCACTACAGGCACCCCCCTCCCACCATATTGAGGGCACCTGATGGGTCTTGACAGCATTCTTGTCACTGCTCATGTGGTGACTACATGACCCAAAGATAACTGCAGACCTCCAGAGGGTAATCAGCCGGGAAATCAGTTTCAGCATAGGCAATATGAAGAGACTGCCTTCCTCCCGTTTCAATTTATTGGACAATCTGATATCAGATGATAGAGTCTACCATTGGCAAAATCTTAACAAGGCAACAACTTTGAAGCTTGCAAATTTGATTGTTGTCCTGGGAATAATTAACCTGAAATACTTTAAGCTGCATTTCTTAAATGTTTAGGTTGTCTCTTGCACTATGGCAATACTAAGGTATGTAAATTACCATTTGTTTTCTTTTGGCTTTTGCTAATTTTCTTCGCGATTATCTTCTTCTTTTGGAAAGGCAGGGCAGGGCACCCAGCCCAAGGACATGGCCATAAATATAGACCACTCCTTTCACAACCTGTCAGGAGACATCTCTATGCATTGTGCAAACTTGGGTAATAGACTACACAATCTTGTATTAATTTGGCTGACTCAACCTGCTTCATACACGCTACGAGGTTTAAGAAAAGTCCACGGGGAACCTGATGAACTGGTTACTTCAGAAATACAACTGGGTCTGTTGAACTGAGAAAAAACTAAAACTGATTTTCACATACCTGCTAAATCAAATGGAAATGAAAATTCAACAGCTGTATTCAACAATTGAGCTGCTGCTGGATTAGGTTTTTGTTGTATGACACTTGCTATTGCGCCACATGGCAGCACATAGTACAAGTATTATGAAATAATCAGGCACATAGAGACTAAAGCAACATTTGTCTTCTTACACATTCTCACACCCACACATAATACACTCTCACACATACACATACACTCACACACACATGCACACACACACACACACACACACACACACACACACACACAAACACACACACACACACACATATATATAGACTCACACACGTTGGGTCGCCTTCTTAGCCTGCTTCTCTCTCTCCATTGAGAGTACAAAGGTTTGTGTGTCACCTTGAAGCCAACAGATTCAGTCAATTACACTCCATGGCAATGCACTGCTGTTAATTATCCACAGCAACCTGCCCCAGCTGCAAGACGTCCTTGGGCCCACCAAACTCAATCAACTGCAGCAGAATTAGAAAGTGATTGTTGCCCATCTATGCTAGTTCTCTGGCGTGATCAGTGCTTCGCCAAGTGGGAGTTAATACCCATTGCAATTACCCATAATTAAATGGCAGGGCGCAGCTACCGCATGTGGCCTAACTTTCCAGCATTTTTCTTTACATCTCAGTCTTCAGGTTCTTCTGAGCCTTTCAGCTTCCCCTCACATTACTGGGTGGCCAAATCACTGTTTTAGATATCTGTATCTTCCCTCTCTTCAATAAAGCCCTCTCAGGTGAGATGATGTTCCTGTCCTTTAATAACACACAGTTTTAGTTTTTGAGTGGGTTATTCAACTCATTAAGTTTGTGCTGTTGGAACTATTATTCATACAGTTGATGTAAACTTTTGCATATATGCATATTTTCATGTTTTTAAAATTGCTTTGGTATCTCTGGAGCAGCGGAGGCTGAGGGGAAACCTGACAGAAGTTTATAAAATTATGAGAGGCATAGATGGAGTAGACTTTTTCCCAGGGTTGCAATGTCTAATACCAGAGGGCATGTATTTAAGGTGAGAGGGGGAAAATTCAAACGAGATGTGTGAGGCAAGTTTTTTTACACAGAAAGTGATAGGTGCCTGGATAAGATAAGATATCTTTATTAGTCACATGTACATCCAAACGCACAGTGAAATGCCTCTTTTGCATAGTGTTCTGGGGGCAGCCCGCAAGTGTCGCCACACTTCCGGCACCAACGTAGCATGCCACAACTTCCTAACCTGTACATCTTTGGAATCGAACCCGGGTTGCTGGCACTGTAAAGCGTAACGCTAACTGCTACACTACCGTGCCTGCCATGTACTGCACTGCCAGGGTTGGTAGTGGAGGCAGATATGATAGAGGCGTTTGAGAGGGTCTTAGATAGGCACATGAATATGCAGAGAATGGAGGGATATGGACTATATTCAGGCAGAACGATTGGGTGTCATTAGCTTAATTTGTTCGGCACAACATCATGGGCTGAAGGGCCTGTTCTATGTTACCTCAGTTATTTCTGTCAACGATGTATACTGTATGTGCGAGTATCATGTGTAATAATATAGCAGTATTTAGCATGTCCACATAGATGCATATTATTTAGTGTGTTAGTATTGGTTTAAAGCAGTCTTCACATCAACTCTCCTCTCCCCTTTTCTGATTCTGTTGTCTATATCTCAGTTTTCTATTCAGAAGGCCTTACCTGAAACATTAATGTGTCTTTTTTCTCAGTAGATGCTGACTGACCTGTGTGCGTTACATGGGAGTTGTTACTCCAGATTTCAATTTTTAAATTTGATTTTAATGTACAATATCCCGAGAAGACCACTTATGCATTTCTGAGGTGGTATTGTCACTCAGCAGGAGTAGCAATCAGGAAATTGCACACAGATTAATTTTAAAGGATAATAAACCAGGGTTTGCTCTGATTGTCTAGTGCACACTCCTCAATGTTCAAGTTTTATGCTAAAATTCAAAAGAGTAAAATGCCCCCTTTGTTTTCCTTTAGCTGTTGGCGCTGCCGATACTGTTATGGCAGTACATGGGCATGATGGTAGAATAGGCAGAGAAATGCACATCATATTATGACGTTTTATATCATTTGCTCATTTTCATGAGGCACTGAAAAACCTGCGAACAACTTCCTCTTTTATTAGTAGCTTCAGATTCTGGCTGCTTGCCTTTGCTGTGAAGCAATCTCTTGAATAACTTGGGAATTAATTGCAAGAAATACCTCACAGTTTCCATAAGTTTTTCTTAAATGCCTAATTCTTCTTGTAGACAGGAGCTTAAGAAATATGAGCATAACAGACCAACACCTTATCAACATTTATGTTCATTCCCCACTTGGAAATGTCTCCCCTCTTGCACCTGTACACTTTAGGCACTTGAACAGCTTTGGGTATTATGCCTCAAGAAGTCATGGAGAAAATGTAGTGTAGATCTACCAGAATGATACGTAAACTCCAAGGGTTAAGTAATGAGGAGAAACTAGGGACTTGTTTCCTTGAATTTAGAAGGGTTAAGGATGATTGATTGACGCTTTCAAGATATTAAGGGTTCTGATAGGGTTGATGGAGAGAAACTCCTTCCGTTGGTTGGGAGGTTGAAGTTTAGAGGTCATGGGCTATAAATTAAATCAAAACCTCTAAGGAGTGAAGTTGGGAAATACTCATACATTCAGAGAATACTGGATATTAAAGACTATCTTCTGCAAAGAACAACTCATTCTAGAACAATCTCAGTATGATAGTTTTGTGTTAACCAGCGCTATTAAGAGATAGGAGGCAAAAGTGGATAAATGGAAGTAGGTCACAGATGAACCAATCACCTTACTGAAGGGCAGAACAAGCTTGATTGGTTGAATGGCCTCACACTGTTTCATGTAGTCGCTATTTAACTTACTACAACCGATCAATATTTCTGCATGAGCGAGGCAGTAGCTACAGGCTGTTCCTTGTGATGTTTGTTTGTTAAACACCAAAGGCTGTTCCTGTTATTATCTAATATCTAATGCATGTCCTCTCCAGGAGAAGAAGTGGTCAGATAACAATTAGGAACAAGAAAATTGATTGATTTCCACTGAGCTGGAATATTCCCTGCTTTTTAGCACCCAGTAAAAGCATCAAACATTGTTTGGTTTGAAAGCATTGTCCAAGCAGCCAGTCCTAATCTGATCCACAGAACTGCAAGATCCACTGTATCACTGTGACAACTTCACTTTCTCCTAAGCCATTCCAATGTCCCTTCTTACGGAGTTAATTTAGCAGTTGTTTGTATGGCTGGCTCTTGTGTCTCATATTGCAACAGATTGATGAATGAACACTGACCAACATAAACACGGTGAATCAGTGTGTGTACCAATTTTATCTCCTGCAAAAGTAAAGGGCAATTAATGTATATTCCAATACTTGGTTTGCATGCTTTTTCCTCCAGAAGACCAGAACATTTTCATTTTAAGACAAGAGCTGCCTAAATTTAACCTCTTGTGTTTTCCATAAACACTGATCCTTGCTCATTTTTAGTTACCGTTATTTAGTGAAGTAACCCATTTTGTTGAGCTGAGCGTTTCAATATTAGTAGCTACATCTGTGGTTACTCGCCTAGGCTGCTCCAACCACATCTCCCAAACCTGCAACCTCCATCACCAAGAATAAGAAGGGCAGCAAGCACATGGAAACATTCCAAGTTACACACTGTTCTGACTTGGAAATATATCACTAGTCAGAGCCACCGGGCGCTGGACATTAAGGCACGTTACCTTATTGTTCTTTGGCACCAGGATGATAGTGGTCTTCTTAAAGCAGGTGGGAACTTCAGATTGGAGTAAGGTGAGGTTAAAGATGTCTGTGAATACTCCCGCCAGCTGACCACGTGGGATCTGAGGACACAGCCGATGACTCCATCTGGGTCAGTCACTTTCCACGGGTTCACTCTCAGGAAGGCTGATCTGACGTCTGCAATTGTGACTCTGGGTGCAGGTCCATCAGAGGCTGTAGGGGTGGGTGGTGTCAGTTTATTGACCTGCTGTTGAAAATGTGCATAGAATGCATTGAGCTCATCGGGAGGGATGCGTTGTTGCCAACAATAGTGCCTGACTTCGCTTTGTAGCCTGTTATAGCATGCAAGCCTTGTCACAACTGACAGCTGGTCTGGGGCTCTTGTTTGGTCTGGTATTGTCTCTTGGCATTCCTGATAGCTTTATGAAGGTCTTACCTAGATTTCCTATGAAGGTTAGGGTCACCTGATTTGCAAACCTTAGACCTGGACTTAAGTAGGAAGTAAATCTCTCATTTATCCTTGGTTTCTGGTTGGGGAACACTTGGATTGACTTCTTCGGTACTCAG
The DNA here is from genome assembly GCF_009764475.1 of Pristis pectinata. Taxonomy (NCBI): domain Eukaryota; kingdom Metazoa; phylum Chordata; class Chondrichthyes; order Rhinopristiformes; family Pristidae; genus Pristis; species Pristis pectinata. Next base: position 37,422,866 of record NC_067411.1, read on the forward strand.
TCCTCTACACACTTGCTGATGAAGTCTGTGATGGCAGTGTATATCATTTAGATTGGCCACTGAGTAGTTGAATATGGAGCAGTCCAATGACTCAAAACAGTTGCGTAGAAACTCATCTTTTTACTCAGATCAGCACACTGGATCTAAATCCTGTTCAAAAGCATTGTGAGAGTGCCTTCACCAGAAGAACAGTGGCTGGTCAGGAGCATGACTCACCACTATCTTCTCAAGGGCAGTTAGGGATGTGCACTTAATACTGGCCTTGCCAGAGAAGGCCAGAACCTGAATAAATGAGTAAATAGAAAAAAAAGCAACTTGCGTTTATACAGAGCTTCTAATATTGTGAAATATCCATGCATTACCAGAAATGCAGGGAGCCAGTGAAAGAGGATTATCAATTTCAAAATATCAATAATGAAGGGAAGTAAAAAGTTTTATTCAATGAGGTATCTTCAGAGCAAGGATGACTATGCCACAGGGTCTACCTAAGGTCAAGACCACTGCATTCTTTAAAAGTAGAGAAGGTAAACATGGAAGATATGGCTTACTTGAAGTGACAAGGCAGTCGATCAGTTCTAACAAAGAACTGCCTAAGGCTGTAAACGTTTATGGTTTCCATTGGTGAGCTCAAGATAAGTTGTATCCAAAAAGTATTTTGTGAAATGCTCTACTCTGTATGAGAATAGTGATAATCAGTTGATTCCAGTGAATGCCTTCTAGTAAATTCTATAGTGCAAAAGATTCCAAATTTACAATCAACCATTTTTCAAAATAATTTTGTATCAAATTGCTTATCATATTTCAAGTTTTAATTTGAAAAATGCATAAATCATTTATTATAGTGTTCAAACAGCAACCTCTGATGTAAAACAAGATGTTCAACAATTAATTATTTGTGGGTCACTTCACAGTCAAGCTCAATATTTACTGTAGAAAGCTAATACAATATGATCTCTGATATAACACTTCACTTAGCAATCAATCACTAACTAATTACTGCCCATGACTCACCATTCATGAGAGTACTCTGATCCAGAGTGAATCTGATGTAATATCCATTGCTTAGAATCAGTCACTAATTAATAATTGCCACATCTCATTAAGCAATGCTCATTTTAAATATTTAACACAATAGTCTCTAATAAAATGTATATTATTTAGAAGCTAGAAACAATCGAAGCATTTCAACTTTTGAACTAGTTAGAAGCAACTAGTTAGATTTCAACTAGTTAAAAGCATTTCAACTTTTGGATTTAAAAGAAAAATGAAATCATCAGAAATAAAAACTTTTTGTTTTCAAATTTAAAAGTGATATAGACAAGTCTTCAAATTATACTGAGTTGTTATTTTCTTTATACACAAGACAATTTACTTGAAGAGGAATATTGATTGCAAAATGTCATTGACCGTTCCTTGTGCACCTTGTGAAATTGCATTCCACTTCCCCATGTGCATGACACACCCTTATCCAATACCAATAACAAATCAATACCAATACCAATACCTTGTACACCGGCTGCTGGACAACCATTGACTTCCCAACCTGGGCATGTTTTTTGATGTCATTTTGCAAAAATGCAGTATTGTTATTGGTATTGGTTTATTATTGTCACTTGTACCGAGGTACAGTGAAAAGCTTGTCAGGTGCTGAAGATACAACATAGACCTTGAATGCAGGAGCAGGTATTTAGGAAGTGGTGAAACATTGCCTGATTGTACTTTAAAGGTGCTGTTGGGAAATCCACCATCGAAGACAACCATGGAATCATCTTCAACCAGGTGAGGCCTTCTTCAGGGAGTGCCAGACATACCTACACTCCTCTTAGGAGTCCAACCCTCATACCCTCTCGTAGCTTGGACTACATTTCCCTCAACTTGAACAAATGTTGTCATGTTTAGGTTTGTTTATTTTGTCATGTAAGTTATGTATAATTTATGTTAATTCAATTTTATGAAATTTATGTTTGCCATATTTGTAATGTACTCTGCTGCTGCTGCAAAAAGCAAATTTTCATGGGATTTATATCCTGGGTATGTATGCCCATGACAATAAAGGAGAAACAAAGGACTGCAGATACTGGAATCTAGATGAAAAACATCCATATCTCTGCCATTTCCCGCACCTCTGTTCTCACCCCCATCCTTGCCAGACCCAACATGGATAGGATCCCCCAGGTCCTCACATTTCATCCCACCAGCCTACGTATCCAACACATCATTCTCTGCCACTTCCGCCATCTCCAACAGGACCCCACCACCCAGCATATCTTTCCCCTCCCCACCCATTTCTGCCTTTGCAGGGACTGCTCTCTCCCGTGGACTCCCTAGTTCACTCCTCCCTCCCCCACCCATCCAGCTTCCACCCTGGGAACTTTCCACTGCCCGCGCCATAGGGCAACACCTGCCCCTACACCACCTCCATCCCCCTCCATCCAGGGACCCAAACATGTGAGACAGAGATTCACCTGCACCTCCTTTAATATCATCTACTGCATTCGGTGCTCCAAGTGTGGCATCCTCTGCATTGGTGAGACCAAATGCAGACTAGGTGACCATTTCGCAGAACACCTGTTCTCCGTCCATAACCGTGATCTGCATCTTCCTGTTGCTAGTCACTTCAACTCCCTCTCCCACTCCATCACAGATATGTCAGTCCTCAGCCTCCTCCACGGCCAGGAGAATTCCAAGCACAAACTGGAGGAACAGCACCTCATTTTCCACCTTGGAACCTTTCAGCCTAACGGCATGAACATTGAATTCTCCCACTTAAAGTAATCCCTCCCCCCACATCGCCCCCCCCAACCATGTCTCTTCTTTTATTTCCTTTCCTAGCCTTCCCCGCACCTGTCTATCACTATCTCTAACCTGCATCTACCTATCACCACCTTGAGCCCACCCTGTCTCCCCTCTTTTGTCCACCTATCACTGCTCTGCTTTTCCCTCCTATATATTGGGCTTTCCCTTTTCCTATCTTCAGTTCTGAAGAAGGGTCCTGACCCAAAACGTTGACCACCTGCTTTTCTCCATGGATGCTGCCTGGCCTGCTGAGTTCCTCCAACATCTTAGTATTTTTCACCTATGCCAATAAACTTGAACTTTAGCCTGGTCGCCCTGTTGCAAACTGCTACTTTAACAGGCGTGATCAGAGATTGTGCTTGTAATTTGCCATTACTCACCTAACTCTTGAAATTGATGCATGACCTCTTGTGTATCACCTGTCTGAGTAAACAGCTTCCCCAAGTACAGAAGCAAAGGGGTCCTTAAATACATAACTGTTTCAGCCCGTGTTTCCACATGTGTTTGGAAATTCTAGGCCAACATTTGTAATCAACTACTTTCAATCAGCAAAGTAATTTTGAGTAGAAGAAGGTTTAGTAAGTAAATAGATACAATTTTTTCCAAATATATAATGTCACAAGAAGTTGACTTGCATGGATTGGAGGATGCACAACATGACATGTGAGAGTGTGCTCAATGTCACAGAAAATGAGGTGTGCCCTGAATCAAACTGAAGGTAGCATGCCTATTTGACTCTGGATTGTAAGATACTGACACTGATACTTTTAACATTGGAACTGATCTTTTGGGAGGTAATTATCTGGCATGTTTCTGAACTCAGAAAGCTTTTTGTTTTACAGTGTTTGCCGTTGTCCGTAGAAATGGTCTCAAAACCCACTGCTGTAACAATTGGATTATTGTATGAATTCAGAGCAATTCTACATTCTTAATACATCATAATCCAATTGAAAGTAAGCATTATGCTGGGTACATTGCAAATAACTCTCGAGTCTGGTCATTACGGCTACTAATATCAAATGTCTGCTTGATAAAAGAACAATCAGTTATTTTTATCTCCAAGAATTGTCTACGGTCCAGCTTTATTTGTACAAACTAAAAGCTGTAGCCTATTGACCAGGAATCCAGTCTCCCTCTCCACCCCCACCACCCCCCACACACACATACACACACACACACACACACACACACACAAACACACACACACCCTTGCATCTTTCTTTCACTCTAAATCTTTCTACTATTCTCTCTTTTCATCTCTCTTTATAGAGTCATAGAGATGAAAACAGGCCATTCGGCCCACTACATCCACGCTGAGCAGGGGCATCTATCCATATTAATCCTACCTTCCCATCTTCCAGCAGTTGGTCTGTAGTCTTCTATGCCTAGGTGATTCAAGTGCTTGTCTAGACACATAAATGTTGTCTGTGACTCTGATTCCACCACACTCTCAGGCAGTGTATTCCGGGTACTCACCACTTTGGTTGAAAAAGGTCCCTCTCAAATCCCTTTACCCTAAATTGAGTTCTCTATGCTTCTCTCTATTGACATATCAATATGTCACTCCAACTCCCAATATTTTTCTCAGTTTATGTCTCTATTTATCTCTATTTGTATTTCCATCTACCTCTCTCTCCTTTCTCCCTCTATCTACTTCTCCCTATAACTATTTCTCTGTAGGTAGTATACTTACAATGCAACCTTTGAAAGCACTGGAGCTCTTTGCATTCTGTGAATTACACTGGGATGATTTTTGCCTCAGTGTCCTAGTGCTTGCAATGGACATATTGTCTCCACTTTTATATAACTTATTAAGTAGAGAATCAGAATTTTCCATTTTCACTGCCAGAGAATTATATTTCTAACAAATATAGTAAATGTGCTATATAAAAAAAGATTTAAATAAATATAGGCACAACATAGTATTTATAGAACTATACTATGCAGAACCAGTAACCGGCATGGAACTTAGCAACTTTCCTTTGGCATGAACTCCACAATAAGCTGATGCAAGATTTGGGACACTAGAATAAAAGTTTACACACATACATTTTCCGTTGTTATATCGTTACGCAGACTCAAACTTTACCTCTTTCTCTTTGTCCTTCAAAACTTCAATGAATTAAATAATTTTATTACCTAATCTACAGGTGTATTTCATCTCAAGTTAAGAGAGCACCAAACTGCAGGATGATAGAGATGGACACATTAAATTGTACACAGGAAATGTAAATGATTAATTTCATAAAGGAAGAATGAGAGAAGGAAATATGAACCAAATGGCAATACTTTTAATGTGGTTACCTCCAATATAAATACAAGTGCTGGGTGTATCCATACAAATCTCTGAAGGTAGAATGACAGCTTGAGAAAAGAATTAAAAGTTATTCAAAAGGCATGTGGGATTTTGTGCTTTATAATTAGAGATAAGGAAGAGAAACTAAAGTGCAATTTAAGCCCTAGCTGGATTATCATGACCAATTCTGAGTGCCACACTTCAGGAAAAATAGCCAAGGCTTTGGAGAGTATGCACAGGGACTTACAGGAATGGTGCCAGGAACAATGGCATTCAGCTATGGAAGAGGTAGGATCACTCACCTTGGAGCTGAGAGAACTTTGGGGACATTTAATAGGCATGTGTGTCAATAGGAAGAAACCATTTCCTGTGGCAGCAAACACAGAGACACAAGATTTATAATAATTGGTAAAAACGTGATGAAAAATAAAATTACTCAGTGAGTTATTGTGATTTGGAGCATGCTGCTTGAGAGGGCATTGGAAGCAGGTTGAGTATGAGGAAAGAATTGGACAAGTGCTTGAGGAAAGTCTGTGAGAAAAAAGAAATGCAGGAGGATCAATAGCATAACTGTTTATATTCTGGTGAAAAGTCAGGATTCATCCAGCTATCACCAAAGTGCCTCCAAAGATAACTAAAACTTCTTAGGTATCCAGTTTATCTAGTATTAAGGAATGGGGAAATATAAACATTATAGTTTGCTTCTGCAACTTATTAGGGAAGATCCACGTGGAAGCTGGGCACAAGATCTGGTCCTTGTTGTTAACCTAATGGGATATTGGACCACAAGTGTGGGAGTAAATGAATAACACTCGGTATAAGTTGTTATGCACCACTTCAGCTGGCACTCGAATGCTGTGGAAAATTTAATGCAAATGTCAGGTAATAGGACAGTTAAAATGTTGCAATAGATTCATTCAGATTAATTGTCCTGATGTGCAAAAGTAGAACCCTGTGGAAAACTGAAGTACAAATAGAAAATGCAAAAACCCTCCGCATGAGTGACAAAGTCAATAGAGAGAGAAATAGTTAACCCTTCAGCTTAATGACCCTTTAGAACTTTGATGAAGGGATTTTGAACTGAAACATGAAAACCGCCTCTCTCACAAATACTTCCAGCTCTTCTATGCTAAGGTTTTATAGAGACAAGTGATGCATTTGGTGAGTTCCAAGTATTGAGGGTTGGCAGCGAAACAGCTGAATGGGAAAAAAATTGTGGACTTTTTGTTCACACATCACTAAAAATCCATGTTGCACAGTTGTTCCTATCTATTCAACAATTCTTATCGATATCTTAAAAATGTCAATCATTTTTTAACATCTTTTAAATTTCAGGGGACATAACCCCAGATTGAGTAAAAGAACCTCATAATTTAACCCTTGCCATCCAAGCATCATTCTCATAAATCTATGCTGCACTCTTTCAGAGAACAATATAGGCATTTGGCAGACCTGAATGCAGTGTTCTATCAGTTAGCAAACTAAAACAAAATGGCTGGCTTATAGCTAGCTTAAGTGAAAGATGTAAATACAACATGAGCTGCATCCTATGGCAAACATCAGAAATGCAGGACTATGCATTAGTTGTCCATTAGTAGTAGAGTTTAGGATCCGAGGGCACAGCCTGAGAATAAAGGGACCTCCCTATAAAACTGAGATGAGGTGGAATTTCTTCAGCCAGAGGGTGATGAATCTGTGGAATTTGTTGCCACAGAGGGCTGTGGATGCCAAGTCATTGGGTGTATTTTAGTCAGAGATCAATAGGTTTCTGATTGGTAAGGAGGTTCAGAGTTACAGGAAGAAGGCAGGAGAATGGGGTGGAAAGAAAAAAATATCAGCCATGATTGAATGGCAGAGCAGATTTGATGGGCTGAATGGCCCAATTCTGCTCCTATATCTTATGGTCTTATGGACTAAGTCCAATAAATGCAATGTAGTTCATCCTATGGAATTAATTCCACCTGTTCTTCCCAAATCAGTGACCATCTACCTTGAAGCATATCAAGGATGGAGCTGGTTAACAGAGCAGCATATTTTGGTAAGTGCTGGAAAAGAAACAAGCTGAAAGTAATAAAGAAAAGTTTGAGTAAATCAGTGCTGGCAAGTTGTACAGTGGGGATTTGGCGCAGGGATGACGAGGATGTTGCAAGTTATACAGGAACATGTTTCGATTTTGAATAGACATGCCAGAATGTTGATACAACCTAGTAAGTTTAATGTTCCAGCTTAATATTGTGAAATCGCTGCTAAAATCACAGCCTTGAGAGGTATCGGAAATACTTGTCCGGTACTGGGCTAAAGGGCCATAAAATGGAACAGTTTGTCACAGGGTGTGTTGGAGAAAGGCCACAAACTGCTCCAACCTATTTGACATAGAAGTGTGTCTTGTGTTGGTGATTCTGATTGGCATTGGTTGGGATAAGGACCACCCACTCACAACTCAGAAGGGGAGTACTGGGTCCTTAAAAGAAAGAGAAAATTAAAGTATAAGATAAATAAACTGGAAATATGTGGAAGAATCTGTCAACAACTGCAAAGAGCCAAAACGGGTAAACATTTCAGATGCAGATCAACAAACAATCTGCTGGAGGAATTCAATGGGTTGAGCAGCATCTGTCAGGGGAAAGGGACTGTCAATGTTTCTGGCTGAAATCCTGAATCAGGGTGCAGGGATTCAACCCAAAACTTCAACAATTGCTTTTCTCCCACAGATGCTGCTCAACCCCTTGAGTTCCTGTAGCAGATTGTTTGTTGCTTCAGATTCCAGTCCCTTGTGTCTCAGATGCAGATTGTTTGACTGAACTGGAAGAGTAATAAGGTTTACATTGAAAGACTTCACCTCCAATCTGTACAGATTCTGATGGGAATGTTGTGTCTTTCCAACATTCCTCATTTCTCTTTGTGGCTTTCCAACATGTGTAGATTGTTTCTGTGTAATAAATGGGGGAGAAAGACGTTTTACCCTCATTTGTGGCATTCACAAGGACAGGTCTCACACTGAGCAACACACAAAATGCTGGAGGAACTCAGCAGGTCAGGCAGCATCTATGGGGGGAAATGGACAGTCAACGTTTCAGGTCAACATCTGGACTTCTCACATTGATGCCCCTTTAAGATTAGCGGTCAAATAAATCTATACACACACTCAAAACTTTGCAAAATGCAGGCTGTGATTTATTCCAAAGAAGTGCATTTGATAATGCATCCTAGTAACAAATGTGATTAAAACATACCCTTCTGTCTGAGCGAGTTTCACCAGAGAATTCATGGTTGGTGTTTGCAGATTTTTGTGTCAGTTTGCTATGACAACCAACTTTCTTTGAGGGAAGCCCTTTGTGTGATGATGTCAACAGCAACTTAATGTGAGTACAGATTACGTAAGCAACATTGACACTCCCTGCGTGGGAGCAGGCACATAGCTGTGTAACCACGGGAATCCTGAGTGTTTCTCACTCAGGTGAAAGTAAACATAGGTGCTGGGTTTCTAAAAATACTCAGCCCAGGAATGTTCTGGGTGTCAGATTTCATGAGCTGCTCTTGGTTAAATCTGGATGTCTTTTGCTTTGGAGAATGGTTGTGTTACTGAAGGGGCTTATCCTACAGAACTAAAGCTACAGCTCAAATTAAAGATCAAATTTAATAAAAAAAAACTGCAAGAGCCGATGAATTGTAGGAAGACTGAGAACAACAAACATAATACCCTGATTCATTGCCTTCACAAAGATGTTCTATGTACATTTTTCGCATCATAAGACTGTAGTCTCCAGCTAACGAACTTGGCAGCTTCCCAGAAAGTCTTGTCAAACCAGATCCATTTCCTCAAAGGTTTTTGACAGCACAGAGGCATGTTGCCATGTGCTAACATGTCCAATCTGGCTCTCTTTCTATTTCTTTGACACTGGATTAGAGGACCTCTTTTGTCAGGAGCAGGTGGCTGTTACTCCAGTTCATATTTCTTTAATCTGTTTGCTGTGGTTACAGGGAATGGGTTGTGGCTGCTGACTGTATATACTGGAATATGACGTTGGCAAGATTTTAATTGCAAAGCTGCTGAATCTGAAGCAGTTTCAGCAAACTACTCAAGCATGTCTTCCATTAGCAACTTGCTGGAAGGTGCTGGAAAACTGGTGCCAACAGCTGTGTTGTTGGCCATTTACTTCAAATTCATATTTTCATGTTTCCTTATGAAATAGGAGGCCATTTGGCCCAGCGAGTCTATGCCAGCTATGGAATTCTCTAAATTCCATTAATCGCATTCGCCTCTTTTACTTCCTGGTAATGTATTCCATCTTACACATTGACTTTCCCAAATTCTCATCTACACTAAGGGGCAATTTACAGCTACCAGTTAGCACTTCTTTGGTTTATGGGAGGAAACTGGAAAACCCAGGGGAAACAGGGAGAAGATGCAAACTCCACACAGATAGTACCCAAGGCCAGAATTGAACCAGGGTGACGGGAGCTGTCACACCTTACAGCAAGTCCCTGTAAATTCCACTGGCTCCTGCTGGAGTTGTGGAAGAGATCAGGAACAAGGCTGAGGAATTTTGGAGTACTTCTATCACTGAAGACAATGAGTTCGGGATTCTCAATGTTTAATCTGAGGAAATTTCTTGTTGGCTTACAAGTGATCTGACAAATCCTCGACAACAAAGGAGGACAGAGATGAGTGTCAATACCTTTAATGTCGAAGAATGATTCACCTGATGTCACTGAGGGTCAACATGCCGATAAGAACAGACAAGTTACTTCCACTCCTCTTTTCCACACAAAGACACTGCACTAGCTAAACAGCACCAACTTTACCTCCCTCCCACCAGCTTCCAGATCATCTCTTCAACCCCCCCAACCCCAACCCCAAACCCCTGGCTCATTGGGAACTGCTACGTAAACATTACAAGCAAATGAGGCTTAATCTGTGGAAGTGACCCTGGTCTCCAGCGGACATGACCTCGGGGAGGGTGGAGAGGGGGTGGGGGGTGGGGAAGCTCACCGCCACACCTGCTTCATGCCTAGCTCCCCCATTTATTTGTGAATGAATGAACCAAACGCGTTTATCTCAACAGCTTCAAGTGTGTCAGCTTGGAACTAGATCAGAATTTTACGATACACAAGCTAGGTTTGTTTTTCTTGGAATTCAGAAGTTAAAGGGCCAATTTAATGAAACCCTTCAAGGTATTAAGGGGAAGTGATGGGGTAAGTAGAGAGACAAACCTCCCCAACTCATCATCTCTCATTTGCCTGCTCTCCCTCAGTGATCTCATTCAAAAACACACAAACACATAAGAAAATAGGAACAGGAGCACACCATGAATAGTGGGGCCCTGAGATGTGTTGTAGAACAAAGAGGCCAAGGGGTGCATGTAAATAATTCCCTGAAAGTGGTGAAAGACAAGGTGGTAAGGAAGGCGTATGGCACACTTGCCTTCATTGGTCAGGACACTGAGTACAAGAGTTGGGACGTCATGCTGCAGCTATACAAAGATTCTCAAGGACGTTGCTGGGACTGGAGAGATTGAGTTATAAGGAGCAACTGGATAGGCTGGGACAGTTTTCACTGGAGCGAAGGGTACTGTGGGGTGACCTTAAGGAGATTCACAAAATCATGAGGGGCATAGATAAGGTGGATGGTCACAGTCTTTTCCCCAGAGTAGAGGAGTCTTAAAACAAGAGGGCACAGGTTTAAGGTGAGAGGAGAAAGATTTAAAGGGAATCTGAGGTGCAACCTTTTTACACAGAGGGTGGTGGGTATATGGAACAAGCTGCCAGAGGAAGTGGTAGAGGCATGTAAAATGACAACATTTAAAAGGCATTTGGACAGTATATGAACAGGAAAATTGTTGAGGGATATGGGCCAAATGCAAGAAAATGGGACTAGCTCAGGTAGGCACCTTGGCTGGCATGGACAAGTTGGGTTGACAGGCCTGGTCCCTCAAACCTGCCCCGCCATTCAATATCATCGTGGCTGAATTACTGCAGGTCTCAAGTCTTGTGCTAGTTCCCTTTGGCCCTCAATTCCCTGATCTTTCAGAACTTTATCTACCTGCTCTTTAAACACTGCCAGTGATTTAGTCTCCACGACTCTCTGGGGTAGAGAATTCCTGAGATTTACCACCTTCCATGAGAAGAAATTCCCATTCATCTCAGCTTTAAATAACCATGCCCTAATCTTGTAAAACATTTCACATGCAATAAAAATAGAAAATGGTAGGGAAACACCACAGGTCAGATACCAACTGTGGACAGAGAACTGTGCCATAAACTATTCGCACTGCCAATCCCAGCCTTCTTCCAGGCAAGAGAAGTTGATCCAAACCAATCAGAGACCTTTGAACCTAGAGATCAGATTGTGACCATACCAAGAGAATCTTGGTTAGGCCGCACTTGGAGTAGAGTATGCAATTCAGGTCACCCCATTACAAGAAGGATGTGGAGGCTTTGGAAAGGGTACAGGAAAGGTTTACCAGGATGCTGCCTGGATTAGAGGGTTCGAGCTATTAGGAGAAGTTGGACAAACTTAGGTTGTTTTCTCTGGAGTGGCAGAGGCTGAAGGGAGACCTGATAGAAGTTTATAAAATTATGAGAGGTTTAGATCGGGTCGACAGCCAGAATCTTTTTCCCAGGGTAGAAATGTCAAGTACTAGAGGACATGTTTTAAAGTGAGAGGGGAAAGTTTGAAGGAGATGAGTGGGGCCAGTTTTTATTCAGAGTGTGGCTGAAACACACTGCCAGGAGTAGTGGTGGAAGCAGATATAGTAGTGGCGTTTAAAGAGGTTGTTAGACACATGAGTATGCAGGGAATGGAAGGATATGGATCATGTACAGGCAGAAGGGATTAGTTTCATTTGGCATCGTGCTAGTGCAGACATTGTGGGCCAAAGGGCCTGTTCTTGTGCTGTACTGGTCTATGTTCCATGTTTCTCTTTCATATTGCCCTCTCTGCCCCTTGACAGTTGCTGAAAATAACTGGATGAAGCAATTAGGTGTTATTAGCTTAATTAGTTCAGCACAACGTTGTGAGCCAAAGGGCCTGTCCATCTGCTGTTCTGTTCTGTGTATGCTGATTCCAAGGGTCACCTTGCTTGACTCTGCCTGAAACTGTGGTCTTCCAGATCAACACGTCATCAAGATGCTGCTGAAAAATGGCACTGAAGGTAGTCAGTCATGATATTGGTGAAATGGTGGAACAGGCTGGAAGGGCTGAATGGTCGACAACCACAACTATTTCATAAGTTTTTTTATGATCTTATTGGCAACCATGTTTTCTGATCTCATGTACATCTGAGAACTTAATGGCTCCATAATGATGGGCTTGATTGGGTCGATGTGAGGAGGATATTTTCCCTACCTGAGTACAGGACCGGAGGGCACAGTTTGAGAAAAAGAGGAAGACCATTTAAAATGGCTTAAGAGGGGAGGGGAGAAATTTAAAGGAGGTCTGTGGGGTAAGTTTTTCATCCAGAGGGTGGTGAAAATCTGGAACAAGCTGCCAGAGGAGGTATTGGAAGCAGATACAATTGCAACATTTAAAAGACATTTGGACAGGTATTTGGATTGGAAAAGTGAAGAGGGATGCGGGCCCAATGTGGGCAAATGGGATTAGTGTAGATAGGCATTGCAGTAGGGTGAAAGGGCCTGTTTCTGTGCTGTACAACGCTACTGACTCATTGGCGCTCTTTGACTCATGAATACAGAGGCTGAGTAACCTTGTTCATGTAGCGGTAGCCGGGTAATTGGGAGACACGACAGAGATCTGCTCTGACCATGTTGGAAGGTCCTTTGGTGAAGAACCTGAGAGCCAATGAGATCTTGATCTTTGTAGAGAGAGCACCAGAGTGTGCTTAAGGTTATCCCTCCAAACCTCAGTGATGATGATCTTGGAAAACTAAGCCAGTTTTGTGCATCAGAGAGGTTCAGGCAGGATGTGGTATGTTTGAAGACTCCATCAGAATGGTCTTTCTTTTGTCTCTTTCCCTCCAACCTCAGAGCCATAGCTGCAGTGATGGAGAGTTGCCTGTGGTGTCCCTAATGTGGCACCAGTTAGAGGGTAAATTAGCAGCTGAATGCTTGAAAAATCATTCCCTGTTAGTTGTAGCACGTGGTATGGGCCTTATAAGGTACCTGAGTAGCCTGTAACTTCTCAAAGTGCTCAGTGAGATCTCCCAATACCAACGAAGTGTGCCAATGCACAACTAGAAAGGAAGAACTGAGTGCACTGTGTTCTTCGTTCTAAAGAGACTGTTTTGTGATGTTCATAATGTTCATTGTTCTGCTCCACTTTACATCAGTACAGGCAGAAATGGGTGTTATATGAATAATGAAATCATTTGGTGTAAACCTGACACAGGAGAAGTGAGTAGCATCTGGGAGTGCCCGGTCCAATTTCAGCTCTGGTAATGTTTCATTTGGAAACAACCTCCCGGCACGATCAATACCAGGTAAAGGTGCAACATCTCACTCAAAAATCAGATCCCACGCAATAAAATGTTGTAGTTGACATGTTTGTACAATGAATCATTTGAGCAGAGTCCAGAACACTGTGGTAGTGTAATGTGTGATAAAGAAGAGGACAGGTGAAGGAGGGACTTGTGTTATAGAGATCAGACTGATCTTATAGCATGAGGACTTATTCAAAAACAGCTACTTTCCTTCAACCATTCAGTTCTTGAACCAACCAGCACAACCCTAATCGCTAGAGTTTAGCAACACTATGACCACTTCAATCACTTTGCACTAAAATGGACCTTTTTTTTGCTCTGTCTTCTGTCTTGTAAATATTGTATTTAATTCATGTTTTTCTTATGAATGCTGCTCATATGATGCTGTGTGCCTGTGATGCTGCTGCAAGTAAATTTTTCATTGCACCTGTGGATACATGTACGTGCATATGATAATAAACTTGACTTTGACTTTGACATTCTTTGCTTTCAAATCAATCCACCCCTCACAAGAAGAAGGACCACACTGCATGAAAACTGGGCAGCAGCCAAACATCATTTATTAACATAGAAAATAGAATATTACAGCACAGTACAGGCCCTTCAACCCACAATGTTGTGCCAATATTTTATCCTGCTCTAAGATCTATCTAACCCTTCCCTCCCACATAGCCACCCATTTGTCTATTTAAGAGACTCTTAAATGTCCCTAATATATCTGCCGCCACAACCTCTGCCGGCAGTGCATTCCACGCACCCACCACTCTCTGTGTAAAAAATTTACCCCTGACATCCCCCTTATATATTCCTCCAATCATCTTAAAATTATGTCCCCTCGTGTTAGCCATTGTCGCTCTGGGAAAAAGTCTTTGACTGTCCACTTGATCTATGCCTCTCATCATCTTGTACACCTCTATCAAGTCACCTCTCATCCTCCTTCTCTCCAAAGAGAAAAGCCCTAGCTTGCTCAGCCTATCCTCATAAGACATGCTCTCCAATCCAGGCAGCATCCTGGTAAATCTCCACTGCACCCTCTCTAAAGCTTCCACATCCTTCCTATAATGAGGCGACCAGAACTGAACACAATACTCCAAGTGTGGTCCAACCAGAGTTCTATAGAGCTGCAACATTACCTCGTGGCTCTTGAACTCAATACCCCTGACTAATGAAGGCCAACACTCCATACACCTTCTTAACAACCCTATCGACCTGCATGGCAACCTTGAGGGATCTATGAACGTGGACCCCAAAATCCCTCTGTTCCTCCACACTGCTAAGAGTCCTGCCATTAACCTTGTATTCTGCCTTTAAATTCAATGTCCCGAAGTGTATCACTTCACACTTATCCGGGTTGAACTCCATCTGCCTATTCTAATGCAAGGTCTACAGGTGCTTAAGCTGTTTGTACAGTGAAAGAATGAAACTTTCTTATAGAGAACGTATCACCTGTGGAATCCTTGTCCACTGATGAGGGGCCTTTCCTGCCACAGATGAACACAGAAATGTGTCGTAAAGCATTTTGAGCCAATGGACAAAAGGGAGAGGTTACTCATAGGGTGGACTGCAGGAGATGATACTGCAGAGGTATTGATGGGACAAGACAAAGGAGGGTGTTAATGGGACAAGTCGAAGATGGTGCACCTGATAGTGGCAGAGTAGCAGAGGGCAAGAGTAACAGTGAAAGCCTGGTAGACAAAAGAAGTCCTGCATCACGACAATAAACTCGACTTTGACTTTGACTTTGAGGTTGATCATCTCTCCCTTCTCCCGAGTAATAGGCAAGATGTACAGTATACAGGTCCTCCCCAGGTTATGACAGGGTCCCATTCCTGAGAACGGTTCATAACCCACACACTTTGCAAGGTGGAAAAGTGCCCACCTGGCAATTAAACACAGGCCAACCAAGGGGAACGTGTAGTTAAACCAGTGCTTCTAACTCAACCACACAGATCTCTCTGCAAGATACAATGATATTTCCACAAACCGAGTTCCCACAAGGCAGAAGATGCCGACAGCCCCACAGAATCTGGCGAATCCACCCCACCGTCTTCCAAATATGTAATTGGTAATTGGTTTATTATTGTCACATGCACCAAGATACAGTGAAAAGCTTTGGTTTGCATGCCATCTAGACAGATCATTCCATACAGAAGTACATCGAAGTAGTCTAAAAGGAAAACACAATGCAGAATGTAGTGTTACAGTTACAGAGAAAGTGCAGTGCAGGTAGCATAAGTCGGGCACTCGTAGCCTTGGGAGGATCTGTACCAATAGATGATCTGCTTCAAGTACCTGGCCACTGCTCCTCAGTTTAGGTAGAGGAAGCTTCCTCCATTGCCATTGTCTCCTGTTGTAGACATTGGGAACGGTGGATGTGACCAAGTCACTGAACTCAGTGTCAAGGCCAGCAGGCTGTAAAGTCTCTAAAAGATTGGTGTTGGAGTTGACGTGGACTTGAACACAGTCAGCAGAAGCTATTGGGTTAACAGTTCTCATCTGGTTTACTGTAGATTAGACTGCCAAGTCAGTCCTGCTCTCTCATTTTGCTTGGAGTAATGCTTTAAGCCAGATTCAAGCTTGCTGCTGTGGCTGTTCACAGAAGCTGCACAAACCAGGCAGCACTAGCACTTCTCAGTGCACGCATCTCATAAGGCCAGGAGCAACTTGGCAGTAAAGTCTTGGATCACTTATTCAGTGGCTAGGAACACCCACCTTTCATCAGGTTAATCATGGGTTGCAATTCCTCCAGCGAGCTGAAAGTTGAAGGACTGGAATCCCTTAATATTCAGAAAGAGACTCATGACAATGTTGGTAAACGTGAGGTCATCTACTTTGGAAGGAAAAATAGAAGATTAGATTATTATTTAAACGGTGAAAGATTGCAGCATGCTGTTGTGCAGGGGGACTTGGGAGTGCATGTGCATGAATGGCAAAAGATTGGTTTGCAGGTGCAACAAGCCATCAAGAAGGCAAATGGAATGTTGGCCTTCATTGCTAGAGGGATTGAATTTAAGAGCAGGGAGGTTATGCTGCAACTGTACAGGGAACTGGTGAGGCCACACTTGGAGTACTGTGTGCAGTTCTGGTCTCCTCACTTGAGAAAAGATATACTGGCTTTGGAGGCTGTGCAGAGGAAGTTCACCAGGTTGATTCCGGAGATGAGGAGGTTAGCCTATGACGAGAGATTGAGTCACCTGGCACTACTCTTGCTGGAATTCAGAAGAATGTGAGGGGATCTTATAGAAACATATAAGATTATGAAAGGGCTAGATAAGATAGAGGCATGAAGGTTGTTTCCATTCGTAGGTGAGACTAGAACTAGGGGACATAGCCTCAACATTTGAGGGAGTAGATTTAGGATGGAGATGAGGAGGAAATGCTTTTCCCAGGGAGTAGTGTATCTGTGGAATTCTCTACCCAAGGAAGCAGTAGAGGCTACCTCATTAAATATATTTAAGACACAGTTAGATACATTTTTGCATAGTAGGGGAACTAAGGATTATGGGGAAAAGGCAGGTCGGTGGAGCTGAGTCCGCGGCCAGATCAGCTGTGATCTTATTGAATGGTGGACCACAAGATCACAAGACAAAGGAGCAGAAGTAGGCCATTCGGCCCATCGAGTCTGCTCCATGAGCTAAACCAATACTATTCCTATCTAGCCCCAGTTTCCGGCCTGATCCCCATATCCCTTGATACCTTGACTAATTAGATACCTATCAATCTCCTTCTTAAACGCCCCCAATGATTGGGCCTCCACCGCTGTATATGGCAAAGAATTCCATAATTTCACTACCCTCTGGCTAAAGAAATTTCTCCTCATTTCTGTTTTAAACTGGTACCCTCTAATTCTAAGATTGTGCCCTTTAGTCCTGGACTCACCCACCAGGGGAAACAACTTAACCACATCTACTCTGTCCAGTCCTTTCAACATTCGAAATGTTTCTGTGAGGTCCCCTCTCATTCTTCTGTACTCCAATGAGTACAGTCCAAGAGCTGACAAACTCTTTTCGTAAGTAAGCCCTTTCATTCCGGGAATCGTCCTCGTAAATTTTTTCTGAACCCTCTCCAACATCAGTACATCCTTCCTAAGATAAGGGGACCAAAACTGTGCACAGCACTCCAAATGAGGTCTCACCAGTGCCCCATAGAGCCTCATCAACACTTCCTTACTTTTATACTTTATACCTCTCAAGGTGAATGCCAACATAGCATTCGCTTTCTTTACCGCCGATCCGACCTGGTGGTTAACCTTTAGGGTAGCCTGCACGAGTACCCCCAAGTCCCTTTGTACTTCTGTACTTTGAATTTTCTCCCCATCTAGATAATAATCTGCCCGTTTATTTCTTTTTCCAAAGTGCACCACGGCACATTTCTCAACATTGAATCTCATCTGCCATTTCTTTGTCCATTCTCCTAAACAATCTAAGTCTCTCTGCAACCTTCCTGTTTCTTCAATACTCCCTACTCCTCCCCCTATCTTGGTGTCATCTGCAAACTTAGCCACAAAACCATTTACTCCATCATCCAAATCATTGATGTACAAAGTAAAAAGAAGCGGCCCCAACACCGACCCCTGTGGAACACCACTAGTAACTGGTAGCCAACCAGAACAGGACACCTTTATTCCCACCCTTTGCTTTCTGCCTACCAGCCAATGCTCCACCCATTCTGTTATCCAACCTGTAATTCCATGAGCTCTCATCTTATTAATCAGCCTCTCGTGCGGCACCTTGTCAAAGGCCTTTTGAAAGTCTAAATACACAACATCCACAGCCTCTCCCTTATCCACCCTACCTGAGATTTCCTCAAAAAACTCCAATAGGTTGGTCAGGCAGGTTCTTCCCTTCACGAAACCATTCTGGCTTGGGCCTATCTTGCCTTGCACCTCTAGGTATTCCATAACCTCATCCTTGAGGATCGATTCCAATAACTTTTCCACCACCGATGTTAGACTAACAGGTCTGTAATTTCCTTTATGCCGCCTCCCACCTTTCTTATACAGCAGAACTACATTTGCAACCTTCCAGTCCTCCGGAACCATGCCAGAGTCTATTGATTCCTGGAAAATTATCACCAATGCCTCCGCAATCTCTGAAACCACCTCCTTCAGAACCCAGGGGTGCACCTCATCCGATCCGGGAGACTTATCTGCCTTTAGTCCATTTAGCTTCCCGACCACCTTCTCTCTAGTAATCTTAATTGAATTCAGTTCTATCCCCTGAGACCCCTGACTATCCGGTATATTGCTGATGTCCTCCACAGTGAAGACCGATGCAAAATACTCATTTAGTTCCTCTGCCATCTCTTTGTTATCCATTATAATCTCTCCCACACCATTTTCAATTGGTCCTATATCAACCTGTGTCTATCTTTTACTCTTCATATATTTAAAAAAACTCTTGGTATCTTTTTGAATGTTATCTGCCAACTTCCTTTCATAATTCATTTTTTCTTTCCTAATGACCTTCTTAGTTTCTTTCTGTAAGTTTTTAAAAGTTTCCCAGTCTTCTGTCTTCCCACTAATTTTTCCTTCCTTGTGTGCCCTCCCTTTTGCTTTTATTTTAGCCCTCACCTCTCTCATTATCCACATTTGTGCCATTTTTCCAATCATAACCTTTTTTTCTTGGAATATATCTATCCTGCATTTTCCTTATTTCTTGTAGAAATTTCATCCATTTCTGCTCTGCCATCCCTCCAACTAGCTTACTTTTCCAATCAACTTGGGCCAGTTCCTCTCTCATGCCACTGTAATTTCCTTTGTTCCACTGAAATATTGACACATCTGATATCAGCTTCTCCTTTTCAAATTTGAATCTGAACTCAATCATATTGTGATCGCTAGTTCCTAATGGTTTCTTTACCTTTAGTTCCCTAATCACCTCCGGTTCGTTACACAGCACCCAATCCAAAACAGCCGATCCCCTGCTGGGCTCATCAACAAGTTGCTCCAAAAAGCCATCCCGTAGACCTTCCACAAACTCGGTCTCCTGAGATCCACTGCCTTCCTGGCTTTCCCAATCCACCTTCATGTTAAAATCCCCCATCATTATCTTGACGTTGTCTCTCTGACACGCTTTTTCTATTTCTAGCTGTAATTTATAGTCCACATCCCGGCTGCAGTTAGGGGGCCTAAATATCACTGCTATTATTGTCCTTTTACCCTTGCCATTTCTTAGCTCCACCCATAAGGATTCCACTTCTTCTGACACTATGTCCCTTCTCTCTATAGATTTATATCATTGCTAACCACCAGGGCCACACCACCCCCTCTTTCTTATACACAGTATATCCCTGGACATTTAGTTCCCACTCACAACCTTCCTTAAGCCATGACTCAATGATGGCTTATTTTGGCTCGGTGATGTCATATTTTTTAATCTGTAGCTGTGCCACTAGGTCATCCACTTTATTTCTAACGCTATGTGCATTTAAATATAGTATATTTAGACCAGTATCTGCTGCTGATTTTGCTGTATTTCTATTGTTCAGCAAATTATCCTGTCTTTTCACATACCTGTCCTTCTTTCCATCTTCATTGCACACTGCCTTGGACTTGTTCCTATATACCTCTTCCTTTATCCAAACATCCTGGTTTCCTTCCCCCTGCCAAATTAATTTAAACCATCCCCAACAGCTATATTAAACATTCTCGCCAGGATATTGGACCCCTTGGAGTTCGGGTGTAACCCATCCTTTGTGAGTAGGTCGTACCTCTCCCAAAAAAGGTCCCAATGATCCAAGAATCTGAAACCCTGCCCCCTGCACCAGTCTCTCAGCCACGAATTCATCTGCCAGATCTTTCTATTCTTACTGTCATTAGCATGTGGCACAGGTAGTAATCCTGAGATTACTACCCTGGAGGTCCTGCTTCTCGACCTTCTTCCTAGCTCCTTCTGATCTTCCTTCAGGACCTCCTCTCTTTTTCTACCTATGTCATCGGTACCTACATGTACCAAGATTTCTGGCTGATCACCCTCTCCCCTCAGAATATTCTGGACCCGGTCCGTGACATCCTGTACCCTGGCACCAGGGAGGCAACACACCATTCGAGTATTGTTGTCAGGTTCACAGAATCTCTTATCTGTTCCCCTCACTATAAAATCCCCAATGACCACTGCATTTCTCCTTTCCCACTGGACCACAGCACCAGGTACGGTGCCAAACTCCTGTCTGCCATGGTCTTCCTCTGTCAGGTCATCCTCTCCAATGGAATCTAAAATGAGATACCGATTTTTGAGGGGGACCGCCACAGAGGTACTCTCTACAAATTCTTTATAGCTTCTGTCTATCTCCTCCTCACTCTCCCTAATCAGCCGAAGGTCATCGAGCTGCTGCTCCAGACTCTCAACACGTTCCTTGAGGAGCTGCATCTCAATGCACTTTGCGCAGACGTAGTCCTTGAGGAGGCTGGTAGTCTCCCAGGGTCCCCACATCTGGCACTCCAAACATAGCACTAATCTTAGATGCATACTGCTATGGCCAGATGGCCTACTCCTGCTCCTATTTATGTAAGGTGAGAGGGGAAAGTTTAAAGAAGATGTGCAGGGCAAGTTTATTACACAGTAAGTGGTAGGTGCCTGGAATAGCTGCCAGGGTAGTGGTGGAAGTAGATATGATAGTGGGGTTTAAGAAGCTTTTAGATAGACACATGAATATGCAGAGAATGGAGTGATATGGATTATGTACAGGAAGATGTTGAGTTTAATTTGGCATCGTGTTCGGCGCAGACATTGTGGGCCAAAGGGCCTGTTCCTTTGCGGTACCGTTCTATGTTCTATCATCTGAAGCTCTTTGTTGTCTCTACTTATCACCTCCTAGCCTCTGTTGCTATCTCCACTCCTCCATCCCTCACCTGAGTCCATCTGCCAATCAACCCCTCCTCAGCTGGATCTACCGATCCCTTCAGGGAAATGGACAGTCTTTTCTTTTTACAATATTATTATTAATTCCTCAAAAAAAATACAGAGTACATGCATCAAAGAGAGGATAAAAATACCACTGAATATATTGTGTTAAATCATACTTGAGAACACAATACTCTAAATTAATAATCACATGTGATAGTTAATAAAGAAAAAATTGGAATAATTTTATTATAAAAAAAATCTACACCCACTACCAAAAACCAGAGCTGTTTGGTAAAAAAAAGACAAGGAAAGACCCTTGAGACATAATGATATCAGCCACTATCTGTACTTTAATAACCAAATCAAAGGTTTTGAAAATAATTCAAAAAAGGTCCCCACAGGGTTTGAAAGTCTAAGTCAGATTCAAGAATTGAACAACAGATCTTCTCTAGATTCAGGTGTGACATAACATCCCGTAACCACTGAGCATGAGTAGGCGTAGTAACTTCCTTCCATTTAAGAAATGGACAGTCAACATTTTGGGTCAAGACCCTTCATCTTTCAGCAGTTTGTTTTTTGTTCCAGATTCCAGATTCTGCAGTCTCTTGTATCTCTACCTATTGCTTGCCCCACACCTCCCCCTCACTTCTTTATACTGGCCATCTCCCCTCTACTTTTTCAGTCCAGATGAAGGGTCGTGACCCAAAATGTTGACTGTCTATTTCCCTCTGCTGATGCTGCCCAGCTCATTGAGTTCCTTCAGTAGCTCATTTTTTTTTTGCTCCATATTCCAGCATTTTCAGTCCCGAGTGTCTCTGTTCTCCATTTCTGATTGGCTCAGTCAGTGGGGAAAAGAAACAACAAGCTCTCCTGGTGTAGAGAGTCTCAGCGATCAGCTGCTCCGGTCTGGGTGGACCTTGTTATAATATGTTACAGGTTGCCCATACATTGATGGTGCAGCGGTAGGTGCCATGGCTGGTGGGGCTTTCTTTGTGAGGTGAAGCTGCCTCATTGCTCTTTGGAGAAGCTGAAGTAACTGAACTGCCTCAGGAAGACACACAGAGGATGTGGCCTTCCTCCTCAATCTCTCCCAGCTCCTCCTCCTGCTGCTTTCCCAGCTGCCCTCAGGCCGCAGTGAAGTTGTCTAAAAGCAGCAAAAGAACTGCTGATGCAGCAGAAAAAAACTTTAGTTTTAGACCTGTTATGAGTGTAGGAGAATGGACCATACAATGAGCCAGATGTTGGGTCATGACCTAAAGAGGCAAGCCTTGGCAGAGGCAAGGCAAGGCTTACCTCTGGCGGGCATTGACTTGCCTGCGATGGTTGACCCCTTTGAAGAGACCTTGTTGTCTCTTACTAACACAGGTCCCTAGCTAACTTCACAGAGAAACCCCTATAATATGGGTATACAACCTTTCCTTACATAATTTAGTTTATCTACAAATTATTGATTTCCACTTATTTAGTGCCTTTAATGCCACAACACACTACAGGGGATTATTGAATAAAGTTTGTCTTTTAGCATCCTTTTGATGAATGCCATTGACTGTTTAATCCAATATGGTGTGGGGAGGGAGGCGATGGACACTTTTCACAACCATTTCAGATATTTTGGCATCCTCTAAATAACTTGCATTGCTTGGCAGATGTGAACTTGGGACCATCTGGGCCATGCCATCTTCCAGCTATTATCAGGCAGGAGGTACAGAAGCCTAAAGCCCCATACCACCAGGTTCAAGAACAGCTACTTTCCTTCAACCATTCAGTTCTTGAACCAACCAGCACAAACATAATCACTAGAGCTTAGCAACTCTATGACCACTTTGATCACTTTGCACTAAAATGAACTTGGTTTTGTTTTTGTTCTAATGGTATTCTTGTAATTGTGTTCTTTCTTGTAAAAATTGTGTATAGTTTATGTTTAATTAATATTTTCTTGTGAATGCCCCTTATATGATGCTATGTGCCTGTGATGCTGCTGCAAGTAAGTTTTTCGTTGCACCTGTGCATACATGTACTTGTGCAAATGACAATAAGTTCGACTTTAATTTTGAGGTAATGATTTGACTTTGTTATTAATTACACACTTTAACGCCTTGATGCTATGTATCACTGATGGTTCAATGATTTTGTAAATAATAAGGATCTGTGAAAGGTATCCAAAGGGTCTTACATATATGCTATTCCTGGCCCCTGTGAACTAGTGTAGCGGTTTGCGTAAGGCTATTATGGTGCCAGCGATCCAGGTTCAATTCCGGCCGCTGTAAGGAGTTTGTACGGTCTCCCCGTGACTGCGTGGGTTTACTCTGGGTGCTCCGGTTTCCTTCCACATTCTAAAGACGTACAGGTTAGGAAGTTGTGGGCATGCTATGTTGGCGCCGGAAGCGTGGCGACGCTTGCAAGCTGCCTCCAGAGCACTCTACACAAAAGGTGTATTTCACTGCATGTTTCGATGTACATGTGACTAATAAAGATATATTATCCTATCTTATCTTATCTTATCTTATCTTATCTTATCTTATCTTATCTTATCTTATCTTATCTTATCTCATCTCATCTTGTCTTATAGTGAAGCAGAATTAAGTGCCAAACTATTGGATTTTTTTTCATATAATGATTATCAATTGATTGTGTACACACAAGAACGCAATAAAAACAGGAGCAGGAAAAGACCACTCGACCCATTGAGCATGCCCCGCCATTCAATATGATGATGCTTGATCTTCCCCAGATAAAATCATGGAGTCAGACAGCGCAGAAACAGGCCCTTCGGCCCAACTGATCCACACCAACCAAGATCCCCATCTAAGCTAGTCCCATTTGCCCATGTTTGGCCCATATCACTCTAAACCTTTCCTATCCATGTACCTGTCCACAGTGCCTTTTAAGTGTCGTTAATGTACCTGCCTCAACCACTTCCTCTGGCAGTTCATTCTATATACTGACCATCCTCTGGGTGATCAAGTTGCCCCTCAGGTTCTTATTATATCTCTTCACTCTCACCCTAAACCTATGTCCTCTAGTTCTTGATTTCCTAACCCTGGTAAAAAGACTGTGTGCATTCACCCTATCTATGCCCCTCATGATTTTATACACCTTTATAATATCACCCCTCAGTCTCCCATGCCCCAATGAATAATGTCTAAACCTGCACAATCTCTCTCCATAACTTAGTCCCTCATGTCCTGGCAACACGCTCGTAAATCTCTGCACTCTTTCCAGCTCAACTGCTCCCCAGTAACAGAATGCCCCTGCCCTCAATACCAGACTGTTCAAAAATTTATCTACCACCGCTTTAAATATTTCTAATGATCCAGCTCCAACAACCTTCTGGGGTAGAAAATTCCAGAGGTTCTCTACCCTCTGCAAGAAGAAATTTTCCACGTACCTTGGTTTTAAATGGCAGGCCCCTTGTCATGAAACTATGTCCCTTCATTCAAAACTATCCCATTAGTGAAAACATCTTCACACCGACTCTGTCTTGCCCACTTAGATCTCATATGTTTCAATAAGATTACCCCTAGTTCTTCTAAACTCCAAAGAATACAGATTCAACTTAGCATCTAGCATCTCTTGATAGGACAATCCTTTCATTGTCAGAATTAGCCTGGTGAATCTTTTTTTTAAAGCCTCCAATGCTATGATATAGAACATAGAACGTAGAACACTACAGCACAGTACAGGACCTTCGGCCCACAATGTTGTGTCAACATTTTATCCTGCTCTAAAATCTATCTAGCCCTTCCCTCCCACCTAGCCCCCTATTTTTCTATCATTCACATGTCTATCTAAGAGTCTCTTAAATGTCCCTAATATTTCTGCCCCCACAACCCCTGCTGGCAGTGCGTTCCACACACCCACCACTCTCTATGTAAAAAACTTACCCCTGACATCCCCCTTATATCTTCCTGCTATCACCTTAAAATTATGTTCCCTCGTGTTAACCATTTTCGCCCTGGGAAAAAGACTGTCCACTCGATCTATGCCTCTTATCATCTTGTACACCTCTATCAAGTCACCTCTCATTCTCCTTCTCTCCAAAGACAAAAGCCCTAGCTCGCTCAGCCTATCCTCATAAGACATGGTCTCCAATCCAGGCAACATCCTGGCAAATGTCTTCTGCACCCTCTCTAAAGCTTCCACATCCTTCCTATAATGAGGTGACCAGAACTGAACACAATACTCCAAGTGTGGTCTAACCAGAGTTCTATCGAGCTGGCTCTTGAACTCAATCCCCCAACTAATGAAAGCCAACACTCCATACGCCTTCTTAACAACCCTATCGAGCTGCATGGCAACCTTGAGTGATCTATGGACATGGACCCCAAGATCCCTCTGTTCCTCCACAATGCTAAGAAGCCTGCCTTTAACCTTGTATTCTGCCTTCAAATTTGATCTCCTGAAGAGTATCACTTCACAATTATCTAGGTTGAACTCCATCTGCCACTTCTCAGTCCAGGTCTGCATTATATCAATATCCTGTTGTAATCTACAGCAACCTTATACACTATCCACAACACCACCAACCTTTCTATCATCAGCGAACTTACTAACCCATCCTTCCACATCCTCATCCAAGTCATTTATAAAAATCACAAAGAGCAGGGGTCCCAGAACAGCTTTCTTAGGTAATGTAATTACACAACACACTGAAATTAATCAATGTGTCACCCTAAAGGAGAACTAACAGTGATAAGATTAGGTGGCAAAGTCATGGCTGTGTAAGTTTATCTTCTAACTGAACTGCAAAGATAAGGTAGATTGAGTCTGTTCCTTGAAAGCCAATCTCAACCAAAGCCCAGATCTGGGCACCACTCCTCTTATCCTGGACTTGGAATGGGTTGGGGAGGAGGATGCACAACAGACATACAGGCCACCTCCAGGTAATGAATGGGTTCCATTTTTACAGATGTCCATAAGTCAATTTTGTCCATAAGTCAGAAAATGCACAGAAATTACTTGGTCTGGTAACCACACCTCCACAGTATTATAACGAATGGCATCAAATGCAATAAGACTGATAAAAAAAAGAGCAATTACTGTAAGCGGAGAGAGGGAGAGAAATCTAGTTCTGTTGTTCATAGGAACAAACTTATGTACGTATGTCAATCTTTTGAATTGAAAAAGGGGAGCTCGTTCATATGTAGAGGTGTCCATTAATCAGGTGTTCATAACCTGGGATGGCCTGTATCAGGGTTTAAATTAAGAAGAATCTTTGCAGTAAATCAGTTTGTATATTGGCCTTGGTTTTTGCTTCATTTTGTTTCATCTCTGGCCACAGGTGAGGTTCCGAAGGACTGGAGAGTGGCTAATGTGGTACCATTGTTTAAAAAGGGTAGCGAAAACAAACCAAGAAACTACGGGCTGGTGAGTCTGAGATCGCTGGTGGGTAAATTGCTGGAGAGAATTCTGAGGGACAAGATCTACCAGCATTTGGAGAGACAGGGTCTGATTCAGGTCAGTCAGCACAGCTTTGTGTGTGGGAAGTCGTGCCTTGGAGTCCTGCGAGGAGGTAACCAAGAGTGTTGATATTGTGGATATCAGTGGATATCCACAATATCAACAGTATTATCAACAATATAACAGTGGATATTGTCTATATGAACATTAGCAAGGCCTTTGACAAGGTCCCTCATGGCAGGCTAGTCTCGAAGGTTAGTTTGCATGGGATCCAGGAGCAGATAGTGGATTGGATTCATAAATGGCTCAGTGGTAGGAAGGTGATAGTCGTGGCCTGTGTCTAGTGGTGCACCAGTGCTGGGACCTTTGTTGTCAGTACTGGGACCTTTGTTGTTTGTAATTTATATAAATGATTTGGATGTGAATGTACAAGGCTTGGTTAGTAAGTTTGCAAATGATACTAAAATAGGTGGTATTGTAGAAGGGGGATCTTGATTAGCTAGGTATATATGCTGAGGATTGGCAAATGGCTTTCAAATGAAGTAAATGTGAGATATTGCATTTTGGGATGTCAAATCAGGGTAGGACTTATACAGGGAACGGTAGGGCCCTGGGGAATGTTATGGAACAGAGGGACCTAGGAGTGCAAGTGCAGAGTTCGCTGAAAGCAGCGTTGCAGGTAGATGGGGTGGTGAAGAAGGCATTTAGAATGCTGGCCAATCAGGGCATTGAGTATAGGAGTTGGGAAGTTATTTTGCAGTTACATAAGATGTTGATGAGGCTGCATTTGGAGTGTGGTGTACAGTTTTGGTCACCCTGTTCTAGGAATGATGTTATTAAACTAGAAAGAGTGCAGAAAAGATTTACCAGGATGTTACCTGGACCTGGGAGCCTGAGTTACAAGGAGAGGTTGTGTAGACTACAATTTTATTCCATGGAACGTGGGAGATTGAGGGGTGACCTTAGGAGGTATATAAGATAATGAGGGGTATCGACAGGGTGAAAGCACATAGAGTTTTTCCCAGGAAGGGGTACTAAAAATAAGAGGGCATAGGTTTAAGATCAGAGGCAAGAGATTTATAAAGGACTCTATGGCTTCATATATAATTAGAAATGGAGAGGGACCTCATTGAGACATTTAAAATGGTGGGGGAAATGGAAGGCAGCACAATAAAATTGGAGCTGAATAGTTTGTCTGAACTCAAGAAGAACTTTATAGAAACATAGAGTCATTCAGCACAGAAAGAGGCCCTTCAGCCCACCGTATCCATGCTGACCACCATCTAATACCTATCTATACTATTCCCATTTACCAGTACTTGGTCCATGCATTGGTGATTCAAGTGCTTATCTAGTTACTCCTCCACCACTCAGCTTACTAAGCTCTGGAACTCCCTTCCCAATGAGCAATGAATGCTGGATGCAAGCATAAGACTGAGCTCTGGGCTTTTAGTTGGGTCAAAGGCAAGAAAAGGGAATTGGTGCACAGATCAACCTGCATTCATTGTCTTGAGAGGCTGAATAGCCTTCCCCTGATTCTATCTTCCAACCTTCTATTGTGCAAACAAGTAGCTTGTGTATCTGCGTGTTAGGAAAAAATGTCAACAAAGATTCTGCTCCTAATCGTTTAGTGAACAGTGCGAGAAGTATGCATGAGTGGACACTGACTGAGGACACCATCAGGCTCATGTTCAGAATGGTTGCTAACAGCCAAGGGTATCCATTTACCAGAAGGAGGGTCACTAGCATCCTTAGGCAAAAATGGGTCAAAATTTTCAAATGATTTGTGTTTTAAAAATCAGTAGAACTTTTCAAAACATAGGAAGAATTAATGCACGTGAGGAGAAGATGTAGTGATGGTTAAGAGAGAGCCAAGCATTTTTAGCCATTTATTTGGAAACCTATTCACTGGTTTACAGTTGTCACCTTTTGGTCCGGGGCTCCATTGAAAAGAGTCATGAAGTCATAGAGAGATACCACATGGAAACAGACCCTTCAGCCCACCGAGTCAGTACTAACCATCAGCTGCCCATTGATCCTACATCAATCCCATTTTAGAGATTACTTGCAAATCTTGATGGAACCCAAAATTTGCCTGTTTCTTTTATTCACAGGACAATCACAGCATAGGACATGTGTACAAGTAAGTATTAGCGTGTGCACATGTATTCACTTCCAAGAAAATTGTTGGATCGTAAGCAGGAGTGTGAGTACTTTCCATTTCCTTGATCTTTATAGAGAGAGGAGAGCAAGAGAATGGTGGTATGGTGGTGACATTATTAAACCAGAATCTAGTGGCCTAGACCAGTATCTTAAGGCACAAACTTAAATCCCACCAAGGCAGCAGAAGAATTTAAATTCTAACTAAATTTGGAATGAAAAGCCTGCATCAGTGCCAATAGTTATAACCCTTTCTGGTTCACTAATTCCCTTTTTGGAGGAAAATATGATTTGCTTATTTGTATTCCAACGCCACCAAATTGATCAGCTCTTAACTATCCTCTGAAAT
The DNA here is from genome assembly GCF_009764475.1 of Pristis pectinata. Lineage (NCBI taxonomy): Eukaryota > Metazoa > Chordata > Chondrichthyes > Rhinopristiformes > Pristidae > Pristis > Pristis pectinata. Next base: position 37,452,152 of record NC_067411.1, read on the forward strand.
GATCTAAGATAAGATGAGATTTCTTTATTAGTCACATGTACATCAAAACACACAGTGAAATACATCTTTCGCATAGAGTGTTCTGGGGGCAGCCCGCAAGTGTCGCCATGCTTCCGGCGTCAACATAGCATGCCCGCAACTTCCTAACCTGTACGTCTTTGGAATGTGCACCCGGAGTAAACCCATGAAGTCATGGGGAGAACATACAAACTACTTACAGACAGCGGCCGGAATTGAACCCCGGTCGCTGGCACTGTAATAACATTACGTTAACCGCTACACTACCATGCCTGCTCAAGGGGTATGAACAATAAATGCTGGCCTTGTGTGTGACATGTGAAGGAATTAAAAAAGGCTAATGTTCCTGAGGTCTCGTAGAATTTGCTGGAGGCATACTGCAAGGATTTACATTGAGCTACAACCTGGAAGACTTACTAATAACAAGAATGGCCAGCAGCAAATCCTGACAGCTTTATAATTAATTTCCACCAGCTAATAAGGATTACACTTTGGGAATCTAACAACACTGACATCAGTCTTGCATAATAAAGTCACTTAAATTCACTGAACCATCACCAAAGCTCAAAGTTGTTTCGTCACTCTGAGTCACTTTTAGTTATCTAGGCTGCACCTTCTGGGTGTGAATTTATTGAATATCTGATTGAGAAAGTGGGAATGATGAAAGAGGTAATTAAATATCCTCTGGTTAATCAGCAGACTTACTTCCAGTCCCAGTAACAATCCCCCATCTTATTCCTGAGAATTGTTAACCCTTAGTGCTCAACTTATTTGCAGTGAACTGTCCCAGGAGTAATGCAAAGAATAAAGGAAATATTAGAACTTACACAGCATTTCTCATGAGTTTTTTTGGGAGATCCTAAATCATTTCACAGCCAGTGAAATGCTTTTCAAACTGAAATCACTGTCGTGATGTGGGAAACCAAAGTGGACATACAAATGCAGAGCTGAGGGAGTGGTTCATTCTCAGAGGCACCACTTTTCAGTTGGAAGTTGTAACCAACAGAAAAGATAAGAGAGTACCAGTGTATATGGTGTATTTGGATTTTCAGAAGGCTTTTGATGAGAAGTCATATAACAGGTTAATAAACAATGTTAGAACACATGAGATTGGGGATAATAATATTGATGTGCGCTGAGGATTGGTTAATGCATTGAAAACAGAGGGTAAGAACAAATAGCTTTTTTTCACGTTGGGAGGTTGTGATAAGTGGAACTGAGGCCCCAGCAGTTCACAATTTATATCAGTGAATAGGATTAGGGGACCAAGTATAAGATATATAAGCTTACCAATGATATTAAGTAGGTTGCCAGTGTGAGTTGTGAAGAGGATGCAGAGAAACCTCAGATGAATGAAACCTCAGGCTTGGTAAATGGGCAATGACATGATAAAGTTAGAAAAATATGAACTCATCTCTTTGGTAGAAAAAGTAGAAAATGATTTTTTTTTAAATAATGGGAGGCTGAAAGGTGTTGACGAAAAGAGGTACCTTCAACATGAATTACTGCAAGCTAATGTGCAGGCATAGCAAGCAATTAGGAAGACAAATGGTATGTTGACCTTCACCACAAGAGATTTGAGTGCAAGAGTGAAGATGTCTTGTTCCCATTGGTGAAACCACATCTGGAATGATGTATACAGGAACACCTAATCTTCCACCTAAGGTTGGATATATTTGCAATGGAAGGAATGCAGCTAAGGTTTGCCAGAATGATTCCTCAGATGGGAAGTTTGCCCTTTGAGAAGTGATTAAGCAGATTGTACTCATAATCTCTAGAGTTTAGAAGAATGTGAGGTGACCTCACTGAGCCATTCTTACGGGACTTCACGGGATTGATGCAGGGATGATGTTTTCCCTGACAGGGCTTACAATCTCAAAATAAGCAGTTGGTCATTTAGGATGGAGAAGAGAAGAAACGTTTTCATCCAGGGGTTAGTGAATCTTTGGACTTCTTTGCCCAACATGACTCTGCATGCTGATCACTGAGTATATTCAATACGAAGACTGATAGATTCTGGAATATTAAGAAAATCAAGAGGTGTAAGGTTAGTTCGGGAAATTAGCACTGAGGCAGAAGGTTAGCTATAACCTTATTGAATGATAGAGCAGACTTAAGAGGCCAAATGGCCTACTCCTGTTCTTATTTCTTATGGGCTTTCAGATGAGATATTACATGAAGGCCTAAATGTGACATACCATCTGAAAGACGGCATTTTCGAGAGTGCTACCCTTCCCTGACATTTCTCTGCAGTATCAGCCTGAATTTTTGTGCTCAGGTCTTAAAAGTGGACTAGTACTCACAACTATCAAACTCTACAATGAGAGTCACAAATACCACACTAACACCACAATGAGTAAATCTGCAAGGAATCCAAATTAAAAAAGGATTCTTCTGATAGTTTAGTAAGCAGAGGCATACAAACCAAGGCCATCTCAGGTTCTGTCTTAACTATTTGTTAACCTTTTCTCAAAATGGAAATTCACAGCTCATTGATTTGAGCTTGTGTTGACATTAAACATCATTTCTAAGATGCAAATCAGCCATCCCCTTACAATTTAATAAAGTTGCCTCAAAGGCAAGTTGTACACACCAGAAAGTTAACAGACTGATATAGTTCCACCACTATCCCACTGCTAGAAGTAAAGCCTCAAGATGCAGAAAGCTGTCATTTACTTAATAGGTCCTGAAGATGTCTGGTTTATGAATGTCAGCAATATCCAATAGCGTCTGAACTTGACATTTTGACTCCTTTCCCAATGTCTGCAGAATAAATGCACGAGGGACAAAATGATCAAGTTACAATCCAACCATTACTGTGGAAAGCTTCCAAACGCATCAGCTGTTTATAATTATTTTTTCTGGTAGTTGAAACTAATGCATACTGATGTCACGAGAGAGGTATAATTACCTGCTGTGATGTGCAAAATTAGCCACATGATTCCAGAAAGCATATAATCACGTTGTATTGTGCAGTAGTGTTTCACTGCCTAGTATGTCACACAAGAGAATAATGGAGAGTCTGGGTTTGATTACATGGCAGAAATCTAATTGAGGAGTTCATCTGACCTAAAAACTTGTGACATCAGCAAAATAAAATTCTAAGATTAGCAATCAAATTTTATAGGATAGACCACACTGTAAAGATACAATCTATACTAACTCTATTTGAGTCAAATTAGTGAAAAGGGGGAATATATGGCCCTAGATTGTAAATAGTCCTCTGTCATTGTTTCTGGGTCAGAGGCTGGGTATACTGCAGTGAATGACTCACTTCCTGACTCTTCCATAAGATGCAAATCCAGTACTTGCCTGGATGAATGCAGCTCCAACAACAATTGCAAAGTTTGGTACCATGCAGGACCAAGTAACCTACTCAATTGCTGATTACTGGACAAGCTATACAGAGTAAATAAAAAAACAAAAAATGCTGTAAACACTCAACAAGTTGAAAACCCTTCACTTTAACTTGAAGCACTGTCTCCCTCTCAGTAGATGCTGCCTGATCCGCTGAGTATTTTCTGGTTGTATTTCGGATTTCCAGCATCTGTAGTATTTTTGATTTTCAAGGCCCAGAATTGCAATCCAGAGCACAGAATTCAAATTTAATTTCAGTGAATGATCCGAGGGGCGAACCAACAATTAGTTATGAAGACCACAAAACTTCGGATTGTAATAAAGAAATGAACCCATCCAGAAAGGAAGTCTGTCATCCTTATAAACTCTGGCCTATACATGACTCCAGATCCAGCTTGAACACTTAATTGCCGTCAACAACCCATGCAACTTAAGGGCAGCTCGGGAAGGGACTTGCCTCAGATGCCAAGATCCTGAAAAGTGAATCAGTTCAACATTCACTTACTTAATCACTGGAGTACTCCGGCGACAGCATACACTGTATAGAAAATGCACTGCAAGTACTTGCCAAACTCATGACCTGCTACCACTACGAAGGATCAGATTTGCAGATATATGGGAACACATGTTTCTCTATTGGTATTCTGACTTGGAGATCTGTCATTGTTCTTTCAGTGTTCAGGGGTCAAAATCCTGGAATTCTCTATTGTGTGCAGTTCTGGTCGCCCCATTACAGGAAGGATGTGAAGGCTTTGGAGAGATTTCAGAAGAGGTTTACCAGTATGCTGCCTGGATTAGAGGGCATGACCTATAAGGAGAGGTTGAACAAACTTGGGTTGTTTTCTCTGGAGCGCGAGAGGCTGAGGGGAAACCTCATAGAAGTTTATAAAATTATGAGAGGCATAGATAGGGTAGATATCAGAGCCTTTTCCCCAGGGTAGAATTGTTGAATACAAGAAGGCATAGCTTTAAGGTGAGGGGGGAAAGTTTTAAGGAGATGTGCAGGGCAAGTGTTTTACGCAGAGAGTGGTGGGTGCCTGGGACGGGCTGCCAGGGGTGGCAGTGGAAGCAGATACGATAGTGGCATTCAAAAGGCTTTTAGATAGGCACATGACTATGCAGGGAATAAAGGAATATGGGTCATGTGCAGGCAGAAGGGATTAGTTTAGTTTGGCATCATGTTCGGCACAGACATCATGGGCTGAAGTGCTTGTTCCTGTGCTGTGCTGTTCTATGTTCTGAACAGCATTGTCAATGTACCTTCACTAGAAAGGTTGCAGCTGTCGATGCAGGCAGCTCACCATCACCTGCTCAGGAGCATTTAGGAATGGACGATAAATCCTAGTACAGCAATACCACATCATGGAAATAAATCTAAAAAAATCCTGCAAGTGCATTAGCTTTATGTGACAGTTGTGCTTTATTTATGGACTATTTCTGCAATATACTGTGTCATTTCCTTGGCATTTGAAAACAACGGAATGTCACGTTGAATCTGAATGCTGAGTGCGGCAGTCTAATCAATGGCATCATTGATTAGATATGCTTGATGCATGTTGTTCATAAATCCTGTGAAAGTGTCTGCTGCACAATGGTCAGTTCTGTAATGAACAAATTGCACTGCATGATATTTGCTTGGAGTGATTCTTTTACTTTTCAATTATAAAGGAGGCTGCCACATCGGATGTGTGTTGATCGAATACAATTCCATCCAACCCCTTGTCTTCCGTACAAGTTGAGGGCAAAATAATTTCTCCATGAGCTCTTCAATTCAAATGGCCATCTTATTTCTGCACCATCAATTGGTGACATCCTTTTGGGCCAAAAGATGTGTCGTTGCTCGATTTCAGAAGGGCTTGCAGTATTTCAGCTAGTTTGGTTGTGCACACTTGATGTCCAGGTGTGTTGCTATGTACCAGGCAGCTAGGATCTCACAGCATGTTTCTTCAATGCTACTATCTGTCACTGTGCTGCCCAAAATTGTAGTTGAACCACACCTCAGCCTCATTTAGCTGCTCTGGTTCCACATCATTGAATACCATTCCTTAACAAAAAATTCAATTCAATTCCCTGAGCACCAATCTGTTTTTACTGGACCGTTTTATCCAAAACAATGGTTCGGCACACTCTTAACCTTCCTAAGATCTTGCTGAGAAAGCTATCATACTTTATTTCTGGAGACATTCATGAATATTGAGGTTTATCATGTCAAAACATTATTGAAAACCGCATCATTCTCTGGGGGAGGAGGCTAAATAGGGTGCTTCTTCTCCAGATACAAAGAGTTTCTTCTGAGTGAACTGAATTTACTGTATGACTCTATGTGATATGGGCCAAACACTGGTTAATGGGACTAGCTTGGATGGGCATCTTGGTTGACATGGATGAGTTGAGCTGAAGGGCCTGTTTCCATGCTGTATGACTCTGTAACTCAATGAATTATAGAATCATGCAGCACAGAAGCAGGCCTTTCGGCCCACCTCATCCATGCCAACTGTGTTGCCAATCTCTGCTAATCCCTCTATTCCTTTCCTATCCATGTACCTGCCCAACTGCCTTTTAAATATTATAATTGAATCTACCTCTACTATCACCACTACCATCAGTTATTTGATCTGGAGGTTGAATGGCAGTTTCCTCCATACCATTCCCTTTTGACATTACTAATATAGGTTCATGCAGAAACATCTTGCTGATTACCAGAGAACACTATCACATGGCATAGTTCATACTAGAACATTACAATCCTACCTGAGCCAATGGGTCTCAGCTATACTTGTCGGATGTGGGATCTGGTGTATGTTCTGATAAAACATACTTTACCGGGATGAATTAGGTTGAGCAATATACTCTGCCTACCTGGTTCAGTACTTCACTATGTATTACCATCAGTTCTTGATCAGTAGCCATACATCAGTAACAAAGCAAGTCTGTTGTCCTATTTTCCGCGTATGTGTTTGGTTGAGTTGGATTAGATATGAAAAAAATGATAATGCTTATGTTGGGTTTGGATTGTTGAGGTCCAGTTTTGTTTTATACCTGAGCAGATGTCTAATTCATATCAAGATTTTAGCTGCTGGAAGAGTCTTCAAATGAGAAAGTTAATATAGAAGACGACATACATATCTTCTTAACAGGAATCTGCCAATCCCTTGTTAGCTTTATTGTCTGTTATTTGCAAAATCTTATATCTGATTTTTAAGACAACAACAGGAGGCTGGGGAAAAAGTTTTTTTTCAAAAGGATACTTTATTCTTCTCGTCTTTCAAAGCAGTAAATTCCCAAGGTTTCATTACTGAAGCATTAGTGTAAGAAGAAGCAAGCAACCTTCCAATTTTGATTGAGAGAAATTTCAAACCTTTATGTCAAAGAACCATTGCACAGTTGAGGATAAAGTAATCAGTCATCAGAGTTAGTATTATAAAAAATGTTTTATATATATATATATCTCATATACAGGACAGCTCCAGGTTATGAACACCCAATTTATAGACAGCCCGACATACAAATGAGCTCCCATTACATTATTAAAGTCAAGTGCAATATGTGTACATACATTCGTCCCTTCAAATGACAGAACTTGTTTCCTCTCTCTCTCTCTCTCTCTCCACTTCCAGTAATTGTTCTTTCTCATCAGTTTTATGTGCTTTTGATGCCATTCATTACAGTATTGTGAAGGTGTGGTGACCATACCAAGTGATTTTTGTGTATTTTCCGACATGGAGGAAATCGTCTTATGAACATCTATAAAAATTGAACCTGTTGTTTACCCAGGGATGACCTGTATGTGTATTTGTAAATATTCATAATAGCTGCTTCCATGTGATTAAGCAAAAATGGTAGGTTTAGTAAAAACCAAAATAAAATGCAATTGCTGGAAATCTGAAGCAAAAACAGAAACTGTTGGAAACATGCAGCATCTGTGGAAATAGAGAATTAACATTTCAGGTCAAAGACCCTCCATCAGAGGGTAGGTTTAATACTCTGCATGATTCCAGCTTCTCACTACAGTTAGAGGGGAAGCTGGTTGGGGGATTTATTCTAGCGTTTGATGAACCAATTTTTGACTTGCACTTTGTACAGTGCGATTGCTGAATATAACTATAGGGATCCAGCTTCTGGGTCTCCAGCTCAAACCAACATTAGGAAAATTAATTTCTAAAGAGTGTGCATTCTAAAGCAAAATGAAAAGTTTCAGGCGATGTATCCAAAGTGCTAAGACAGAAACCACTTGTAGCAATGTTGACAAATCCAGATCACTCAGCTATTTCATTCACATAAAATCCTTCCAGCAGAGGGTGCAAAGAGCTTGAATAATTTTTTTTGTGTGTGATTATTTTTCCTCATGAAGATAAGGTGTTCCATTCCACTACAGCCTCAACTACTTTCACATCAAGTATAACAGTGGGCAGGTTCAGGAAAAGTCTCCCACATCTTTCTGAATGTTACTTCTAACCCCAGCCTCAGAAAAACCATGCAAAACACTGGTGTGATTTTCCTTGTAAAATAATTTCTACTCAAGCCACTTTTATAGCTGGTCTGATCTCCCACATTATCATCACTGGAGTTCCCTTCCTGTTTCTCATCCACATTCTGGCTCTTGTTAACAAAATCCAAAGACACAACAACAAATTCCATATGAATGCTGACACCAACATTACCCCTGGCAAACCCTCTGTGTTGTCAGACTGCTCTTTCAATATCCTGTACTGGATGAATCTTAATTTCCTCAATTAAACATTGGGAAAGCTAAAGCTGTTGGTTGGCACCCATCATTAACTTACTTCACTCACTACCAATTCCATTCTTCTCCCTGGTCGCTGACTCAGACTGTAGGCAACCTTAACATCCTAGTTGTCCCTGATTTGAGTTACCTATGAAGATGCCTAACTTATAGCTTTGCTCTGTCCCACCCCTGGCCTCAGTCCATCTGCCGCCTCAAGTCTTATCCATGCTTTTATTCATTCTGCATTCAGCTGTTCCAATGTTCTTCTGACCAGTCTCCCACCATCTACTCTCCATTACAGTTAAGTTTTCGAAAACTCTGCCGTCCCTGCCATTAACTCTGCACTAAATTGTATTCTCTATATATCGTTTTTTGCACTATTTGTACTTGCACAAATTTTTTGTTTGCGTTTATTGTATGTCTTCTGTTTTATGTATGTCCTCTGTTGTGTGAGTCTGGGGGAAACGACATTTCGTTCCTCCATGTGTTTTTATAGCATATGGGTGAATGACAATAAAGTAACTTGAATCCTTGAACCCTTGAACTTGAACCCTTAACTCTCACTGAGCCCTGCTTAAAACTGTGTGCTTGGTGATCTACATTGTCTCAAACACTATTAACACTTCATTTCCATCTCTGCACCATTGATGGATGTACTTTCACTAGTAAAGCCCTAAGCTTCAGAATTTCTGCCTTGAATGTCTTTTCCTGCTCCTTTAAGATCCCTCAGTTAGATTCCTTGAAATGTAATTTTTTGACAATCCATCTCAATATCCTCTCTTCTCTGATTTGGATCAGTGTTAATTTTTGTCTAATAAACACCCTGGGACATTTCTTAAGGTTAAAGGTACTTTACAAATGTTAATGATCATTGCAGAATGTGATTGTCATTTTTGTCATGGTTTCTGATCCACTGAATTCAGATGAATCTGCCTTATTTTATTAACAGCAGTGCAGGAAACAGGGAGATGTTAATCCTACCAGTTAAACCTTTGACCTGGAGGTTAATATGTTAAATTATTCAAACCTCGTTATCTGAAGTAGATTTTTTTTAAAAAGCTTGAACCATTTTATTTGATTGCAACAGAACAAATAATGCACCAAGCTCTTCAAAACTAATTATGTTTGAGCTGGATACTTGCCAGAAAGGATATGTGCCTAAACCCTCAGATGTATTGTGTGCTTAATATTGGTGACAAAGTTAAACAAGCCCTTAGTAATGTTTGCCCTGGAGATTTTCCAACACAGCAAAACCATGGCTGTATCAGTTTAGGCTCCACGGGCACAGGAACAGACAATTATCAAGCAGTTATTATAATTATTCTCATTAGTGCTTACACTCAGTCTTGCTGACAGGCAGTGCCATGAAGTTGATTATTAATTACTGCCAATGTTTGGTGTGCTTCTCCTCCACATCACATAATAACTAAAGCACCATAAACTGCTTGCCCAATGGTGTGGCCAAGGACACAGCTGAGCCTCTGAGTCTTGGCAGTCTGCTCTTCAAAACCCAACGACATGAGCCCTACTTTGGTTCATGGTCCTTCTCTCCCTTCCCCCGCCTGGATTTTGTGGTACTGGATGCTTGGAAATGGTTGTTCTTTACACTGCTGCCTCAATGGGGAAATCAAAAGACTCAGATCTGTAGACAGCTGCAGCAACAGCCATGCAAATTAATGAGATTGTTCACTTCAATTTAACATACTGTCCCCTTGGCTTTGAATGTTGTCTTTGTGGAAAAGTGATTGGGCACTCATGCTTAAGTGCAGAGGTACACCATGTAGGATCAGCCATGCACTACGGGGGGAATAAGCTTCAAGTAGAGTACAACAAGCTACTTTGGCAGCTTGAAGAAAATAAGGCAAGACAAATATCATTCAAGGAACATTCTAATCCCACTGGGTGCATCAAAGCCGGATACATTACAGCTTGGTAAGGCAACTGCTCTGCTCAACATCACAAGAAATTGCAGAGAGTTGTGGACACAGCTCAGTCTATCATGAAAACCAGCCTCCCCTCCATGGACTCTGTCTACACTTCTTGTTGCCTCGGAAAAGCAGCCAACAGAATCAAAGACTCTTCCTACCCTGGACATTCTCTCAGGCAGAAGATAAAAAGGCTTGAAAACACGAACCATCATGGTCAAGGACAGCTTCTATTCCACTGTTATAAGACTCTTGAATGGACCTCTTGTAGATTAAAGATGAACAGATGAACTCTTGACCTCAGAATCTAGCTCATTATGGCCCTTGCACCTTACTGTCTATCTGCACTGCACTTTCTCTGTAACTGTATCCGTAACACTATATTCTGCACTCTGTTATTGTTTTTCACATTTTACTATCTCAATGTACTTATGTTTTGAAATGATCTGTATGGATGACATGCAAAACAAAGTTTTTCATTGTACCTCGGTACGTGTGACAATAATAAACTATTTACCAATTACCATTGCGAGCCTCTCCCACGCACCCTGCCACTTACTCAAAAATTCTAGTTGAGTTTCAATGTCTACATACACACATGAAGAATGGCTGATAATGGTGTCCCTGTAAATGGCGAGAGGGAATAGTATCCTTGGAAACACTGCTTACTACTGGCAGCATCTTCTACAAATCAGCATGTAAACAGGACAAACTAACTCATTAATGCTTGTAAACTCCAAGTTCATGCCAGGGCTTTTATAACCTCAGAAAGCAGCAAAGCTTGACTAGCATAGATTGTGTCCCAATTCTTGCTGTGATGGCAGCAAGGAGGAAAATTGTAGAACAATACAGGACAGACACAAGAGATTCTGCAGAGGCCAGAATCTGGAGCAACACACACAAAATGCTGGAAGGACTGAAGAGTCTCAACCTGAAACGTTGACTGTTTATTTCCCTCCATAGATGCTGGCTGACCTGCTGAGTTCCTCCAGCATTTTGTGTGTGTTAATACAGGACAGACAGTGACCATTCAACCCAGTGTACCCATTCTGGTTCTTTGGAAAGGCTACCCAATCAGTATCATTGCCTTTGCTCTTTCTCCCATAGTTTTCCATCTATCAGTCCTTCACAGTATCTTTGCTCCATCTCAGTCACTGGCAAGGAGCTGCAGGCCACCCACTAAGGGAAACACAGACGATTTAATCTGACAGGACACAAAATGTTTTTGCTTTGTTCACAGTGTTTTCCTGGCATGTAAACAGAACAGAATTTAGCCAAAAGTTTCCTTTTTAGCAGCTGTCTCAAGGGTTTTTTTTTGTAGTAAACACATTGTGCAGATACACTAATCAGAATCAGGACATGTTCGAGCACTCATGAAAGGGCAAAATCAGTCAATTGCAAATTATGTTGAACAGGTTTAAACAGGCTGATCAGTGAATTGCACTCAAAGTCTGCCATGTAGACTGCAGCGTCAGCCAGTGTAGGTACTGAGAGAACTTGCATAATGTCTTAAATTAGCTTGGAATTGACGGGGTAGTCAGTGGTAAAAATTGTTTAATAATATGAATGCTGATTGCCTCACATACTCCAGCTCTCACAGTAATGGTTGCTGTTGAATTGTTGAGATGCTGCTGATTGCTGAACATATACACCAAATGGCATTGGTGTAGGAAAGAGCCAGTAGTACCATGCTTGGCATTCTTGGCATCAGTAGGCATGACCAGTGTTGGACAGTTGAAGAGCTTCGTATTCAAAAACAGAACATTGTGCACGTTGAAAATTTGAAATTAAACCTGAAAATGCGGGAAATACTCTGCATTTCAACAGACATCTGCACTGAGCGAAACAAAGTTAATTTCTTGATTCTGAAGAAGAGTCAGTGACTTGAAATGTTAACTCTGTTTCTCTCTGTTGTATGGGGAAGAATAGGTTGGCACTGTTCACTTGTGAGTGACTTCTCTGTCAGTGTCCTGATCTATCGGTGTCTTACTTCCCAAGTAAGTGAACCTGATGGGTTGTATTGTGGTTTGGTATGGGAATTTGAATGCACAGGAATGTAAGGAGCTGCAGAGAGTTGTAGACTCAGCCCAATATATCACTGGCACATCTCTCCCCACCACAGGTAGTATCTACAGAAGGTGCTGTCTCAAGAAGGCAACGTCCATCATCAAAGATACGCACCATCTGGGCTATGCTATCTTCTCGCAGCCACCATCGGGCAGGAGGTACAGAAGCATGAAGTCCCACACCACCAGGTTCAAGAACAGCTACATCTCTTCAACCTTTGGGTTCTTGAACCAATCTGCACAACCCTAATCACTAGAGTTTAGCAACACTATGACAACTGTGACCATTTTACACTACAATGGACTTAAGGTTTCTTTTATTGTTTGTTCTAATTGTGTTCTTTCTTGTATAATTGTGGATAATTTATGTTTAATTTATGTTTCTCTTGTGAATGTTGTGTATCTGATGCTATGTGCCTGTGATGTTGCTGCAAGTAAGTTTTTCATTGCACCTGTGCGTACATGTACTTATGCATATGGTAATAAACTCGACTTTGACTTTGAACTCACTCACTGCTTCTATGGCATTCTCATTGACTGCATTTAGGTTGGTGTTGGTCATCTAAGTCATTTTCAACACTTTGATATGTTTCATTATTGGCTTATAAGCATTTAATGAGGTAATGGCCTGTTGATGCTATCTGAGCAAGTGGTCAGTGGGGCAGAGATTTACAGAGCAGATAAAATGGGTTCCATTGTGATTCCTCTTACTCAAAAGCTTCATCAGGTAACTTCATTTTGACCCAATGGGTATAAGTGTATTCTTCACGCAAAGGCTGGGTGGATCTGGAACTTGCTAATTAAGAGGGTAGTATCTCAATTAAGAAATACAGTCAGGGAAACGCCTCCTTCATTGTCCCTTGTTACCTATTTTATTCATTGATGTGATGTAGGCAATGCTGATAGGGCTAGTATATAATATTCATCTCTAATCACCACTGAGTGCTGGCTTTCTTGAATGACTGCCATCCTTTTTGGGATGGTTTTTCCACTCTGTTGTTGGGAGGGGAGTTCCAAACCCAATGACAGTGAAGGAATAGTGATATACCTCCAAGACAGAATGGTGCATGACTTGGAGGGGAACCTGCAAGAAGTATGTTCAAATTCACCTCTTGTCCTCATCCTCATTGCTGATAATGGTTGATTTTGAGGGTTTGGGAGCCTGTAAGTGAAGTCTCAAGGAGTTGCTCCAGCGCTTACGGAGCATACTTTGAGTCTTTGGCCATCTATTAGCAAGTTCCTCATATATTTTCAAAAGAATAATTTGTCACTGTTTAATCTCTGCTTTACAGCCAGAGAATAAAGGGTGTTGCAAAGGAATGGTGAGAGGTGTTTTTCAATGATTGAGACAAGGTAATAAATAATTTTTGTTAAGACTCAGGAGAAAGCAACATCCAGCTTTCACAATAAGATCCTTAATCCAAATGCTTTTAAAGAAAGAAATCTTAAGAATACACATCATTTTTAAAAGCTCACATTGAAGGTAACACTTTACCCCAATTTTATTTAGATGGAAATATAGTTGAAGAATCCTGAAATGTGACAACTATATTGTGTGACTCAGAAGTAAAAGTAAATGGGAGTAACTTTATCAATCCTTTGAGAACCATGTGATACCACAGGTTAACCAAGAAGAAGCACTTAGAAAGATTTAGAGTGTAAAGAAAAAGACACAGCAGTGACATTAATACAAAGCTTTGATGAATTCAGCACTGGATGGATCTATTACAATTTTCTAGTGGACCAGGGTATTTTACAGGGTCTTGAGGAAATTGATTTTCATTTAAAAAAAGCTCTCATATGTGCATAAATGGAATATATGAGTCTCTGCTTCTCTCAGTTCAGATCCCTGACAGCTAATAGCAATGTTGGTGTGAAGGTATTGCAAATGTAAGATTCAAACTGCCCAAGGGTGTAGAATCAGCAATGCACTGACATCAGGAATGAAACAATCACTATAAGAATGTAAAACAAAGACATTACTGTGATTTATTCACAAGAACCAGAGAGAATTCACAGAAATTTGTCCTTCACCAGATGCTCCAGATAAATAGCACAGTTCTGAACCATGCCTATTTAAAAGCACTCTTGAGGCACTGCAGGACAGGGGCTGTTTACTGGAGTTGAGATTATGTGTTCGACGATTATAATTTAATGATTGTTTTTAAATACTGGATTATAGCCATGTTGATTTCACCCAGTGCTCATGGTTATCAACGGCATCATCATTGAACTGGGATGACCTCACATTTCAGCAGAAGGGAACCACCAGCTGATGAAGTCCTCTTGATGTGTCCACAGATTTCTGACCTCCACAGCCATTCATTGCAGAGCATTCGGAATGCACTGGAGCCCAGCTGCAGGTACATTCGACTGCCACTGGTCTGAGCATCTAGTCCAGAGGTTGAACTCTGTCCAGGGGTTGAGCTCAGTGTCCTCAGTTTATGATCACTGAGTCCAGGGGCTGTGCTCAATCTCACTCTCCATTTATTTGAATGGGATCACTGACCTATATTGAAAAAGTAATTGATTTGTTTATGTTTATTTATTTAAGTTAATATTTATGTTTTAATTAAATCAATCCATTGGCATATATCTATAAATAAATGTATCATTTTTAAAATTCAGATTCAGATTGAGTTTATAAGTTTGTAAGAGAATGTTAATGATTCTATTGGAGTCAATTACACCAGCATGCAATGAAATTCCTTGTTGATATGAAGCTCACAGAGTAAGCAGTATACATGGTAATAATAAGTACGACAATAAATACAGCAAAGAGCGCAAGACAGTGGAATGGTGCAAAATACAATAGTGCAAACTGAGGTAGTGCAAAAAGAAATGCTGAAGTGACAATAAAAGAAGAGATAGAATTAAGGATACAAGAACATTTGAAAATAATTTTTAAGTTACTTGAAGTTAGATGTCTCTGATTATCAGAGACATTTGGAGATGGTTGTAAAGGCCTTCAACAGGGCCCATGGAGCACTCCCCTTTGTGGGATTGGGGGAGAACTGAGAGCTTGAGGTTGATTCACCCCACGGGGCTGCAAGAGGTAAAGGCAACCATGGTGACCAACCATACTTTAGAAAACCATGAGCAGGTAACCCCTTGTTCTTCAGGGTTTGTCATGTTTCAAATGGGAAACAATCACTAAAATTCTTTCAACGGAAACTCCTCTTGGCTGGTGATATATTAATAAATGGTGCAATGTTAATAAATATTACTTTACTCTGAGTAAGAATGAACACAAGAAAATAGGAGCAGAAGTGGTCCCAACATTCAAAATGATGATGGCTGATCTATGTTGGCCCCAACTCTTCTCTGCTCATTCCCCATAGTCTTTAATTCCACAGTCTTTCAAAAAGGTATCTACCTCCACCTTAAGTGTTTCTAATGATCTAGCCTCCACAAACCCATCGGATTGAGAAATCCAGACTCCGTTTTAAATGACCACCCCCTTTATGTTGTACCCATGTCCCCTCATCTGAGCTTCTTCCATATTGTAGATTCCTATCAGGTTTGGCTTTCCAAAGCTAGATGGCACATATTTGATAATTTGATACTGAAAAAAAAATCCAGCATTTGGAAGTACCTTGGTCTATGGAAGTCAATGTTTTTGGTTCAGTGAGCTGAGTATTGCAGCAACTACCATAGACTCAACTGCTAGATATTGGTTTAATTTCTTTGTCACTTGCAATAGTTCAGTAGACAGTCAGCCATTGGATTCTGCACAGCTTGCCTACATAAATCATTTCAATATGTTCTTGGCATGTTTTCCTCATTGACAGGGAAGGTGTTGTTCGAGAACTGTCTGTAAGCTTCACTCTGAAATCTCATGTTGAGAGGCATTACATTGGTGAGTTAAATTGTATCAGCACCTCCCCAAAAGTGGCAATATAAATAGATAAAGTGGTAAAGAAGGCATATGGCATGCTTGTCTTCATCACTGGGGGCATAGAGTATAAGAGTCAGAAAGTCATGTTGCAGTTGTATAAAACTTTGGTTGGGCTGTACCTGGAGTACTGTGTGCAGTTCTGGTCACCCCATTATAGGAAGGATATGAAGGCTTTGGAGAGGGTTCAAAGAGGTTTATCAGGATGCTGCCTGGATTAGAGAATATTAGCTACGTATAAGGAGAGGTTGGATAAACTTAGGTTGTTTTCTCTGGAACATTGAAGGCTGAGGAGAGACCTGATAGAAATTTACAAAAACTATGAGAGACATAGATAGGGTAGACAGCCAGAATCTCTTTCCCAGGGTAGAAATGTTGAATAGCTTTAAGGTGAGGGGCGGAAAGTTTAAAGGGGATGTGCGGGGCAAGATTTTCACACAGAGGGAGGTGGCTACCTGTAACAGGCTGCCAGAGGTAATGGTGGAAGCAGATAAGATAGTGGCATTCAAGAGGCTCTTAGATAAGTGCATGAGTATGCAGGGAATGGAGGGATATGGACCATGTAAAGGCAGAAGGGATTAGTTCAATTTGGCATCGTGCTCAGCACAGACATGATGGGCCAAAGGGCCTGTTCCCGTGCTGTACTGTTCTATGTTCCAGCACCAGAACTTTCAGGTATTGCCTGGTCTCTTGCAGTTGTCACACACTGTTGCACTTGTGGGCAACTCAGTTGAACAACCTCCATTATTTTAACAGGGAACATTAAGATTTCTGAAAGGATTGTATGGCAGGCATTTGTTATTCTGAAGTTCATCTCAGCACGCAGGCTGGTTCTGCCATGAATTAGTGGATTTTGCAGCTGTTGTTGCCGAACATTTTCTGCCTTTCTCCGGTGGCTGCTCATTTGCTGCCTCCTCCACCCTCAGGAATTCCTTGCCTTCTCCAGATCCAGCACAATCATCGACAGGCTCATTGGTTAGTGGTGTCTACAGCTGCAGGGACATCTGGTGACAGGAAGGGTGGTGTTGTGGTAAGTGTGCGCCAAAGGAGTGCTGAGTTTACAACTCAGAGATAGACAAAGTCAGTCACACTTGCCAGAGAAGGAAATCTTCATACCCTTGCTTGTAAAAGCAAACATTGAACAGGTGTCTTGAGAGGGGTTTCATATATCCAGTATCTAAGTAGGTTTGCCTTAAGCTACACACTCGTTCAGTAAAAGTAATAGGCATCAGTTGAGAAATTGTACCATGCCTGAAAATGAGGGTTAAAGTGATGAAAGAGACCAACTACAGTTTTATGTGACACCCGCAGGTTAAAATTCTATCACAACTAAAGTACAGGGTAGCGTGGATGGTAGAATAGAACTTACACAAGGAAACTTATACAAAGATCTTTTCACTGTAATCTCCTCCACTGCTGAGAGTAGTGATTGAAGAACTAGTAAACTCAGGAGAGGATTGGGAGAGGAATGGCAGATGTGGGGGGGGGGGGGATGGGTGGGGGGGAGAAGATTACAGGGAATGGTGTGGGGGGGTAGAGGATTGGGGAGAGTGAGGGGAGAGGGGATTGTGAAGGGGAATGGTGGGGGGAGAGAATTATAGAGGGGAATGCTGGGGGGAGGGGATTGTGGAGAGGAGTGGTGAGGGGAGGGGAGATTGTGGAGGGGAATGGTGGGGGAAGAGGGGATCAAGTAGGGGAATGGTGGAGAGGGGATTGTGGAGGGGGATGATGGGGGACGAGGGATTATGGAGGGAAATGCTAGAGGAGGGAGGAAGATTATGGAGGAGATCATTACCAGAGAGGGGAACCAGAAAGGGGAATGGCATGGGGAGTTTGGATTTTAAGGGGCAAGTTCACGGTGCGGGGGGATTGGGTAAGAGGAGGACATTGCTGGGGCAGGATCCTAGACGGGAGAGGATCGGGAATGATGATGGTGATTGATTCTGCATTATTAGGAGGCTGTGGGGATGTCAGTGGGGGTTGAAGGTAAATTGAGTTTGATTGAAGAGATGGAGTGGTGGGGTTGGGCAGGTAGGTCTGGGAGAGTTTATTAATGAAGAAAACCTAAAGAAGATGGATCTTTTAGGCTCTTCAGCATCTTCTCATGGAAGGATGGGTGCTTTAAATAACGCCAAAGATGGCAACTCTTTTTTTTCTTTTCTCTCTCCTCCTGATCTGCCTGACCCCCATCACCTCATCTCCTTCCCCTCCCCTACCCTCTTCAATCTGCCCATCACCCACACTCTCCTCCCCACTGGTCCCCCTCCCCACCTCCCTCCCTTGATTCCACACTTCATCTTCCTCTCCTATCAGATTCCATCTTCTTCATCCCTTTGTCACTTCCACCTATCACCTCCCAGCTTCTGACATCATTCCCACTCTCCCTCCTCTCTCATCTGTCTATCAACCCCTCACCTGGATCCACCTATCACCTGCCAGCTCTTGCTCCACCCCTTCCCCCCACCATTTTATACTGGTTACCTCACATCGATCCTTCAGTCCAGATGAAGGGTCTCGACCCAAAATGTCGACTGTCCATTTCCCCCCATAGATGCTGCCTGACCTGCTGAGTTTTTTTAAAATTCCAAAATAAACTTTATTCATCATAAAAAACAAACTATATACAACAATAAAACAGTTCAAACCTTTGCGTTCGTGTATAGTTCCATTCTTAGTGTTACCTTTTTATATTAAAAAAAACAGCACCAATGCCACACGTGTGGCTCCCTGTAGTGATACCCCAATCCCATATTTACAATATTTGAGGGGCTTCCTCGCCTGACCCCGCCTCTCCCCCTCCTGTGGCAGAAGAACCCTAAACTGTCGTCCTTCCCCACCGAGACCTTGCGCTGGCTGCGCCCAGCTTCAGTGCGTCCCTCAGCACGTACTCCTGCAGCCTGGAATGTGCTAGTTGGCAGCATTCCCCTATGGACATCTCACAGTGCTGGGAGACTAATAATATTCGGGCTGACCAAAGGGCGTCTTTCACCGAGTTGATGACCTTCCAGCAGCAGTTGATATCTGCCTCTGTGTGCATCCCCGGGAACAGCCCGTAGATCAGACAATCTTCCGTTACACAGCTGCTGGGGATGAAACGTGACAAGAGCCTTGCATCTTTCGCCACACCCTCCTCGCAAACCCACAGCCCGCAAAGAGTTGGGCGACCGTCTCGTCCTTGCTGAGTTCCTCCAGTGCTTTTTGACCTGCAGTCTCTTGTGTCTCTGTTTCCGTGTGTGAGACGTGGTAGAATTTTGGACAACAACATCAAAGTCAGCATTACCTGTCACTTGAATCCTCTGATTATGCCCAGTAACTCCCCCCACCCCATGCCCCCTGACTCTTCATAGGTAAGGTGGACCTTCATCTAATTTCTGAAATTTCTGACCTTCATCTAATTTCATTTAAATTTTCAAAAACATTAGGACTACCCAATAAAACACTTCAGCAATGTTATTTAATTGCTTGAAGCGGTGGAGTCCATCTGGTGAAGGTTCTCCCACAGTGACACACAAGGTCTCTTCAAACCAGCGATGATGAAGGAACAGCAATGTAACAGGAACAGCAACAGTCAGGATTGTCTGTGACTTGGAAGGGGATCTGCAGGCAGTGGTATTCCATGCACCTGCTACCTTTGTCCTTCTTGATGGTCGAGGTCATGGGCTCAAGTGACACTGTCAAAGAAACCAAGAAGTGAGCTGCCACGGTGAATTTTGTGCATGGCACATTTTGTGTGGTGGATAGGATGCCAATCTTGCAGGCTGCTTTGTCCTGGATGGAATTGGATGTTGCTGGAGCTGCATTCAGCCAGGCAACTTTAGAGTATTCCATTGCACTTGTTCGATATAAATGGGGGAATTCATAGCGAGAATAGTCCACACTTGTAGCCACTGTGTTTATATAACTGGTCCAGGTAAGTTTCCAGTCAATAGTCAAGGATAGTTAGTTAGACTGTCTTTACTACAGATGATCATTGAATAGCACATGGTCACTAATCAGCCTGAATGTTATCCATGTCTTGCTATGTGCAGGCATGGACTGCTTCATTATCTGAGGTGAGGTGATTGGAATTGAACCTCAAGGAATCAGCAACAGACATCTCTATTTCTGATGAAGGAAAGAAGGTCATGTCTGGGCCTGGAATACTGCTTTGAAGAATTCTTCTACCAATATCCCAAGGTGAAATGACCGATCTCCATTAACCACAGCTACTTCTTTTGTGCAGATATGACCACAACGTACAGAGAGCTTCCCCCTCCCAACCCCGCCCCATTCTTGTCAGTTTCATTTGGGCTCCCCGAGGCTACAGTCTGTCTATTTCTACCTTGATGTCAAAGGTTGAAACTTTCACCTCAGTTCTGGAATTCAGCTATCTTGTTCATGTTTGGACCAAGACTATTTTAAGGTCTGCAGCTGAGAGAAACTGGCCAAATCAAACTGAAACAGTGAGCAGGTTATGGGTGAATAAGCATCACTGGATACAAATGTGATGACAACCTCTAACAGTATGAAGATGACTGAAAGTAGACACATTGGGAAATGATTAGTTGGGTTGGATTTGTCCTACTTTTTGTTCATGCTCTAATGACCAGTCTCAGTGTTTGACATGAGGTGCTATCTCTGTAATATGGGACTAATGAGTGACATTATCCCACCAATGGTGTCTATAATTTACAGCGGAAAGTCAACTAACAGATCAGGATTTTGCTCCAAATTCTTTGTCCCATGTATTAACCTCATCATTTTTCATTTAAAGAGTCTGACTAAGTTCAGAGGTTGAACCCTTTTGTTTTGTCTGCTTTTGCTTGAGCTAGTTATCATATGGCAAATTGGTTTGTTTTGCTCTTGAGTCTGGTGTGTGAAGGAGCTGAACTAACATGCAGAGATGCATGACAGACCTTCTGAATTACCCACACCAATGCTTGTGGGCTGAATTGCCCTGCGTGTGGGCATGAAGTCTCTTTCAGTAATAATTCAGGTTAACCATGATAGCTATTGCAGAGGTAAAGGAATGCTGATGGCTGCAAGCACATTTGCCAAAATTAATAGTACTGTTAGGTTAAGTCATGAATGGAATGGAATGTGTGACAATAGGAAATAATATTTTTAATAAGCCTGATAAATCATAATGAGCATGGCTTTGCATGCAAGGCTGGAAATTTCAGGGACACTAGCTTCATGTTTCTTTTTTGAAATAATTTATGAAAGAAAACAACACTGAGCTTCAAATCCACTTATAAGACCACAAGCAGAATCAAATGAATTATAAAGGAAAGTTGAAAGACTATCGTGTTTAAAAGTGAAATAAGCTACGTGCCTATCAAAGAATAGACTGAAATGGAAATGCATCACTAGATGAAATAATTGCTACAGAAAAGACCAAGCTTTATTTATCATTGGTACATTTATGTTTAAATTCCTGTTGGTGCTAACTTAGTATTCTTATAAACTGGAGATATGAGCACTAAGTTTTTTCACACAGAGGCTGGTGGTTATCTGGAGCAAGCTGTCAGGAGAGGTGTTAGAGGCAGATACAATTACAACATTTAAAGGCATTTATACAGGTACTTGGGAAAGTTATAGAGAGCAAACGGGCCTAATGCAGATCAATAGGATTTGGTGTATGTGGGCATCCTAGTCAGCATGCACGAGATGGGCTGAAAGGGCCCATTTCTGTGCTGTATGATCCTATAAGCATTTTAATCAGAGTGATTTATAAGATGGTTTAGGCAGTAAATATTGACTAGAATAAAATATAAGGCCCCTTGGATGCAAGGGGAAGCATAGCAACCAGATTCAGACTCCGTTAATTTATTTTTGGTATTTCAATTTATCTAGCAGCCTCCACAATTGTACACCAATGACTCATTGTCCCAACTTTTTGCATAACAAAATCTTACACAAGGTTTTGAAACTATAAAATCCTCAAGAGGCTCTGCGTCAAATGAGTTGATCTCCAATGATGGTGAGAAATCATCAGTGAGAAATGATGAGAATTTAAAGACATTTCTAAAACTCCCTGTCATTTAGTGCACTATTTATCATTGATTAGGCATTTGGCTGTTGGCTGTAATTATAATGCCATCAGTCGTTAGTAAAGGTAGTGGGAAACCAATTGTAGGATTTGTTCCAAAGGAGGATGGAAGGATAGGTATCCCACTGATACAGCCTTCCAACTGGCCATTGGACACCCAGATAACAGGAACAGAGAGACCTCAGCATACTGTAAATCCTTGAAACTGGAAAGGTATATTGGAAAGAGTAATCAACAGTGAAAGACTACAGATGCATCTTTGGAGAGAGCAACAGATTCAAGTTTATGACCTTTCATCAGAATGAAGAATGAAGGAAAAAAATCAAAAAAGGTTTTAAGTTGCAAGTAAAGGAGAGGGGAGGAGAGAATGAAGGGAATGTTTGTGATAGGCTGCAGGCTAACCAAGAGAGAGTAAATGAGACAAATGGTGTTGATGCCAAACAAAGATGATGTGGCTTCCTGCCCTCATACAAATCTCAAAGGTTCCATCAACTTTACTGCCAATTGCCACCCTGCTCCCACTTTCATTTAGTCCATCTATCACTCTTCCCTTCCCTTGTTGTCTCCATCTCAGGCCATAGGTTAGCAACCAATATGCATTCAATCTCTCACACTCCTTTGGCTTTCTTGACCACACCTCCTCCCACTCTACTACCCCTGTAGTCCTTATGAAAGGTCATTGACCTGAAATGTTAGTTCCTTTTCTCCTTCCAAAGATGCTGCCTGACTTCCTGGGTACTTTCAGGATTTTCTGCCTTTGCTTATGTTGAGAGAGTGCTCACTATAACATGTGGGATCCTGGGATTTGTAAATAGAGGAATAGAGTACAAAACCTCACCTAGCTTTGCACTGTGGGCTTTAAGCACACACGCTGAATTGTCTTCGATATTCCATAACTTGTAGAAGTCAAGATCGCCTGGTTGGTCACAGTGTTTGCGAGTGGGCATATCCATTCCATGCCTCAGGTTTTGATTCAGCATGCAAGGCTGTCATTTTGGAATTCTTAATTATCTGTCAATTTCTGTTGTTCTTCTGAGAATGGACTCTCTCTGTCGTGACAAATGGTGGAGGTTTTAATATCGTATCCTGTTAGTTATTCTATAAAAATCCCCATCCTCTATCACGTTATGTTTCCATCTATGGTGCATCTGAAAACATGCATTTCACAAGTCTGTCTTTCACAACATGTCTCCCAATGAAAAATAAAAATCAAACTCTTTTGTCTTTCTTTTTATATAACTCACCCGTCTTCTAACCATTGTCTCCATTATCTTTCTGTTTACCTTCCATTCTTTGAGGTCCTCTTTCACTGACCTTGCAAAATGTACATCTAAAGAAATACGAGTAATCTGAGCTGTGTTTGGCATACCTAATGAATGAGGTTATTTATTCAGAATCAAAGTAACTTCTAATTCTAACTGTAAAAAGCCCATATGTGTGTAAATGAATAGGCATTTAGCAATTGATAGTCAAATGCTTTTGAAGTCCACGAATAAGCAGCTGGGATACAAAACACAACAGAAGAAAGAACGAGATGTCAACATCCCTGTGAATTGTGAGCCAATTTTTCCCACTGGGCCCTGCACTGTTTGGAGTGAACTTTGTACCTGATCCACTACACCTCTATTTCGAGAATTGGGGTCATTCCAATAAGTTCCTCATTACACTCCCAACTGTGGAAAGGAAGAGGAATCCCAATTCCACACTTTGGGAATCTGCAGCAGTGCAACCAAACCAGTTGTCTTCAGAGCCAAAAAAAAACTGCAAAATTTTGTGAATGGACTTTAGAAAATGAACAGAAAGGTACGTACTTGATTGGGGCCTTTGGGGTTCAATAGGATTCCAAATTTCTCCTAAAACTGTAGAAAACGACCTGGATGAGGAAGTGGAGGGATGGGTTAGTAAGTCTGCGGATGACACAATGGTTGGATGTGTTGTGGCTAGTATAGAGGGCTGTCAGAGGTTACAGTGAGACATAGATAGGATGCAAAGTTGGGCTAAGAAGTGGCAGATGCAGTTCAACCCAGATAAGTGTGAAGTGGTTCATTTTGGTAGGTCAAATATGATGGCAGAATATAGTATTAATGGTAGGACTCTTGGCAGTATGGATGATCAGAGGGATCTTGGGGTCCGAGTCCATGGGATGCTCAAAGCGGCTGCGCAGGTTGATTTTGTGGTTAAGAAGGTATATGGCGTATTGTCCTTCTTCAATTGTGGAATTGAATTTAGGAGCCGGGAAGTATTGTTGCAGCTATATAGGACCTTGGTCAGACCCCACTTGGAGTACTGTGCTCAGTTCTGGTAGCCTCACTACAGGAAGGATGTGGAAGCCATAGAAAAGGTGCAGAGGAGATTTACAAGGATGCTGCCTGGAATGCGGAGCATGCCTTATGAAAGCAGGTTGAGGGAACTCAGTCTTTTCTCCTTGGAGCGACGGAGGATGAGGGGGGACCTGATAGAGGTACAGGAAGTCCCTGACTTACGAACGCCCGACTTACGAACGCCCGTACTTAGGAAACCGACCTTCATGGTCAGTTCGTAAGCGGGCCCGGCCCCCTATCCTACCACGGCGGTGGTACACCTTCTTTGGCCCAACCCCGGGCCAAGTGTGCATATGCGGCTGGGGAGCCCTGGGCCAATTGCGTATGTGCGGCTGGGGCTATGTGCGGCCGCGATCCCCAGCCCAAGTGCGCATGCGTGGCCGCGATCCCCGGCCCAAGTGCGCATGCGCGGACACTGTTCCGAGTTACATACAAAATTGGGTTACGAACAGTCTCAGAAACGGAACTCATTCGTAACCCAGGGACTTCCTGTATATAAGATGATGAGAAGCATTGATCGGGTGGATAGTCAGAGGCTTTTCCCCAGGACTGAAGTGGTGGCCACAAGAGGACATAGGTTTAAGGTGCTGGGAAATAGGTATAAAGGGGATGTCAGGGGTAATTTTTTTACTCAGAGAGTGGTGAGTGCGTGGAATGGGCTGCCGGCAACGGTGGTGGAGGCAGATACGATAGGGTCTTTCAAGAGACTGTTGGATAGGTACCTGGAGATGAGAAAAATAGAGGGCTATGGGTAAGCCTAGTAATTTCTAGGGTAGGGACATGTTCGGCACAACTTTGTGGGCCGAAGGGCCTGCATTGTGCTGTAGGTTTTTCTATGTTTCTATGTTTCTAAAACGATGTCGCATAAGCACATTACCTTTTTGGTCAAAGGTTTGTTGTTGTGTTCTGCATCCCCCAAACCTCCATGCACAATTCAGTAACATCACTATTCAATTCTTCTGAGGTCCTCAAATGCTGTTTTGGCTTATCTGTCATCCCACTAAAAGATTATTTTCCAATGGAAGATCCTTTGGTTCTTTATTAAATTGCACATCAAGAATGTTTTGCAGTTTGAGACAACATAACGAGGTTGACTATTAATTTGCTTCTTTTTAGTCAAGGTCAAAGTCGAAGTAAAAATGGAGTTTATTGTCACATGCACAAGTACATGGACGCACAGGTGCAATGAAAAACTTACTTGAGTAGCATCACAAGCACATAGCATCATATAAGCAGCATTCACAGGAAACATATAAATCAAGCATAAATTAAACACAATTTAGACAAGAAAGAACATTAAATAGAACAAAAAAACAAAGTCCATTTTAGTGCAAATTGGTCATCGTGTTGCTAAACTCTAATGATTAGGGTTGTGTCGGTTGATTCAAGAACCGAGTGGTTGAAGGGAAGTAGCTGTTCTTGAACCTGGTCGTGTGGGACTTCAGGCTTCTGTACCTCCTGCCTGATGGTAGCTGCAAGAAGCTGCCATGGCCCGGATGGTGGGGATCTTTGATGCTAGATGTTGCCTTCTTGAGGCAGTGCCTCCTGTAGATACTACCGATGGTGGGGAGGGATGTGTCCATTACGTGTTGTATAGAGTCCACTACTTTCTGCAGCTTCTAATAATCCTGCGCATTTGAATTGCCATAACAGACCAACTAGTCAGTGTGTTACCTTGTAAGAATTTAATATTACTGCATTATAAATCATTGCTTTTCAATATGCTTCTTGTCACTTCTCCTTCACACCTCTTTTCTATCAGTTCTCTAAAACCAACTTCCACGTTAGATTTATGTTTAAGAAAGTTTGAAACATTGATTGTAACATTGGCTTTCCATGTCATGGGATATCCATAAGGGAGAGCAGGGAGTGGCACAACCCCATCAGTAATCATTTTGGAAAATGTATAATAAAGTTATGGTTAGGTACATATATATCCCTCCCTCATTCCCAAATCTACAGTGTTAAGGATGCACATATTCTCCTGTCAAAGTGATCGGTCTTCCTCCGCATGCCCTTGACTGGATTATTTTGGCAAATATGCTTTAATTTTCCCTACATCTTTCTCTGATCTATAGTTTCTTTAACATATAGACTTAATTCATTCCCATTATTTTTTATGAATTGCTCCTTTATATTATTTAATAAGTAATCTTAGATGGTTTAAAAATAAAGTGATCTGAATGCTAAAAATTCTTTACAGACAGCAGTCAGAGCAAGGACTAATGACTTGCTGTCATTGCACAAATGACATCTGATTTATATTTTTAGCAGAATTCTTATGGAAAGTTTGTGACTAATCTCTGAATGCTTAGAATGTTGATCGCACCGATATTTAAAGTGGGCAAAATGGACAAAGTGGCAACTCAGTTTCTTCAAGTCATCTCCCCTCCCATTTAATAGTTGTTTGGGGATCCTTGTTATAAAGGACTAGTCCATTACAAAGGGGTCTATTTTGGTGAGGAAACTTCACCCTGCTGGGGTTTATGTTGGTGTAGCAATAATGTTGGTCTTTGTGAGCAAGGAGTGTGCAGAAAGATTCCAGGTGAAAGTTAAATTACAGCACTAAACTAAATCATTCTTCCCTTTCTCCAGGATTAGTGTTAAGAAGAGACATCTAACAATGATCTGCTGATCTCAGGACTAAGCTCACTTTTACCATACTGTCATACCCTGGCAGAATCTTACTGCCTGAAGGTGTCCTCAATTCCCCAGCAGTGAGTGTTGAACAGCATATGGCTTGTGCATGTGAATCCCATCAAAGGTGGGAGAGCCAAATCCACTATAAGAAGCTTTAGAGTCATAGAGTTATAAAGCACAGAAACAGGCCCTTCGGCCCAACTGGTCCATGCCAACCAAGCTGGCCCCATCCAAGTTAGTCCTATTTGCCAAGTCCCATAATCTTCTAAACCTTTCCTATCCATGTACCTGTCCAACTGTCTTTTAAAAGCTGATATTGTACCTGCCTCAACCACTCCCTCTGGCAGCTCATTCCACACACATTCCACCCTCCGCGTAAAACAAAGTGTTGACCCTCAAGTTCCTATTAAATCTTTCCCCTCTCACTTTAAACCTATGCCTTCTAGTTCTTGATTTCCCAACCCTGGTAATGTGCAGAAATATGATGCATTATCTCGGTTCTCACAGGTGGTTATTAGTGTACTGTATTAGAGGGTGGAGGGGGCTGCTTATTTTACATTGGGGACAATGATTTTGTAAGCTGTTCAGGGAAAATGTCTCTCTGTAAGAGAATCCCTCCTTTCCTCTCTAAACATTGCCTCCCTCCTCCAGCTGGAAGTTGAAGCTACTGATATTGGGAAGGGACATTCCCTGGAAGCTTTTCACCATCCTCCTGCTCCTTGTTTTCCTGCTGGTCCTCTGTGTCTACTTCCTAGCCATCAGATTCCAAGTCTCCTTGCTGCTCCTTCTCTAGCATAAGCTGCTGTCTTCTGTTTGCAAGGTTATGTCACACATTACCTTGAAGTATCCACACAAATTGTTTGCTCCAGATTGATGAAGGCAGGGGAATCTCATCTTCAGAATACCAATGGCATTCTCCCCTATTATCCTGGTATACGTGGCTCTCGTCTCTGCTCAGCTGCTGTGATTTGAATGGGAACATGGAATGAAACTTGCATTACATAATATTGACATGATTGTGCACATATTCATTATACAATCGACAACTTTTCAAGACTATTTTAAGAAGTAAAAAAAACATTAGAAGATTGAATTTCAAAGACCAAAATGCTTAAAGAACTCAAATAATTTCACAATTAAAATGAATTCTCTAAGTACCAAGCCTTAATTGGATCCTCTGTGGCAAGTGGTGTGTAATCAGCACAACTTCAAGCTCTACCACTGGACTCTGAACACAGTGAAAGTATCGTCAGTGAGCAACTGTCAGCAGTTCTGGGACCCTGTCTGCAGAAGTCTTTGAACTTGCTGGCATTGGTGTGGGGCAGTGTCAGCATTTCCCCTCAAAATCTGGCCCAATCTAGAAACCAATACAAAAATAAGGCTTGACCAAAAACAGATGCAGCTTGCAGCTCCTTGATTTTTAAAACAAGCATCTCTATTAACGCTCCTTCAATCTTGTCCAATTTGAGGCTATCGACTTCTTTTTCTTGTTCCCACCAATTCAAATGAAAGCAGACAGCATGAACCTTTTAAAATCATTTACCCTGATCAAAACTCTTACCATGGGCTTTCATGTTAACAAATAGCTCAGAAAGTAATAGCTGTAAATCAGATGATTGTAAAAGGCTCCGATCAGTGTTGGAGCTGATCAGTTACAAGCAGTAATTGAATACTCGGGTAACATGTAATGCACACTGGCAAGACTGTTGAGTTGGACTGCATTCTCAGTGTAAATTGGATCATAATCCACATTGATAATGAAAGAAAATAATGTGGAAATGCACAACAGGCTAGTCAGCAATGGTGCGGTCATCTTAACCTAACCACGGACTGCCCCCTTATCAAAGTGCCATTCCCCCCCTCGTTCCACTCATTTCAGTCAGGTGGGGGTATAAATAGGTTGCTCACCAATCACAGGGGGCTAAGGTTGAAGTTAACATCAAACGCAAGGGATTGTTGTAACCAAGGCAACAAGGGAGCCTTCTTTATGGCAGACACTGACTTTTTGTGGCTATGCTCATTTCAGATTTTTCTGTAATTGTGGTTTTTCATTTCCTGCTACTTACTGTGTTGCTGAACACCTTCCAGAAGCATACATTGTTCTGAAGGCCCCAAAAGCAGATCGCGGTTAATGCTACCAAACTAAGAGTTCATTGTCATAGAATTCAGCATTTCACAAAGTCCATTTGCTTGAGTTGTTCACATCAGACAGCATTACACTGGTATAACAGTTAAGAATCCGTCTGTTTCTAATGAGGGAGTCAAGTACATGATGAAAGCTCCATTCACTTAATCCCATGAGTTTTAAAATAGAGCAGAGTTCTTAGCACAGTGCCAGCTTCTTGCTCCGTCATGTCTGATTGGTTGGCTGTCATTTTTAATGTCATGGGGCCATTGTTGAGAGCCGCGAAAAATAGCAGAGCATCGGGAATAATGAGTTCTGATGGGCATTACCCAGACACTGCCTGAGAAAAGGTCATCTATAAATTGCCTTGTGGCAGATTTATGCATTTGTTCACTGGAAAATTGAGCCTGTGAGTATAAAAAATCCCATGCAATATCAATGGTTCCCAAAGAGGACCTTTTTATGAGAACTTCCATCAGACATGGGTAGGGGGTTTAGGGAAAAAGGGTTTGAAGATTTTTTCTTCCCATGGTTCCCAAAAAATAAATTATTATAGGTTAGTAAAGTTCTGAAAAAGTATGCACGAATCGACAAGAATTTGCTTTTTAAAATGGAGTTTGTTAGAGTCATTTGCCTCAAAAGTGGTGTACTGGTGTATAAATGCTTAATGTGTTTTTTTTCTATATTTCTTCTCTACCAGAAAAGAGGAGATAAACTAGACTGCAGGACACTTTTCCCCTTATCAGAGGTTAACAAAACTTGAGGGCATGGATTTAGAGCAAGGGGGGTAGAAGATTTAGAGGGGTCTAAGGGGGACATTTTTTCACCCAGAGAGTGGTGAGTACCTTGAATACACTGCTGGAGAGAGTGGTGGATGCAGAGCTGCGGACAGCATTTAAGAAGCGTAGAGTTGTGGTTAGCATGACACTGTTACAGCGCCAGCGATCGGGGTTTTCAATTCCCTTTGCTGTCCGTAAGGAGGTTTGCATGTTCTCCCTATGTCTGCGTGGGTTTCCTCCAGGTACTCCATGTTCCTCCCACATTCTAAAGGCATACGGGTAGGTTAACACGGGTTTAAATGGGCGGCGCGGACTCGTTGGGCCAAAAGGGCCTGTTACCGTGCTGTATAAATAAAGTTTCAATAAAGTTTTCAGTTACCTAGGCATAGAAGGCAATGTGCCGAGTGGGATTAATAAGGATGGGTGCCCACTGGTTGGTGTGGGCATGGTGGGGCCGAATAGCCTGTTTCCATGCTGTGTGACTATTAATCTCTTTATTTCAAACTGTTTTTTAACATCTCTACTGAAGTCTTAGCTCCATGCTCAGGGAACGTTTTGAAGTGGAATTTTAATGCTGTTTGCCTAGAAGTTGGAATTCATCCTTTTTTGATGAGCCTAAACAGCTGTTGCACTAGATCCAATTGTGGGTGACCCACAAAACAATCCAAAAACTGGCAGAGAAAACAAATTAAAAATTGCTAGGGTGGTTTCACCCTAATCCATGTGTAAAAACGTTTCTCTGCCTGGTGCTGCTCAACCACTGCCTGTAGGTTTAACAGTTGCCACGTCATTTGTGCTACGAAGCATGGGATGGTTAGTCAAAACAATAAAGGGCCTCTCTTTATGGAGCAGGTTGCAGAAAAACCTGCCGTGGAAGTGGAGAAGAAAAACCACAGGAGAGGGGAATCATTATCCCATTCAGCAAGTCCTGGACACCATCCCCAGCCAACCCCGCAATCATCGTCACAGCTCAAGTGCTGTGCCATGATTTGGCCCCATGCTACTGCAAGGACTTATCATGCTGGCAAAGATCTCAGCATGTACTTGTGCTGTGCATTAAGTAGAAAGGGTGCTATAATTTATAGACCATCAGCAAAACTGTTAGAAGTATGCCGATGGATAAAAACTGAGGCTCACAGATACAGAGAGTAAAATATTGAAGGAACTTTTTAATCACATTCTCCTGCCAATGTGCTTCTTGTGAAATTATGAATTCAGGTCATGGTTAACATCTTTATCATCCAATCTCTGTCAGTAAGCATTGAAATGGATGCCATGCACGGGATGACATTATTGGATGTATATGCATAGAGGTCAAGCACTCAGACTCACATCGGTGAATTGAGCATGGAAGAGCCTGGACCATTTTCTCAGTGGTCACTGATTGACCCAGAAGTGATTGTGAACGTGATCAAACATGTGCAGAATAATTTTTACACACAACTTGCACATGAAACTGTGCATAGATTGGATCCAGTTTTTGACCAATTGTTTTTCCTGTTTTGAGTCATAAAGTTATAGAGAGATACACATCATGGAAACAGGTTCTATGGTGCACTGAGTCCTGCCACTGACCTTCAGTCACCCATTTACACTAATTTTATGTTAATCCATTTTATTCTCCCCACATGTCCATCAACTCCCTCCAGATTCCACTGCTCACCTACACACTTGGGCAACTTGTACTGGCCAATTAACCAACTAGCCTGACGCCTTTGGGATGTGGGAGGAAACTAGAGCATCTGGAGGGAAACCACAGGGTCACAGGAAGAATGTACAATGCCACACAGAGCAGCGGAGGTCAGGATTGAACCCTGGTTACAGGAAGTTGTTGAGGCAGTGGCTCTACTAGCTGCACCACTGTAATGTTCAAACTATATCAGTAAACATTTATGTTTTGCTTTGAGAGCAAAAAAAGAGAAATAAGTTGCATTTATAAATGTTACATTCTTTTGCCTCCACAGAGGTTCCAAAGAGTTTAACAGTCAATTAACTTCTTTCAAAGTACAGTTACTGTTGTTATGTCATGGTAGTCAAGGGGTGCATAATAATAAACCACAAACAGCAAATGAATAAATGAGTAAACAATCCAATTGCACTGATGTTGGAGGGATAGATGTGTGCTTGTCCCATCAATGAGACTCCTTCTGTTCTTTAAATAGTCCCAGTAAATCCTTTATATAGAATGAGGGTTCCATCCAAAAGATAGTTTGACCAACAATGCCACCCTCCCTCGATGTTGCTCTGAAGTTCTCTTAGGTTATGTGGTTGTCCACTTGTGTAGCACCCATCAATAAATGTCTGGCATAGAGCAAAGAATGTCCACTGAGTAAAGGTTCTGATAATTGACTGAGATCACTTTTTATGCCCTAATATGGTTTTGTACTTCTTCAGAACACCAGAGTAACTTTCCAAAGTCCAATGGATATATGTTAGAAAAAGAAAATTTTGCAAGGCACAACAGAAAGAGCTGGGAAATAGAGTCACAGAGAGATACAAGGGAACAGGCTCTTCAACCCACTAAATCCGTGCTGACCACCAACCACTCATTTACATTAATCCTACGATAATCCCATTTATTAATCTTCCCACATTCTCATCGACTTCTCCCTGATTCTACCCCTCACCAGCACATGAGGAGCAATTTACAGTGGCCAATCAACCTACCAACCTGCATGTTTTAGGATGTAGTTCAACTAGAAAGCTTCTTCCAGAAAGTTGGCACAAACATACTGGATTGAATGGCCTTGTTCTGTGCTATCTGATTCTATGCTTTTTGGTTTTTAATTAAAAAACAAACAACCTGGGTGCTAAACTTGTTGCTCCAGCAATGGATCAGACACCCCACACTTGACATGTTTATTATGAGAAAGTTCCCAGTTTCTGTCACTAATTCAGGGCTCCAAGATCTGCTTCAACTAATCTGGTAGATTTAGTTTAATGATAATGACAACTGCTCCAGTTTATATGATAATGAGTGCATTGTTAGGGAGGGGTTAACTTTAAACTCCATGGGAAAGTCAGAAAAGCACTGACAAATAAATTATGCCTTTTCTGTGGTTTGAACCAGTTGAAACAGGAATTCCCATTGCTCAGGAAATCCTTTAGAGGGTTAGGGCTGAATTTCTCTCTTGAAATCCATCTGCTTTTCTGGCAGTCCTGGTGTGTTGTTCTACACAAGTGGAATGTAAATACCTGTTGCCTTAATCCTTTCCCCTAAATCCAGCATTAAGATTTTTCTCCAATTACCCCAAACTCCCACCATTGCCTTATCTTGGCCTGCATGACTATCCTCATGAATCTAATGAAGAAGGAACTGCGTCCAAGACACTGGCTGATTTCTCACTGTTGCCTTCTCTGAGCTGTTGTTGGAGGTAAGACAAAGATATTAGTCAGCGAGTTAGGCACTTCCAAGTTGGGAGGAAGAATCAGAATCAGAATCAGATTTATTATCATTGACATTTTGACGTGAAATGTGTTGTTTTGTGGCAGCAGTACAGTGTAAAGACATAAAATTACTAGAAATTACAAAAATCAACAAATAGCGCAAAAATAAAGGATTAACGAGGAAAAGTTCATGGGTTCACGCACAATTCAGAAATCTGCTGGTGGAGGGGAAGAAGTTGTTTCTGAATCAGAATTGAGTGTGGGTCTCCAGGCTCCTATACCCACTCCCCGATGGTAGTAACAAGAAAAGGGCATGTTCCGGATGGTGGTGGTCCTGCCTTCTTGAGGCAACACCTCATGAAGATGTCCTCGAAGGTGGGGAGAGTTGTGTCCGTGATGGAACTAGCTGAGTCTACAACCCTCTGAAGCCTCTTGTGATCCTGTGCATTGGAGGCACCATACCAGGCTGTGATGCAACCAGTAAAAATGCTCTCCACTGTTCATCTATAGAAACTTGTAAGACTCTTTGGCGACATAACAAATCCCCTCAAACTCCGAACTCCTAATGCCTTCTTCATGATTGCATCAACGTGTTGGGCCCAGGATAGATCCTCCGAGTTGTTGGACCCTCTGAAAGACAGGGTAATTTTCTCTTTCCCCAAGCTCTGCAAGTGGTCAGTGAACAGTTGCTGGGATTATTCAGAACAGCTTCAACATTTACATTGATTTTGTTCTCCTTCAGTCTTATTCTTCCCACATAGTCAGAGGCAATTACAAAATCATAAAGGTCTGAATGTGAAGGGCCTATTTCCTTTAGCTGAGGTGAGCATAACAAGGAGATTAGATGAAGGATTAGAGGGGAGTTAATGAAAAATGTTTTCAACTGGAGGGCAGAGGGTGAAGTGGTTTATAACTCACTGTCTGAGAGGGTGGTGGAGACAGAAATTCATTGCAGTGTAAAAATCCTTGGATGAGTACTTTATGTGTGGTAATCTTCAAGACGTTTTTAAAGGAGGCATGGTCACAATAGGTTGAATTGTCTCCTTTCATTCCATAAATATCTATGTTTCTATTGTCTTGTTGCTCCTCCAAAGTGATGGATTCTGTCAGAGGAACATGGAATCCAACTCACTTCTAGTAGTGGTACCAATCTTCAGGAAAATCTTCAATCCCTTGACATGCTACAGTGAGGGTGTTAGTCTGAAGCATTTACTGAGGCCAGACCCAGACAATGGTAGAGTGTCTATTTGTATAATTGTTGGAAACATCTGGTCTACCACTGAGTGGGTGTGATGAGCATTATGTAGGTTTTACAATTGTTTACCCAATTTAAAACGTTCAACAGTTTTCAAAAAGAGATTAACTGAGCCACTTTCAACATATCCTCCCACTCCTCATCCACTGACTGTCTGTTTGTTATGTCTTCCCTATTTTAGGCTAAGATTTGAAGTGACAACTGTGTATATACTAATAAGCATCCGATGCAATGCTGCATGCAATACTTATTGTCAGTAGATTTGATCAAATGGTCAACCTTTAAGTTATAGATTTGAGTGCAGAGTGAAGTACAACTTTTATCAGAACTGCTGAATTTGGCTGGATCAACATCAAATTAAAGTCTATTGAAGTGTTGAACATAGGACAAAGAACGTGGAACATAGAACATAGAACAGCACAGCAACAGGCACTTCAGCCCATGATGTCTCTGCCAAACATGATACCAAATTAAACTAAATCTCTTCTGCCTGTACATGATCCAAATTCCTCTATTCCCTAAATATTCATGTGTCTGCCTAAAAGCCTTTTAAACACCACTGTCATATCTAATTCAACCACTACACCTGGCAGCCTGTTCCAGGCACCTACCACTTTCTGTGTAAAAAAAACTTGCCCTGCACATCTCCCTTAAACTTTCCCATCTAATCTTCCAGGCATGCCCTCTAGTATTTGACATTTCTACCTTGGGAAAAAGATTTTACCTGTCTACCCTATCTATGCCTCTCATAATTTTATAAAGTTCTATCAGGTCTCCCCTCAGCCTCCAAAGCTCCAGAGGAAACAATCCAAATTTGTCCAACCTCTCCTTATAGGTCATACTCTCTAATCCAGGCAGCATCCTGGTAAACCTCATTTGTAACCTTTCCAAGGCTACCACATCCTTCCTGCATTGGGATGACCAGAATTGCACACAATACTCCAAGTGCAGCCTAACCAAAGTTTTATATAGCTGCAACATGACTTCCTTACTCTTATACTCAATGCCACAACCAATGAAGGGAAGCATGTTGGTCTTTATGTCCAAGGGACTGGAACACAAGAGGGTACAAGTTATTCTAGAGAAGCTATGCTACAAAAGCACTGGTTAGACTTCCACCTTCAGTACTCTAAGCAGATCTGGGATTATACCTTAAGAAGGAAATGTTAGTTTTAGAAGAGTGCAGTGTGGATCAATCGAAATAATAGATGGATCTCAGGGGTTAAATTATAAAGAGAGATAACACAACCTTCAGACCATAATCCCTGAAGGTTAAGAGATGACTTGATTGAAATTGTCTGGAAATCAGTGGTGATCGATCGGACGGTGAGAGAGGGAAGCTATTTCTATTGGTTGAAGATTCTAGGACTAAGGCCTGAAAGTTAGAGCCTGAAAATTAGAGCCAAGTTTTTCAGGAGTGAACTGCAAGTAGAATTATAAATTTGGAGCTCTCATCCATAAACACCAATTGATAAAGCAATTGTTAATTTTAAATCTGGTATACATAGCTTTTCAATAACTAAAAGCATGAAGGGTCAGAATCAGAATCAGAGTCAGGTTTGTTATCACTGACATTTATCGTGAAATTTGTTGTTTTATGGCAACAGTACAGTGCAAGACACAAAAATTACTATAAGTTATCAAAAACAATTGTGGAATAACGATGTAGAGTTCATGGGTTCATGGACTGTTGAGAAATATGATAGCGAGGGGAAGAAGCTGTTACTGAAACATTAACTGTGGGTCTTCAGGCTCCCGTACTTCCTCCCTGATGGTAGTAATGAGAAGTGGGCATGTCCCGGATGGTGAGGGTCCTTAGTGATGGATGCCGCATTCTTGAGGCACCACCTCTCGAAGATGTCCTCGATGGTGGGGAGGTTGTGCCCAGGATGAAGCTGGCTGAGTCTACAACCCTCTGCAGCATCTTACGATCCTACATATTGGACCCTCCATACCAGGCGGTGACTCAACCAGTCAGAATGATCTCCACTGTACATCTAGAGAAATTTGCAAGAGTCTTTGGTGACATACCAAATCTCCTCAAACTCCTGATGAAGTAGAGCCGCTGGCGTGCCTTGTCCGTGATTGCATCAATGTGTTGGGCCCAGGATAGATTCTCTGAGATGTTGAGAACTCACCCTTTCCAACACTGACCCCCCTCTGAGGACTGGTGTGTGTTCTCCAGACTTCCCCTTCCTGAAGTCCACAATCAATTCCTTAGTCTTGCTGAAATTGAGTGCGAGGTTGTTGTTGCAACACCACACAACCAGCCAATCTATCCCACTCCTGTACGCCGCCTTGTCGCCATCTGAGATTCTGCCAACAACAGTGAGATTGCATCTGCTGTAGGTTGTTGTGGTGGGTCCAGGTCCTTGCTTAGGCAGGAGTTAAATCTAGCCATGACCAACCTCTGAAAGCATTTCATCACAGTAGATGTGAGTGCTACCAGGTGATAGTCATTGAGGCAGCTCAGTCTGCTCTTCTTGGGCACCGGTATGAATGATGCCCTTTTGAAGCAGGTCTTGGGTAAAAGATGAATATGTGCTGGTAATGAATGGTAGAACAGTGTTGAAAGACTGAATGGCCCTCCTTCCCTTATAAGATAAGATAAGATTTCTTTATTAGTCACATGTACATCAAAACGCACAGCAAAATGCATCTTTTGCGTAAAGCGTTCTGGGGGCAGCCCACAAGTGTCACCACACTTCTGGCACCAATATAGCATGCCCACAACTTCCTAACTCATACGTCTTTGGAATGTGGGAGGAAACTGGAGCACCCAGAGGAAACCTACACAGTCACGGGGACAACGTACAAACTCCTTACAGACAGCGGCCGGAATTGAACCCTGGTGCTGTAATAATGTTACAATACCCGCTACAGGACACAAGTGCTTATGTCCCTGTGACAATCAGCACTTGGTGTGATTTGTTAATAACACCCCAGCAGGGAGCACTAAAGTCTGGTGTGAATCGACACTGTTTCTTTTGTTCATTCTGTTAGCAACCATCAGAAACAGTAATTAGAGGGTCTCCAATCCTGCACTGGAATGGGCAGAAGACACTAGCGATCTCATTAGTGACCCTCAAATCTCAAGGGGGGAGTTCTGTGATCTCTACTGGGCAGTTAGGCTGAGCAAGTATTGAGAGACAAAGTCTTTGCAAAATGATATGGGAAACATTATGGTACTTCCCATTCCTTGTTAAACATTCCCATCTATTTCAGAGAGGATCTCCTATATGATCACCACATTAACTGAGTGTGAGTGAATTACAGGGTCAGCCTTAGGGACCTCTACTCTTTCCTTTCCTTCAGCCCCTGAAATCTGGTGGAGAAAGAAATCAAATTTCAGCAGCGTATCATTTATCTAGTGCCCTTACCAGAGCATATCTCTAGTCAATGAATCTTTCAACACTCCACTGTTGGTCTGTAACTTGAGCCAGACATGAAGGATATAACAAAGATAAAAATATCCAGAAAATGCATTAGGAAGCTATCTATGTGAAAATGATAGACAAGCAACAGGTTGACAGGACATTCATTGACTATAGTCCAAATTTGTTATTTAATTTTGGAAATCCAGAAGTGGTTTTCCACAATAGTGATAGATCATTGATCCATTTAGATATGTAAACTAGCTTCAAACCTGAGTGACATTCAGTAGCCATTGCAATCATCTTAACTACCTTTAGATTTTTCATACATTATTTTAAAGGTACACTTGAAAAGAAAAGAAATACATTTGCAGCCTTGCCATTTAGTAAATAATGTTATTTCTTTGAAATGATTTACATGTCCTTCCCACTGGACAGAAGATTAAAGCATGCATTCTCATGTGTGGGTCACCACACATATTTTCAGAATGAATATCAATGAATCTAACAGAGAGATGTTATGTAATTTTTTCTATAATTGTGGAGTGGAATGTTCCACTCTCTAATTACTTTTTCAATGCAACAATCATCCCTTAAACATGTTCTGACATGGGAAGAGTGCTAAATGTTTGGGCTGTGCTATCAGTTCATACCATGGAACTGCATTTATTTGAGGCATTTTAAAGAACCACACCATATACCTTGCTTGTCTTGCATTTCCTTTGCCCAAATTGGGTCATACCACTTCCTGCTTTCACATTCCTTTTTTGGTGGACTGGACGACTGGATAACTTGGGTCACATATTTTAATTGCCAGCATCTAGCATTGCTACCTTCCAATTAGCCATGCATTTTGCAACTAGGTAGATCACCTGCACCCTCCAATCCATGATATGGCAAGATGTGGCTTTGATGCAATTCCTATCCACCACCAAGCCTTACGTAGTTGTAGTCAAACAAAGAAAGGTAGGGAACTTCCCTGGCAACAGAATGGTAAATACATGTAACATGGGCTCACTTGCTCCTGGGATTTTGCATGACAATTTGATCACTTGTGTAGGACAAGTAAGGAGGTGAGGCACCTTACTAAAAATAATAATTTAATGCTTAATAACTTGTGCTCAGGGAATGCACATCCAGAAGATGGTTTCTACATCCTGAATTGGTGTTTGTGTAATCAAGACCAAATTCATAGTTTCAGGACTTCCTAATGCAGAACTACCTGTGCATAAATTTGCATCATTCCCTGTCCCAAACAAATACATCAGATATTACTGATTACAAGTGGACATACTTAAGAAGCACCATCCTCAGAGCTTCCACTTCATAAGGAGGATTTTTGATTTGCTTCAAATATAACATTTGTTCTTCTGTTCTTTTAGGTAACTGATAGGAGGAGGTGATCGAGTCCAATATGTAGGCTCAACTGTTAGCTACAGGCTAACTGTTATAGTCTCAATACTATACTGCGCGCTTGTAGAGCTAAGTACCATCATTGTCCATTATGAGTGTGTTGCACTTGGTGAAGTTTGAATGAAAATACAGTTAGGGTTGCAACAGGAGCTGTCCTCTCACTCTGAAATTTGGGCTCAAACCTCACAGGGCCTTTAAACAAAAACATGGGGTCCAAGAGCAACATAGGACAAAAGCAGACCCATCCACACTCTTCACATTTACCAGCACTTGGTCCATAGCCCTCTCTGCCTTGGTGTTTCAAGTGCTTATCTACATATTTCATTAAATGTCTCCACCACCCTCTTGGACAGTGCATTCGAAACTCCAAATACCTTCTGGGTGAAAAATGAACTTCCTTATATCCCTCTTAAGAAGCATTCAGACACATGAACAAGCAGTAAATTGAAGGGTTTAGACCATGTGCAGGCAGATGTGCAGTTTAAATTGGCATCATGGATGGAACAGAATTGTGGGCCGACGGGCCTGTACTTGTGTTGATCTGTTCCACATTCTAGCCTCTTACCTTAAACCCATGTCCTCTGCGTATAGATGAATTTGCTATGGGGAACAGCTTACAACTGTTTACACTATCTATGCCCCTCATAATTTTGTACACCCCTATCAGGTCCTCAGTCAGGCTTCTCTGCTCCAAGGAGAACAAACTCAGCTTATCCAGTCTCTCCTCATCATTCATCCTAGTGAATGTCCTCTGCACTCTCTCCAGACCAGTGATGTCCTTTCTATATTGTGGTGACCAAAACTGCACTCAAACTTAACACAATATTTAGAAAAGGATATTTGCTATCCTTACTCACTTTGGCCTATATGTGGTTAACACTATGGTTAAATCTTGATAATACTTTGAAATGCCCTAGCAAGCCAATATATTGAACAAGAACACAAGAAAATAGGAACAGGGATAAGCCTCTTGGCCCCTCAAACCTGCGCCACCATTCAATATGATCATGGCTGGTCTATGCTGGCCTCAACTCCTATTCTGTGCCAATTCCCCAAACCCTCAATTTCTCGATCTTTCAAAGATTTATCTTCACCTTAACGAGCTAGTCTCCACCACCCTTGGGAGCAGAGGATTCCAGAGGTTCACTCCCCTCTGAAAGAAGAAATTTCTCCACACCTCAGTTGTAAATAACTGGCCCCTTATTTTGTAACTATGGCCCTTTGTTCCTGACTCTCCCACTACTGAAATCATCTCACCATCTATCCTATCAAGGCCCCCTACATGATTAGGTACTTCCTCTGATTATTGACTCTAGCATCTTGCCAACAATAAATGTTAAACTAACTAGCCTCAATAACACCCTGTACAACTGTACAATTGTAACAACACCTCCCTATTCTTAAACTCCAACCCTTTCACAATAAAGATCAACATGCCATCTGCCTTCTTAACTACTTGTCGGACCTGCCTGTTAACATTCTGTGATTCATGCACTAGAGCACCTTCAACTCTCTGAACTACATTGTTTGCGGTCTCTCTCCATTTAGATAATAATCCGCCTTTTGATTCCTCTTACCGAAATGCAAGAACACTTCCCCACATTAAACTCCATCTGCCAGGTTTTTTACAATTCATTCAAGGGATGTGGGCTTCACAGGCTGAACCAGAATTTAATTGCCCATCCCTAGTTGCCCTTGAGAGGGTGGTGGTGAGCTGCCTTCTTGAACTGCTGCCGTCCTTGACGTGTAGGTACTCACAAAGCTCCTAGGAAGGGAACTCCAGGTTTTCACCCAGTCACTCAATCTGTCTATATCCTGTTGTAGAATCACAATGCCCTCATCACAACATGCCTCTCCATGTATTTTCATATCATCAGCAAACTTGGAAACCTTACATTTCATTCCTTCCTCCAGTTCATCAATGCAAATGGTAAACAAGGTAAAGATATCTTATCTTATAATGGAGTATCCCCGGGATACTCCATTATAGGATAAGATATCTTTATTAGTCACATGTACATCAAAAAACAATGGATCTTTGCGTAGAATGTTCTGGGGGCAGCCTGTAAGTGTCGCCACGCTTCAGGCGCCAACATAGCATGCCCACAACTTCCTAACCCATACGTCTTTGGAATATGGAAGGAAACCGGAGCACCCAGAGGAAACCCACGCAGACATGGGGGGCATATACAAACTCCTTACAGACAGCGGCCGGAATTGAATCCGAGCCGCTGGCTATGTAATAGCGTGATGCTAACCGCTACACTACCATGCCTGACATCCCTTCAGCCTGAAAAAAGACCCATTTATTCCAACTCTTTGTCTTCTATATGACAGCCAGCTTTCAATCCATGCTAATACACTTCCTCTTAACTTATGTACCAGCCTGTGGCACCTGTCAAATGCCTTTTGGAAATCTATGCACACTACATCTACAGGTTCCCCTCTATTAATTCTGTCTATCACATCGTCAAAGAATTCATGAAGATTTGTCAAACCTTTCAAAAAACCATGTTGAAAAGGTTTGATTATATTCAGCTTTCAGAAATGATTAGCTATTTCCTCTGTAATTATTGACTGTCACATCTTGCCAATAATAGATGTTAAACTAACAGGCCTTTAGTTCCCTGCTTTCTGCCTCACTACCATTTTTAAAAAGGGAGTCATA
Organism: Pristis pectinata; assembly: GCF_009764475.1. NCBI lineage: Eukaryota > Metazoa > Chordata > Chondrichthyes > Rhinopristiformes > Pristidae > Pristis > Pristis pectinata. Next base: position 37,494,132 of record NC_067411.1, read on the forward strand.
TTGGCTGTTTTCCAATCTTCTGGTACCCCCCTGGAATTTAGCGGGTTCTGAAAAATTTAAGCCAATGGGTCCACCATCTCTACAGCCACCTCCTTTAAAACCCTAGGGTGCAGGCTATCTGGTCCCAGTGATTTGTCCACCTTTAACACTGTGAGTTCCTCTGATACTTTATCCCTTGTAATTGGGATTTTTACGAGTTTTTCCCTGTTATTTGAAATTAGCCCATCTGTTATCGCATAAAAGGGCAACTATTGATGAGGAATAAATCCTGTCTTTACCACAGATATCCTCACCTTTGAATATGCATAAAAATAAATTGATTCATTGAAAAAAGAAAAAGGATTGTTTTAAATAGCACTTTAAATACATGCATTAACAATAGTGTTTTGAAAATGAGAATGAAATGGAAGGATGATCAAAAAGTGGGGGCATCTCTGTCTTAATAACATACCAGATTTATTTGCATTCCTTCTCGATTATTTTGAATGCAACTGATAACTATTAGTAAGGTAATATAGTTGTGTATAGATCCCCGGCTGCTTGAAAGATAAAATATTAAATGTTGCTCTATAAAAGGTGGTCAATAGAAGATATCAAATACTCTACAAAGCTGGCATGCACTGTTTTTGAGAAGATGGACCATCTTGCGTTAATCAACCGGCTTAATCCACTTTTTAGGTAAAGATGATGGCCTTGACTTCGTATCCTATGAAGCATCATCAGTTTAATTTGCTCAGGAGATCAGCAAAAGGAGAGGCAGAGGGAATGCTGAAAACTTTGGATCTCCATTCCTACGACCAGTGCAACAGGAGAAGCTGAAGGGGTTTCATGCTAGTTGGGTGGACATTTTGATTGCTCTGTAGAAGTCACAGAATGATGAAAGGAGAACCAGCAAGATGGATTTTCCCATCAGGGATTGTACAGCTTCTGAGCTAAAACTGAAAAGGTTGGAAGAACTCAAGAGGATGGGCAATGTCTATGGAAAGAGAAACAGTTAACCTTTCAGATGTGAGACCCCTTGTCAGAACTAGGAAACTTTCTTTCATGGTTTTGATCAAGGGATTCAGACCTAAAAAGTTAATTCTTCCACTTTCTCTAGTTCTTTTTTATTTTCTTCTATTTCTGACGAGCCAGTGATGAAGATGAAGAAATGTAGAGAGGCAATCAAGTGGGTTTGGCCTTGACTTGGCCAGGGACAGAGAAAATTATCCCAAGTGTCAGCAAAGGCTCAGTGAGTAGCTCTTGTTCTCTTGATAATGAGTCAAGTGGCCGTGAGTTCAAATCCCATTCCAGAACAAGTGCACAGAAACATTGGTTCACAGGCCAGCACTGGGGGAGGGCAGCACTGCTAGAGGTGGCAGGTTTCCAATGAGATGTTAATCTGAAACCATATCTGCTCTTACAACTGGAAGTAAAAGATTCGATGATGCTATTTGGAAGAAGATCCAGAAGTTGTCCTTAGTCTTATGTTGGAACAGTTATGGGGGTACGGAACAACTGAAAATTGTAAGTAATCTTTATGAGTGGGTTTGGCATCAAAAGTGAACGCAGTGCACAATTCTAAAGTGGTTAATCAGTGTCCCATTAGATAAAAGGCTGCTAACCTTTGTAATAAGAGGGCCTACGACCTGGTTTGGGAGGGAAGACTGCCCAATGGGGAAGTAACAATGGTAAAACTGGGAGTGGGAACGGAATGTTAACCAAATATCCCCCGACCATTCACTCTGTCAGTCCTACCCTGGTTGGACTTCCCAGAATACAACACTTTGCACTTATCTGAACTGAAAGCCATTTGCCAATCTTTGGCCTACTTACCTAGATGATCAAGATATCCTGTAATTTTTGATAACCTTCTTCACTGTCTATGATACCACCTACTTTAGTATCAGCTGCAAACTTACCTTGTACATTCCCACTCAAATAGTTTATATAAATAATGAACTACAAAGGTCCCAGCACTGACCCCTGAGGCACACCACTAGTCACAGCCCTCAATCTTCCACCATTGTTCTCTGCTTCCTATCAGCGAGCCAATTACAAGTCCAATTAGTTATCTCTCCCTCAGTAATTTTTGCTTCCTAACATTTAAGTCTACTTAAACTATATTAGAAACAGCTAAAAATAGTGAAGCGTACTTTTATCTGCAAGAAAGATAATCAGGGTGCCCAGGATGAGAAGTTTGGCTGCAAAATGAAGACGCCCAGGACAATGGATTGCACAAGTGTTGGTGCAGGCGAGTGTGGTCACCTGGTTGGTGTTAGGCCCAAGTGTGGGCAACCATTTGGACTGAGCATAGTCCAGCCCGTTAATTACTTAACTACCACTCACTCTGCTCTAGACAGGCTTGTGTTTGTGAAGAGAGCTATGAACAATGATGTAAGCTTCTGGTTCTTATCCAGACAGCTCCACATTCCAAGCACTCGACTCAAATTGCAGACTGTGTAAATAGCCTGCCAAAAGAGGAGGAATAAACTGGGCTGTAACACCAATTATAGTTTATTGCAGTTTTTAATTATAGTGTTGGGAAAATATGGTGATGCCACAACAGAAAAATATATAGCATGGCATGAAACAGAACTGAGAGATATTTGCATTTATATAACGTCTTTCACGTCATCCAAAATAGCTTTACACTCAATAAAGTACTTTTCATGTTTAGTCATTGTTATAATGCAGGAAATGTAGCAGCCAGTCTGCACATAGTAAAATCCCACAAACACCATGTTATAATGAAAGGTTCATCTGCTTTATAAAGTTTAAGAACACAGGAAATAAAAGTAAGACAAGGCTTTTTTGCTCTTGTGCCTGCTTCACCATTCAATGAGATTGTGGCTGATCTGATTGTAATATTTTACCTTGGTGCCACTTTTCTGCGCTAACCCCATGCAAATTAACCTTCTTAATAGATCGGTACATTTTTAGATATTGTTATACTGAGTGACTCAACCTCCACAGCACTCTTGGGTAGAGAATTTCACACATTCACTTCCCTTTGGATAAAGAAATTTTTTCTCATCTCTGTTCTGAGTGACCAAACTTTTATTTGCAATCTTGACCCCTAGTTCTCTGACCCTGGTCAGTGGAAGCATTTACTTCACATCCACCTAGTCAATCTCCTCTGTGTCTGCACTTCCCGCTGCCTTGGGAAATAGCCAACATAATCAAAGACCCTACACATCCTGGACATTTACTCTTCTCCTGCCCCCACCCCCATTAGGCAGAAGATACAAAAATTTGAAAGCACGGACCACCAGGCTTAAGGACATTTTCTTTCTCACTGTTATAAGACTATTAAACAGTCCCTTAGAATGCTAAAGTGGACTCTTGACCTCATAATCTACCTCATTACGGCCTTGCACCTTTTTGTCTGCCTGCATTGCACTTTCTCTGTAGCTGTAACACTTTATTCTGTATTCTGTTACCTCAATGCACTGATGTAATGAAATGATCTGTCTGGATGGCATACAAAACAAAGTATTTTGTTATACCTCGGTACATATGACAATAATAAACCAATTCACCAAGCTCACCAATTTCCTTAAGAATTTTCAGTGAGGTTATCTTTTCTTCTAAACTCAAGACAGTATAGGCCCAATCTGCTTACCTGCTACTTCAAGAATCAATCTGATGTATCTTTGCTGCACTCCCTCTTTTGCAAGTGTACCCTTCTTTAGCAAGAGATGCTAAATTTGAACCCCCATTCCTTGTTATCCATTGACTAACCATTCATGGATTCACATGGTCATGAGATTGGCCCCAGAATCTATCGTGACTCTTTTCGATGGCTTTGAACCACATCGAAATGATTTGAAACATGGGAGTGCAAACATATGGCACTTAGAAGTTGTGATCTGTGGTGAAATTATAAGCCAAGGATGTATAAACAAAGACTGCGCTCTGCTAACACAGACTACTCAGAAGCTTTGTAAACAAGTGTGTTCACTCTGAATGAAATACTTGCTATTAAAACAGCAGCTGCAACAATTAGGTTGCAGGGAAACACTTCGGATGGTATCCATGATTTTTGCTATCTGTGGGAAGTCCATACAATGATTTTTCAGATAACAAAGATTTGGTGTACAGAGTACTCGAGATGCAATCCAACCAGGGCCCCTCATAATTACAAAAGTTCTTATACACTCTTTCATTCAGATCTCTTATAATAAAGGTCAACGTACCGTTTGCTTTACTAATTGCTTGCTGGACCTGCAAGTTAAGTTCCAGTTCTGTCTGAATCCATCACCTTTCATGCTCTTGTGGTTTTAAAATAATACTCTGCCTTTTACCTTTTCCACATAGTCATGGAGTAACATAGCATGGAAACAGGGCCTTCAGCCCAACTCGTCCATGCTGATCTCGATGCCCATCTAAGCTCATCCTATTTGCCCACATTTGACTCATATCCCTTTAAACCTTTCCTCTGCATGTACCCTTCCAAATGTCTTTCAAATGTTGTTATTGTACCTGCTTCAACCACTTTCTCATGACCTCATAATTTTTCTACAAATATTCCAAGAGAAGACACCAGGAAAAAAAAAATCTCCTGTTCTTCTTCAAAATACTGTCATAGGATGTTTAATGCCCAGCTGAAAGGCTTAAGCAGCTCTTTAAAAACTACCTCAGTGACCAAGCTTTTGGCCATCTGCCCTGTGTCAAAATTTTGTTCAATGTGCTGCCAGTGTGGAGTTTGCATGTTCTCCCTGTGACGCTGTGGGTTTCCCCCAGGTGCTCTGGTTTCCTCCCACATCCCCAAAAATGTGCAGGTTGGTAGGTTAATTGGAACTGTAAATTGCTGCTAATGTGTTGGTGAGTGGTAGAATCTGGGGCAAATTGATGGGAATGTGGGGAGAATAAAATGGGTTAGGATAGGATTAATCTAAGAATGGGTGCTTGATGGTCAATGCAGACTTGGTGGGCCAATGGGTGTGTTTCCATGTTGTATCTCTCTATGACTCTATAACTATCTCTTCTCTGAAGCACTTTGTCATGTCTTACTATGTTACTATGTTAAAGCCACAACAAGTTACCGTATTTACTGCATTAAAGACTGGTTGCCAAGAGAAACAAGGGATACAGGGATAATGCAGTGTTGGGATGGGGCTGATGGGAAATCTAAGTGCCAGCAAAGACTTGATGGCCCAAATGGTCTCCTTGTACATAGCATGCAAATGTAAAAAGGAACAGACAGGAAAGTGGCACTAAGGGAGATCAGCCATGAGTTTGATTAATGACACAGCAGATTTGAAGGGCCAGGTAGCCAACTCCTGCTCCTAATTCTTACAGATACTATTGTCATTGTTGAGGATTTTTGCCCATTAAAATTAACAGCTTGAAGATCCAGGAAAACCTGGTAGTCTCCTCCCGGCTTTCATATTCTTCCCCTCCCTCCCCCACCCCCCAAACCACTGAGCATAGAAAGCCTAGCTCTGGGAAAATTAATTCATAATGCAACCCTACAAAGTAAAGCTTAGCCAGAACTGATATTATCTTCCCATATGCTGTCAGAAATAGGAAGTAATATGTGAAGTACAATCTGGAAACAACCACAGGTTTCTGTAGATATTGCATTTCCTCATACAAGGTTTTAACCCTACCTAATTCAGAAATAGTTTGATTCCCCTGCTCATCAGGGCAAAATGAGATTCATCTTTGAAGACCAGTTTTTTTGCTCTAATCTCATAATTTTTGCACAGAATGTCTATTGGTTGGTCTTAAAGCTCAGAATGGAAATACGAAGCCTATTTTTAGCTCTGTAGAACAGGGCTGGGAATAGGGCAAGGGCAGGCTGTTGAACAAAATGATGGATTGTTGCTTTGCAAAACCTTCCAGACATTTTGGTGGCCACTTCCATTTAATCTGGTGATGTTTGATGGGGGCAATGCCACCAATAAACAGGCAGGTGGAGACTCCCAAATATTTGCATACAGGGGCTATTATACGTCTGCATGTAAATAAGTCATATTTAGATGTGATGCCAAATGTGTGACGTAAGTACATGTGGTACTTGTCGTTTGTCTTGCAGCTTTTGGTGTCTCCTGTAGTGTATTCAATACAGTATTCACAATTTCCACAATATCTGTACACAGGGCACCTCCCAGTACACTACAACTGGTAATGAGGATACTTAAGAAAAACATCCAATGTCTAACAGGGGTTGAGAAAATAAAAGGCAGGCTTTGGAGAAACCTTTTGAAGCACACACTGAACACCAGTGAGATATATCACATACTTACCAATGTGTTGGTCCCACTAAAAGTTAATGACGTTTCTTTCACAAAATGGTTATATTATTTGGCGATTATAAATTGACCCTCAACAGGCCGTTGATAATGAACAATAGTCTTTGCCAACAACTCAGATTCTTTATGAAGAGTTGGTAGGAGTCAATTCAAACTAGATGTGTCACAGATCAATATTGAATTAAATGTTGATGAAGGAAACTAACATATTTTACATATCTTATGAGTACCCATAAGATTCTAGAATCTTATACAAAATTGCTATATAGAAATAAGTCATAACCAAAACTTTTCCATTCAACAGCAGGCAAGATCCTACAAGGCTTGGGACATTGCCAGTGTCGCCAGGATGTCCTCTACTGTTGAGGGAGGCAATCTTTGCATTTTAAAGAGATTTTCAAATAATTCCAACAACATTACATGGAACTTAAACAAAGCAAATGCAATTTTGTATAACCAGAAGTTGTTTATCTTGGATTAAAAGTCAATTCCAATGGCATACATCTACAAGAGTAAAGTCAAAGCCATCGTAAAAGTGAAGAGACCAGAAGATGATGGATAGCTCTGGTTGTTTCTGGAAGTGGTTCATTATTACTCCAGATTTTTGCCAGATTTCGCTGTGGTGCTTAAACCACCACACCCACTACTTAAAAATAATTAAAAAATGGTGCAGAAATGAGGTACAGCAGAAGCATACAATTTACATGAACAGCTTAAGCAGGGAATTCTTAACAGTACATTCTAAGGCAATGAGGACATTGAGCTTCATTGTGATGTGATGCTTCCAATGACAGAGTAGGCACTGTTATCAGTCACATTATTGGCAATGGCCTAGAGAAGCTGACAGCAATTGTGTCTTGCATTGTAATAACAGAATGAACACATATAGGGAAAAAATGCCAGCCATCATTTTTGGAATAAAGAAATTTCACCAATTTCTGCTGAGAAGATATTTCATTTTGGTCACAGAATAGAAATTCTGACTGGACATTCTAGGTGCAAAATAAGTGATTCCAATAATGGTACTTTCTAGAATATAGAGATCACGATTCTGTTATCCCAACACAACCACGCTATTGAGTAATGGTCTTCCAAACAAAACACAACCATGGATTCATTATCCAAGCTACCACACAATAGTTTTGGCACAGGGAGCAAGAATATTTTCTTTACACACAAGAAATGCTTCTAAAACAAATCTATGAGCACACTTGCAAAGGTTGGACCAAATGTCGATATGCAACTGTTTTACAACAAAAGATTTGAATTGTCCAGAGATGAAGGGTGTCTGAAGTGAAATAGTTTTCTTCAAAGTCTATTGAAGACAAATTGTGGATGAATCACACTTGGGGTATACAAACATTGTAAATGTGGAACCCATTGCCGGAAGCTTCATATTTTGGCCAGGTTTTGACAGAGATCGAGATTAGCTTCAGCATGTGCAATCTATCATGCATGCAGAACAAAACCACCATAGCTACTGCTACAAATGTGGAAGTAGCAAGCACAACCATTTCAGAGAGTCCACATTGACTATTCTCTGAAAAGTACTGATAAATTTCTAGTGCTTATTGCCGCTCATTCTAAAGTGATTGAAGTTTGAAATCAGGGTGCTTGCAGAAAATGAACAATGAAGAACTGGGAATGACTGAGAATGACTTTCCCAAGTCATGGTGCACCTGACAAATAGGTGTTGCATAACAATACAGGTCATGAAGATCAAAATAAAACCACAGATATTGGAAATCTGAAGTAATTACAGAAAAACACGGGAAACAGTCAACAGGCGCTTTAATTCTCTATCCTTCTCTCTGATCTATTGGTCTGTGACCACCTGGACTGTTGCAATGAGGCCCAACACAAGCTTGAGAAACAACACTCCATTTTCCATATGGACAGGTTGTAACCTTCACAGACTCGACATTGAATTCTACAATTTTAAGTAACTCACTCTTCTTTGGCTGTATCAGAACAGGCCATTTCTGATGTTGTTTAGACTGTTTTTCTCTCTCAAATAGTATAGTCAGATCTACATAACACAGACAAAGAGACATAATCTGGCTCTAACTTCCACCCTAACCCCTTTGGATTCACCCTATGAGAGAAATTCCCTCTGTCCTATCCATCTCTGTAACTTGTTTTCCATCTTTCCCAGTTCTGACAAAGTGTCTTAGACCTGAAACACTGACTGTTTTTCTTCCACAGATGCTGCCTGACCTGCTGAGTGTTTCCAGCATTTCCTGTATTTATTTCAGTTCAGTTCATATTTGTTTGAATGCTTTTTGCAGAGGAACAGTATCAAGTATACATTGGGCTGGATTGTGCTGAACTGTAGCTGTACCTAGTACTAACCCGCAGTGCAATCCCTACAGCCTTACAAAATGTTTCTGGCCCTGCATATCCAGTTGAGCTAGCAGTCTTGTCATGGTGGTCATCCTGTGAGTGACTAGCCACTAAGCTCAGGCAATGGGTCCCCAATCACCCTATGGCCATTTTGTCAGCACTTGCAACTATTTTTAAATGTCAAAATCAAAGTTGAGTTTCTTATATGCACAAGCACATGTATGCACAGGTGCAATGAAAAACTTACTTGCAGCAGCATCACAGGCACATAGCATCATATAAGCAGCATTCACAAAAAAAAGTTAAATATAAACTATACACAATTTTCACAAGAAAAAAACACAATTAGAGCATAACAAATCAAAGTCCATTTCAGTGCAAAGTGATCAGAGGGTCATAGTGTTACTAAACTGTGGTGGTGATTAGGGTTTTGCTGGTTGGTCCAAGACTGAATGGTTGAAGGGAAGTACTGTTCTTGAACCTGGTGGTGTGGGACTTCAGGCTTCTGTACCTCCTGCCCGATGGTAGCTGCGAAAAGATGGCATGGCCCGGATGGTGGACCATCCCTTATTACCAGTGACATTACAAACAGTTGAAATAGATTTAAATAATTAGAAAATAATAAATTTAAAATCATTTAAAAAAAATGTTTTATCAGAAAGATAAGACAACAAAAGTGAAGATTAACTCTCATCGTCACTTACCTTTTCAGATTGGTGAACCCAGTTCAAATAAAAGGGGTCAGCTATATAAAGCTGAAGGGCAGATACAAACTATATCCATCTCATTAGTGCAGTAGACTGAGCTTCGTCTTTGGACTTGGTGCAGAAATCAGGAATGTGTCGACTCACATTCAACAGTTCATCAGCAATTCTCTGTGGATCTACAAGGTGAAGAGGAATTCAATCCAGGCCATTAATTCCACCCCAACCCACCCACACCCCCCACCCCCACCCCCACCCCCAACCCATCACCATCCAGCCTTTAAATCTGTTTTTTTTTAATTTAAATTTTTTTTTATTTACAGCGTGGTAACAGGTCCTTCCGGCCTAACGAGTCCGCGCTGCCCATTTTAAACCCAAATTAACCTACCCGTACATCTTTGCAATGTGGGAGGAAACTGGAGCACCTGGAGGAAACCCACGCAGACACGGGAGAATGTACAAACTCCTTACAGACAGCGACAGGAATTGAACCCCGATCACTGGCGCTGTAATAACGTCACGTTAACCGCTACGCTACCGTGCCGCCCCTAGCAGTGCAACCAAAAATTCTCAAGGAAGCTTTGAAGGAACAGGTTTTCCGAAGATGTGTGAGTAAAACTATACATCCTCATTTAGCTAATCTTCTATTCCAGTGCAACTTTGTCCACAGAAGGTGGTAAGTATATGAATGAGCTGCCAGAGGAAGCAGTAGAGCTGGTACAATTAGGGCATTTGGGACATTTACATGGATAGAACAGGTTTGAAGGGATATGGGCCAAACCCAGGCAAATGGAACAAACTCAGCTGGGCAACCCGGTCGGCACAAACTACTTGGTCCAAGGCCTGTTTCCATGCTGTATAGCTCAATGAATCTATCAGAATGCAACAGTTCAATTATAGGATTCATCCCAGGAGAGCTGTTGATGCATCACAAACTTCAAATGCACTTGAGTTTATTGCAACCTGGCTTGGTGTAGAAAGAAGAGATGGCATGTGAGATAAAAATACACTCATGATGAACATCCTTACAAGCAACATTGGAAAGCGATGAACAAATACAACATGCTGAAGATTGGGGAGACTGTATGAGTCTGCACTACTAAACAATATCTTGTTCAAATTGGAAAAGATGGAATGTCCATGTTGACTCGATGAGTGACGTGAGAGACATGTTGAAGAAGTGTGTCCCAATAAATTTATTCACGAAATGGCTCTCAAATCAACCACCGGCAAGGAGACACACATTAACTGTAAGTTAGGTCACATGTTCTTCAGATCAAGAAATAAATAAAACACTGGAGACACAAAAAACAGTTAAGTTTGAAGCAACTGAGAAAAGCCAATGATTTTACCAAAGCTTGATGTAAAGGCACGAACATACACATCACATCAATACAGTAGCTGAAATATCAAAAAATATTATTAAAAAATAAAATAACCAATAATTATTGTTTAAACGCCCATTAAAAAACTTCCAAAGTTTCTTATCAAATGTAATGTTTTCTGGATATCACAGTGAGAGAAGTTCATAAGAATTTGTTCTTATCTGTGCTCTGATTTCAGAAGGTTACACAAAAAAGGCTCCTGAGTAGTCAGCTCATTGGAGGAGGGTTGAATCATTGACAGCAACTTCAAGATTACCATATTTAACTGTGTAACATGTGCACTCCAGAAGTAGCTGTCATTTTCAACAAAATAGTGATGGCAAACCCCAACGCTTTGAGTCTTTACTGTCAAAAAATCCAGGAATTTCACTCAACAGAGCTTCTGGACTAGGTCCAGGTATACTGTATCTGCATTGTCAGCTGAAAGTTGTTATAGCTGCTCATTGCTGACTGCAACTGCTTCTTTCTTCTGGCCTGCAGATGCTATTCTGATTCCTTGAGCTAAGAATATTGACAGTTTCCCTCTGCAAATAATATTGTCGGTGTTTCCAGGATGTTGATGCCTGGCGTTTATGCCTGTGTCACATAAGGCAGATAAGCAAAAGGTAACAACCACAGAAACAAAGCAGTCACAAAGATCAAAAGATTCAAGCTCTCTGATTATTATTGTACCAACCAATGCACAAAGGTGAAAGCTCACATAAATAAGCATGCAAATATGTTCATTGATATTGATTTGTATTCCATGTTTTATTCCCTAGGAAAGGGAATCAAAACTAGAGGGCATAGATTGAATATGAGTGGAGAAAGATTTAAAAGGGACCTGAAGGGCAACTTCTTCATGCAGACGGTGGTGTATATATGGAAATGAGCTGCCAGAGAAAGTAGCTGAGGGAGGTACAATAATGACATTTAAAAGACATTTGGATAAGTACATGGATATGGAGAGTTTAGAGGGGTATGGGGCCAAATGCAGGCAAATATGACAAGCGTAGGTGGGCACTGGGCCTCAGCATAGACCAGTTGGGCTGAAGACCTGCTTCTGTACTGTATTACTCTATGACTCTATGAGTTTTGATTTGTAATCAAATATGCAATTAGCCACTCCTGGTTTCCAGTCACCCATGTGCAGTTAACCATTAACGTAGTAGCAACAACTGTTGAAAAAATTGCACTGTAAATCGATGCTTCAGCATGGTAGAGTTCTTATGTAAATAAAGGCTGATAGTTTACAAAGTTTTAGAACTGAATATGATAGAAATCAGTGCACCAAAAGATTAGATATTTAGTTCAAGGCATTCAGTTGCCCGGGTTGCACAGAATGTGTTCACTCAATGCTGTGTGATTTAACTCGCACATTGGCCCCTTCTGTTGTTTTGTTATTGCTAAGCTGGACAAAGTTGTTCTGGTTTCATAAACAGAAAGAATGACTTGCATTCAAACAACACCTTGAACAGTCATTCCACAGAGCTTTGTAGCCAATGTAGCAGTCTTGCTGAATGTAGAATATAAGAGTTAGATCATTATGTTCCAACTTTACAAATCATCAGTTAGGCCACAGTGTGTGCAGTTTTGGTCGCCACACTTTAGGATGGATGCAGGGTTTGACCCAAAACATCGACAATTCCTTTCACCTCACAGATGCTGCTTGACCCGCTGAGTTCCTCCAGCAGATCGTTTGTTGCTTAGGAAAGATGTGGTTGCATTGGAGAGAGTGCAGTGGAGATTCACCAGGATGTTTCCTGGATTAGAGGACTTCAGTTATGGGGAGAGATTGAATTGGTTGCCTTTGTTTTCCCTGGTCCAAAGGAGGCTGAGGGAGGCATATACTTGATAGAGGTATATAAGATTATAAGAGGTACAGGTAGGATAAGTAATCAAAATCTTTTCCCCATGGCAGGGGTATCAAAAACAACAGGGCATAGCTTTAAGGTGAGAAGTAGGGGTTTTAAAGGGGATCTGAGGGGTACATTTTTTTACACAGAAAGCGTTGATATTTGGAATGTGCTGGCAGAGGATGTGGTGGAATCAGATACAATCATTATATTTAAGAGGCACTTAGACAGGTAAGGCATAGATGGATGCAGCCCTAATGAGGGTAAATGGAATTAGTGTAGATGGGCAAAAAGATAGGCATGGACAAATGACCTGTTTCTCTGCTGTATAACTCAATGACTTTATGACATCTGTGTACAGCAAGTTTCCAAAAGCAGCAATGTAATGATGACTGGATCATCTGTTCCTGAAACAAAAATAGAAAACACTGCAAATCTCGGTAGGTCAAGCAGCATCTGTGGATAGATAGCCAGACAGCCTTTCAGCTCTGTGACCCTTCATCTTCTGAAATGTTGACTCTTTCTCTGTCCAAAAACAACGCCTGATTTGCTGAATTTTTCAAGGATTTTCTGTTTTCGTTCAGATTTCCAACATCTGCAGTTTTTGTTTTAATTTTCATTTGTCTGTTTTTGAACCATTGATTAAGGGACAAATATTAGCCCGTGCTAGATACCCCTTTCTTTGAATTAGCACTTCGGAATCCATTGCACACTCTGAGACAGAAGGCAGGGCCTCAGTTTAACATTGGTGCTGCTTCCGTTAATACATTTCAGAAGATCATCCAAACCCTTTGTGAAGTGATGTGGGTTTCTACCTCCACCACCCTTACAGGCAGTCAGTTCCAGAACCCCAACACTCTGGATGAAATATTATTTTCTTAACTCCCCTCTACTCCTTCGACCAATTACCTTAAACATATACTCCCTGGTTACAGAGCTCTCTGCTAAAGGAGAAACAAACAATGTGCTGGACGAACTCAGCAGGTCAAGCAGATCTGTGCGAGGAAAGGAATTGTTGATGTTTCAGGTCAAAACCCTGCATCAGGAATGAGAGTGCAGGGTTTCAACACAAAACATCAACAATTCCTTTTCTCTCATAGATGCTGCTCTACCCACTGAGTTCTTCCAGCAGACTGTTTGTTGCTCCAGATTCCAGCATCTGCTGTCTCTTGTATCCCTCTGCTAAAGGAAATAGGCCCAGTCCATCCACTTTGTTGTCAGCCTTTCATAACTATACACTTGTTAAGTTAAATCTCCCCTTCAGTTTCCTTAATTCCAAAGTCAAAAAAAAAAAATTAACAATGTCTGGTAAAGGGAACTACTGTTCCTCTTACAAAGGTTTTCAAACTTAGTAGGCTTTTACTATCTCTCCAGGCTCTTTTGATCAAATTCTTAAGTTCTTGCTTGGCCATAATCAGATGAATTCCATTGAGAGGGATTATCACACCAGCACATCAAAGGAGAATGGTTTGTCTATCCCTTCATTTTGCTTTAAACAGAAAGGATATATGGAAGTCTTGGTTCAGAGAGAAGCTGCATCACATGATCTGACTGTCTGTCTGAAATCTATATGGAGTGAAGAGGAAATGAGGGGAGCATCAAATTGAACCCCACAGTTACCAGATTCAAGGCATTCAAGTTCATTGGATTCCTATTCATTGGGGGATTAGATGAAACTTCCATCTATTTGATCTTCAAAAATCTGCTAAAACAGCTTAACATGATTAATAGCTCCTGTCAGTGAAGTATATTCCTTCTCACCGAGGGCAATTTGAATTCCTTTTTCAGGTATAAAACAACATGACAGAATAAAATCCTTCCATAGAGCTGAGAGACTGCAAGCTGCTGCTTGCTACGATTCCTTCTTTAATAGAAAAGTATGTCATGTGTGTGGGAAACCTTTATTGGCTTTTTTTGCTGGATAAAAGGCATATGAAATGCTGAAGACAAAAGAGACTGCAGCTGCTGAAATCTAGAGCAAAAACAAAACACTGGAATAAGAGTCAAGCAGCATCTGTGGAGGCAAAAGGTGCAAGTCAATGTTTTGGGTCAGGTCTCAGAGCGAATAACAAAAATTGTCAGTATGTATCAACACATCAGGATTGGGATAGAGGCTGCTAGGTAATAGGTGGAACCAGACAGGAAAAGTTTAGAGAGATATGGGCCAAACGCAGGCAAATGGGACTAGCTGAAGTAGACAACTTGGTCGCCAATGACTAGTTGGGCCAAGGAGCCTTTTTCCATACTGTATAACTCTATGGGGAGGGGATAATGGGCGGATGAAATCAGGAGGTGGGGAGGGAATGGGATAGATAAACACAGGGAGAAGAAAAGGTGAGTGTATGTGGGAGGAGAGCATCGGGGATGAGGGTTACCTGAAATTGGGAAATTCAATATTCATACCATTGAGTTGTAGGTTACCCAAGCAAATATTGTGTTTGGCCTCTCTGTACCAATGGAGAAGGTTGAGGACAGATAGGTTGGTACGGGTGTGGGAAGAAGAGTTAAAATGACACGTATTCGGAGACTCAGGGTGACCATTGTGGACAGAGTGCAGGTACTTCACAAAATGGTCACCTAGTCTACGCTTGGTTTCACCAATGTAATGGAGGCTAACATAGGGAGATGAAATACAGTATTTTTCCTACCAAGAGAAATAAAATAAGTTGGGCTTGTATTCCTTGGAGTTTAGACGGATGAGGGGTGACTTATTCAAGCATATTGGATCCTAAGGGGACTTGACAGGGTAGATGTTGGATGTTTTCACTAGTGGGAGGGTTTTGAACAAAGGGACATTACTACAAGGTAAGGGGTCATCATTTAAGACTGAGGTACATAGAAGTTTCTTCTCACAGTGGGTGGTGAATATGTGGACTTCTCTGCCCCATTGCATCATGGAAACTGGATCATTAGATGTATTAAAGTGGAGGTAGAGAAATATTTGACAGATTGAGGAAGAGAGGGGGATGGAGAACTGGCACAGTAGAGGAGATGAGGCTGTCATTGATCAGGCATGATCATATTAAATGGTGAGGCAGGCTTGAGGGGCCAGATGGCCAACTCTTGCTCCTATTTTCTTGTGTTCTTGTGTATTTATTCTATGGAATTTGGAAGTGAAAGATCATAATAATTTCATTGTAAACATGGAATAATTATATACAAAAATTCATCCTGGGTCACATGCACTAAACATGCGATGTATGAGATGAACATCATAAAGTTGCAGATACTGGACATCTGGAATAAAAACAGAAAGTGATGGAAACACTCAGTGGGTCAGACAGCATCTGTGGGAAGAGAAACAGAGTTAACAATTCAGGTCGAAGATCTTTCATCAGGACTGGAGAAGAGACAAAACCCGCCAGCTTGAAGTTAACTTCTTTCCCAGTTCTGATGAAGGTTCTTTGACCTGAAACGTTGATACTGTTTCCCTCTCCAAAGATGGTGTCAGATCTGCTGAGTGTTTCAGCATTTTCAGTTTTAAAACATGATGCATTAGATTACAGAGGTTATACTCAATTTCTGAAATTAAGTTCCATTGACGTAAAAGGATCCAAATTCCTGAAGCAGAAGATGAACCATTAATGCGACAGTATCACAGTCCTCGTGCATGCAACCCAGGATGAATTTCTATCCAATGTTGGGTTGAGGTCAAAATGTTACATCATTCTTTTAAAGCAGGAAACCTTCATGGCTGTGCATTCCCCAGGAACATGCATATTGAAGGCTTCTATCAAAGATGTCACCATTCTTCTTTGGTTATATGAGTCTTCATTGCAGAAAGCAGGATCAAAATTGTTTAGTCCCAGTTCTAACTACTTATTATGTAGTTATAACATTGGCTCAAGCCAAGAGTTGTGTCAGAAATTAGCCTTCAGGCCTCAGAAGTATCTCAACCCAAACCTTGTGGCATAGGATGTTGGTATCTTAAAACTGGTCCCCACTAAAATGGGTGGAAGAGGATCCAATTTCTATGTTCATACCCCTAATGGATTGAAATGCCATCTGCTCTGGATTCAAGAAGCAAACACACCACAACTTACATTTTCCTATCTAATTTCAGTTCAGGTTCCTCTCTATCTGCTATCTCGTGTCCTATTAACCAGTACAGAGTCTTTTGTGGTCAAGTTGTCTCCAACTTAACCAGCACCCCCTTCTCCAAGTTAGCCTGAGAGAAGGAGGACAAACCAAGACTGCTAAAGCTTATCAAGCTCCTTGCCAAGCAAGTGGCCATCTATACCAGGAGAGAAGATGGCCCAGATCACTCTTCCTAAAATAATCACCTGTGCTGCAAATTAACCATACTAACCTCAAGGCCTGGTCAGGCATGGGGCAGATTTTGCAAGGCCATTGCAGTGACCTTGGGATTGACTTGGCCCAATTCATGTCCCACACCTGGGGACTCACTTCTAGCACATATTGTACTCTGGGGTTGACACCAAGTAAAAGCCATTATGACACCAAGTAAAATGCCTTATTAGCAATGCCTGACAACCTATACTTTCAATCACTTCTTCCTTTTCCTTACTGTTTCACTGGTTGAAAATTTTCCTCCTGTTTTGGGGAAAATGTGCATTGTGATTTTGTGTTTGAGAGCCAGTAGGCTGTTTCCATAGAATCAGAGAATCATGAAGAGTTACAGCACAGAAACAGGCCCTCCAGCCCAATGAGTCTGTACTGACCATCAACCACCCACTTACATTATTCCTACACTAATCCCATTTTATTTTTACCAACTTCTCATCAGCTCCCTTCAGATTCAACCACTCACCTACACACCACAGGCAATTTGCAGTGCCCAGTTAACCCACCAACCTTTGGGATGTGGGAGGAAACAACACAGCATTGTACTGAATTGAGTAAAATAGTGATACCTTCCTCAAGGAATGAATACGCCAATGAGTTAAGTTCCTTTGGGAAGATTAAACCAGAGATTAGATTAAATTTGTGAATAATATGAACATGTGAATCACTGTTCCTTTGCAAGCAATCAATGTAAAGAGTCGTGTAAGTAATATGTAACATATTTTTGATATGTGCATACATTTGCAGTGTGGTCCGAGAAAGTGGAATAAACAAGATGCATGCATTTTATCAGTACTCCATATCATTTTGTGATTCATTATGGCCTTGGCACTGCATATCATTAGAATAAGAATCCACATTTACGTTAAAACAAGATATCCCATGGATGGACGTATGCTCAAATTTAACTTCTTTCGTTTTGTACGTTGTGTGCTCAGCAGTTCCACTGCAGAGACTTGAACATACTTCAGCATAACATTAGAGTTTGTGATACTACCTGGGGGTTGAGATGCTTTCTGAGATTCTGTCTGCATTCTCAGGTGAATATAAATGATCCCAAGGCACAATTTTGAAGACAAGCAAGGAATGCTCCATACTTTCCTGGCCAGACATACTTGTAATCCTCAACCAAAAATTACTAAACCAGATTCTTTGGTCTTTGCACATTACTGTTTCTGTAAATTGACAGATGAGTTTCTTACATTACCAGAGTGACTACACTTCAATCATACTTTGACCGAATGTTCTGAATGGAATGTTAAACATGCTATAGAAGTGAAAGTTCTTTTTTCTTTTAAGAATTACTTTTAAGAATGCTCACTTATAAGAATGCACAGTTTCACAGCCAGAGATAAAATATTTGAAGACTTGCATCATAATCATAGGTTCCATGCATTTTTAAGTAAAAGGGTATTTACAACCCATCATGACACAATAAAAACCCTGCTGTAATCTCCAATCACCACATAATAGTGATGTCCATAGGAACATAAGGACTGAGTGTAGATTATTAAAAGATGCATGGCCTGATATTTTTATATGGATAGTTTTTGAGAGGATGATTGTGCCAGATGTTAATTTTATAATTATTACACTTTTCCTGTAATTTCCCTACACTCCCAATTTTATAAAGAAAAACTGTAGGATTAATGATGTTTTATTTGTGTTGCTAGCCCTTCTTTCAAACAGTTTGATGTCTTTTGAAATTATAGGCACCTGTACTGTTTATGATGTTTTACCAAATTTTCTTCATTCCATTACTCTCTCTGTTTATCAAGAAATATTTTCACATGCAAAAATGTCTGGGTAAATATGCAGCATGGCTAAGGAATGAACAAGGAGCCTTCTTTACTTTAATTGAGTTCCAAATTTTATCATGCGGTTACAGGTGATTCTCTTTGTCCTTGGAAAGCAGGAAAGAAACATTATACATGACATCCAGTTAGGCCTAATTGTCAAACAAATGCATTATTTAATTTATTCTTTAAATCGGTGTGAGTAATTGGCAAGGCCCAGATGCAAAAATCCCCAATCGCACTTGAACATAATGGGTTGCTGAGCTATTTCAGAGGGCATTTAAGAGTCAACTGGATTACTGTGGGTCATCTGTAGACTGGACTAGTTCAGAGTAGCAGATTTCCTTCACCCAGATAGATTAGCGAACCTGACAGGCTTTCATAACAATCTATGCAGGAATTCGTACAGTGCTTGACACGATGCAATTTCTAAGCTCATCCTTGCTCTTTTTTTTATTGATACTGCGAAGAACCTCCCATTGGTATCGCAATACTTAGTCCATTGTCGGGGAAGATACACTGAAGCTAGAACAGGTTCAGAATCATCTAAGGAAAGGGCACCAGTAAAGGAAGGAAAGGAAAATTAGATTATATTGGTATGGTACCGTTTGCATAAGTATCCATAATTTTCCATATCAAACATGCTACAAATGTGGGAATAATCGTCATTAATTACAGAAACCAAGAACACCGATGTTGAGCTTCTTCTGTATCAAACATATTTTGCTGTTTATGAGTTTACAGGCATATCCATTAGCTTTGGAAATCTGATTGGATTGATACAATATTGGTATATTCCAATTTCAGGCTTTATTTTGGAAGCTTTTTTCATGTTCATAGCCAAAGACTATTGTATTAAACAAGCAATGAACAAACTTATCACTTTAAAAGCAATACATCTGACACTGCAGAATTGACTAGAGCTGAACAGAAACGCTTCTCATATTTCTCTCAATAAACTTCTCTGAATAAATTGCCATCATATGGTCCAGGTGTATAAATACACCAAAAAAACAGACATGGAGCTACATGTTGTGTTGCTAGGTTAGGTGCAGCATAAGTTTGACTATTCAGTGATAGTTGAAAGCAGTTGTGGCCTGAAATTTGCATGCTTTACAGGCACATTGCAATACCACCCTACTGGATGTTGCTATACAGTGGCTGAAATGACCATTCTTACTTCAACACAACCTCCATTCTCCAGGCCAGGTCTTGGGAACCTCTGGCAGGTGACTGTGGTCTCCTGCCCGTACTTTGGGTCCCTTTACCTTGATTTATGTTTCTAGTGTGGTGACTCACCGTCTAGTCGGGCGAACCGGCTCGGCAGTCGGGTCGCGCGGTGTCGGAGCGACGAGGCCCAAGATGGCGGCGGGCCTCGTCTTTCCAAGCGACGGGGAGAACCCGCGCGTGGGAAAGTCCTGATGACGTAGGACTTACGTCATTGCCGGTTTTTTTGGGCGGGAGTTTTTCTCCCTTAAAGGGCCCGCGCAAGGCGGGAAAATAAACCAGTTCTGTTTGGCAACCCTCCGAGTAGAGTCTTTTTTTTATTCCGCGGTAGCAACCGCTACACTAGCTTTATAACAGAGACTACAATTCAAAAGTACCTAAATGGCTGTAAAATGCTTTGGGACATCTTGAAAGGGGCACGAGAAACAGGGGAAAGGGAAGTCTTACAAGTTGTCACTTCTCAATTCCCTACTTTACCTTTCCCCCTCAGTAACGGCTGATACTGTTTTAAAATGTCTCATGACATCCTCCAAAGAGTTACCCAATCTTTACTCTAACAGCAGCCTTCACTGACTTCATCCCCCTAAAATAGACATCCATGACTTCCCACTCCTTCACCCTGACTGATCTCTACCAGGCACCAATATTGATAATCTGATCTCAGGAATTAGCACTTTCCCAATCAGCCAAATGCCTGGCAATAGTCATTTGGGAATAAATTATCTCAGTATGTCTTTATGATACTTGCTTCCATGAGGCCTGACCTTGGTTTGAGGGAATTGAATCAATGACTCTTAAACATTACTATCGATATGTTGTACTCGACACTGCAGTTGGTTGAGAATTTATTTCCTTCAATAAAGAATGTTAGTAGCTCTATGCCTGTTCCTTGCTTTAGTAATCAGAAAAAAAAATACCCAGAGATCCCATAGATACTACATATCACTCTACGTACACTTGCTAAGAGAAAAATAACAGAAGTGGGAACTATTGAGGATTGCTGTGGAGATCTTAACTCAGTGGGATGTTTTCAAATGGGTGATATTGAGTTGATTGCCATGCCCGATTTGTTCTTGAGTTCAAAGAAACAACAAGAATCAACAGGGCCTTTGTTGCCTGCCTGGCTTTCTCCTTCGAAGTTAATATCTTGTCATCTCAATTCTTGAAGTTTTGAATTTTTTATAGTACAAGCAGTCCCCAGGTTACATACCAATTCCATCCTTGAGAATTGTCTGTGAGCTGATATGTCTGTAACTCAGAAATGTCCATTTTCTATAGCTACCCATATCGTCTCACTCTACGTACACTTGCTAATATTCTTTCATTTCATTGAATAACCATTCTAACACTGTTCATAATTAAACTAATGAAATATATACTACATACAATCATTAATAAATACCACGATTCTCTTCTATTATTATTACTAGCTGGAAAAATGCTTTAAAAATGTATGGGAGAATTTGCATAAAGTCGGATTTTCATTAGTCAGGTTATTCATATCCCAGGGAAACCCTGTATTGGAAAACTGTCAGAAATTTACTAGCATTGTGAAATTCATATGATCAGAGTTTACATATAGAAGAATAAAAGAAATTCCTTGTGTTTGAGTTACTAACCACAAAACAGTAAGTTTCAATGGATCCCTTACTCCGATTTAAGCAACAACCTTAAAGTGCTTTAGTTTATCATTTAAAGAAAGGGATAATTAAATATATCAACAGCACAACTTTGCAAGTCAGCATAACAATGCAATGTTCTGCACAAAATTAGTTGCAACCTGACATTTTTCACGTGAATATGCTTTCAGAGACTGGATTGCTGTATTCACTTTAAACACCGCAACTTCCTGGAATAGCACAGCAGTCTAGCATCGTGCTTGCTTCCTGTAGACTGTAGTAATTTTGTGCACTGCAAATACAATTAGTGCACCTACATTAAAGCTTCAAACTCGCTGGCAATTGCAGGAAATGACAGCTTTGCTTGAAATAGATGGAGATAACTTAATCTGACAGGAGGAATTTTCTGCTCAAATTATCCCACACAAGGCTTGGCAATATTATCATGGTATTCTAACAACTGCAATACACCATCCAATATTTCCCAAGTTATTTTGTACCATGCAAATGTCACAGAGGTGTGTGATCAACTGTAGGAATTAGGACACTAAATTCAAAATGAAGTATGAAAAGCCCATTGTTGTTACAGAGACAGGACTGAGAATGGTATCTATAAATACACTACCTAGTAATAATGTTACTATTAAAACTGTGGCTTGACTAATGGTTTGGAGACATTAGTTCAAATACACAAGCTGGAGAACTTAAATTAACATATCGATAGCAATATTTAAAACTAATTGAGACAGGCACACGAACAAGCAGGGAATGGAGGGATCTGGACCACATGCAGGCAGATGAGATTGGTTAAAATTGGCATCATGGTTGGCACAGACATTGTGGGTCAAAGGGCTTGTTCCTGTGCTGTATTGTTCTATGTTCTTTGTTCTGTCTCAGAAGTCATATTACACAGTGTACTGAGTTTGCAAAGATACATTTACCCTACAAACTGTTGGGGTTAGTAATTGTGAAACTGCTGGATTGTTGTAGAAAGCCGTCTCATAGAGTCGTAGAATTGTACAGCATAGAAGATGGGGTTTGCTAATGTCCTCCAGGGAAGGAAATATTTCAACCAGAATGACAGCAATGTACTTGGCTCTTAAATGGACTCTGAAATGAGCTGGTCAAGTAGAGGTGGCAATGGATGCTAATCTCTCTACTGATGTTATCAGCCCATGAGTGAATGAAATGAATCTTACTGTTTTGGCATTCATCACCAATCCAACTCCCAGCAGTGCAGGCTCCCAACCAGGGCCAGGTACTACTCTCCACACCCACACTGCAGTTGGAAAGGGGGTCATAAGCTCTGGCCACAAACCTGAGGTGAGAGGAAGTCCACAGAAGTGGAATGATTGGGCTGTCACTTTTGCGTGGGATTTTTCAGACTTTTTCCCTCTTGATGACCCATTTTTTCTGGTAGTTGTCTCCTTCAGGCAATAATGACCCTAGTGAGGATAGGAAGAAAGGGGTCCATATCCGACAGTGCACAAGCCATTGCTGTCATATGAGATAGAATGGATGGACAAGAATATCTTTTCTGCTAGATTGTTGTTCCATTGTTTCTGGTCAATGATAGCTCCAGGGGCATTGATGGTGGTGAGACTCAGTGGTGGTAATGTTAATCAATGTCAAAATGGTTAACCTATGCTCCTATAAACCTATAAAAGATAACCTATAAAAGTTAACCTATAAAAGATAACTTTTTTTTGAGAAGCTCATTGCCCGACACTTGTACACTGTGAATGTTCCTTTCAGCACCAATCCCCCTTTGAGGAAGTAATCTTCCACATGTAAAAGTGTTTCTTTACTCCTGTAAGGTCTGTGATTTCCTCTATACTACTGTTTAGCAAGGCAAGGAAAAAAGATAAGAGTATTTAGCAAACATCCTTTATTGAAGGCAAACAACAGTCAACAAACAAGAAAAGGCTGATCAAAAGTCAGATTGCATGGTTTTTAAAGGTATATCCACACCTAATATATTCCACTGCTTTCCCCTAAAAATGGGAACAAATGATATTTGCAATAACTATGTACATATATTAGATCATTTCATGAATACATCACTTACATACACTTAATAATACATTAGACAAAACTAACACGTATACAGTATACTCAGTCAATAGTTAGAGATTTATTCAGCTTACAGGTCTTCTTAAACTCTGTGATCATCTCAAGTCCATGGGTGTTTTTGATACAGGTAAAGTGTTGCTCAAGATGCCCTTGATTCTGGTGGATCATCTTCTCCAATGGGTTTTGTGTCATCTAATCGTTTTCAATTCTCCCGTGCCTCCTGACCCATGGCTGCATTATAGAATCAATCCTGTAACTCAGGCAGACTCATCCTACATAACATGTTCTCCATTTTAAGCCACACCAACGTGTTGACTTGAACCTTATGGCATCCATCACTTCTCTTCACAATACAATTCCTGACTCCTACTACTATAATCTAGCCAATGATTCCTCCACACTTACAATCCCCCATGCCCTGGTGGTCACAGCACTCTTACAGTGCCCTGCATTTGAACCATCTCACCCGACTTTCTGACTTATGAATCTCTTTCCTGTCCCATTCCTTCCATCCATCAGGCTGCTTCACATTCAGCCATGTCTACAGCTGATGGCCCATCAGCTTCTCAGCTGAGCAATATTCCTGAAGGAGCATAGTTTAGTTCTGTGCATGATACTCATGGACCACTTTGACCCTGTTACATCTTTGTCTCTTTCACTATGCATTCAGATCAATCAGCCTCCCTAGAGGCACTATAGAGGCATGCATACTGGAGGATGTTCATGCTCAGCACTTGGGAATTCTTCATGTGAAGTTACCATCTGGGGATAAATTGGGTCTGAAGATATTTTGATCTGCAATGGACAAAATAGTCCGGGGGATCAATGTCCATGCAACCAAGATGACATCTCCGTTAAACACTGGACGATATTTGAGCAGAAGAATGTGATAAAATATGCTGACTTAAACTGTGGCCATTATTAGAAAGAAGATGCCACTTGTTACAAATACTGACCCTGACCCTCTGTGATCCCCTCTGTGAGGTATGTGATCCAAATGGCAATACTTCCAATCACTTTGAGCGGTTGTCCACCAACAAAAGAAAATGCTTATATTCCAGCTGAAAGAACTCAAAACGTATTCATTGAAAGGGACAAATTGGCCTTTTCTAAATGTGCACTGCATTTAAGGAGTATCTAGACAAACTCTTGAATCTCCAAGGAATGGAAGGCTATGAACCAAGTGCTGGTAAATGGGATGAGTAGAGAGAGGTACTTGATGGGCAGCATGGACAGGGTGGGTCAAATGGTCTGTTTCTGAGCTGTATGGCTCTATGATTAGTAGAAAGCTGAGGTTCACTGAATAGGACTTCACCAGATTCTCAATATCCTGAAGGATCCCAAGTCAATACACATACCCTCTGTTTGCCACATTTGGATGAACAATTCCCCTGTGCTGAGCATACTTTTCCTTTAATTTGTACACCTGGGTTATCTTCAGAACCACTACTGTTTGACCCCACTTCAGGTAGCCCTTACATATTGACAGCACCTTCTACTGAAGATCTGATCCCATCATTCACTCCCAGTTCTAATTCCCTCAATCCTGGTACATACTGATGTGCCTGCTGCCAAAGAACACATGTACGAATGGCCTTGACAGTCTCCTCAGCTGTGTCTGCAATATCATCCCCAATAATTTGCCATCAAAATATTCTTTTTCTCATATTAGTTGCTGTCACTTCATACATTACAGCACATCCAAAGTCTTCAAAATCCAGGTGTAACAACAGCAAGGATCATAATTGTGCTTACCTTCATAGGAAAGTCTGTGAACAAAGTGAAATAACTACCAACAGAAGCCTCTGAAATTCAGTGGCCCCATAAATGATGGCCACAACCTTCTTTCCAATTTTGAGCATAACTTTCCTCACTGGATGTGAGAGTGTGAGAATGTATGCAATTGGGAACCCCTTGATTGATTTGATAACATGAGTGATGACCACACCCACCACTATCTAGAGAGGAAGAGTGTCAAGGCTGCCACTTAAATAGGCAAGGTATAGAAGGATGCAGATCTAATGTGGGCAAATGGGAATAGTGCTGAGTCCATGGCCTTGCTGTAGAACAGTCAATATAATCAAAGACCCCACCCACCCTGGACATTCTCTCTTCTCCCCCCTCCCATCGGGCAGAAGATACAAAAGCCTGAAAGCACGTACCACCAGGCTCAAGGAAAGCTGTTATAAGACTATTGAACGGTTCCCTAGTATGATAAGATGGACTCTTGACCTCACAATCTACCTCGATATGGCCTTGCACCTTATTGTCTGCCTGCACTGCACTTTGTCTGTAACTGTAACACTTTATTCTGTTTTCTGTTGCTGTTTTCCCTTGTACTACCTCAATGCATTGATGTGATGAAATGATCGGTACGGATGGCATGCAAAACAAGATTTTTCACTGCACCTCGGTACATGTGACAATAATGAACCAATTTACCAACTTACCAATTTAGATGGGCACAAAGAGCCGGTTTCCATGCAATTCCACTCTATGACTCTATGTCAGGTAAGTAAACTTTCAAAAATTCTGATTGGCCATTAGTACTCAGAGTGATAAAGGCCAAAGTATCGGCCTGCAGTGCCATAGCCTAAAACAAGATCGACTCTTGGCATGTGTCCAGGTTCCATAAATTTTCCTTAAAATTCAGATGCCAGGTAATTGGGGCAATTGATCATAAGATATAGGAGCAGAATTAGGCCATTCGGCCCATTTAGTTTGCTCTGCCATTCAATCATGGCTGATTTTTTTTCAACACCATTCTTCTATTTTCTCCCCATAACCCTTAACCCCCCTCACCAATCAAGAACCCATCAACCTCTGCCTTAAATACACCTAATGACTTGGCCTACACAGCTCTCCATGGCAATGAATTCCACAGATTCACCATCCTCTTGGTGAAGAAATTCCTCCTCATCTCAGTTTTAAAGGGACATCCCTTTATTCTGAGGCTGTGCCCTTGGATCCTGGACTCTCCTACTAATGAAAACATCCTTTCCACTTCCACTCTATCCAGGTCTTTCAGTATCTGATATGTTTTAATGAGATCCCCCTCTCATCCTTCTGCACTCCATTAAGTACAGGCCCAGAGACATCAAACACTCCTCATACATCAAGCCTTTCATTCCTGGGATCATTCTTGTGAACATCTTCTGGACCTTCTCCAGGGCCAGCACATTCTTCCTTAGATATGGGGCCTAAAATTGCTCACAATCTTCCAAATAATGGACTCCAATCATATGATTGCTAAAAATGCTTTCAAAGCTGGCATCCAAATCCACACCAAGAAAAAGACAGCATAAAGTAAGCATTTGTATGTTTTATTCTTTCTTAAAATAGATACCACCCCTGTCTGCCTTGAAGGACAAATAAATCAATCTCTGTCTCAGAAAATTATCACTATCTCCATTGCCCGCTTAAAGCCTTTTACATCATGGCTACATCAATTGTATATTTGAAAGCAAAATAAAGGTGGCTAAAGTTTTGTTTGAAAGTTAGCTGTCCCAGCATGGGAACAACAGTAAGATGAGATATTGAAAATACATTCATATTTATAAAACAACCTATTCATAAAATCCTTTAAGAAATTAAATGGAATCAGATTATAGCTGTGCTCAGCACATCCAAGGTATGACAGCAACATTCAAGTCTGATCGAAATGAGTAAGCAAGCCCTCTGGTCATAATTGAAGGATCAGAGTTTATGGTGTACAGAGTCAGCACGCAAACACTGAAATGACATGTGAACAGTAGTCTTGATTTCCCCTGAAATACTTATAGGTCTGTGCAGATGTTCGTGATATTGCCAGGGGCATTGCAGACTCTTTCCTCTGTAACTATAATGGTGAAATGCCAGATTTTGTAGGACTCAATAACTAAAGACTTAAGGAAGACCGTAACAGGAAGAAGATGACCATTTTACCTGGAAAACTTCACGTAAAGTATCTCAAGATGAAAAAGTGAAGAGAGAAGCAAACAAATGTTTTCTATAAAATGATATTTTTGTAAAGAATAATTATTCAGATCATAAAACCAAAGGCAGAAAATAACCATGAAAGTCCCCACGGTATAAGTCTTGAGCTAAATAGTGAGGAGAGTTTCCATTCTGCATTTTGGGTTCTTGGAGCCCAAGGCCAATGTCAAGTCCCTTCAGGTGGTTGGGATACATTGGGGTGTTTATCTAGAATCTTAGACAAAAACTGTAGGGAAGGCTGAGTAGTTTATTGGATGGGTGAACTTGGATGGAACGACCGGCCTTTCTCATATGCTGGTGTAGTGACAAATCGTCCCAGACCACCTAGGTGCAAGGTTACAAACAACTCACTGACAAATAAAAGTCGAAGGGTTGCAGTTAGTAGCACATACCACCAGGCTCAAGGACAGCTTCTATCATGCTGTTATAAGACTCTTGAATGGACCTCTTATACGATAAAGATGAATTCCTGATCTCTCAATCTACCTCGTCATGGCCATTGCATTTTATTTGTCTACCTGCGCTGAACTTTCTCTGTAACTGTAACGCTATATTCTGTATGGCTGCGGAAGGTCGGAAAGGTCTGTGGCAGGTCATGGAAAGCAAGGCTCGGAACCGTGGATAAGAGAGAGAGCCAGCAGATATCTGTGCATAGAGGTGAGGACAGAGTGTGGAATACAGAGGGAGAAGCAGAGGGAGAAGCAGTCAATGGAATGTAAGTACCTGGGATCCTTGCTGAGGCCAAACTGGGAGGCCTGGAAACAGAGCTGAAAGCCATGTGGCACAAAATGGCCATAAGATGGGTCTTGATTAGTATTGGTTTGTTATTGTCACTTCTACTGAGGTACAGTGAAACATTTGTCTTGCATACCGTTTGTACAGATCAATTCATTGCACAGTGCATTGAGGTAGTACGGGGTAAAAACAATAACAGAGTACAGAGCAAAGTGTCACAGCTACAGAGGAAGTGCATTGCAGGTAGACAATAAGGTTCAAGGTCACAACAAGGTAAATTGTGAGGTCAAGTGTCCATCTCATCGTATAAGGGAACCGTTCAATAGTCTTATAACAGTGGGATAGAAACTGTCCTTGAGCTTGGTGGTACGTGCCCTCAGGCTCCTGTATCTTCTGCCTGATGGGAGAGGTGAGAAGAGAGAATGTCCGGGGTAAGTGGGGTCTTTGATTTTGCTGGCGACTGTCCATTTCACTCCATAGATGCTGCCTGACCTGCTGAGTTCCTCCAGTATTTTGTGTGTTGCACTATATTCTGCATTCTGTTTTTTTCCCCTTTTGTACCACTTCAATGTCGTGGCTATCCCTCGAGGTTGAGGATGATGGTCTTCGTTCCGTTGATCAGAAGTAGCCCACAGAGCGAAGATGCCTGTGCGTGTATTTGTTTAACATGTACTTGATGTTGCACTGCAAAAAGCACACGATACTTCACAAATCAACCAACTGATTCCAATGGCGTGGAAACCATGACGATTGGAGCTGATGGATTTGTTACAGCCTTCATCCGCCTTCACAGCTGTTGAG
Source organism: Pristis pectinata (assembly GCF_009764475.1). Taxonomy (NCBI): domain Eukaryota; kingdom Metazoa; phylum Chordata; class Chondrichthyes; order Rhinopristiformes; family Pristidae; genus Pristis; species Pristis pectinata. The sequence goes on from NC_067411.1 coordinate 37,523,169, forward strand.
TTTGAAATAACTTCATCTGCCTGTTCCACTGTTAAGGTCTTGGTTGGATTGTTCTTTGTCAGGGACCTCACCGTCGACCTTACCGCCATGGGTGACCCTACCAGGACCATAGCTCCAGACGGCATCGTTCTCGGGATCTCAGGACCACACAAGCTTCTCCACCACGACAAGGTGACAATCCACCTCAATGTACTTATGTATGGAATGATCTGTCTGGATGGCACGCAAAACAAAAGCTTTTCAATGTATCGCGGTACATGTGCTAATGATAAACCAATTCCAATTCCAATTCCCATTCCAGTCAAACATATAGAGACATCTGCAAATGGATGCTTGACTAGATTAGCTAGATTGGCAGTGCAAGAATCCAGTACCAAGCTCACTGTAGCTCAAGGTATTCATTTGATAAACCACACAACCAGGAAGTGGGAATCCAATGCCAAACATTGATTGCAAAAGGAAAGCATAACTAGTGCGCTGCTATCAGTCAGATCAATCTGTAGGCAGAGGCAGGAACCAGAATCATTTGTGAGCTACCAAAGGTCAGTTCGTTGTTGTCAATAAGAAACTGAAAAAGAAATCAGCTCATGTTCCTGAACTCGATAGTCATTAAAGTGAAACTCTGATTTGGCCCCAATTGGGCTATTGTATTCTATTCTAGGCACCGCATTAGGAAGGATGTTCAAGTTCAAGTTTATTGTCATAGGCATACATACACAAGGTATAACTGCCAAGAAAATTTGTATTTTGGAGCAGTAGCACATTACATTACAAGACAAGGACAAACATAACTTAACACAAACTTAACATAAATTATACATAACTTACACGTAGTGCAAAATAAACAACAAAATGAACATAATGACACTTGTACAAGATTGAGAGAGAGAAACAAATAAAGTTCAATGTAGTGTTAAGGTTTTGCAAGTCAGTTGAAGAAGCTGATGGTAGTGGGGAAGAAGCTGTTGTTGAACCTTGAGGTGTGGGTCTTCAGGCCTCTGCAGCTCCTGCTTGGTGGCAGCATTGGGATGATGTGAAGGGCTTGGAGAGTGGAGAATAATTCTTTGGCTAAGAATTTACAGCTACTAAGGAAGCTAAGGTTGTGTTCCTTACAGCAGAGAAAGATAACAGGAGTTTTAAAGAGGTGGTTAAATTCAGCAAGAGTAAATAAGGAGAAGTTGTCTCCAATGAAATAATCAAAGGGATCAGATTTAAGGCAAATGGTAAAAGAATCAGAGGAAGACAAAGGAAATCTTTTTCTTTACACAATGATTGTTTGGGTTTTGAAATGAGCTGCACAATAAGGTAGAGGATGCAGATTCAGAATTGGGACTGAAAGGTGACTTGAATAAATTCTTGGAGAATAACATTGCAAGGAAATAGGGACCAAGGAGGATAAGAGTGTGACTCTTGGAATTGCTCTTTGAAGGAGCTGGTGGAGAGTGGAGAGTGAAGGGTTTCCTTCTGTGCCATACTGCTCTATGAGTATATGCCTTTCAATTGGCTTAGACAAACCTGAATCTGGCCTGTAAATCCTACCTCCTCATATGACTAATTTGCCAGAAAGTCAAAGCATTATTATCTTCTGTAAAGGAAAATTACTGTAGATACTGGAAATCTGAAATAGAAACAAAAAAAAGTTAGAAATACTCAGCAGGTCAGGTAGCATGTGTGGAGAAAGAAACAGAGTTAACTTTTCTGGTCAATGATCCTTCATCAGAGTACAGAATCATTGGTGAAGGAGCTGCTGCCTTCTCAACAGGTGCTGCCTGACCTGTTGACTATGCCTGGCATCTTCTGTTGTTATTTTACAAACCTTGTGTTTTACAAAATGAACTTTAAAATATAAAACACCTGGAATCAGGGAAACAGAACAGGATTTAATTGTGGTTGAGACAGGAGCTCCTTCCCATCAGAAACCACTGACTGTGTGGCAGCCAAGTATTATAATGCCATAGAATTATCATTGCCAAATAATTGTACGTTTCATCAATGCACTCTCGATACAGAGCTTTAAACCACCTGGAGTACACTTCAGAAAATTATTGGCTCTCACTGAACTAGGTGCCTGAGGTTCTGATATGAGATTCCCTAACACAAAGGACTATTTGCCTGGAGCTAGAAGTCATAAAAGAAAAATATATAATATAAAACATATATAAAGTTAAACAGATTGTGCTGTGGGCACTAATATACATTATTGGCATCTCTGAACATCAATTGGCCTTGTAAAATTACTTGCGTACTTAAATATTACATCAGATATGTAGATGCTTTGGATTAGAATCAACATGAATGAAGGATTGCTCTATAACAAGGCAGCTGTTCCATTAACAATCCGGAAATATCCAAGTCCACCTTTTATACATTGCCTGTTCCAATTCAGATTAATTAAATTGTCTAGTTTTTGTATACCACATCTGTCCTGCAGAATAAGAGGCTCAGTTTTCAGGTGTAACCTCATCGTTTCCAACAACAATGAACTAAAATTCTAACTCCGATGCCCCTGGCAACATTATAGGAAAAGGCAAATCATTTTTCTCTCATTTGCTTACAATCATGCAAATGCTCCAGAGCACATTGTTGCGAAATATACTGCCATGCCAATTGCTTGCAGAGTCAATTCAACCAAAACAAAATGTTGCCCAAAAAATCCTTCTGGCACACACAAAGTGTTTGTCATGTTGCTCAGATAACAGCATCATCCTGTCGAAGGAAGTATGAGGAGAATATGTGTACATAAGCTCCTTCTTAAGGTGTTTAATTAGACAGATCCCCATGCCAGAACTGTCTACAATTCGAACTTTCCCTTTATGCTGACACACAAGTGTTGAATTTGAACCATGTGCAGTAACTGAGATATTTCATCAACAGTCAGTGCCTTTGGTACATGCATACAAAGGCAACACGAGCTGTAAATCCAGATCACATTGAATCCATTTCCAGGGCCACCACACCAGCACAAGAATCATCACTGGTGATTATTGAAATGTACAGACTCCTGTCCATTGTGGGGGATCAGTGCAATTGAGTCAACTTGGTGTTCTAGTTCTGTTTAGGACAATATGCTTTGTGCTATTTGTTCAGGAGTTTTACAGCCACAGGCTAGCTTTACCTTGTCTTCATGTATCATGAGCTGTATTTACTCTGAGCAGCCAGTGGGTGTCAGCCAAAGTCATCAACTTGGAAACTTGCCTGGCTGGAGAGTCTCACCAGCAGTTAGTCCCTACCTTCCTTTCTGGTCAGCAGTCAATTGGCTCATCAATCATCAAACCAGTCACCAACAAAACCTGTCCCACACCACACCGCTGGGAGCTCAGAATCCACCAGTCGTTACATCAGCTGAGAGGGGGGCCTTGATCTCAGGCCCGGGATTTTTTGGTGCATTTGGGAGACCTGTCCCAGGATCATATCCCAGAAAGGAATAGAGTTTCTGGTTCTGTCTGGGACTTGGGAATGAAGTGGGTAGGAAGGGGTGCAAGCAGCTATTGAGTATCTGATTTCCAAGCTTTATTGCTAGATATTGAAATAGCAAACCCAACCTCTGCCACACCTGCTCCCCAGTTTTCTAACCACTACTTTTCTCATTTTGTTTAAAATGTTTAGTTCTACTAAAATTAACTCTATTGCATCTTCAACAACCAAATCACCTTTCCCATCCATTATCACACGAACATTATCAGAAAACAGGAGCAGGAGTAGGCCACTCGGCCCCTCAAGCCTGTCCTGCCATTCTGTCTGATCTGCCCCAGGCCTCATCTCCTCTTCTGTGCCACTTCTTCATCACTCTCAATTCCCTGAGCTTTCAAACATTTACCTACTTCCCCTTTAAATACCCCCAAAGATTCAGCCTCCATAACCTTCTGGAGATTCTGCGAGAAGAAGTTCCTACACACCTCTGCTGAATTAATTTATTAAAATAAATGTTTCTTTTTAAGATTAACCAAATTGCAGATAACTTCCTCAATTCCTAATGCAGAGTTAATTTAATAAATCTATGTTTTGCAAAGCATTGAATAATCATGCTGCTGATTAGTTTAAACTTGTTGGGATTATACGTATTTCATGGGATACTATATGAAGGGAAAATGGAAAATCGTGAATCGGAATCAAATGCTTTGATTAGATGGTCACTGCATAGTACTCCTAAACTGTTCCCGTTATCGTTGACATTTTTCCTATCAGTTTGTTTTGACTGTTTTAATCCTATGTTTAAAATCCAAAATAATTGTTTTATACCATGCTGTCAATGATACTAACATTCTTTAACCTTATGTAAAGTATCAGTATTCCTCCTCAGTGTTTTTCCTTTCTCAGGCATTCACTCGTGCTGAGACATGGTTGGAATGTGAGGTCCCAAAAGTTATTCAGCCAGGGAGGATTTGTGGGGGAAAAGAGAGACAGAGTCATAGAGTTGTACAGCAGAGAAACAGGCCCTTCTGCCCATCATGTCTATGCTGGTCATCATCCCTACCTATACTAATTCCACTTTCCTACATTAATTCCTTATCTCTCTATGCCTTGCTTATTCAGGTACACATCCAGATGCCTCTTAACTGTTGTTACTCTTCCTGCCTCCACTACTTCCTCTGGCAGTTCATTACAGATACCAACTACTCTTTCTGAGAAAAATTTACCCTTCAGATCCCCTTTAAATCTCCTCCCTCTCACCTTAAACCTACTCCCTCTAGTTTAAGACCCCCCTACCATGGGAAACAGACACTAGCTATCTATTCTATCAATGCCTCTCATAATTTTATATACCTCTATCATGTCACCTATCAGTCTTCTTCGCTCCAGGGAAAACAGACCCAGACTATCCCATCTCTCTTGATAACTCAAGTCCTCCAATCCAGGCAACATCCAGGTGAATCTTTTTTGCACCCTCTCTCTCTTTTAATCACATCATTCCTATAGTGTGGCAATCTGAACTACAAACAATTAATATAATTAATTAATGTAATGTTTCGGGTTGGAGACCCTTCTTCAGATTTCCAGCATCTGCAGTATTTTTGATCTCTAAAAATAATTTAAGGAAGAGCATAAAATGAAATCCTACAGTTTACAGTACATTTTCTGGCAACAGTCTTGAGTTGTCAATTGGGATTGGAAGTTCTACTTGATTTTCTATTTAGTATTGGAATTGTAATTTTGTTTCTTAGAGTTTCCAAATTCATTTTACTAATTAGTCTGAGAACATATAACTCAGTACATTGTAACTCAGGACTCTCTTGGTCTTTTGGTCTATTTATTTGGTCTATTTTGGTCACTAAATCCCAAACCCAGGAAGTCAAACAGAGCTGAACAAGGTTTTTATTTGGTGATGAGCAGGACTGTTATGGCTGATATCATCAGCTCGAACGAGGACCAGTCACAGTGACCAACTAATCAGACCAATGTGCCAGAGGATTTGCTGGTGGGTTGGACTGCCAAATTCTATCAGGACTATCAAAACAATAACTGTTCCTGCTGCTGATTAGTTTCAACATGACTCATTGTATGTATCCTTTTTGGGATTATATGTATATGATCCCATATATATGGATTATATATGGGATCAGATTGCAAGACTTTGCAGGGAATTGCGAGCACAGCTGGAAAGATCATTGGAGTACCTCTTCCCTCCATCCTGGACATCTACAACACACGATGCACCCGCAATGCCTGCAGAATCATAGATGACCCCACGATCTATTTGTCCCACTGCCGTCTGGCAAGCGGTACCTGAGCATCCAGGCCAGAACTACTAGACTGTACAACAGTCTTTTCCCTCAGGCTGTCAGGCTCCTGAATACCCTGGAGGCAGTCTCAGACAAATGCCATGTCAAAAGTTCTGGTTTGCACAACCGCGCATAAGAACTTTGGCTGCTGCTGAACATGTTATACACTTAGTGCAATACACTGAGTTCTGCATTTTCTTTGTCCAATTCGGTTTTGCATTAACTTTGCACTAATTTTGTATCTTGTATATACCATTTTTTGCACTATTTGTGCTTGCACAATTTTTCTGTCTGTGTTTATTGTATGTTCTCTGCTCTATATATGTCCTCTGTTTTGTGAGTCTGGGGGAAACGACATTTCGTTCCTCCATATGTTTTACAGCATATGGGTGAATGACAATAAAGTGTAACTTGAACTTGAACTTGAACTTGATTTCATTATGGGATTATATGGGATGGAGTTATACAATAAGGAAAATGGTGAATCTGGGTGAAATGCTTGGATTAGATGGTCACTGCACAGTGCTCCTAAACTGTAGACCTCAAACCCACCACCTAACGCCAAACGAAAATGAAAGATTAAATCCTCTTATACCTGTAGCTGTGCATCTGTTCTCAGACTTCAGGACCTCCTTAGGGGCAGGGTGATTAGGTATTGGCAATGAAGCCTGTCCAAGGATCCATTTAATGCTTGTTATTTATAAATCTTGTCATCTAATCTCTGGCCAGGTCACTAGCATTCCACAGATTATTGGCAGGTGTCCACAGGTAGACTGCAGTGCCATGTTTGCTCAGTGGCTCCCAATTTGAATCCCAACTTTGTGTATGCTTCGGAAACATGGGAAACCTACAATAGGCACCTCAAAGCATTATGCCTGCAAAATTCTCCATATCCATGGATAAGGTAGGTGAACCAATGTCAGTATGCTCTCCAGACAACGTCTCCATTGCTGGGGCTCTGATTGTGCTCAGCCATCTCTAGTGGGCAGGCAACATTGTCCATATGCTATGATAACACTGAGCACTGTCACAGGAGAACAGAGAGAACCTTTCAAGGATGTTCTCAAAGCCTTCTTGAGAAAACTAAGTATTTTCTAGCCCATGACCACTCAATATGGAAAATGAACATCTAGGAAGGAACTGAGAATCTGAACAGCTTGAGCTTCCTCTGTGGGATCACACAGAGTCCTTACACAAACAGCAGGATAACACCATATCATAACAAGTCACTCACTTGTCCCATTAAGCACCACCTGCCTCTGGTGACAAAGTCAGTGAATCTCACAGAGGTCTATTCAACCACCTCAGAGCCCACAGAACTGTCAGCAAGTCATTCTCAATCCCTAGGAACTACTTAAGAAAGAAGACTGGTGAGGAAGGCATCCTTCCCCAAAAGGACATCGGTGTGTGAGATGTTGGTGAGACCGCACTTGGAGTATTGGGTACAGTTTTGGTCACCCAGTTATAGGAAAGATATTATTAAACTGGAAAGAGTGCAGAGAAGATTTACGAGAATGCTGCCAGGACTTGAGGGCCTGAGTTATCGGAATAGGTTGGGCAGGCTAGGTCTTTATTCCTTGGAACATAGGACATTGACGGTGACCTTATTGAGGTGTATAAAATCATGAGGGGCATAGATAGGGTGAATGTACATGGTCTTTTTCCCAGAGAAGGGGAACTAAAGACTAGAGGGTGTAGGTTTAAGGTAAGAGGTGAAAGATTTAAAAGGGACCTGAGAAGCAACTTCTTCATGCAGAGGGTGGTGCATTTATGGAATGAGTTGCCAGAGAAAGTGGGTGAGGCAGGTACAATAACAACATTCAAAAGAGTCATAGAGTCATACAGCACGGAAACAGGCCCTTCAGCCCAACTGATCTATGCCAGCCAAGATTCCCATCTAAGCTAGTCCCATTTGCCTGCATTTTGCCCATACGTAACAGTTAGCGTAACGCTTTTAAAGCACCAGAGACCCAGGTTCAATTCCAGCCACTGTCTGTAAGGAGTTTGTATGTTCTCCCTGTGTCTGCATGGGTTTCCTCCGGGTACTCTGGTTTCCTCCCACATTCCTAAGATATATGGGTTAGGAAGTTGTGGACATGCTATGTTGGCGCCGGAAATGTGGCGACACTTGCGGGCTGCCCCCAGAACACTCATCGCAAAAGGTGCATTTCACTGTGTGTTTCGATGAACATGTGACTAATAAAGATACCTTATCTTATCTTATCTTTCATATCCATGTACCTGTCCAAGTACCTTGTGAATATTTTTAAGTACATTGGATAAGTACATGGATCGGAGGGGTTTAGAGGGATATGGGCCAAATGCAGGCAAATGGGACTAACTAGGTGGGCACCATGGTTGGCATGGATAGGTTGTGCTGAAGGGCCTGTTTCTGTGTTGTACTACTCTATGACTCTATGAAACAACTGGTGTTTTATGAGAATCCAGTAGCTTTAAGTAAGCAGTGTTTTTTATTGGAAATTTTATTTAATTAACAATTTTAATTCCCCAGGATTTGAAGAGATGGTCAGTTAGGCATATGAGTTGTGAGTGTAGTAAAATATTCATTGCGGCAAAACATCCCAAGGCTATCCTTCTGCTGGATGCACTGGAGAAGTACCAGCAATGTTGACTCCGTGAAACCCTCCAAATCCATTGGCAGGACAGGTGAACCAAAGTCAGTGTCTGATCTCAGGCTAATGTCCCCAGCACTGAGGTTGTGGCCATGCTCCTGACATCAGATACTTGACACAAGCACAGCCTACGTTGCAGTGAAAGATTTCCAAGAGGACAGAGGAAACACCTTGAAGATGTTCTCAAAGTATCATAGGATCATATAAAAGCAATGAGACAGAAAGAGGCCACTTCATCCATTGTGTTAGGACAAAGTGATGAAGAGTTCTTCAACCTAATCTCACCTACCAGCACTAACTCTGTAGCCCCACAGATCATGACTTTTCATGTGCACCTGCAAATGATGGATTTCGTCTGCACCAACTCTTTCAGTCAGTCAGTTCCTGACCCCTACTGCATTCTGGGTGATTTTCTTTCCATCTCCCTTCAAATCCTACTATAGTTATTATACAGATTAGATTAGATTAGATTAGATTAGATTAGATTAGATTAGATTAGATTAGATTAGATTAGATTAGATTAATTTGTTGTAGTATACATCAGGGTGCAATGAAATTCCTCACTCACGTGAGGCTCACAAGGTAAACCACATACATGGTAAAAATAAATACAACAATAAATAAATGACCCCTCCCGGGTCATTCTCTCTTCTCTCCTCTCCAATCAGGCAGAAGATACAGGAGCCTGAGGGCCCATATCACCAGGCTCAAGGACAGCTTCATTCCCACAGTGATAAGACTATTGAATGGTTCCCTTATACGATAAGGTGGACTCTTGACCTCACAATCTACCTTGTTTGACTTTGCACCTTAGTGTCTACCAGCAAGGCACTTCCCTGTAGCTGTGACACTTTATTCTGTATTCTGTAATTGTTTTTACCCTGTACTACCTCAATGCACTCTGTACTACCACAATGCACTGTGTAATGAATTAATCCGTACGAACGGTATGCAAGACAAGTTTTTCACTGTACCTCAGTACAAGTGACAATAATAAACCAATACCAATACCAAATAAAGAGATGAGCACAAAACAACGAAATAGTACAAAGTATAGTGGTGCAGCTTGAGGTAGTGAAAAAAGAAATGCTAAAGCAACAATAACAGAAGAGGTAGATTTTAAGGTAAAATAGTTTTTAAGTTATTTAAATTTAGATGTCTCTGATTATCAGGGACATTTGGAGATGGTTGTAAAGGCCTTCGACAAGGCTCATGGAGCACTCCCCTTTGTGGGATTGGGGAGAACTGAGACCTCGAGGTTGATTCATCCCACGGGGCTGCAAGAGGTAAAGGCAAATGTGGTGACCAAACATACTTTAGAAAACCATGAGCAGGTAACCCCTTGTTCTTCAGGGTTCGTCATGTTTCAAGTGGGAAACAATCATTGAGACTCTTTTAACGGAAACTCCTCCTGGCTATTAATAAGAGGTGCAATATTAAATGCTACTATACTCTGAGTAGGAATAAACACAAGAAAATAGGAGCAGAAGTGGTCCCAACATTCAATATGATGATGGCTGATCTATGATGGCCTCAACTCTTCTTCTGTGCTTGTTCGCCATAGCCCTTAATTCCACAGTCTTTCAAAAATGTATCTACTTCCACCTTAAATGATTCTAATGATCTAGCTTCCACAATCCTCTGGGATTGAGAAATCCAGAGAAACTTCTGCATACTATTTTAAATGATAATAGTTAATAATAAATACAACAATAAATAGAGTGACAAGTACAAAACAACAGAATAATGCAAAGTACAACAGAATGGTACAAAGATAGTAGTGCAATGTGCAGGAGTGCATAAAGCTATACCTAGTGAGCATAGCCTATCTCATTAGTTAGTTTGAACATTCCGTTCAATTAAGGAGTCAGGTTCTTACCAAGTACTCACATTTTGCACATACGCACTTCCAAGCAGGACTCAAACATCATTCAATAAGGAGATTGGTTACATTTAACTAGCTGTTTCCTCTCCTCTTTCCCAAACTTAAGACACCCTGGGTGAACTGGAGACACAAGAGACTTCAGATGCTGAAACATGGAGCAACAAATAAACTGCTGGAAGAACTCAGCAAGCCATGCAGCATCTGTGGGAGGAAAGGGATTGTCGATGTTTCAGGTTGAAACCCTGCAGCAAGACTGAGAGTGGAGAGGTGAAATGGACAGCAACCGATCTCCCACTCCCCTTCTCTCACCTGTCTCACCTCTCCTCCTCACCCCTTTATCCTGTCCATCTCACCTCCCCACTCTCAGTCCTGATGCAGGGTTTTGACCAAAAATGTCAACAATTCCTTCCCCCCGCCCCCACAGATGCTGCTTGACCCATTGAGTTCCTCCAGCAAATTGCTTGTTACTCTGGGTGAATTCACCTGCTCAGGGACTGGACCAGAAATAATCCCAGATTCTATGCACCACAACCATGACAACCAGTGCATCTTTTTGCAACTCCATAAAAGGAGAATTAAAATTTTTATCTTGTCTCAAGTCAATAAGGGGCACATTTAACTAGCAAGATCACCAGCACTGTAGCTTGAACCAATGACCCAGGACATCCTTATTCACATCTGTTTGTTTACATTGGACTCCAGGATACTGATGACTGTGAGCCAGATCCCAGTGTTTGCATTGCTAAATTCAGCTCCCTTATAGTGGTGACAGACTCGTAAACTCGTATATAAAAAAACTAGCTTGAATCATACCACAATGGTAAGGGAATTAGATTTAGTAATGTATAGGCCAGGGACCAGTTCGCCGATAGTGCTTTTTCAATCCAACTTAAACAAGCACCAGTATAAAAGCAACTTTTGACGTGGGGTTCAGTACATGGTCAGCTACAATAACAGCTGCACATCAAAACACATCCGCTATTCCATCCAACTGAAAACAACACAGATTAAACTGTTGCTCTGCTCACCAAGCTTCTGAAAGCACTGATGTTTTAAAAGATTATCTCATTGTATACAAATGATTTATTTAGTTTGGGTAAGTAGGCAATTGCATGTTTGTTTGTTAGTTAGTATGTGTGAGAGAGAAGCTGTTTGATGGTAAATGATTACTTCTTATATACTTCTGAGGCTTGGGTTACAAATGGCAGGAATCTTGAGTAACTGGAAAGATATCACCAATGTTGCCTCCACTAAATCCTCCAAACTCACTGGAAAGCTGAGTGAATCAGTGTCAGTGCCCTATCCCAGAACAACAACATTGAGGCCTTAGTTGTGCTCAGTCAGTTACATTGGACAGGTCACGTTGCCTGACACTTGACTCCCAAATCAGAGACTCCATTCCCAGCTCTGTCATGGGAAGAGACTGCCAGATGGACAGAGGGAAAGATTCCTGGATGTGCTCAAAGCCTCCTCGAAGAAATGCAAAAAGCTCACCAAATCCTGGGAATCTCTATCTGATGATCACTCAAAGTAGAGAAGGAGCTTATGGGATGGCATTGAGGACCAGGAATCCATGGATCAGAAGCACACAGAAATCCTGCATAAGCAGCAGTAAGGGTGCACCATCATGCAAACCACACAGCTTCCCAAACCATCAGCCACCTCCTGCCTAACTTTGAAGAGTCTGTGGCTCCAACATTGACCTCAGATTGGACATAGGTCCACTTTACTCCCATAGGACTGAAGAAGAAGAAGGAAAATAAAGAATTACCAGAGAATGTATTTGACATCAGAAGCCAAACACAGTGTAAAATACAAAGCCAATACATCTGTTTTTCACATGTTAAGAAGGCCACCCTCACCCTAAGAAACAGACCGACATAACACTTAAGTCATAGAGTCATAGAGTTATAGAGTCAAATAGCAAGGAAACAGGCCCTTCAGCCCAACTGGTCCATGCTGACCGAGATGCCCATCCATAAACCTTTCCCATCCATGTACCTGTCCAAGTCTGGCCTGGCTTGTGTTGATTCACTCATTGCTAGTCAAGTATACTCATTGCTGAGATGCCTTGCTATCCCTCGCTTACACTGTCAGCATCTGGAAAGATAATCTTACAGGTGCAGTAGTCATCAGCTGAGGCCTTGAATGCTGACAGAGCCTTGAGCACAGGAATCAGGTGACACAAGTTGGCCATTCCAGCCCCACCTAAAATCTCCTCTGAAGATCTACGACTGGCAGCAAAATAACATCCCTGGTTTTACCATTTGTCGGGACTTATCAAGACTTTTAAACGTCCCCAACAAAGAGAGACATTTAAGGCCTGTTGCAAGTGAAATGAAAAATTTAAAATCATTGATAATATATAAAACAAAATAAATAGGTAAAATCTCCTGAAAAAAAAACTCTTTAAGTAATTCCTAACAGTATACACAGAATCATTAAAACAGTGGAACTTACTTTTTTGCTATCTTCTTCACAGTTGTGAAAGCTCCATTGACTTGAATGGACTTCCAGGGTAAAGGTGGTGCAGGAAGCATGGAAAGATTCCCCTGCTCCACTGCTCAGCACCATGTGGAGTCCAGTGGTGGAACACAGCTGGAAATCTCCAGTGTAGCTCAAACATAAGTTCACAACTTATGCATCTGCTCAGTCCTGAACCTGCCAGCAGTTACCAGGAGACATAGGCAACTCGGTGTCGAACACTCTTACCACAGAGTCAGAAATCTATGAACATGCCCACTCTTGCAACCAGGGCATAAAATTAGGCTGATTGGATATTAATTTGTACTTTTAAATGTGCCTTACACTCCCCTAATTCAAGATCCCCTTTATCTCCATAAAGATCCTCCATTCTGTACCACTCCATGAAGCCCAAGATTAAATATTTTGATAATGGGAAACACAGTGATGGCAATGCCATTAAAGTCAAGGAGAAGTGGTTAGATTCTCTATATGTGTTTTCCAATTGGTGATTGCTAACCACAGCTGCAGAGTTTGACTCTATATGACCACCAGATGTAGACATATGAACAATCACCTGTGACATGTAGCTCATTCTCAAGTACCCAGCCAGCTTGCTCAGGATAATAGATCAGTTATGAGGAGTGGGGGGACTACAAGAAGATATCAGTCTCCTAGGGACTTTACCCTAACATGTTGCAATGTTTTGGGACAGTGGTGGAGTCACATAGAAAATGTTGTAATGCTTGACGAACAAACTTAGATAGGTTGACACAACAGGGACAGCTGTGGGCTCCTCCTGCACAGTAATAATCTGTGATTCTCCATCCAATCTCTTACTGAAGCAGATCCCATTCTTGTCTCTATTTCTCTGAGCAGGTTGTTGTGGCCCACCAGCTATTTCAGGATAGCTTTGAGTCCAAGGGTGCAATTCAAGTAAAATTATAGTCAGAAACCTTTAAAAGGTTAAAAGCTTCAGTGTTCGTTGAAAATGCTCCATCACTTAGAACGAAGCTAAGGTTCACGCTAGAAGCCACAGAAGATGCATGCCATACCAACACATCCCCACAAACCACAATTACTATTTTCCTCACACAAATCACACAATGTGTACAGTAAACAGTAGAATTTTCTAAGTCAGCTTTTCTAAGCTGCGGTGTAGGAAAACAGAAACCTCTTTCTTTCCAGCAATACCCAACATTTCTATTTTTCTTTATCTTACCCTCATAGAAATTACTTTTTTTGAAAGGGAAAGAACTGGTGATTTAACTAATTTTTGGATTTTATTTGTCCATTATAAGGGACTGTCTAAACAGAATTTATGTCATGAACACAGGCCATTTTGGGAAAGCAGGTCCAGTGTTTGTGTTACACATGAATCTCATCCCCATCCCTTCACTGTCACCCACCCCACTTCCTCGCCAGCTTCCACTAACCACATGTCCTTTTATCTTTTACCCATCTTGAGACTATTCAGCTTCCCCTTAAGTTTATCTCTGTGATTGGCTTCATCCACTCTCTTTGAGAGTGAGCTCATGCTCCCACCATTCAACGGACACAAGGATGCTTCTCTGGAATTTCCTGTTAGATCTATAGACCCTCACTCTTGTCTCTGCAACAAGTGGAAACATCTCCTCAATGTCAACCCTATCCAACCCCTCTGAATACTATGTGCTATCAGATTACCCTCCAGGCTTCTCTTTCCTGCATGAAAGAACTTCAGCTTTCATGCTTGATCCAACCTTTCATTCTGATGACGTCCTTCTATTTTGCTCTAAGGGAGGAGATCCTGCATCAGTTTTGAATTTTATATAAATAGTTAAATTGGCTCTGCTCACCACCTTCCAATTCCCTCTCCTTCATCTGCCTTTTCCTCTCATCATCACTATCAGTCACTTGATCCCAGTCTGGGCATTGTAGTCCCCTTGTTGTTGCCAGGTAATGCCTTGCTGCCACAATGGGTACAGCAAAACCCGTAAGGTTTGCGATCAGCCTCAACTACGCACATCCACATCAACCAGGGCCTGTCCCATGGACTCTGTTCTATGTTCTGCTGCATGATCTACTCTATGATCTACTACATGGTCTACTCCCTGGTCTACTCCAGGATCTACTCCATAGTTTACTCCATGTTCTACTCCAGGATCTACTCCATGATCTACTTTAGGATCTACTCTAGGATATACTTCATGGTCTACTACATAATTTAATCCAGGATCTTCTTCATGATCTACTCCGGGATCTACTCCATGGTTTACTCCAAGATCTATTTCAGGATCTGCTCCATGGTCTACTTCAGGATCTGCTCCATAGTCTACTCCATGGTCAACTTCATGGTCTACTTCAGGGTCTTCTCCATGGCCTACTCCATAATCTACCATATGATCTACTTCAGGGTCTTCTCCATGGTCTACTCCATGCTCTACCACATGGTCTATTCCAGGATCTACTCTATGGCCAACTCTATGGTCTACTCCAGAATCTGCTCCATGGTTTACTCCATGGTCTACTCCAGGATTAGTATCTGAGTCTTATGCAATTGGTCTGGAGATTTGAGTTCAAGTGCCTACTGTGAGGGGTGCAGTGGTGCGTGATTAAGTCTCTGGCCCAGTATCCTTCAAGGATATTTGACAGAAGTGTACAAGAACAGGGCTGCTTTTGACAGGGTAAACAGATGGAGTATGTTCCCATTGGCAGATGGTTTCAGGACAGAGGGCAGCGATAAAAATACAAGTGGTGTGAGAGGAAAAATTGTTTCAGAAAGGAATCCAACCTGGAGTTGATTGTTTGTCAGGACGGTGGAAACAGAATCAATCAGTGCCTTCAATGGAAATCGGATTGGAACTTCAAGTCAGGTCAAGTCAGGGGGTACAAAAGCCTGGATCCCACACCACCAGGTTCAAGGACAGCTACTTCCCTTCAACCATTTGGTTCTTAAACTAACCTGCACAACACTAATCACTCCCTCAGAATGCCAACACCATGACAATATTGAACACTTTGCACTAAAATGGACTCCTTTTTTGTTCTAATCGTGTTCTTTCTTGTAAAAATTGTGTATAATTTATGTTTTTCTTGTGAATGTTGTATATCTGATACTGTGTGTCTGTGATACTGCTGCAAGTCCATGGTAGTGCAAGAGGTTGTCAGTAGTGTTCCATTGCTGAGGAGGGGTTAGGGTTGTGCAGGTCGGTTCAAGAATGGAGGGATATGGACATTGTGTAGGTAAAGGGACTAGTTTAGTTAGGCATTTAATTACTAGTTTAATTAGTTTGGCACAACATTGTGGGCCGAAGGGCCTGTTCCTGTGTTGCATTGTTCTGTGTTCTATTTTCTATGTTAAGAACATAAAAGTAGTTGTCTCTGAACAGGGTGGTGTGGGACATCTGGCTTCTGTACCTCCTGCCCAATGTTAGCAGCAGAAAACTTGAGAGAGAAAATAAATTGCATCGGAGAAGAGCTGGGAACGGGACTGATGGGAATGTTCTACCTTGAGCCAGCATAGATTAGATAGGTTGAATAGCTTCAGTCTAAGCCATAACAATCCCATGATTCTATGATTCAACGATGGACCCCACTGCTGGTTGTTGTTATGCTTGTTGGATGAGGAGTGTTTATTTCATGGCCATCCTTTCTTCTGTTGGAAATTAGATCTCTGTTATGGATCCGGTGGAGAAAGGTTGTCATTGAAAGATGATGCCTCCTGGGCTCAGTTGCACAAGGTAGCAAGATGCAGATACAGGCCACAGTAAATCAGAACCAGTACTGATCGTAAGCCATCAAAGGTCAGTACAATGTACCTGTAAGAAAGTGGCTGACACTATGCTTGCGATATGACCTTCATATGATGGGAATGTGGGGAGAATAAAGTGGGTGCTTGATGGCTGACACGGACTCACTGGGCTGTAGGGCCTGATTCTGTGCTGTATGACTCTATGATTCTGGTTGGAGGACAAATACATAGGGGAAGTTCTGGAGAGTAAGGAAGGCCCGATCACTGTTGATCGAGTGGGATCAGAGGACCATAGCAGGGCTGCACAGATGGAGGAGATTGGAGAGACAGAGAGAGATGGGGTGAGGATGAGTGTTTTAGATTTAATATACCAAGAAGCAGGAAGCCATTGTAGCTCAAGGGTTACCAAGGTTACAGGTAAGTCCAATTAATAGGTGCAGTGTGCAAGAAATGCAACTTTGATTTGAAGTCAGGAGGTTTGGAAAAGGGAAAAAATGAAAATTATACCAATGAATATAATGCGAGCAGGCACAAGAATGCAAGTTCAACATTTTTTTCATTAAACATAGAGAGATAGAGAGGTACGGCATGGAAACAAGCCCTTCGGCCCACTGAGTCCATGCCAACCATCAACCACACATTTACATCAATCCTACATTAATCCCATTTTTTATTCTCCCCACATTCTCATCAGCTCCCCCAAATGCTACCACTCCCCTACACTCAAGGGGCAATTTACAGTGGCCAACTCACAGGTCTCTGGCATGTGGGAGGAAACCAGAGCACCCAGAGGAAACCCGTGTAGTTACGTGGAAAGCATGCAAGCTCCAGACAGCACCTGATGTCAGAACTGAACCCGGGTCCCTGGTTCTGTTAGCAGTGGCTCTACCAGCTGTGCCACTGTGCTGCCCAAGCTTGGTAGGAAGTTAATGGACTTCATCCACCCCAACTGAGTCTGAAAGTGACAAATATCTTAAGTATTCTTCTAATTAAACCTGTTATATATCAAGGTAAATAAAGGATATGTCATTGCCTACTGTAAAAAATAATAAATTCCTCAACAACACACAAACTGGTCATAGTCCACCTCATGTGTGGAGTTGTTAACACATTGCAATCATTACATGGTCTAGTTTACTAACTGGAATAGATCTTTTTTTTAAAGTAATGACAGCCAGCAGATCACCTGGGTAAAATGCTTCTGGATCACCCACAGAAAAAGAAACCAGAGTAGGCCACTTGGCCCCTCAAGCCTGTTCTGCCATTCAAAAGATGGTGGCTGATCTGATTGTAACATCAACTCCACATACCTGCCAAGCACTTGTCACCTTTCACCCAATTGCTTATCAAGAATCTGTTGACCTTTGATCTTAAAATATTCAAAGACTCTACTTCCACTGCCCTTTGAGGAAGAGAGTTCCAAAGACTCTCTGAGAGATAAAATGCATTTACCTCTATTTCAAGTGGGTGTCCACTTTTTTAAATAATGAGCCTTAGTTCTGGATTCTTCCACAAGAGGAAACATTGTCTCCACATCAATCCTGTCAAGACTGCTCAGAATCTAATATGTATCCATCAAGTCCCCTCTCACTCTTCTATATCCCATTGGATACAAGCCTAGCCTGTCCAGTCTTATAAGGCAACCAATCCACTCAAGGTATCAGTTTGGTAAACTTTCTAATAGATTAACATGCTTCCTTAAATAAGAAGGCGAGCACTGGATATTGCACTCCATATGTGTAGTCACCAACGCCCTATGTAACTGAAGTATAATCTCCTTACTTTTGTAATCAATTCTCCTCATAATAAAAGATAACATTCTGTTAGCTTTATTAATTACTTGCCTTGCCCACATATTGTCCTTTGCTGAATCATGCACTTGGACACCAAGATTCCTCTGCATCTTACAGCTCTGCATTCTCTCTCCCTTTAGATAATATCCATCATTTTATTTGTATTTTTCTTGCCAAACTGGACAATTTCACATCATACTCCATTTGCCAGATCTTTGCCCCTTACTTAACTTCTCTATATCCCTTTGTAGATTCCTCCGTTCTCTTCACAACTTACTTTCCTACCTACCTCTATGTGATCAGTAAATTTATCAACCATATCTTTGGTCCCTTGATCCAAGTCATTTATATAAATGGTAAAAAAAATAGTTTGAGGCTCCAGGAATGACCTTGCCACACATCTCTCATTTTGCCTTATCAAGCAGAAAAAGACTCAGTTACGCCTAATCTCTGTTGATAAGCCAATCTTCCGTCCACACCAATACGTTACCTCCTGCACTATGATCTTTTCTTTTACACAGTAACCTTTGATGCTACACCTTATCAAATGCCTTCTAAGAAAAGTACCTTCACATCTTTATACAGAGCATGTTACTCCTTCAAGTAACTCTAATAGATTGGTCAAATTTGACTTCCCTTTTATAAAACCATGTTGATTAATGACCATAATTTTTACTCTGTGCCCTGCTATAACATCTTTAATAGCATTAAATATTTTCCCTTTGACAGATACAGGCAACCACCCCCCCCCCATGTTACTGTGGGGAGGGCTGTGGGTAGATTGCGTTCCCAGTAAACCGTTCATATCACAATTTTCTGTAATGCAGAGCCACATCATCTCTGCATGAGCCAAGAAATTTGAGCTGAAAATAAAATAAACATTGGCACACAAATTCCATGAGAGTGAATTTTATTCGGTATCTCAGATTTTTGGCTGGTAATTTGTGAAGAATTCCAAAAGGGCAAATTTCCGTTACCTGAACAGTCATAATGCAGGGATCGCCTTTATTAAACTAACTGGCCTGTAGTTTCCTGTCTTCTGTTTCCTGCCCTTTTTGACTAAAGCAGGTACTTCAGGAATTTTCTAATTTAATGCAACATTGCCCGAATCTAAGAAATTTTGAAACATTAAAACCAACACATTAACTGTTTCACTAACCACTTCTCTTGAAACTGTGGGATGAAGACGATCAGGATCTGGAGATTTGCAGCCTAACTCTCCAACAATTTGCTCAGTACCACTTCCCTGGTGATGGTAATTTTCCCAAGTTCCTCCCCCACTTCTGATTCCTGGTTTACGGCTATTTATGGGATGTTATTTATGTCGTCTATAGTGAAGACGAATGCAAAACACCTGCCTTCTCCTCGTTTTCCATTATTAATTCCTCATGTTCTAGAGAACCAATACAGACCTCTGTTAACTCTTCTTATACTGCTTATATGATGCTCTGTGCCTGTGATGCTGGTGCAGGTAAGGTTTCATTGCACCTGTGCATACATGTACTTGTGCATGTGACAATAAACTCAACTTTGACTTATCTGTAGAAGCTATTACTATCTATTTTTACATTTCCAACCAACTTTGTTTCATTTTCTCATTTTTTTTTCTTTCCTTCTTAATTTTCTAATCATTTATTGATGTTGATTATATTATGTCCAATCTTCTAATCTACCACCAGCTTTTGTTTTAAATTGGTTGCTGCTATTGACTTTTTAGTTAACCTCAGAAAGTGGAATCTCCTCCTGAAATATTACTTCTCACTAGGAACTCCCCATTGTACTTTGGAATGTTCTAATATTGAATAGAGAGCAAGCTATCATAAACATCTGATTAATTCATTAGTATCCTTCCACTTATCTGCCATTTCTCCCCAAAATGCTTTACACTTAGCTCCTATCACCGACCGTGTGCACAATCATTATTTAAGATGCATCACTGCCTTCCCAGAAGTGGGCAGTACAAGTATTGCCGATATCCCCCACTGAAATGCATCTTTTTTTAAATCATAATGTGATAAACCTACCAAAATACAATTTTTTCATTACTTTACAACAGGGAAGATGGAAAATATGGTTAAGAAGGCATGTGAGATACATTTCTTTTTTTTTAGCTGAGGCATAGCTTTAGAGAGCTGGGAAGTTTGTAGAAAACAGTGGCTAGTTTACAACCAAAGTAACACCATAGCATTCTGCTCAACAGGAGGCTGTGACAGCTCTAGAAAAGGTGCAGAGGAGATTTGTAAGGATGTGATAAGGGATGGTGAAGTTCAATTGGGTGAAGTTGGCTTGGCTGGAGTTGATTCCTTGAGAACAGAGGAGGTTAAGGATGAATACATAAAATTATGAGAGGCCTTGTGAAGGTAGATAGGAAAACACTCATTCATTTAGCAGAGAAGTTAATTATCAGCGGGTAGACATACAGTAAGATTATAAATAGACAATTCAAGGGAAGATAATGAAAAATGGAACTCACTGTCTGTAGTGTTTGTGGGCAATTCTCTGTTTTGCTGTTTAGTAAGGCAAATAGCAAGATGGAACTTCTAACCAAGCATGCTTTAGTGATGGTGAACAACACCCAACTGATAGCAGTGGGAGATACAACAAGGGATCAACAATCACACAGCATGATGTGTGTGATTTTTATGGGTGTATATCCCATGTAAATGCCACTGCCTGAAGGCAGAACTCACCACATTAAAAGACACCTGAATGACTACCCTTGTGTCGGCTGCAAAACTGAGATCCAGGAAGTGGGATTGGTTTCAATAGATTTGTATTCAATTCTTGTCGCCCCATCATAGGAAGGATGTAGAGGCTTTGGAGAGGGTGCAGAAGAGGTTTACCAGGAAGCTGCCTGAATTAGAGGCAGCTATATGCTATATGTGCTATAAGAAGAGGTTGGACAAACTTGGGTTGTTTTCTCTGGAGTGGCAGAGGCTGAGGGGAGACCTGATAGAAATTTATAAGATTATGAGAGGTATAGATAGAGTAGATAGCCGGTATCTTTTTCCTAGGATAGAAATGTCTAATACTAGATGGCATGTATTTAAGGAGAGAGGGGGTAAGTTCAAAGAAGATGTGCAGGGCAGGTTTTGTACACAGAGAGTGGCAGGTGCCTGGGATGCACTGACAGGGGTGGTGGTGGAGGCAGATACGATAGAGGTGCTTAAGAGGCTCTTAGATAGGCACATGAATATGCAGAGAATGGAGAGATATGGACCAGGCAGAAGGGACTGGATGTCGTTAGCTTAATTAGCTCGGCACAACATTGTGGGCTGAAGGGCCTGTTCCTGTGCTGTACTGTTCTATGTTCTATGTTATAATAGCTTTATATATAGCTGGCATTTGGAAAATGAGCTGATTGGCCTCTTATGTGTCACAAATTTCTCTGATTCTAAGACCTCAGTCCTTACATTGTTGGGCTTACGAGCAGATGTATTGTCTGTGAACTTATCTTCTCACTGGATTGTAGAAACATCCTGACAGACGTACCCTAAAATGGCTGAATAAGTATTTATATTGCTTCCGTAAACAATTGGAGAAATTATTTTATAAGCAGTGGCACTCAGTGTGAGCTGTGCAAGGCAAAAATGGTCACCAGCATAGATCAGATGAGAATGTCACAATCTTTTAGTAGACTCTGATAGTTTCTCAGTCCATACAAACATACAGACTGGCAATGAGCAAAAGATTATTAAGATATTAGGAAGAGCGTGATTAATTATTTTCCATTCCCCTTCACAGCTAGTCGCTAAGGAGAGGTCACAGGGTCATTAAGTCAGATAGTATGGAATCAGGCCTTTCGGCCCACTGAGTCTGCGCCAACCATCAACCACCCATTTACACTAATCCTACATTAAAACAATTTATATTCTGCCCAACTCCTCCCATATTCTACCACTCCCCTGTGCACTAGGGACAAGTTACAATGGACAATTAACTTCCCAACCCATGTGTCTTTGGGATGTGGGAGGAAACCACAGCATCCAGGGGAAATCCATTCGGTCGCAGAGAGAAGAGCAAGCTTCACGAAGATGACAGCAGACTTCAGGATTGAACCCGACTCTCAGGATCTGTGAGGCAGTACCTTGACTGGCTGCACCATTGTGTTGTCCTGTAAAACCAAGTAAAAAAATCATGAATCTAATAAAAGGAAATAGCTACTTTGGGGATTTCCTCTTGAACTCCAATCCCTTCTCCTATAAGGCGATTGAAAGCAATTCAGGAGATCCCATAGACCAATGTCCAAATTATTCTGACCTACTGTACAATGTGACCCAGTCAAGAGCCACTCGAGTTCCATCTTTAAAGTGATCCAAAGAGTCTTCACCAGTTAAGCTAGCCACACAGAGTTTTGTTTCCCTCTAGGAAAAGGACAGTCACCCAACGACCAATGTATTCCTTCCCTTGCATAATCATAAATCCTGTCAAATCATAGGAGATAATGAACGGGATTTTCTCCCACCAGTGATCAAATTTTGCCAAACAGTGCCGTTGGATTAAAGTAAGCCAGATCACAGTTATAGAATCATAGAGTCAAAGAGCATGGAAACAGACCCTTCAGTCCAACCATTCCATGCCAACCAAGATTCCCATCTAAGCTAATCTCATTTGCCTACATTTGGCCCATATCCTTCTAAACCTTTCCTACCCATGTACCTATCCAAGTACCTTTAAAATGTTGTTAATATACCTACCTCAACCACTTCCTCTGGTGCTAAACACAGCGTTTCTGACCCCGATGTGAGTTGCATTTTGTGGACACACATTTCCAGCATAGAACCTCCAGCACCAGGAGAGTGCTTTGAGAAATCTCCTATTCTGTTCTTCCTGATAGGGACATGTAGGGAGTCACACCAACACAAGAAAATAGGAGCAGGAGTAGACCACCAGGCCCCTCAAGCCTGCCTTGTCATTCAATAAGTTCATGGCTGATCTACGCTGGTCTCAACTCCTCTTCTGTGCCAGTTCCCCAAACCCCACAAGTCCTTGATTTTTCAAATATTTATCTATCTCCACCTTAAAGATATCTGATGATCTGGCCTCCACACCCTCAGGGGCAGAGAATTCAAGAGATTCACTACCCTCTGAGAGAAGAAATTTCTATGTATCTCACTTTTAAATGAGCAGCCCCTTATCTTCAGGTTATGTCCCCTTTTTTGTGACTCTCCCACTATTGAAAACTTCTCAACATCTACACTGTCAAGACCCCTTAGGATCTTACTTGTTTGAATAAGGTCACCCCTTATTCTTCTAAACTCCAAGGAACTCAGAGTCTTTTTCCCTGTTTAGAAATGTCAGATACTAGAGGACATAGCTTTAAGGTGAGAGGGGGAAAGTTTAACAGAGATGTGCTGGATAAGTTCTTTATACAGATGGTGGTGGGTGCCTGGAATGCATTGCCAGGGATGGTGATGGAAGCAGAGGCATTTAGACAGGCACATGAACATGCAGGGAATGTAGGGATCTGGAATTATGGTCAGCACTTAAATGGAATGACCTGCATCCTTGATCCTGGCAACACTGAAGAATCATGTCCATGGCCTTGGAAACTCTTGTCTGTTTCATATAATGTTAGCTTATATCACTTCAGTGTAACTTACACAAATTTGTCTCAGAAGCAACTGACAGTAATTTCACTCAGGTTATTTTTTCCACAGTAATGGTTTAAAAAAATTGCAAACTTGGTAGGAGTTCGTGAAGGCTTTGTGATTCTCATTAATTTAAAGTCGGTGGGCATCCTGACAAGCTCAGCATTTCTTGCCCATTCCTAAATGATGATAACGTCGTTCAGGTGGATGGTGGCGTTGCCGAGTGCAGTTTCATGCCACTGCCTAATATGCACCCATACAGGTGGCAATTTAAGAAAGCAAGCAATCTGATTGTGCAGCCAATCATTAGCTGATGAGCTGTAGGTTTTTAGACTTGATTAAACTTATTTTGGTATTGTATCAACAATTATTAACAACATTTAATAGGTACTTGGACAGGTACATGGATAGGAAAGGTTTAGAGGGATATGGGACTAGCTTAGGTGGGAATCTTGGTTGTTATGGACCAGTTGGGCTGAAGGGCCTGTTTCCATGCTGTACTCCTTGACTCTACATAGCCACCATGGGTTGAAGGGCCTATTCCTGTGCTGTATTGTTCTATACAGACCCAAACTATTTAGGCTGTCTAATCAGTCAGCTTTTCCTGATCAGTTCTACACTGATGGACATGATTCTGCTCTGGGAAACCTCTCTTCAATTTTCATTTTGTAAGACAAAAAGTATTAGCTGGATGGCTGTAGAGGTGCAAATAATCAACATCCAGTAACCAGGGAAAGTGAACAATGTGAGGATTAGATGTGAAAAGGACAGGGTCAATGATACCATCTGTTCATGATAAGCGAATATTAGCAAAGCTCTGAAATGATATTTCATTGTTGAACTGAAATGTTAACTCTGCTGCTCTCTCCACAGATGCTATCTGACTTACGAAGCATTTTCAGTATTCTGTGTACAATAAAACAGAATTTGGCCTATTTTTTGAATTAAATAATAAAAAAAACCTCAGGTACTGGAAACCTGAAATAAAAACAGAAAATGCTGGGAACAATCACCGTGGTCAGGCAGCATCTGTGGAAGGAGGAACAGAGTTAATGATTCAGGTCAAACATGATGATTCTGATGAAAGATCTTCAACTGGAAATCTATCTCCTTCCACAGATGCTGTCTGACATGCTGTATTTTTTAGGTTGTTCTTGCTTTGTGATGAATGCATTCTTCTGCTGTTTTATTCAGTGGTCACTTAAATGAGCTTTATTTTAACGTAACAGTTGACTTCAGCAGATTGTAAAGTATCTGAAAGGGCAAGGTTGTAGGGCAATAAAGATCTAATTAATCAATGATTCTGATGGTGTCCTTTTAGGCACTTGGAAGCATAAAGGAGGTAGTTTCTGGCTCCTTGCCAGGAATTTGTGGCTTTTTTTGCTCATTTTGTAGCAAGACCAGGCAAATGGCGATGGGATATGCAGCCTCTCGAAAAATGCACCGATCTAGCAACTCTGATTTTTTAATGAAAACTCAAAAGTCTTGCATTAATGGAGATAATTAATTTACTAAATATATTAATGAGCCCTTGTTATTCATCAACATGCTAAGGGTGTCTGTCAGCATTAATTCAGACTTATATCTAACCACAAGTTGATTGCCACCTATAAATCTTCATTCATAAAACTTTGTAATGCAGGTAACAAACACTTTCTTGACTAGTTCCATGGATAATCTTGACATGAATGTTGAAAAAAAAGTGATCATTGTTATGCATTTTGGAGCAGTGTAAACATGAAGTGTCTCTCCTCTTGATAGTTTTTAATGATTTTGCTACGATTGTGTTGAACTTAAGCACCTGAAGTACAATATGCAGCAGTACATTATATTAATGAAGATTGTTTGTATAATATTCCCAAGTCACTGATGGATACCAAGGGCAAGCAGCCTATATCTATCCCAAGAGTTAAACAAAATAATACATGTATGGACTGATCTCCCAACACCTCATCAACACTGGAAGGTCACAATAAGTTCTGATCTAATGACCCAAATAGAGTTAAATCTCTATAACATTTGCATCACACCTTTTTGCTGAGGAAGTTATGAAAATCAAGAGGGGATTTGATTGTAGTCAAGTATACTTTGTGGTTTACCACAGCACTTGAGAGGATGGAGGATTTAGATGAGACTTTTCACTATCCACTGGTTCCTTCATCTCCACAAGATTTTGCAATCAGAGGATGCTTTTTCTTTGAACAAAAAGCAAAGCAAACAAAACTATGCCTGAGTTTTTAAACTAGAACAGCTGTGAATTCAGAGTAAATTACATTTACAGTTGTAGTATGAATATTCTCCTTCATGCACGGGAAAGATGAATAGTGAACAGATCCATCATTCTTTCCACACACTGCCCGTGAAATATGAAAGATACTTTGTTTATAGTGTGAGTGTTGAAAGCGTCAGGGAAGAACTAGAGTGGAGAATTTATCAAGTGGAACCAGGTATTGGAGTAGATTTTCAACTTTATTCCTGAGTGTCTTACTAATGTTGCCAGTCAGCTTTTCACTAAAGGGATTCTCTCTCCCTCTGTCTCTGTCTATCTCCCTCCCTCCCTCCCTTTCTCTTTATCTTGTGTTTTCCCTCTCTCTCTCTCTCTCTTTCTTTCTCTCCACCCCTTTCTCTCTACTTTTCTCTGCCTTCCCCTCTCCCTCACTCTCCCTCCCTGTGGGACTGTAGTTAGACAAGATAAGATATTTATTTATTTGTCACATGTACATCGAAATGCACAGTGAAATGCGTCTTTTTGCATTACTGAGAATGTGCTGGGGGCTGCCCGTATACAGCTATGTAAATAAGTCACGTGGTCAAAGGATATAGCAACAGCTCGCATGATGTAAGCACCACGAGTCGAGATTCCCTTGTTGTTAGTTGGAATAAATAGTTGTTCAAAGCTTCTGTGTGCTGTCAATCTCACTGTAGCTAGAAATTATAAGACCTCCAGCAGTATCCAATTCCATCGCATAATTTATACTTCCTCCCTCTTTCCTAATTTCCCTCTCTCCACTTCTCTCTCCACTAGATTTTCTCATTCCCGTTTCCATATCTCTCTCCAATCACTATCCCCTTTCCTTCCTTTCCCATTCTCTGTCCTCACCTCTTCCTCTTCCCCCTCTCTCCATCTTCTCTCCTCTCTCTCTCTTGCCTTCTCTCACTCTCCTTTTTCATTCCTTTCCTCTGTCTCTCTCCTCCTCCTCCTCACTCCTCTCCCTTCCCTCCCCATCTCGCTCTCCTCCCCTCCCCCTCTCGCTCTCCCTTCCTCTCTCTGTCTTCTATCCGCACACACCATCTATCATGTGTGCCTTTGGTTCTCTGTTGTTTTTTTTCACACTTTCACCATCAACTTTTCATATTGTAGAATCTATACTCCTAACTAATGACAGAGAAAATCTATCTAAACTGGATTATCTGGAAAATCTGACCTCCATACTGCACATTCTTATGATAAGCAGTGGGAAGTAAGGACTTGCAGAGCCTGGTGTGAGGGAGAAGAGGGGAGGGAGCACAAGTATCAGCACAATGAAAGTTACCGACAGAAAGTTTGGACCTCTTTTCCGATGGTTTGTTGGGTTCATGTTCTGCTTTTCAATATTAGTAAATGTGAGTGCATTTAATTTGCTTTAATTTATTAAGTATGAACTTGGAGTAAATTAAAAGGTATGGTACTCTAGTCTGACACATAATATCAGCATTATGATGTGTAATTTACGTACTCCCATGGTGACACATTCTTTCCATCTGCATCACTTAACTAACTGAGGGCCTGATTTTGTTTCTTTTTTTCAGAGCACCTTTCTTTCATTATAAGTTTTTAATGTGCACATTCAGTACAGATTTTGACCAACTACATTTGCCATGATGCTTGGGTTCCTTCCTTATCATACTTGCCTTGAGACATGACAATGATATATTGAAAGAATCCAGGCTGTGTGCCTGAGAACTGTAAGATAGCTATTTAATGCAGTCATTTGTTGTACAATTTCCCCTGCCTGTCATCCTTTTTCTCCACTTGTTTTCCCTTCATCCTCAGCTGCTCCCTAAATTTCCCCCCAAAATGTTATCGTTTCACCTCCTTCCCTTTCCTCCTCCTTTTTCTCATTCTCCTCACTTCCTTCTCCATCCAGTTCCTAACCTTTCTCTTCCCTCAGACCTCCATCCCATTTCTTCTTCCTTTAAACCTCTTTTTAGCCCTCCCATCTCTCTCTTCTTTATCACTTCTCTTACTCCCCTTCATCCACTTTCACTCCCTCTTTCATTGTTTGCTTTCAATTGAATTCATCAAGTGAGTAAAGAGAAAACAGAATGCAAAATATAATGTTACAGAGAAAATGCAGTGCAGGTAGGCAAGTAAAGTGCAAGGGCTACAACAAGAGAGATTGGGAGATCAAGAGTCCGTCCTTCAGCATATGAGAGGTTGTCTCTGGCCTACAAATTCTTACCTCTCAATAACAAGTGCAACACCATGGTAGATTTACATGACTGCTTTGAGTCAGTGGATTGGTCCATCTTTAAAGACTCAGCTGCCAGCCTTGATGGGTATGTCACCACCATCACGGACTTTATCAGCAAGTGTGTTGAGGACTGTGTACCAAAGAGGACAATACGGGTGTTCCCAAACTGGAAACCACAGATGAACTGGGAGATCCACTCCTTACTGAAGTCGGGGACTGCTGCATTCAAATCAGGTGACCCTGACCCTCACAAGAAATCAAGATCAGGAATGCCAAGAGACAATACCGGTTCAGACCAGCCGTCAGTTGTTGCAGAGCTTACACACTATAATGGGTTACAAAATGAAGTCAGGCAGCATAGTTAACAACAGCACATCCCTTCCTCATGAGGTTAATGCATTCTATGTGCATTTTGAACAGAATGGGAGTGGATTGTCACCACCCACACTGACAGCCTCCAGTGCAACTGAACCTGTGGTCACCGTCGAGGATGTAAGATCAGTCTTCTGGAGAGTGAACCCGAGGAAAGCATCTGGCCCAGATGGTGTCCCAGGTCGTGTGCTCAGATTTTGTGCTGATTAGCTGGTAGGGGTATTTGCAGACATATTTAACCTCTCCCTGCTTCAATATGAGGTTCTCATCTGTTTTAAGAAGACCACTATCATCCCAGTACCTAAGAAAAACAAGGTAACATGCCTTAATGACTACCAACTGTTGGCTCTGACATCCACCATCATGAAGTGCTTCGAGAAGCTGGTCATGGCACACATCCAGCCTCCCGGATAACCTTGACCCAGTGCAATTTGCCTACCACTGAAACAGGTCTACAGTGGATACCATCCCCCTGGACCTACACTCATCTCTGGAACATCTGGATGGTCAAGTCACCTACCTTAGACTATTGTTTATTGACTACAGCTCCGCCTTCGATACTATAATTCCAAGTAAACTCATCACCAAACTCCAAGACCTGAGACTCAACACCTCCCTCTGCAACTGGATCTTTGATATTCTGGCCAACATACCGCAATCAGTGAGGATAGGCAGCAACACCTCCAGCACGATTATTCTCAACACTAGTGCCCCACAAGGCTGCGTCCTCAGCCCTCTGCTCTTCTCCCAATATAATCATAACTGCGTGGCCAGATTCTGCCCTAACTTCATCTACAAATTTGCAGATGATACCACCGTAGTAGGCCGTATCTCAAATAATGATGAATCGGAGTACAGGAAGGAGATAGAGAGCTTAGTGACATGGTGTCATGATAACAACCTTTCCCTCAATGTCAGCAAAACAAAAGAGCTGGTCATTGACTTCAGGAAAGGGGGTGGTGTACATGCACCAGTCTACATCAATGGTGCTGAGGTCGAGAAGGTTGAGAGCTTCAAGTTCCTAGGAGTGAACATCAACAGTAGCCTGTCCTGGTCCAACCACATAGATGCCATGGCCAAGAAAGCTTACCAACGCCTCTACTTCATCAGGAAGCTAAAGAAATTTGGCATGTCCCCTTTGACACTCACCAACTTTTATCGATGCACCATAGAAAGCATCCTATCTGGATGCATCATGGCTTGATATAGCAACTGCTCTGCCCAGGACCACAAGAAACTGCAGAGAGTTGTGGACACAGCCCAGCACATCACAGAAACCAGCCTCCCCTCCATGGAGAGTCTATACCTCTCGGTGCCTTGGTGAAGCAGCCAGCATAATCAAAGACCCCACCCACCTGGGTCATTCTCCCTTCTCTCCTCTTCCATCGGGTAGAAGATACAGGAGCCCGAGGACACATACCACCAGGTTCAAGGACAGCTTCTATCCCATGGTGATAAGACTATTAAACTGTTCCCTTATACAATAAGATGGACTCTTGACCTCACAATCTACCTTGTTTGACCTTGCACCTTATTGTCTACCTGCAATGCACTTCCCTGTAGCTGTGACACTTTACTCTGTATTCTGTTATTGCTTTTACCCTGTACTACCTCAATGCACTGTGTAATGAATTGATCTGTACAAACGGCATGCAAGACAAGTTTTTCACTGTACCTCGGTACAAGTGACAGTAATAAACCAATACCAGTACCAATACTCAGTAACATATAAAAGATTGGACAATAGTTGCATGCATTTTTTGTTATTCATACTGGCATTTGCATATACTTACTAGCAACAGTTTCCCTTTATTAGTTTCTACCTGTTTATTAATATCAGAGTGTAATTACATCCTCCTGTCAGCTAGTAGGATGTAGACATCATAGCACTACAAGGTATCCATGGAGACTTTCCATAGGAACTCTGAACCTGAAATTTCAATATAAACATAAGGACAACATTATCTGAGGCTTAAATATTTTAATTTCTGGTTAACCCTCTTTTTTTTGCACAGATGCAGCTGCATTTCATTTTGTTGTTTCACTTTGTGTCATTTGTTCCCACGTGCAGGTTTTTCACGTATTTGTTATCTCGACATCCTTTCATGGGCATTCCTCCTGCAGTCTCCAGTCTTCCCCCTCTTTGCAAGTTGATACTCTTGTTTGCACACAGTTCCAGTTCCGATGAGGGGTTCTTGACCTGAAACGGAGATTCTGTTTCTCTCTCCACTGAGCATTTCCAGCATTTCCCATTTTTGTCCCTGATTTCCAGCACCTGCAGCTTCATGCTTTAATTATGTCTGTTCCTCTGATCCAGTTCTCCCACACACCATCTCAAGGGCAATTAGGGAGGAGCAATTAAATGCTGGCTCAGTCCGTGATGCCCAAATCCCTGGAATGAATAAAAAAAAACTCTCTGAGCCTGCTTCACTCGAATGCTGGACAAGTGTGTGTGCTTTTGCAACAGGTATTCTGATGAAGGTTATAATCACCAAAGTATGGTTTGAAAAGTATATGTCACCTTAACCAACAATCATTTCAGCATAAAGTAATCTCTCACATTACTCTTTAAAAAATTTTGTTAACTATTTCAGGCCTTCAAAAAGTACTTCTTTAACATAATCCAGAATCATACAAAGACCAGCACTGCAATGGGTCGTAAATCACTGCTACATTATGACATCTCATTACAATGCACAAAGGTATTCTGATGAAGGTTATGATCACCACAGCATGGTTTGAAATGTATATGACACCTTAACCAATAATTATTTCAGCATAAAGTAATCTCTCTCATTACTCTTTAAAAAATTCAAGCAAAGAATTTCATTCAGGAGACATCCATCAGAAGGAACTCCTGTAGGAGTCAAAGGGAAAAATGGAGACATTAGGACTTCACAAACACTAATGAGGGAAATTTTCATCGTTGAAGGACAAAGCACGGACATTTCTGGTCAAACTATCAATAAAGACTGTTGTGACATAGAATGAAGAACCTGCTTCATGATGTAGCTCCAATTTGTCTCCTCTCAAGGAACCTCTATTGCCAAACACATGACTGATTCACATCCCAGTGGAATGGGAAGCCTTTTCAGAGAGAGATCAGAAAATATTGAAACATTAGAAGCATGCCTTAGAGGTAACATGAAGTCCAGGGAGAGTCTGTAGGATTTGAGGAATTAATTAGATTACTAAATTCTTTAATGTTGCTTCCAACTGAGCTAATTTGATGGATCATAATAGATATTAGATGAAAAAGATATCTCATTCCAGCCAGGAAAGGCTGGTTGCAAGTGGCACGTCTAACTTTTGCTAATAGTGGCATCAGTGCAAGAAAATTACAGGTTCTAATACTGAAATATCTAGTATACTTGTCTGGCTAACTTTCACATTGGATATAGAGCTGCCAATATTTGAGTTTGTACATAAATGTTACCAGGCTGTCTTCCAACTGTAAAACATTGATTTAATTGGGTCCTGATGGTCTGAACCATTAACTCTGCTCATCAGCAAAGATGGAAACTCCAAATTAAGGGTGATTCAGGAAAAGACGAACTTGCCCTAAAAATGATTTTTTCCATTAAAGTCTCCAAGACGCCACTACCAATAACAAAAGTTAAGCTGCATTGATCATTATGACACAGAAGGATGGCATTCAAGCCTTTCTGCCAGCACTTCAACAAAATTAACCAGTTAATCCCACTCTCCGGCTCTGAGGTGGATGGATGAAATCCGATGGGACTAACTGAGGAAAAGCATGGGAATTGTCTCCTGTTACTTTGGCAAAGTTCATCCCCTAGTTAATAATTTTGAAACAGATTATCTTGTCATTATAATGATGATGTTGTGGGAACTTGCTGAAGCTAACTACACATCAAAGTATTTTTTACTGCACTTCAAAAGTACTTCAACGACTGAACGTTGCTAAAAAAGTGTTAGGAAAAGTTCTACAGAAATAAAAGTCTAATTTTTTCCATAACCCTGGAAAAATTTTCCCATACAATCCTCTTCTCAAAGTTTCCATTGAATTTGCTTCCACTGCCCTTCCAGACAGTACCTTCCAGACCTGGGCAAAATAATCTCATCTACCTCCAGACCATTTGCTTATGGAAGCAGTCCCTTGCTTATCAAATCCCCATATAATCTTGAAATTAATATGAATTAAGAGGAATAGATAGAGTGGACAGCCAGTGCCTCTTTCCCAGGGCACCAATGCTCAATACAAGAGGGCATGGCTTTAAAGTAATGGGTGGGAAGTTCAAGGGAGATATCAGAGGAAGGTTTTTTACCCAGAGAGTGGTTGAGACGTGGAATGCGCTGCCTGCAGCAGTGGTGGGGGCAGGTACATTGGTCAAATTCAAGAGATTGCTAGGTAAGCATATGGAGGAATTTAAAATAGAGGGATATGTGGGAGGAAGGGGTTAGATAGTCTTAGGTGAGGTTTAAAGGTCGGCGCAATATTGTGGGCCAAGGGGCCCGTATTGTGCTGTACTGTTCTATGATTCTATGAATTCAGACCCCTACACCCTCAAACCCAGGAATATTTTGCCATAAGCCCTCATTCAATAAAGTTATTACCAATCTTTTGGTTATGAACAAGAAATGAGCAGAATTGAGCTTTGGGATTACTATGATGGTTTCAGCAACAGCCCTGGAGTGGTTAACAGTCACCTATAAATGTGCTGTCTTTTTTAATATATTTACTTCCCAATAATGAAAATTCAGCCAGTGAATAGAATTAACCGTGACAGCAGGAAATGAACCACTTGACCTCTTTTAAGATCACTGACTGATTTGTATAGGGAGTAACTGGAGCAAAGTGGCTTATCAGATGTCACAAATATGCAAGCTTTGCTTCAGGGGTCATGAGCTTCATGTTGTACTAAACAAATTTATTGCAAGGAAATGGAATGTTATGGGCATTAGAAACCCAATTACCTGCAGCAAGGGGGGGATCTAGATGCCAGAGCTAAATATTCCCAATAAATAAAAATGACATTTGTGAAATCATTAATGACTTGGGAGACTGTAGAGGGGAATTGAGTTGGCAAGAGTGGAAGTGGCTCATCATAAAAGAACTTTCAAAGCATTGGTTTAAATGCCATTAGCAAAACTATATTGCATTTTTGCATCTCATAAAAATGGAGAAAAAACAGCAATCTGTCCATGAATGTGGGTAATTTTATTCTATCATTACATAGGACCAACTTAAAGTAATGTGGGTGACAGTAGCCTATTGGTTGCTGTTGTGTGAAATCGTTCTTTTTCTGTCTTAAGGATCAAGGACTCTGGACACGAGCTTTGTAGACCAAAACTAGTTTAATCACAAAGGCAAACACGGGACAGAATGGATGGGAACAGACACATGCTCACTCACGCACAGGATACCACGAACACGAGAGGGGAAGCACAACTGGGGTAAAATACACACACACACACACACACACTAATACACACACACACACACACACACACACACACACACACACACACAGATACAAACAAGCACACAATAACAATGTACAACTTCATGATATAACACTTCAATGCCTGTTCCACACTAGCATTGGCCCTTAACACTCCCTGAGTTTGAGTGAAACGCTCCCTAACCATGTGGCGATGCACTCTTACCAATGATCTCTGCAGCATTGTCTGACTACTCCAGGGGTCATCAAAAGAGGAAGGGCTAGGGGATGCAGCCCTTTTTATGGTGCTAGGAGGCTGAATCACTGTTGTGATTTAAACGAGCCAATGGTGTGGGGGTCAAAGACAAGGTTCCTGCCACAGCCAATGGTCAGGCAGGTTCAGAGACAAAGGGTACTGGTCAGGCAAGTTCAGAGGCAAAAGGTACTCTCACACCTGAGGGGTGGGTGGAGCCGCACCTTGATTGACAGTAGCATCACTTCCGATCAAAGGAGCAATGTTGTCCTCCGGTCAGCGGGGGTCATTGTCGTTACTGTCACGTGACAGCCATGTGGATTTTTCACAACAGTTGCCTGGGGGTTCTCATAAGCCTTCCTTACATGGAGTTGAAGAGTATCTACAATGTAGAAGTAGTCCAAGTTGATCCAGTTGTCTCTGCCAGTGTTTTTGTTCAGCAGGAGCTTCCTCGCACCCCTCTTTATTTCTCCTTATCAACTTATCCTTCTATCCCTTTCCAATAATGTGAAGTGCAGGAGCAGAATTGTATCAGAAACAAGACAGGAGGAAAACTATTGCTAAAGCTCAAGACTGCTGCAGCTTGGAGGAGACAGAATTTGGGAAATTGGTTGATGAACTGTCTTGGTGGGACTGGCAGAGACATCTCTGCTTCTTTACCTATTTATCTCTCCTATTTCCTTATAATATAGAAGGAGGCAATCTGTTTCATCAAATCAATGCTGGCCCTCAGAGCAAGCCACCGGTTATATTTCCCTGCTTATTTTGCTGTAAGCTATTCTCCCCCATAAGCCTCTCAACTCCACTTGATTCTTCTGCCATCCATACAAGGGATAATTAACCTACCAACTATCACGGCTTTGGGATGTGGGAGGAGACTAGAGCACCTGGGGAGAAAATGCAAACTCTTCACAGACAGTGCCGGATATTGGGATCGAACTAGGGTCACTGGAACTGAGCCACTGTGTCATTCACATTCTTGTTATAGAATGCATATTTGCTTGATTCCAGGGTTGGATGAAAAGTCTGGTGAGTGAGAAGAGGATTCTGAGCAGTTCCATATTCTCACCACCCTGCAAGTAAAGATGTTTCTTCCAAAATCCCTACTGGATATATTGATGCTTCCAACTTCCAATTTCCAACCTGCTTTGAACAGCAGTTATTAATCTATTGGTATTGGTATTGGTTTATTATTGTCACTTGTACCGACCTACTATGGTGGTATCACCTGCAAACTTGTAGATGGAGTTAGAGCAGAATCTAGCCATGCAGCATGAGTGTATAGGGAGTAGAGTAGGGGACTGAGGACACAGCCTTGTGGAGCACCATTGTTGAGAATAGTCGTGCTGGATGTGTTGCTGCCTGTCTTCACTGCGGTCTGTTGGTCAGAAAGTCAAGGACCGAATTGCAGAGGAAGATGTTGAGTCTCAGGTCTCGGAGTTGGAGATGAGTTTATTTGGAATTATAGTATTGAAGGTGGAGCTGTAGTCCATAAACAATAGTCTAACATAGGTGACTTTACTGTCCAGATGCTCCAGAGATGAGTGTAGGGCCAGGGAGATGACATTAACTGTAGACCTGTTTCGGTGGTAGGCAAATTGCAGTGGGTCGAGGTTGTCTGGGGGGCTGGAGTTAATATGTGCCATGACCAGCCTCTAGAAGCACTTTATGATGGTGGATGTCAGAGACACCAGTCGATAGTCATTAAGGCATGTTACCTTGTTTTTCTTAGGTACCGGGATGATAGTGGTCTTCTTAAAACAGGTGGGAACCTCAGACTGAAGCAGGGAGAGGTTAAATATGTCTGCAAATACCCCTGCCAACTGATCAGCACAATATTTGAGCACACGGCCAGGGACACCATCCAGGCCAGATGCTTTCCTCGGGTTCACTCACCGCAAGACTGATCTTATGGTGACCACGGGTTCAGCTGCATTGGAGGCTGTCAAGGTGGGTGGTGACAATCCACTCCCCTTCTGTTCAAAATGCACATAGAATGCATTTAGCTCATGAGGAAGGAATGCACTGTTGTTGACTATGCTACCTAAGAATGGGATCTTTCTGGAGCCATCAAATGTCCAGATGGAGCACCTTCAAAAGGCAATCTCAATAATGAAGTATGGTTAGGGATACTGTATCTTACTTCAAGAGATATTATTCCCAAGATACTCATTACTTTAACACTGTATTATGGAAGTGCATCAGGATTATTTGTTTATTCAAGACTTGCTTAATCAAAATCATGTTTGTCTAACTTCTGCATTATGTTTCTTTCTGCTTGCTGGGGGAGAACAGGTTACAGTTTCAAAACAAAATTAACTAACATCAGGTGTCATACAGTGAAGTTTCCCAGTTTATTTTCACAGAAAACAGCTACAGTCAGTGTCAAATTAACCTCTTCAACTTAAACTCTAGCAGTCCGCTGAACTAAGGTAAATTTCTAATCTCAGGAAGGGGACAATTGTCCTTACAGTATTTCATCCAGCCAGCCTACACAATGATACACACTCTCAATGTGACTCTCAATATATACACCCGAATATCCTAATGCATGTGTTTTGTGCATGGGGCAACTGAATTGAGGCTTAAAATTGATTGTGAGACACAAATGAGATTTCCTTGTGTTATGTGTAATGCGCCCAGACTGGGTAAGCAATTTAGCATGTGTCTTCACACTTTGCACTATTGATGATTCTTCATTCCCCTCAAAGTCACATGAGTTCCTGGGAGAGGCAAAAAAAGGATAAAAATGCACAGCAATCCGAGAAATCTCTCTAGGCATCTGTGGAGATCACTCTCATACTTTTTTTGAAGTGTGGAGCCCCGGTTCATTCAGCTTGTCTTTAAGTTTTAACTTTAAGAGTTGAACCATTAATTTTCATTTTCCAGATGATTATTTGTTCTAGAATTAAAGGTGATCCTGAGGATGCTGAACTTGTCACCGAACGGCTTTCCAATTCGCTTCAAGGAACATTATGAATTACCCCCAGAATGAATCAGGATCACACCCACATTAAGCAGATTAGGGCAGACAGATCCCTTTCCTGAAGAACAATTACAAACCTTTTAGGTATTTTCAATAATCCAGCAAAATTCATGATTCACTTTAATGACACAAACCATGAAGTAACTGTTTTATAGAATTCAATTTCAAAACTTGTAGTAATGATTCTACAAGTCTAGATACATTAATTACTTCTTTTCCATACGCAGAGTGTTGTATTTTGGAGGAATCTATATGGTCTGAAATATTAATGTTTGGAGCTTTGCTTTAATCTGTTGAACTGAGATTCTATATGCCAGATTTCCCATGGGTGCCTACCCACAGTATTATTGCTGCTACGTACCTTGGAGTCAGAAGGTTATGGAATCAAGCCCTACTCTAGGGACTTGATCACAATATCTGTATTGAGATTCCAGGGTCATGCAGAGGAGGCATTGCACAGTTGGAGGGTAGTGGTGAAGCAATCTTGTTGGAGAGGCAGCAACAAGGGAGAACTGCACAGTAGGAGGGACAGATCCGGAGCCATGGTGAGCAATCGGAATTGTACTGAGACAGCAGAGCACTGTAAGGGGAGGTTGTTCTGAGGAAGTGATGTAATGTCAGTACTGAAAGAATGTCACATTAACAGTGGGCAGCACTGAGGGTGCTCATAGCACATCAGATTCGCCATCATTCAAATTAGACATCAAAATTCTCTCAGTGGATGGAAAAGTTGCTGTGGCAGTATTCGAAGTGTTCTGGCCAAAAATGTGTAGCTCAACCCATGCCTTATGGGGAGACATTAGCTCATCTTTACCCCAATGCAGTTTGAGGGGAACTTGCTGTGTATAATTTAGCTCTACATTCCTTGCAATACAGCTCCACTGTGAAGAAGTATGGGACATCAATGAATCATAGGACCAGAGAAAATTTATGATGCACAAGGCTTGTGCAAGTCAAGAGAAAGCTATCCAGCCTAATCCCACCTTCCAGCACCAGGTCCGTCGCCTTACAGTTCACTGCTCTTCAGGTACACATCCAACTACCGTTTAAATATGAACAACGCTTGTCTCTTTTTTAATCCAGTGGTGCTCCACCCACTGGATGAAAAAAGGTTTCCTCATTTCCCTCTAATCCTTCCACCAGTTATGTCAAATCTATTCCTTTAGTTTTTTATCCCTCTGTTGAGGGAAAGAAGACTTTCCAATGTATTCTATCTAAGTGGTCCTTAGTTGTATGCACCTTAATTAAATCTTCCCTAAGCCTCCTCTGGTACAAAGAAAACAACCCTAACTCCCAATCTTTCTCTTTAACAAAATTTTCAAGACCTGGTAAGGTCTTCATAAATCTCCTCTGTAACCCCTCCTGTGCAATCAGATCTTTCTATAAGACTATAATATATAGGAGCAGGATTAGGCTATTTGGTCCATCAAGTCTACTCTGCCATTCAATCATGGCTGATTTTTGTTTTCAACCCCACTCTCCTGCCTTCTCCCCATTACCCATAACCCTCTTACAAGTCATGAACCTATCAATCTCTGACTTAAATACACCAGATGACTTGGCCTCCACAGCCCTCTGTGGTAATGAATTCCACAGATTCACCACCCTCTGGTTGAAGAAAATCCCCCTCATCTCAGTTTTAAAGAGACGCTCCTTTATCCTCAGATCCTAGACTCTCCTACTAATGGAAGCATCCTCTCCACATCCACTCTATTCAGGCCTGTCAGTATTTGGTAAGTTTCAATGAGATCCCCCCTCATCCTTCTGAACTCCATCAAGTACAGGCCCAGAGCCATCAAACGCTCCTCATACATTAATCCTAATCCCAGGATCAGTCTTGTGAACCTCCTCTGGACTTTCTCCAGGGAAAGCACATCTTTCCTCAGATAGTAGGCCCAAAATTGCTCACAATATTCCAAATGTGGTCTTACCAACCAACGTCTTATAAAGCCTCAGCAGTATATACTTGTTTTTATATTCTAGTCCTCTCAAAATCAATGCTAACATTGGATTTTCCTTCCTTACTACCAACTCAACCTGCAGATTAACCTTAATGGAATCCTGAACCAGTACTCCCAAATCCCTTTACACTACTGATTTCTGAATTTTTTCCCCATTTAGAAAATAGTCTGCACCATTATTCTTCCGACTAAAGTGCATAACCCCACACTTCCTTGCACTGTATTTCTTATCTGTGATGTGGTGATCAAAACTGAACATCTTGAGTTGGTGAAGTGCACCAGTTGATGCAATTCTTTCTTTACTCAAGAATTCTTTACCCTTTGGATGCTGACCTAATGGGACCACTACAACCATGACACTAAAATGCTTATTGTTAAAAAACACATGACATTAATTGAGGCATAATAAACTGCAGATGCTGGAATCTGGAGCAAAAACAGGTCATTGATTGATTTTGCTTTCTTCATAAACCCTTCTGCAGGACAAGATTCTATTAAGGAGTACTTGATGTCAGCACTTAAATCTGTTAAAATGCGGCACAGTGATGCAGCTAGTAGAGCCGCTACCTCACAGTGCCAGAGACCCGGGTTCAATCCTGACCTCAGATGCTGTGTGGAGCTTGCACTTTCTCTATGTGACCACATGGGTTTCCTCCGGCTGCTCCTGTCTCCTCCCACATCACAAAGATGTGCGGATTGGCAGATGAATTGGCTGCTGTAAATTACCCCAAATGTGTAGGTGAGTGGCCACATCTGGGGGGAGTTGATGAGAATGTGGGGAGAATAAAAAATGGTATTAATGTAGGGTTAGTATAAATGGGTGGTTGATGGTCGGCACAGATTCAGTGGGTCCAATGGCCTGTTTCCATTCTGTATCTCTCTATGAATCTACATTGAGCAAATGAATAAAAAGTAAATAAAAATCAAAAGCAGATGTTGGAAATCTGAAATGAAAACAGAAAATGCTGGGAGCACTCAGCAGGTCAGGTAACATCCATGGAGAGAGAAACAGAGTTAATGTTTCAGGTCGGAGACCCTTCCTCAGTTCAAGTCCCTGACATTAACTCTGTTTCCCTTCCACAGACACTGCCTGATCTTCTGAGCATTTCCAGCAATTTTTTTTGTCTTCATGTGATATTAAATAGAAAATCAAGATTATATTTATATGGATTAAAGGTTGGCTACACATGTGGAAGGTGTGGTGGTAAGATAAAGGTAGTGTTAGTCTACGGGAAACATTTGACCTCCATGACGAACTATCTTGAGATTTTCCATGGAAAAAGTTAATTTATGCTGAAGCCACTTCTATCAGTAAAAGCAAGTTGTTGGACATCGTTATATATTAGGGTTGTTTCTGGGATCTCAGCTCTGTATTGTGGACAGACCTCCTCAACTATCTAATGGTGCTCCCCTTTAATCCTTTGTCCCAACATACAAAGAACTGCAAAACCAAGAGCAGAGTTCACTGCCCTCTAACTCTATTTTGGAGTAAGCAGAAATGCAGTAATCTTCATTTATTAGTGAACTCAGCTCCTGGGTCCTCTGGACCTGGCACCATCTGTGGAAATTCATTTAGTAAATTTACTGAAAAGCTTCGGTGTTTAGTTACTTTCTTTACAAGTTAATGCATCCTGTTGTGCATTGTCAGTGCAAAAAAAAAGCCTCTTCTAAAATTACACTTTAAGTAGCAGTACGTTAACTTTCAGCACACACGTTAATCAACAATGGCTTTGTTCGAAGTTTGTAAATCACACTTGGCAAGGAACCAGGAACCTCAATCCAAAGGCAGTTGTTTAAAAATAAAGAATAGAGTAAATTAATGCAAGCTTGGTTGAACATGCCACAGCGATGCCAAGCCAAAAAGACAGGCACTCCACATTCCCAAGACTCATTAAAGTACAATTTAACTTGTCAGCAATGGATAGCCCCTGTAGCATTCACCCTGGGAGAAGAAATTGCAAATTCACAGCACCTGAAACAAAAGAGCAGTCATAGACTGAGCTGGTGGAACTGTGAATGGAGCATATGTAGGAGTCAA
Source organism: Pristis pectinata (assembly GCF_009764475.1). NCBI lineage: Eukaryota > Metazoa > Chordata > Chondrichthyes > Rhinopristiformes > Pristidae > Pristis > Pristis pectinata. Next base: position 37,564,456 of record NC_067411.1, read on the forward strand.
TCCCACATCATGCAATGCTGACATTGAGCTTTCTGGAATTGTGACTTTAAATACTGTAGACTGCACCAGCTTTAAGTGTTCATGCTCTGTGAATTTTTGTCAAGGTGGTTACAATTGGCAGTAGAGCTCATACTTGCAAACCCCTGATGGATCTACTCTCCCCTCCTCCTCCCGCACCTGCGTATCACTATCTCTTACTTGCATCTACCTATCAGCACCTTGTGCCCACCCCGTCTCCCCTCTTCTGTCCACCTATCACTGCTCTGCTTTTCCCTCCCTATATATTGGGCTTCCCCTTTTCCTATCTTCAGTCCTGAAGAAGGGTCCTGACCTGAAATGTTGACCACCTGCTTTTCTCCACGGATGCTGCCTGGCCGGCTGAGTTCCTCCAGTATCATCGTGTTTTTCATCTAGATTCCAGCATCTGCAGTCCTTTGTTTCTCTAGCTCATACTTGCAGCCTCCATTCTGCACCAGGTTAGGAGTGGAGAAATCAGTGGACATGAAACGCATTCCTCTAGGGAAAGAATGAATGACCGAAACCAGAGGGGCTCATCTATCTCACAAACATGTCCTGGCAGAGGAGGTCTAAGGACAGGCCTTACATTGGTCACCACTGTAAAGGAGCTTAAAACTAAAAGCAGTGAAAAAGGAAGTGAAAGATGACTATAAGAACACACAGATTAAAAATAGTCTCTGAGTAACTAACTAATTAAAATGTTCCGTATTGCTCAAACTATTAACTCACTTAGGTTCAAGCAAGACTTTATTTTGGGATTGTTTGTAAGGAAACTGAGGCTGTCTGGTGTTTTCCCATTAGTTTTCCCTGAGCTTTTCTAGCATTCCTGTGAGATTTACAGGACTTCCTGAATGAACTTCAGAATTTCCTTACTTTTTCTCACATGAAGCCAGTGACTCATGATACTCAAGCAACGTTCCACAGTCCCTCCAACACCTAATCTGAACGATGGTTATTCATGTGTGAAGATAGCCTTGTGGCACGGTCAGACTTTGTGATGGGATAGGGTGGCAGTGAAGCCATTCCTGTTAACACCCAATGTCCTGGGTAGATTTGCAACAAGTTCCTTTGGAACATAGTCAGGAATGGGACCAGCAGTAAGTGCAAGAGCCAAACAATAACTGAGATAACATGTGCTGCCAATGGCCTGTGTAAACACACATCATTTAACATCTATAAGGTTGCAAAATCAGGGGAATCTGGTCATCTCATTCCATTTCATCGAACTGGAACATAATACATCATCCTCCCCACCCAAACAGCACTGAGCTGCTATTTAAAATATTTTGTAAAGAAGGACTTTGTATTTCTTACAATCTCATAGCATTGCATTGTGCTTTGTGCTGATTAAGAGCTTTTGAGGTGCAGTTACGTGAAACAATTTGTACGGAGTAAGATCGTACATACAGCAGAAAGCTAACCAATTAACCTTTTATACTTATGTGGACTGAGGGATAAACCAGGACATAGAACTGAAGCTGTGAAATACTTCACTTGAGAAAGTAGATGGAGCTTGGTTTAGGTCTCATCTGTCAGTGCTGCAGTCTGATGGTATTGTGCAAAAGTGCCAGTGTAGATTTTTGTGATCAATTCAGGAGCAACTCAGGAACCTGCAGCCTTATAGCTTGTAGTTACCCACTAAGCCATAGCTGACTACATTGCAATTCTAGCACACTAATCCTATCTGACAGTCTGTTGTATACATTTAACAATTATTGCATGAACAAAGACATTCTGATATTAGTCTTGAAGTTGATGTTTACCAGTCAGAATCCATCAGGACCTTGTACAATGATTTGATTTGAGTTGACGTAGAAGAGTACAGCGCAGCAACAGGCCCTTTGGCCCATCGTGTCTGTACTGACCATGATGCCAACCTTATCTAATCCCACCTGGCTACAAATGGTCAGCTTCCCTCTATTCTTGCCTGTTCATGTGTCTGTCTAAATGCCATTTAAACATAGCACCTTATATCTGCTTTACCACCTCCCCGGCAGTGTGTTCCAGACATCCATCACTCTCTGTATAAAAAAACTTGCCTCCAAATCTCCTTTAAACTTTCCCCCCTCACCTTAAACCTATGCCCTCTAGTATTTTACGTTTCCACCCTGAGAAAAAGACTCTATCTCCTCTATCTATGCCTCTCATAATTTTATGTACTTCTATCAGGTTAAAAGCCTAGATTTACTTTTTCTCCAACAATTGTTAGCCTTTCAAGGATGAACAGTTCTTCTCCCCTCTTGAAGAAGAAAAACACTATGATGCTGGAGGAACTCAGCATCCCCTCTTCCTAATCCAGATGCCAATCTACACGAGGGTCTGATGACTGTTCTATACCTTCTCCAGAGCCCTTAATTTGATGAGCAATGCACCCACACTCCTAGACTCACTCCCTTTTGACCATTCAACTATTTTCTAGGGGAGTTGCAGCCAGAAATGATGTGGCTTGAAATTTCAAGTGTTCATTACATCAGGAAGACAATCAGAAGAGACATTGTGCTTGTGTTTGCATAACTGAAGTCTTCAGACTGAAATTGTGTTGCCATGCATTCAGTGGCTCATGCCAGAGCAGGTAACACTTGCTTTTTGTGTAAAGTAGCAATGGATATAAGAACACAAGAAGCAGGAGCAGGAGGAAACCATTTGGCCCTTCAAGTCTGCTCACTAGTTCAATATCATAGCTAATCATGTACTTCAGGTCCATGTTCCTGCCTAGCCCCTACATCCTCGAATTCCTTTGGCTCCCAAAATCTATTTCAGTCTTAAATATGGTTAACAACTGGGCACTGCAGCTCTCTGGGGTTGGGAGTTACAAACATTCTCAACTACCTGAGTAAAGAAATATCCCTCCTAAGTGGGTAACCCCTAATTCTGAGACTACCTCTAGTATGGGACTCTCCAACCAAAGGAAAATGCCTACCAGCATCGAGCACATCAGATTCTTACATGTTTCAGTGAAACCACATCTTAGTCTTCTATAGTCCAGTGATTAAATTAGAGTCATAAAGCCATAGAGCAATACAGCAGATACAGGCCCTTTGGCCCAACGAGTCCATGGTGATGACGGTGCCCACCCAGCTAGTCCCAATTTCCTGTGTTTGGCCCATATCCCTCTAAGCCCCACCCCTCCATGTTCCTATTCAAGTGCTTCTTAAATGATACTATTGTACCTGCCTCAACCACTTGGTCTGCCAGTCCGTTCCATATACTCACCAGCCTCTGCATAAAAAAAGTTGCCCCTCAGGTCCTTTATAAATCTTTCCCCTCTCATCCTAAATCTATGCCCCCTTAGTTCTGGACTCCCCTACCCTGGGGAAAAGGCTGTTACTGTCCATCTTATCTCTGCCTCTCATAATTTTTAACATTTCTATGAGGCCACCCCTCATTCTCCTACGTTTCAAGGAATGAAGACCTAGTCTGGCCAACCTCTCCCTATAACTCAGGCCCTCTAATCCTGGCAACATCCCTGTAAGTCTATTTTGCACTCTGTCCAGTTTAGCCACGTCTTTCCTATAACAGGCTGACCAAAACTGTACACAGTGCTTCAAGTGCGGCCTCACCAACGACTTATACAACTGCAACATAATGTCCCAACTCCTGTACTCAATGCCCTGCCTGATGAAGGCCAGCGTGCTAAATGCCTTTTTCATCACCCTCTCTACCTGTGATTCTGTTTTCAATGAACAATGCAGTTGTACTCCTAGGTCCCTCTGTTCCATTACATTCCCCAGTGCCCTACCAAAAATAGTATAAGTCTTACGCTGGTTTGACTTTCCAAAATGCATCACCTCACACTTACCTATATCGAAATCCATTTGCCACTCCTCAGCCCACTTCCCTAACTCATCAAAGTCTCCCTGTAATCTATGATAACTTTCTTCACTATCAATAACACCTCCTCATTTCGTGTCATCTGCAAACTTACTGATCAAGCCTTGTGCATTTGCATCCAAATCATTTGTATAAATAACAAATAACAAGGTCCCAACACTGACTCCTGCGGCACACTACTAGTCACCACCCTTCATTCCAAGAAAGAGCCTTCAACCACCCCCCCCCACCCGCCTCCTACTTCTGAGCCAATTTTAAATCCACCTAACCAGCTCTCCCTGGATTCCATGGGACCTAACCTTTCAGACCAGCCTACCATGTGGAACCTTGTCGAAGGCCTTGCTAAAGTCCAAATAGACAACATCCACTGCCCTACACTCATCTATCTTTTTGGTTACCTCTTCAAAAAACTCTAAAAGGTTCTTCAAGCATGACTATCCATGCACAAAGCCATGTTGATTCCTCCTAATCAGACTCCATCAATCCAAATGCTGGTAGATCCTGCCCCTCAGAAATCCCTCTAGTAACTTCCCCACTACTGACATCAGGCTGACTGGCCTGTAACCCCCTGGATTGTCCTTGCTACCTTTCTTAAACAACAGAACAACTTTCCAGTCTTCCGGAACTTCACCAGTAGCTAACAATGAAACAAATATCTCTGCAAGGGCCTCCAAAATTTCATCTCTAGCCTCCCACAAAGTCAAAGGATACACTCGGTAGGGCCCTGGGGATGTATCCGCCTTAATGCTCTGTAAGGTTGCAAATACCCCCTGTCTGGTAATATGAATTTCCTCCAAAACTTCGCTGATAGTTCCACTTATCTGTTGAGCAATCATGATTTTCTCCTCAGTAAACACCGAGGAGAAATATTTGTTAAAAATCCCACCCATCTCCTGTGACTTGAGAGATAGGCAGCCCCGTGGATCTCTAAGGAGAACTTCTCTCTCACTCGCCATCTTTTTACCCTTAATATGGCCATAGAACCTCTTGGGATTTTCCTTAACCTCACCTGCCAGATCCATCTCATACCCTCTCTTTGCCCTCCTGATTTCCTTCTTAATTTCCTTATAGTCACAAGGGATTCACTTGTCCCCAACCTCCTACATTCAATGTATGCTTCCTTCTTTTTCTTGACAAGAGCTTCAAGATCCCCAATCAGCCAAGGTTCCCCAAAATGGCCAGGTTTACCCTTCACCCTAACAGGAACATGCTGCTCCTGGACTCTTAATATCTTGAAACTCTGACCAGGCTGTCTCTACAGGAGTGCTGCTTCAACCCAATCCAACCTTCAACCCATTGTAGTGAACCTAAACTACACTACTTCAGAGACAAGTATGTCTTTCCTTAGATTTACAGTAAAACTCTAATAACTGTCCCACTCAGGACTTAGCCATTCTTTCTGGACTATTATTAATTCTCTTAATACCCCAATATATTTTCAATTCACTTTTCTTAGATGTTACACAATACTAAATCAAACTTCCCTGTGTCCCGGGTAAGCTTAAATAGAAAGCAGGAAACGGGCCTTGATCATTTGAAAGAGAGTGCTGGGACTGGAATCCTGCTGAATTGAGTGGGAATACATAGAACATAGAACATAGAACAATTACAGCACAATTCAGGCCCTTCGGCCCACAAAGCTGTGCTGAACATGTCCCTACCCTAGAAATTACTAGGCTTACCCATAGCCCTCTATTTTACTCAGCTCCATATACCTATCTAACAGTCTCTTGAAAGACCCTATCATATCAGCCTCCACCACCGTTTCTGGCAGCCCATTCCACGCACTCACCACTGTCTGAGTAAAAAACTTACCCCTGACATTTCCTCTATATCTACTCCCCAACACCTTAACCCTATGTCCTCTTGTGGCCACCAATTCAGCCCTGGGGAAAAGCCTCTGACTATCTACCCTATCAATACTTCTCGTCCTCTTATACACTTCAATCATGTCCCCCCCTCATCCTCCGTCTCTCCAAGGAGAAAAGGCCGAGTTCCCTCAACCTGCTTTCATAAGGCATGCTCCGCATTCCAGGCAGCATCCTTGTAAATCTCCTCTGCACCCTCTCTATGGCTTCCACATCTTTCCTGTAGTGAGGCAAACAGAACTGAGCACAGTACTCCAAGTGGGGTCTGACCAGGGACCTATATAGCTGCAACAATACCTCACGGCTCCTAAATTCAATTCCCTGATTGATGAAGGACAATACACCATATGCCTTCTTAACCACAGAGTCAACTTGCGCAGCCGCTTTGAGCGTCTTATGGACTCAGACCCCAAGATCCTGTTGATCATCCACACTGCCAACAGTCCTACCATTAATACTATATTCCGCCAACATATTTGACCTACCAAAATGAACCACTTCACACTTATCTGGGTTGAACTGCATCTGCCACTTATCAGCCCAACTCTGCATCTTATCTATGTCCCTCTGTAACCTCTGACAGCCCTCCAAACTATTCAAAACACCCCCAACCTTCGTGTCATCCGCAAACTTACTAACCCACCCCTCCACTTCCTCATCCAGGTCGTTTATAAAAATCACAAAGAGTAAGGGTCCCAGTACAGATCCCTGAGGTACACCACTGGTCACTGACCTCCACTCAGAATACAACCCTTCAACAACCACTCCTTGCCTTCTGTGGGCCAGCCAGTTCTGGATCCACACTTCAATGTCCCCTTGGATCCCATGTCTCCTCACCTTCTCCATAAGCCTCGCATGGGGTACCTTATCAAACACCTTGCTGAAATCCATATACACTACATCTACTGCTCTCCCTTCATCGATGTGCTTAGTCACATCCTCAAAAAATTCAATCAGGCTCGTAAGGCAGGACCTGCCCTTAACAAAGCCATGCTGACTATTCCTAATCATATTATACCTCTCCAAATGTTCATAAATCCTGCCTCTCAGGATCTTCTCCGTCAGCTTACCAACCACTGAGGTAAGACTCACCGGTCTATAATTTCCTGGGCTATCCCTACTCCCCTTCTTGAATAAGGGAACAACATCTACAACCCTCCAATCTTCTGGAACCTCTCCCATCTCCATGGACGACACAAAGATCATCGTCAGAGGTTCCGCGATCTGCTCCCTTGCCTCCCACAGCAACCTGGGGTACATCTCATCCAGTCCCAGCGATTTATCTAACTTGATGCTTTCCAAAAGTTTCAGCACCACCTCTTTTCTAATATCTACCTGCTCAAGCTTTTCAGGCCACTGCAAGTCCCCACTACAATCCCCCAGATCTTTTTCCATGGTGAATACTGACGTAAAGTATTCATTAAGTACCTCCGTTATTTTTTCCGGATCCATACACACTTTCCCACTGCTGCACTCGATAGGCCCTATCCTTTCGCATTTCATCCTCTTACTCTTCACATACTTGTAGAACACCTTGGGGTTTTCCTTAATCCTGCCCGCCAAGGCCTTCTCATGTCCCCTTTTGGCTCTCCTAATCTCTTCCTTAAGTTCCTTCCTTTTAGCCTTGTACTCCTCCAGATCTCTAACATTACCTAGCTCTCTGTACCTTTTGTATGCTTTTCTTTTCCTTTTGACTAGATTTATTATAGCCTTCGTACACCACGGTTCCTGTATCCTATCTTGACTCCCCTGTCTCATCGGAACATGTCAACACAGAGTTCCACACAAATATCCCCTGAATATTTGGCACATATCTTCTGTACATTTCCCAGAGAACATCTGTTCCCAATTTAATCTTCCAATTTCCTGCCTGAGAGCCTCATAATTCCCTTTACTCCAAGTAAACACCTTTCCAGCCTGTCTGTTCCTATCCCTCTCCAGTGCTAACATAAAGGAGATAGAATTATGATCACTATCACCAAAATGTTCACCCACTGAGAGATCTGACACCTGACCAGGTTCATTACCCAATATCAAATCAAGCACAGCCTCTCCTCTTGTAGGTCTATCTACACACTGTGTCGAGAACCCTTCCTGAACACACCTAACAAACTCCACCCCATCTAAACCCCTCACTCTCTGGAGATGCCAATCGATGTTTGGGAAAGTAAAATCCCTCATCACAACTCTGTTATTCTCACACCTTTCTAGGATCTGCTTCCCTATCTGCTCCTCCATAACCCTGTCACTACTGGGCGGCCTATAAAAAACACCCAGCACCGTTATGAACCAAGGTCCCTGCGAGTGGAAAGAAGAGCAGCAAACATCAAATGCTGAAACATCAGGATTGTTGAATGGTCAGATGGAATATAATCGGAGTTTAATAGGATATCTGTATTATGAAGCATCTCACACTGCCCAGACCATCATTGAAGACAATGTCTACTAAAACAATAGACTCCGCAGTGCTATCTTGTTGCAACAGCACTGATGCCTACTGCAGGTAAGAACAACCATCAGCCAAGTCCTTTAAATAGGACATTGTCTCGCTTCACTTTATGAGGGGCACATTGCCAAGACTGAAAGCTGATTTATAAATTTGTCTGAGGGACTCAAAATGTACTTCAGTTTCTCCAAAAAGAGGCCACCACATTTCAAATCACCTCCTGCTTAATCTACTTTTGCGATCTTGGAGTTCAGCCATTTCAAAAAGTGCTTTTCCAAAGCTGCAGTGAACTGTTTGAATTTTACACTGGTTAAGCAGCTTGGTAAGTGCCTGAGAAACATTAAGTGGTGATTATCATGGGGGTGGTTTGATTAGCTGCTGGCTTCCAGTGCCACTACCAAAATGGCATGTTCAGAAATCACACACTTCAAGGCCATGTGCTGCAGCAATCTCATTAATTATACTGAAAGCCAGACACATCTGTTGTTTAAAAAGAAAATTTAACCTGAATGTCTGGATTAAATATATGTGTGTATGTTTCTCGTACAGAGTTGCACAGGAATGTGCCCTCCCTGTTCACAAGGGACTGTGCCATTCCACTGCCTTTATCCTATAGATTCTGTTCTTCTTTCTCTGCTTCCTTCACCACTGACTTGCTCTCAGTCTTGTGTTTTCCTTTTCACTTTGTCACAAGTTGATTGATGATAAATTAATAAACTGCAGATAACGTGACCAGGCCTTAAATGAAAGACTTCCTTTAAATACCCAGAGTAAATTCCACAGCAGATGGAATGGATCGATTCAACATATTTGGTAAGCGTAGATTGTTCTTTGTGGCGTTGCTGACTATATAAAGATTTGGAAGTGATGACTACCATATGTTAAATCTTCTTGAAATTTTATGAAGTGCAACTGATTGAAGCTTGTATTAAAAACAGATACAACTTCCTTAGACCAAGATAATTCTGGTGTTAGTGGTTGTCCTTCGAAAGGAAATGTTAGACTTAAGCCCCAACATAAACAAAAGTTGGATTCCAAATGGGCCTCTTCCATGGTCTCATCCTCAGTAATATGAAGATAAGCATACTCCTGTTAAGAAACCTATGTCCAGAGCTAAATATCCAGGTCAAAGTTGGAGGTAACTCAGAGCACAATCCAGGTCTGCATCACCTTTTACTTATTGTCCATTCTTTCACTAAGAGGGGAAAAGTTGGTGAACACTTCATTCTCAAAATTAAAGGGAACACATGCACAAGAGTTAGTGGTTGAAAAGTTTTTGTGCAGAGGTCATGAATAGGAATAGATCTTCCTGATGCAGGATAACACTAGTGCTAGAGCTCATCAAACATATTGAGAAATATCTGCAGGGCAACCACAACATATGATTGGTGTATATTCAAAGAATCTGACAGATAGCAGCATGGTATGGTATGGGCATAATGAGATAAATGGCCTCGTAGTATGCCATAAATGTCTGAAATTCCATGTGTCTACCCTGTGGCAAATGTTTCAAGATGTGGCTGAACATAAACATCTCATATTCCCTGACAGAAAAAGGCCATTCAGCCCATCAAGTCTATGCTGATTTTCAGAGCACACCCAACAGTCCCAGTCCCCTACCTGCTTCCCTGCAATCTTTCTCTCATATATACAACTTCCCCCAGTCCTTCTGCCACTCATTTGCACTCAGAAGTAATTTACAATGACCACTTAACTTCCCAGCACATCTTTGGGAAGTGGGAGGAAACCGGAGCACCAGGCAAAACTAATGGGGACACAGGGAGAACTTTGAAACTCCACATAGGCAATACCCAAGGTCAGGACCTAACCCGGGTAGCTGGAATTTGTGGCGGTAACATTACCTGCTCCACCACTCGGCTGCCCTCTCTTATATCAGTTAAAGCAAATATTCAAGTCCACCCCAACGAATTCAAAGTCTCAGAGCCATATGTTATGTTGCTTAACAGTACAGTTCAAAGTATGGCTGACCTTCTGTGTGCTCAGGCTCTGCAGGTCAGTGAAGACAAGGATGGTTGATCACAGAATTCTGTAATCCTATCATTAAAATTTTAGTGTATAACAATAACTTCCACTGCACTCCTAACCATAAGAAGCTGCAGAGAGTGGTGGACTCAGCACAATACATAACAGGTACATTCCTCCCCATCATCAGTAGTATCTACATGAGGTACTGCTTCAAGAAGGAAACATCCATTATCAAAAGTCTTCACCATCTGGGTCATGCCATCTTCTCACAGCCATCGAGCAGAAGGTACAGGAGCCTGAAATCCCACACCACCAGGTTCAAGAACAGTTACTTCCCTTCAACCATTCAGTTCTTGAACCAGCCAGCACAACCCTAATTACTACCTCAGTATAGCAACACTATGACCACTTTGACCACTTTGCACTACAATGGACTTTGATTTTTTTTTGTTCTGATTGTGTTCTTTCTTTAAAAAATTGTTTATGTTTAATTTATGTTTTTCTTGTGAATGCTGCTTATCTGATGCTATATATAATCAACACTGCTGCAAGTAAGTTTTTCATTGCACCTGTGCATACACGTACTTGTGCACATGACAATAAACTCAACTCTGATTTTAACTTGGACATTGTTCCACTGCAGATCTGCCACTGCTAAAGATGTGCATCTGCGCTTTTTGATTAAGAGACTCAGAGTTGTAAAAAGTAGACTCCATGTGTAGTTCACATCCACAGTTCTGTACGGCAGTAGCAGTCAAGTCACCTGTTCTTCATCCCTTTGTTATTGCCAGCATCTGATCTATGTGTCGGTAGATAATAAAGAAATATCACATCAGGCATTAGCACTAGGTTGCAAAACGCAAAGCTCTGAGATAAATGTCATGTTGACAAAGACAGAAATTTTGTCACTTATACAAAGGAATCTTGATAGATATCTACCCATAATATAGCCCCATTGTACCTCTCATATTAACTCTCATATTAACTGCAGGCATTAATCAAAGTAGATTGAGTTGTCAACAAAAGATAGTTGCTTCTCTATTTCAACCATTATGACAGTAAAAATGACCTGCTCATAAATTTGTTTGAAAACAAATAGTACTTACCGGACCAGTTACTACTCTGACTAAATTCCCGTCCATAAGCACAACAAACAATGATGGGGTCAAATGAATTCACACCACATACATCTGTTCTGAATGAGTGGAACCACTTCAGTCAACAGTTCCTCCTTGAGTACGTTGCACCAGACAACGTCCATCCAGCACTATTTCTGCATCTTACTCCACATCCCTCTGTGTGCAGGGATACAGATGGCATTCAGCATCTTCCCATTCTTATAAAGTATCCTAGAATCATGCCCTTCATTCTTAGACCTTCTGCAAAAGCTTGCTTGCAATAGCCATTCACGAGGAGCTCATTAAATAATCTTCATTCTTTATTTTTTGTTAGGAAACATAAGAAGTGCATTCTTAAAAAGCAGCCACATACAACCATCATGGATGGTACCTGTTTAGGAAAGGGATATGGGCCAAACACGGGATAATGGGACGAGCTTAGGTGGGCATCTTGGTCGACATGGACCAGTTTGGCTGAAGGACTTGTTTCTGTGCTGTATGGGTCCTGATGCAGGGTTTGGACCTGAAATGTTGACAATTCCTTTCCTCCCACAGATGCTGCATGACCCTCTGAGTTCTTCCAGCAGATTATTTGTTTCTCCACACTGTATGACTCTGTGACTCTATCTAAAGCAGACTAGTAATCTGGAGATCTGGGCTAATAGTCCAGTGACATGAATTCAAATCCCACTATGGTGGCAATGGAACTTAAATTTGGTCAAATCAATAATCTAAAATTGAAAGCTAATATCAGTAATAATATCCACCAAACCAGTAGATTGTCATAAAAACCCCTTTGATTCACTGATGGTCTTTAAGGAAGGAAGTCTTCTGTCCTTACCTGGTCTGTCAAAGAGATGACTCAATATGTAAGATTGTAATGTGTAATGTGGTTTACTTTTTATTACCCTCTGAAATAGCCCCACAAGCTTCTCGTCAAAAAGCAGCTCTCCACCACCTTCTCAAGGACAGTTAAGGATGTGTAATAAATGCTGGGCTTGTAGCTGATATTCACACTGTGAGCATGAATAAAAAAAGAGTAGGAAGGCCCAGAAGTTCGAAGTATGAATATGCTTTTGTCATGAAACACACAAATGCAATACATTTTCCAAGGGTACAAGATCCACATTCACCTTGGCTGATCTGTGAATCTGGGGCATTATCCCAATGAGATAATTTCAGTAATTTCATTGGAGTTGCTGGACTTGTTGGTTATGGACTGCCCATCAAAAAGAGAGAATGTCTGTCGGGGGAACCATTCCACTCATCAATGCAGGCAATATGGTGGGCAACTCATAGTGGGCAATATGGTGGGCAACTCATAGTGAGTTGCAACTAATAGTGGGCAACTCACTTCCCTGGTAAAAAAGGCTTGAAAAATAATAAAAGCAGATAAAATTAGCACTAAAAACTTAGAACACCCACCTGATGGTCACAATGTGAAAGACAGGGTTACACAGTGCTCTGAGGGACACAGCAAATCTGATGAATTATTATTTCTCCCTTAGATGAAGAAGGTAGCAGATGACTGTGATAAGTGACTACAAGGAGCTTTGGGGCTGGATAGCTTGGCTTCACACTGTAGTGTCACACCAGCTGGCAGAGGAGCAAGTGCAAGGGTACTGATCAAACGGCAGTGGTGGGACCTCTGGTGCTGTCATCACCAAACTTGAGCTTCACGGAGGCACCTCTTGGGACTGACCCAGCAGCCTGATGTCAGATGAATTGCTTAAAGTGCCATGACAACTGCAGAGAAACCAGTAGTGTAGAATACTGAACCTTAGAGTTTTCTCTGCAGCACTCAAATACTGTTTGGCTTTCTCCAGGGCAATAATGTCAGAGGGTTCACCATGGTTGGATCTGGGAGAATTGACCTGCATCTGGCCCACACTTCCATGCTGGAAAGGATAGGCTCCAAACTCCATGAAAAACCACGGGCAAGGTTGGAGTTGGACTCCTTCAGACTTTCGGACAGGAAGAACAATGTCTTAAGTGTCCTCTTATACATGTTTCCATCTGGATCTGCATCCCAGTAGAACAGTAGAACAGGGAGCCCATTCTTGGGTTTGTGCTGCTAAGTCATGCTTCCAATGGTTCAGAAGGACTTGCTGAATTTAAGAGGTGCAGGGATGAAATCTAGTGCATTGGACTCCAGAAATTACTCAAACTTAATCCTCACTAATAGGAAAACATCACAATTAGCACTTCTACAGAAGAAAAGAATGCACATCAAGTGCATGCAAAATAACTCAGAGAATCATTACAGCACAGAAGGAGGCCTTTTGGCTCACAGAGTCAATGTCTGTATATAACTTACTAAAGACACCAGGATATCAGGTAGGGATCCCAGTGCAGAGTAATTTTGGCACACCTTTTTAAGGGCTGATGAAATGCCAATATCTTAATATTTCATCAAAATGACCTATGTTTTTGTTTCCATCATGACAACCCATCAACAGTGTTGCTTTTCATTTCTGTGCTTCACATTAGTCACTAAGAAAAATATGTAGTGGTGGTAAATTATTTCCCCATAATTTGTGGTTGTGTAATTTCCTTTCCTATGATTCTATCGTCTTCTTTTAATATCATGCATTGCAAATGTACCAAAATATCTTCCTACCAAGCCTGTGTATAATACCACAAAGCTAACTGACTGACCTTGATGAGGAGGTTCAGCAAAAATCACATTCAGTTGCACTTCAAGCATTGAAGGTGCTTCTTTGCAATTGCAACCTGTTGTTGAATATTTTCAGGAGTTTCAGACAGAAGTAACATAGTACAGCAACATTTACCGTAAACTGAATGCTTAATGAATAACTGATGAGATGGTATTTACAAATGCATTTTTACACTGTATTCCTGATTGTCTGGCATGCTATTAGCTAATCCAAGCAAACAAAACTCAAGGGTTAATTACTTTACTACCAATAGCCTTAGGGTAAATTTCAGGGAAACTTATTTAATACAAAATGCAAATATGCAATGCACAGTTGCAAAGAGAAATGCACAATGGCTTAGAATCACAACAGCCTTGTGGAGGGTTTGAAGTAACTTCTAAAAATATATTTCTCAGGCAAAGCATGATCTCCACACACCACAATACTCTCTTAAAGGGCCACTGTTATTGTGGAAGACTTTGACTGATTCTTCATTTTATATCTGACAAACACTGTGAAATCCATTGAACTGAGGGACACTGTTATATGATATTGTCATATCTATGGGCTCCTTGCTGTTACAAAAGCAAAAATTGATGGAAACACTCAGCAGGTCAGACAGCATGCGTCGAAAGTGAAACAGAATTATTGTTTCAGTCAGACACCCTTAGTCAGAAATATTAACTTTTTTTGATTTTCAGGCTCTTTAGTGCTTCTGGTTGCAAAAGCAAGAAACAGAGGGAGAGTTATCAACAAAACATCCTTTACTGAAAGCAGTCAACTCTCAACTGAACAGCACTGGCTGGTACAACACAGTGTCAAAAGTCACACCATGTGATACACTCAGCTCTTAAAGGGATCCTCCTAAAGTGTACACAGCACTACTTCCCCTTTAAAGAGGTAGTCACATGGAATCATCTACAACACATAAATTTATGCACTGGGTTAGAATTTGACACATGTGTATCTACTTCAGAACCCCACCAGTCATAAATTAAATTGACTTTCTTGCTTTTGTAATCACTGGGATCTTCTCAATAGCAAAGGTCCATCTGTCATCTTTAAAGTATCCACTCCAGTTACCCTCAGCTCTAGCGGATCACCTCCTCCTGTAAGCTGTGTGTCATTCACTCAGTTTTGGGTCATCCAAGTCCATGTCCTGCCCCACAACATCTGCACCATAGAACCAATCCTGTAACTCCAATCCACGTTCACCCTGCACCTATGTTCTCAACCACTGATCTCCTGAGTATCATATACACACCGACTAATCCTTGTGAATCTTTCAAATTCTATCGGCCATCTTCACTGTGTGGTTTCTTAATCCCACTTTCTCCCCACGGTTCCATCCTGACAATCCTCCCTGGCCGGGTTGCAACACTTCCCTACCTGATGTCATCTCGCCTGACCTTGTGATATTGCTGACCCTTACTGGCTCCTCCTGCCTTCCTTCACCAGCACCTCAGTCACCCATGTCTGCAGATGTCAATCCATCAGCATCTCCTCTGGGGAATACCTGTGTTGGAATGTGGTGATCCTGCACATCAGAAGAAACAATGCCTGACCATGACTCATGGACCATTTGGAAATCTTGTCCAATAACAATGTCTTCAATATTTCCTTCTCTGCACAATCAGACCATTCATCACCCACAATAGACGTGATGCTAAACTGTGCTGGATTCCAGTAGAGAAGAGGAAGGTGATAAACTGTATCAACTGGAAATGTGGGCAGTTGATGGACACCACTTCCTTAGTGAAGCCATGGTAGAAAAATTTGACCTCAGAGCCTTTCTGGTCTGTTCTATACAGTTGCATGACCCAGACAGCAACATTTTCAACCACCTTGAGTGCCAATCAACCAGGAGGAAGTACTTTCCATCTGAAAGAGGACAACATGAATCCTTTGGAAAGGAAGAGCCAGCCATCTGCACATTTGCACCAGAGCTGTGGATAACTCAGTCCTCAAAAAACCAAGTGGGACTTCGCTAGAGTTCCAATCCCAGGCCAGAACATACAGTGCTCAATCATGGACACCCTTCAACGTGTCCCCTGTACCATTTTCTGAACCAGCGCTCTCTGGCGTTACTTCAGACAACCTTAGCTCACCTATCGCTCATGCTGCCTTCTCCAGGAGGAACTGATCTTCTAACTCTCTCCATCTCCCATTTGCTCTACCCAACAAGGTATATTCATTTATCCTTCTTGGGACCACTCAAAGCAGAGAAGCTTTCGGGATAGGATTGAGAACCTCGAGTTCACTTATCAGGAGCACACACCGAAGATCTGCATAAACAGCTGAAGGAGTTCACCCTCTCACAAACTACCTACCTGTCTGCTTCTCGGGGACTTCCTGCCCCACCTTTGGAAGAGTCTGTGGTTTCCACGTGGGTCTCATCAGTTTGCTCAGAATCCACCAAACCTGAATGGAAACAAGCCATCCTGAGGGGCTGCTTAAGAGGAAGAAGGTGTTCATATATCTGCCTCAAAGGAACATCTTTAGGAATGGCCCTACAATTTTGTTGGTAGTCACTGGAAAATCATCATCATTGAAATTCCAAACAAGCATCTACCTCTGCTAAAGGCAGATGTGACACTACACCTGCTGTCCAATTCTATTTCACTGTGCAGTACTTGACTGAGGAGTCCAAGAGTGACAGTGGGATGGCCCGTTGCTGCAGTCATTCAGCCACCACTGGCCAACTCTGGTCCAAAAATTGAAACCAATGGTTTATAGTCAGTGGCCAACATGAAATGTCCCTCAGTCAAAAACTCCTGAAATTGAGCAATCCCAAAAATTATGGCCAGAGCCTCCTTCTCAATCAGCGCATCGATTTCCTCACTCAAGATAAGGGTGCAAGGAATGTTCACAGTTGGTAGCTCATCACCTGGTTCCATCATGTGGACAGTTGTTGTGGCTTCTGCAAGTCACGACCAACCTCCCCTCCACTGGCTCTGTCTACACTTCCCACTGCCTCGGGAAAGCAGCCAACATAATCAAAGACCCCTGCCACCTTGGTCATTCTCTCTTCTCCCCTCTCCCATTAGGCAAAAGATACAAAAGCTTGAAACCACCAGACTTAAGGACAGCTTCTATCCCTCTGTTATTAGACTCTTGAAAAGACCTCTCATACCCTAAAAGATGAATTCTTGATCTCCCAGTCTACCTCGCCATGGCTCTTGCACTTTATTTGTTTACCTTTGCTGCACTTTCTCTATTACTGTAACACTATATTCTGCATTCTGTTTACCTTTTTACCACCTCGATGGAATGATCTGTCTGGATGGCACACAAACAAAAGCTTTTCACTGTGTTGTGGTACATGTGATAATAATAAATCAATAGAGGGAAACATTCACTGCTAAGTTTTGCATTACATTTGCTTTTATGCCCTTCAGCTCATGCAGGTAGGTCTCCCCTTTGCGAAACAACTGGATGGGCCTCCCACTGCATTGATGACAACCACTTCCAGGGTGCAATTCTCAGCTGGTCAGCTTAGATTTGTATTAAGAAAAAAACCTCACCTTTTGCATCTCTCTCAGGACATAGCAAAGTGCTTCACAGCCAATAAAGTTCGTACTGATGTCTGGTCACTTTTCTCATGCAGGAAATGCAGCAGGTGATTTGAACTCAACAAAATCCAACAAAAAGCAACATGATAACAGCCTGATTATCTATTTTGGCAGGCTAAGCATTGAGGAGAACAATTTCATCCGGATCATTTATATCTACCTGGGATATAAAGTTCAACACCTTATTCAAAAGGTAAGTCACCCACCCTAAGTATGGCACTAATTGTGTTAGCCAAATCCCTGGCATTCAAAGCTTCTGGAGACATAGATTCTCACATCACAGAAACAGGCCCTTCGGCCCACCATATCTGTGCCAACTACCATGTATCCATCTGTAGCAATCTTATTTTGGAGGGTACTAATTCCAATTGAACTTACAAAGAAAAGAGTGCTCCCCACTGAGCCATAGCTGAATTCTGAAAAAAGAAGTAACAGAACTGCAGCACGCAAAGACTTGTGGCAAGCTGTGCTTTACAAGGTAGTAGAAGAAACTTCTGAGAAATTATTAGGAAATGATTGCATAATACTGACTAATATTCTCCTTTCATACAATGTAGTCTGCCTGACAGAGATATTCAACTGGCTTCACACAGGATGTATGTGAACTTTCAAATCCAATTGCAATGTTATTAAGATGAAAGGTGAACCTGCCTGCAAAGCCACCATGGAAGAGCTGTTTCACAGAACTGCCAGAAGGATTGGCAATCACATTGGTCACAAAGAAAGGTGAAACGTAATAGTTTACTGGAATTACTGGCTCCAGATCTTGAAGATAGACCGGGAAGATCTTTGATCTGTATGGATGTGGTGGCATCATGGTTAAGCAACTGGTCTCATAATCAGGGATTTGGTGATGTCAGATTGAATCCCACCATGGTAGCTGGGGAATTCAAACTTAGGTCATTACATAAATCTGGTTTTCCTTTAAAAAACAATAACAGTAACTCTGTTTTGTTGAACTATTGTAATTTGGTAATGGTTCGGGGAAGGAAATCTGCTCTCCTTATATGGCTTGGCCAGCATATGACTCATTGACATGATGAAGGGTCCACACTGCTTCCTCTGTTCAGGAGCAATTAGAGGGGGAGGGAATAAATATTGGTATTTCCTCCTGCATATGAACAAATACATTTTAATAAATCTCACTCATGATAACCGCCATTTCATTAATGCACCTCTCTCTGGAACACAAAGCAACTCTCCTTCACCCTCCTCGGCATAGTCTCATCATGATTAACACATCTGAGAGTTTGGTGGGTGGTCCTGTAATTAAAATTAGTTCAGGTTGCATTGTTAGAATGCCTCTAATTAGATGATTAGTGAGCAGTTTCAAAGGTTTATTCTCTGATGGAGTGGCGAAGAGTCCTTGCTGATGTCTCCACCAACCAACATGTGCCTGACTCAGTCCTCCCAGTTGACACAATGAAGAAGGCTCACTTTCACTGGGTTGACACATGTAAATGCTGCCTGTCTTAGAATTAGGTCATATGGTCACTGGTGTAATGAGAGATGCAAAACATGCTGTCACTCATTCCAACAGATGTGTTGCCACATTAGCTCACTAGTGGCATTTTGAAGTAGTGACACTGATTACTTACATCCAAGCCAAGAGTGATTTCATCGACTAATACTGCATTTGTATTGCCACTTCGCTGTTGATATCAGCCTCACCATCCCTCCCCACAACAGGCTTTCGATGCTGGAAGTCACATTGAAAATCTCAGCACTGAGTTCATCAGAATTTGCTAGGGAAAAAAAATTAAAGGTGATGGAAGAATATCAGGTTAAACGGAGTTTTGTTTAAATCAGCCATAATCTAACCGAACCTTCATCAGTGCGGATGAAGGATCTCGACCTGAAACGCCAACTGTCCATTTCCCTACATAGACGCTGCCTGATCCGCTGAGTTCCTCCAGCATGTTGTGTGTTGCTCCAGATTCCAAAATCCTGCAGTCTCTTGTGTCTCCATAATCTAACTGAATTTTGGAATGGGCCCAGGAGGTTGAAAGGCCTCTCCTTTTTTACATCAGCAACCTATTCATGTTACAAAGTGAACTGCCACCTCTCCCTTCAAACACAGTTTGAACGAAATGAAGGAATGAGCAAAAATTCAATAACGCTTTCACAAAGTTAGCAATGTATTAATAACATAAGAAATGGGAGCAGTAGGAAGGCTTATGACCTCTCAAACTTACGCCATCATTCAGTAAGCTCTTGGCTGATCCACATGTGTCAGGTTTAAGTGCCGGAACAAATCTGCAGCAAGGAAAAGCTTATCCAATTGATTCTTGCATTTGTGCATTTCTGACCACAAATACCCCTATTGAAAATATTCACCCGTTAGGCACCATCATTAGAACTTCTCTGGGCAGCTGTGACACTCTGTCCACGTACTTCTACTGCCCTCATCACGGAGAATGAGGAAGCGCAGCATGAAGTGGGTGTGGGAAGGTCAGGCATTAAGGGAGAACCCTAACCACTTGGCAGTAGAATGAACAGACAACAGGTGGGGTTTGGAAGGATCTTAGTAAAGGGATGATGGAATGATGATGGATAATTATATTCTCAGTCACAACTGACAGGAAAGGCTACACTTTGGAAAGGGAGATGAGGAAGCCCTTGTTCTGATGGAACTAGAGCCACATCAGCTGATGAACAACCCTCCTGGGCATTGTTGCAAAGAGCATTAACTAGAACAGAAAGTAACTGGGGTAGAAATTCATCCTTGGCTGCACATACTGAACACACAGTGCAGTTGCAGCCATGTCTTAAACTCCACTTCTGAAATTCAGTTACCTTAATTTCAGTAAATCCAAATTTCAAGGATGGAGGATGATATACAAATGCCACTATATCATGTCTTTGGTGCTCCAATCATCTCTTCCATTTAACACTACCCACTTGTGAGACCACCTCTTAAATCCTCACAAGCCCACTGACAAATAAAAGGGCATTCCCTCAATTCGGAGCCATCCTGCAACAGGACAGCATACCACACTTCTTTAACTCCACGTGTATGCCAGTAATCAGCATCCAAGTGAAAAGGCAGCACTGTGCACCTCTCCTGTATGATGCTAACCATGTGGATTTCCCTCATGTGCTCTGGTTTCCTCCCATATTCCAAAGATATGGTGTGAGGTAAACTGATTATTGGTATTGGTATTGGTTTATTATTGTCACATGTTCAGAGAAACAGTGAAAAGCTTTTGTTTGCATGCCATCCAGTTAGATCATGCCATATATAAGTAGATTGAAAATTACCTCTGGTGTAGGTAACTGGGGGTTGTTGGGATCAGTTGCTTGCCATCACCACCAACCCACTGCTCAGTCCCCTTACTCTTGATCAAACCTTGGAGGCTCTAATGCACACTGGCCTTCTCTGAGCAATGATTGAAATTTTCCAATGATGCATTTGGAGTTCTTGCCTTTCCCGTCATGAACTGCAAGGTGTAACATTACACACTTGGAAAGTAACATCTCAGAAAGACTCTGGCAAATTTCAACTGAGAGTTTAATTTGTGCTTTGAGAATTTAAAACAAAATGATTATTCCGATGCAATGAAAATGCTCCTCAAAGAGTTAATGATGTATGTTTGAAAGTGCTGGTGACACAGAGATTTTACCAATCTGATTTAAATCATTTTTTTCCCTGCAAGTTATTTTTGAACTAGCCTCAGGATGTGGGAGAGTTTTTTAACTCAAACCTAACATCTGAGGAAATAAATTTGTACCATTCACATAATGTATTTTAATTTAAAACAGTACTACAAATAAAACATTTTTTGGATTGCTAATCCTTCGAGTCTCTTGAAATTCCAGGATACAATTCTTTTTAATGATCTGTGCAGGTAAATGGTCTGTCACATTTCGAGTCACGGTCTTTGGAATGGTCGTTGGAGGGTTTGAGCCAGGGGAGGTGTCCGCCAATGGAGAGATGGCACCTAGTCGAAGGAGGGGAGGGTGTGGGCCATTACAATATCAAGCCTGTGGGTGGGCTGATGCAGGGAGGATGGGAAGTTTGTTTCAGCGAACAGAGAATTCCGGCTTTGTGGGGGATGGAGTGTGAGATGGAGACAAGGGATCCCACTAGAAGAATGGGAGGACTGGCCAATTGGGACCATTGAGCCATTATGATCTGGATCCATTGGCTCTTGAGATCTCAGAGCTTCGGAGGTTGTTGAAGGGTGGAAGTGGTTGAGAGCAGAGCCAATCAGGTGGGCTCCATGGTAGCATTAGTGGGTAGGGACTGTGGTCCTATCTTCCAATATGGGACTTAGGGTGACACAGTGGTGCAGCTAGTAGAGTGCCAGAGGCCTTAGTTCAATTCTGACCATGGGTACAGTCTGTGTGGAGTTTGCATGTTCTCCTTATGACTATGTGGATTTCCTCGAGGTCTCTGGATTCCTCCTACATTCCAAAAATGTGTGGGTTGATAGGTTAATTGGCCACTGTAAGTTGTCCCTGGTGCGTAGCTGAGCGGTAGATTCTGTGGGAGTTGATAAGAATAAAAAATGGGATTATTGTAATCCTATTGTAAATGGGTGGTATTGGTTGGCATGGGCTAAAGCGTCTGTTTCTGTATCTTTCCATGGGTCTCTATTTCAGTGGGGCCTTAGTGATTACAAGACAATAAAATGATGGTTAGATGTTGAAAGCGTCCTTTCCCCTTACAGAGGAATCTAAGATGAGACAACTTAGTGAAAGGGCGAGGACATACGAATTAAGAATTAGTGTGGACCCCTTAGCCCCTTGAATATTATGGCTGGACTGACTGTAACCTCAACTCCACCTTCCTGCCTTTCCAATGGTAACTGTTCACTCCCCTTGTTATCAGCAATCTATCAGTCCCCATCTTAAAAATATTCACTCACTCTCCTTCCACTACCCTTTGAGGAAGAGATTTCCAAAAAAATCACAACTTTCAGACAGAAGAAATATTATCTCATCGTTGACAAATGGTCAATCTCTTATTTTTAAACAGTGACCTTCCCTAGTTTGAGAATTTCCCACTAGAGGAACTATCCCCTCCACACACAACATATCAAAACCCTCAGAATCTTGTAATTGAAAATTATGAGGTCATCCACTTTGATAGAAAAAAAGAGGTGGAGTGTTTATTAAGAGGTCTGTTGGTGTTCAGAGGCACAGCAAGCATTTAAGAAGGCAAACAATATGTTGGCCTTCATTGTAAGAGGATCTGAATACAAGAATAATGATTTCTTACTGATATTATATAGAGCCCTGCTGAGATTGCATCTGGAATATTGTGTCAGGTCTGGTCTCCAAACCCAAGGAAGGATATACTTGCATTTGAGGGAGTGCAATAAAAGTTCGCCAGATTGGTTCCTAGGGATTTGCTCTCTGAAAAGCAATTAAACAGACTGGACCTATGCTCTCATGAGTTCAGAAGAATATGAGGTGACCTCATTGAAACATGCGTACAATATTGTTACAGAGCTTAATAGAGCAGATGTAAGGATGACGTTTCTCCTGGGTGGGGTCTTGGTCTCAAATTAAAGAGTTGGCCTTTTAGGACGGAGATGAGATTAATTTTTTTCATTGGGAAGCCAGTGATTCCTTACCCAAGAGAACTGTGGAGGCTTATTCTTGGGAGTATATTGAAGACAGAGATTGATGGATTTTTGGATAATTTGGGAATCGAAGGATATGTGTTTAGCTCAGGAAGGTGAGATGTAGGTAAGTGATCGGCCATTTCTTATTGAATGGTGGAGGAGGACAAGTGTCTGAATGGTCTACTCCTGCTTCTATTTCAGAATAATGTATCACCCATTTGAAGTGATTCGAAAGACGTTCTCTTCTCAGAGGGTTGTGAACCTTTGGGATTCTCTACCCCAGTGAGTTTTGGAGGTGGGGTCATTGAAAATGCTTAAAGTTAAGATGGACTTTTGGTCTTTCGGGGAGTTAATGATTATGGAGAATAGCAGGAAAGTGAAACAGAGATCAAGGTAAGGTCAGCTATGATCATATTGAGTATTAGAGAAGACCCGAAAGGCCCAGTGGCCTACAACAATGGCCACTCTCACTGTACTGCATAGTCTAATTTTCCCAGCAGTTCTTGATAGGCATCTAACCTGGAAATCGCTTTAGGTGCCACTCAAGCTTGCAATCATACAGGTGAGTTTCCAGAGTGATGGGAAAGCATCCAGAAATCATTATTATCAAGAGTTTGCCCTGTCCAAAATGCATTTTCAATCATATCATACTGAAATAAACAGCCCTATACAATTCAGCTTCAACATGAATCAATTCTACCTGTTTGTGCCCAGAGCACAAAGCATCACAAACTGGGAGCTCAAGTCAGGGATTCAGATATATGGGCTTTCTCTTTAGAAATTCCATTGTGCTAAATATCCTGCAGGTCCCAATGGCTTTTCTGCCTCAGATCTGCTTCCTTCTGTGTAACCATCTGCTGAGGGAGAATATTTTATATTTGCTCACGGAATGTGGACATTGCTGACAATACTGAGATCTTATTGTCCATCCTTCTGTGGCCTGGCATTGAGGAACAGATAAAAGTAGACTCATTGGCAAGTTTAGAATCACACATTGGTCGAAGCAGATAAGGATGGGAGATTTCCTCCCCATGTCATGGGTTCAAGTTCCCCCAACTTCCATGATGGGATTCAAACTGCTATCCCTGGATCAATGGTCCAGATCTCTGGTTGCTTGTCCATTAATTTTATCACTCTAAAGACAGATTGGCTCTGTAGCTCATTGTTTAGGAGCTTTCTCTTCCTTTAGAGTTGCAATATTTGAACACGTGTTAAGCGACAGCTTTAGCTCCAAATCCTCCTGCGCCTCACCACCGAACTCCCCACACTATTTCTACAACCTCATGCATCCTTCTGCACTGACTTCTGACTGGTTGCATCATGGTCTGGTACTGCAATTTGAATGTGCAGGAATGTAAGAAGCTGCAGAGAGTAGTGGATTTAGCCCAATACATCACGGGCACATATCACCCCAGCATTAGAAGTATCTACATGAGGTACTGCCTCAAGAAGGTAACATTTATCATCAAAGACCCCACCATCTAAGCCATGACATCTTCTCACAGCTACCATTGGGCAGGAGGTACAAAAGCCTGAAGTCCCACACCACCAGGTTCAAGAACAGCTACTTCCCTTCAACCATTTTGTTCTTGACCCAACCTGCATAGCCCCAATCACTATCATAGTATGGCAACACTCTGACCACTTTGCACTCGAATGGACTTTGTTTTTTTTGTTATAATTGCGTTCTTTCTTATACAATCTATTTTCAATTTATGTTTTTCTTGTAAATGTGTCTCTGATGCTACGTCATTGCGATGTTGCTGCAAATATGCTTTTCATTGCACCCCTGCATGTGACAAGAAACTCAACTTTGACTTTAGATCTCTGCACACACCACTTGTGGCCTCTTTAACATACCCAAATTTTACTGTTCCACCTGTGGCTGTTGTGTCTTCAGCTGCCCTGAGCCCTAAGTTCAAGAATTTCTACCTTAAACCTCTTTGCATCTTGGTAAATTGGTTTATTATTGTCACATGAATCGAGATACAGTGAAAAACTCGTCTTGCATGCCATCCATACAGATTATTTCATTACAACAGTCCATTGAGGTAGTACAAGGTAAAACAATAACAGAATGCAGAATAAAGTGTTACAGTTACAGAGAAAGTGCAGTGCAGCCAGATAATAAAGTGCAAGGCCATAACGAGGTAGATTGTGAGGTCAAGAGAGCATTTTATCGTACTAGGGGACCATTCTATAGTCTCATAACAGTGGGATAGAAGCTGTCCTTGAGCCTGGTGGCACGTGCTTTCAGGCTTTTGTATCTTCTGCCTGATGGGATGGGGGAGAAGAGAGAATGTCTGGTGTGGGCAGGGTCTTTGATTATGTTGGCTGCTTTACCAAGGCAATGAGAAGTGTAGACAGAGTCCCTGGAGGGGAGGCTTTACCTCCCTCTCCCTTTCTCCATCCTTAAGACACTTCTTGAAGTCTACTTCATGCCCAAGCTTCTGACCAATCTCCCAACCTATCTCTGCATACTGTTAAACTTTGTGAAGCTAGCTAGATAAATGCAAATAATTATTGCAAAATAACGTGCAATACAGTTGCATGCACAGAGAATGCCTGGCAGAAATATGCAAAGCAGGCAGGTTATTGCATCAGTCAGTATGCTGAGCTGGTTTCACATTGGTGCTGCTGCTGCCAACACCATTCTGAAACTCAATGCTCTATGTTAAATTGTCTTTTAACATCACATGACTTTGTACATGTTCATCACCTGGAAACCCCCAACAAGGCTACTTAAAGGGATCACCAACTACCTCCAAGTCAATTGCTGACTGATTCCGTTGGGAAATCGGTTTATTGTTGTCACATGTACCAAGGTGCAGTGAAAAACTTTGTTTTAATGCCATCCATACAGACCATTTCGTAGTTTCCAGTTTAGATGGTGACATTGTGCTCCAGGTATCCAGGTTCAACCCTGGCCTTGGGTCCTGTCTGTGCAGTGTTTGTGTTAGGGATTAGTTGGGACATCTTCAGCGGTTATGGAATAGGGGAGCTGATGGTTAATTCAAACAAGAACCAGTCTTAAAAAGAAACCTGTTCACAATTTTACTTTCACTGATATTTTAAGGCCATCAAAACCAGTCATCAGGTCTAGGACATTTTGATTCTATAACATTGTAACTAAATAGGGAAGACAATAGGTGAATGTTCGTGTTAATTGGGCTTCATTGAAACCATGATGAGATCAGGCAAGGCATTAAGTGGCTAACTCCTGTATTAGCATATTGTTAAAGACATACCCCTGACACTGAATACTCCATTCAGGACATGTTTGTTTTGTCACTTAATATTCTAGCTGATTAAATACCCAGGGAGCCATCCTTCAACATTGTAACAAAATTAGTATATTTTGGCTGTCTGGTGTTTTGTGCACAGAACCCCTTGGACCAGCCACAGGTATTTGAATATTTAAAGGAGTCTGTCAGTTGTGCTCCCAGTGTAAATATGTAATTTTGCAAAAGTTACCTGTCTACATTCAAAATGTTAAAGTTAAGTGGATAAATTATAGCCATTGTATCTGTAGTTAATCGTTTATATTTAGAAAGGATAAAACATCACTGTACTGTTGGGTGTCAGGAAAGGAGAAATAGATTCTCCAGAGAGCTGCTTGTGTTAAATAAAGACCTTTTGCATCTACAACCTTCAGTCTCCATAGCTTAGTCACAGACACAACAGTTTGTATTTTCACTCTGTATCACATGTGTTTTACTTGGGGTGCTCCAGTTTCCTCCCACATGTCAAAGACATGCTGATAGGTCAGTTAGCTGCTGTAAATTATCTCTTTGCGTAGATTAGTGGCAACAGTAATCAAAGGGAAGTTGAGATGTGAGAGGGACTTTGTTGCAACAGTTCAGGGATGTAAGAAGAGGGGAATGAGACTGATGAGATTGTTCCCCTGAATGTCAGCATGGTCCTCATGAGCTGAGTGAGCTCGTTCTGCATTGTTATAAGTATGAGAATATGAGGAATCCACGGGGTATGGCAAATGCCGAAACCCCTTTTGTTCACATCTGACCATCGGACAAGCCAGTTGCTCCCAGGCAGGCACATTAGAAGGCATTGCCCTTGAAATGCAGCATAACTGGGAGATTGAGCAGAGGACATGCAGACTGCAAAATGCCAGG
Organism: Pristis pectinata; assembly: GCF_009764475.1. Classification (NCBI taxonomy): domain Eukaryota; kingdom Metazoa; phylum Chordata; class Chondrichthyes; order Rhinopristiformes; family Pristidae; genus Pristis; species Pristis pectinata. Next base: position 37,591,658 of record NC_067411.1, read on the forward strand.
CAATGCCCATTTGCAAGAAGGTAGTGTCCAATCACCTACTCTTCATATTCATTTGTATTGCCATCATTGTGTTCCCTGCCATCAACATACTGGGGTCACCATTGGCCAGAAGTTCAATTAGACCAGCCACATAAACATAATGGCTTTAAAAGGAGTCAGAGACTGGATGTCCTGTGGTGAATAACTTACCTCCTGATCCAAAGCACATCCAGATTGTGGTAGAACTCTTCCTAATTGTCTGGATGAATGTATCTCCAATTCATGAAGCTTGATACCATTCAGGATAAACCAGTCTGCTTGATTGGCACTCTACCCACCAATCACCAATTCATTTCTTCCAACACTGGCAGAACGTGGCTGCAGTGCTTACAATCTACAAAATGTATTGCAATTATTTGCCAAGACTGGTCTGAACACATAGCCTCTACTGCCAAAGACGGGAGCGCCAGTCCTGAAAATATATCAGTGTTCCTTCATTATTCTGGGTCTAACTTTGGAACTCCCTAACTATCTGCAGTGTGGGAGTACCTTCATCAGCAGGATTGTAGCAGTTCAAGAAGACAGCTCACTCAAGCCTTCCCAAGGGCAACTAAGGCTAGCAGTAAATGTTGGCCTTGACAGCTATACCCACATCCCAAAAAAATGAATAAAATAATGGAACAACATGCAAAACATCTGCAGTTTGTTGAAATCTGCTGCTGGCTAGAAACACAACTCTAACCTCAGAGCAAGGCAGGAACTGCATTACGAGCGGTTGTGTAGGTGGCCAAGGCCATGAACCTTTATCAGGGTCCTTCTAGTCTAAAGTCAAAGTCAAAGTAGAGTTTATTTTCAAATACACAGATGCAGTGAAAAACTTACTTGCAGCAGCATCACAGGCACACAGCATCAGATACACAAATTCACAAGAAAAAATGAATTAAACATAAATTATACACAATGTTTACAAGAAAGAACACCATTAGAACAAAGTCCATTGTAGTGCAAAGTGGTCAAAGTGGTCATAGTGTTGCTATACTGAGGTAGTGATTAGGGTTATGCAGGTTGGTTCAAGAATCAAATAGTTGTAGAAAAGCAACTGTTCTGGTGGTGTGGGACTTCAGGCTTCTGTACCTCCAGCCCTGTCTAGTGCTGGAGATGTTTGCAGCATGTCAAAACTTGACATCTGCTGTAGCATGAAGCTGATAACTGGATCTCTCTATTGAAGAGAGCTTAATTCATTTCATTCTCTCTTGCCTATGGAATCCCAAGGGAAAAATTGGTGCAAATGATAACGATTGGTCCGTTCTTCTATGATTGGCAGGCAGCTTTGTAGTGCATTCTACAGGATTCAGTCCTTGTTTCCTTGCTATTTACAGTATATGTATATATATATCTCTGACATACATACAAATGTCACAGACATGATTAAGAAATTTGCAGACTGTTCAAATCTTAGATATATAATTGATAGCAAGGCTGTTGTAGACTGCAGGAAGATATTCATGGACAGGTTAGGTGAACAGAGAAGTGCAAATGGAATTCAATACATGGGAGGCTGAGGTGATGTGTTTTGGGAGAGCAAAGTCAAAGGAATACTCAGAAAATATAGAATGAGTAGTGTAGATTTATAGGATGATCTTGTAGTCCAGTTTCACAGATTCCTGAAGGTAATATACATAAATAAGGTGTTTAATAAGACAGAGGGGAAATTGTTTTTATTGGCTAGGGCATAGAGTACAAGAGTAAATTGTTAAATTGGTTTATTATTGTCACATATAACGAGGTACAGTGAAAATCTTTATTTTGTATGCCATCCATACAGATCATTTCATTATATCAATACATCAAGGTAGTACAAGGGAAAAGCAATAACAGAATGCAGAATATAGTGTTACATTTACAGAGAAAGTGCAGTGCATGCAAGGCCATGATGAGGTAGACTGTGAGGTCAATAATCTATCTTAATGTACAAGAGGTTTGTTCAATAGTCTTATAACAATGGGAAAGAAGCTGTCCTTGAGCCTGGTAGTACGTGCTTTCGGGCTTTGGTATCTTCTGCCTGACGAGAGGAGGGAGAAGAGGGATGACCAGGGAGGGAGGGGTCTTTGATAATGTTGGCTGCTTTACCAAGGCAGTGAGAAGTGTAGACAGAGACCATGGAGGGGAGGCTGCTTTCTGTGATGTGCTGAGCAGTGTCCACAGCTCTCTGTAGTTTCTTGCGGTCATGGGCAGAGCAGTTGCTATACCAAGTCGTGATGCATCCAGATAGGATGTTTTCTATGGTGCATTTATAAAAATTGGTGAGGGTGAACGGGGACATGCCAAATTTCTTTAGCCTCCTGAGGAAGTAGAGGCGCTGGTGTGTTTTCTTGGCCATGGCGTCTATGTGGTTGGACCAGGACAGGCTGTTGGTGATCTTTACTCCTAGGAACTTGTAACTCTCAACCATCTTGACCTCAGCACCATTGATGTATTCACAAGCATGTGCACTGCCCTGTTTCCTGAAGTCAATGACCTGCTCTTTTGTTTTGTTGACATTGAGTGAAAGGTTGTTGTCACAACACCATATCATTAGGTTCTCTATCTCCTTCCTGTACTCCGAAGAGCAGGAAGATCATGCTGAAACAGCATAAAACACTAGTGAGACACAGTTAGACTGAAATACACAGTTCTGGTAAAAAAAACAATAGCATGTCACTCTTGAAAACCAATGTAAAAAAATAATTATGCCCATGCTTCATGGACACAATGAGAACTCAATACTTGGGTGTGTTGCCTGTAGCTCAAAAGCTATTTTAAATATTTTTAAACAATTGCATGTTTAATTTCCAGCTGGCCATATTGAGACCACATACAGTAATGTATTCATAGTGCCGTGTCACCAGATTGGATATAAGTAGAAACACACATGTACACATAGTCAGAAAAAGATTTTAGTAACCACCTTCATGGTCTAACAACAATTATTGTGGCCTCAGGAATGATCTGAACCCAATATAGTTTAGGGTGAACTAGACCCTTTATAACCAGATGATCCAATGTCACAGGACAGTGTAAATGCTGTTAGGCAATATGTGATACAGAATAAATGTTCAGAGTTAAACACTCACTCAAACGAATGGGAAGCCCAGTCTGATGGGCTGGAATGCTTTCCCCATTTGTATGATTCTACAAGACCCTACCCTCAGCAATTTTGGCAGAGATCACTTTGGCTGTGTGTAACCAATAACCTGGATGAGGCCTTTTCTGTGTGTGTGTGTGTGTGTGTGTGTGTGTGTGTGTGTGTGTGTGTGTGTGTGTGTGTGTGTGTGTGTGTGTGTGTGTGTGTGTGAAAGCATACGGATCTATTCACAGATGCACGCAACGCATATTTGACTAATTCTGTTTGAACATGTGTGTGTGTCCGTGCTGGGATATGTGTGTATGAGTGTGTATGTGTGTCTATCTCTGTGATTGTGTGTGTGTGTGTGTGTGTGTGTGTGTGTGTGTGTGTGTGTGTGTATGTGCATTCCATCTGCGGAAGATGAAATTAGTCACATTCCTAGAGCTAACAAAACTGTTGCAGTGTGTGCTCATAATTACACAGTTTAGATAGATAATAATTGCTTGATTAACAATGGTACTAATGAAGAAGATGCGATGTTGTGGGAAATGCAAATCTCCAGTAAGTGGATCTCAGTTTGTAGTCTTTCAGCCACTTATAACCCTTCTGCTACTGAATCGCTAACAAGAGATGGAAACAGTTTCCCTGGGTGAACAGCGCTTCACATGTTGTTGTGATTTTGCAGTAGGAAGAGTAGGAGCTGCAGTCCAGTGGCTATCATCTCATCTCTGACTCAGAAAGTTGTGAGTTGAATCCCTTGCCAGCACAAAAATCTAGCTGGCCACCTCCCAGTGCAGAGATGAGTGACTGCTAGTCCTATCAAAGATGCTACATTTTGGAAAATCATTTTTCCATATCACAGATGGATGAGAAGATTTCATGGCACTATTTGAATTCTACCCTGGTGGTTTTCTGCTCATATCTATCACGCAACAAAAATCACTAGAACAGATTAGTTCATCATTATCACATGGCTGTTTGTTGGAATTTTGTTGTCATGTTTTAACAGTGACTTCTAAAGCATTTCACTCTCAGTAAGGCACACAAAGCTAATCTATGAAGGAATTATAGGTTCTTAGTTTAGCTGTGTCATCTTCCTCTGTTCCTTCCTTTAATGAAGGCCAAGGAGGGAGCTGATTTTCTTTTTCTGTTCTCTCATGTTTTGTTGTATTCTCATGCATTCCCACATTTTCTAATGATATAAAAGGAGGCCATTTGGTCCATTGAGTTTGTTCTGGCTCTTACAGCAATCCCATCAATCCCATTTGCCTTGCTTGTTACCCATTCACTCTCATATAAGCCCATTAACACCCCCCTGATTTTCCTCTCACACATCTGTACCAGTGGTAACCAGCAATCAATTAACCTACTATCCAGCACATCTTAGGTAGATTGAAGTATGCCACTCTGTGGGAGATCTTTTTTCTCACAGTTGGGGCACTTTACCAAGGCCCTTCTTGAACCATCTTCTGAAAGAAGAGATTTGTTTCAACCGAACAGTTTGCTGGGCATTTCAAAGCCAACAACACCTCTCTGGGTTGGAAGCTATAAGCAGGCCAAAAGAGTCACTTGCTTCCCAAAATTACCACTTTACATTGTAGTTGTTTCAAGGACGGAAAATCAGTTTCCAATTTACTAAATTTAAGTTCAGCAGCCACCAAGAAGGCATTTGAACTCATAATGCTGAACCTTTTGTGTAGGCCTCTGAATTTCTCGCCAGCAACTGAATCACTGTACTATGATTCCCACTCTGGAATTCTGACCATGAGCCAAAGCATGTTCATACTCTTTAACAAATCAACAGCACATCAGACAAGCTTTATAGTGGCTGGCATAAGTCTAGTCCGATTTATTGGTAAAATGGTAATTTGGTAAATTGATAAATTGGTTTGTTATTATCACATATACTGAGGTTAATGCTTTGCATGCCATCCATACAGATCATTTCTTCACATTAGTGCATTAAGGTAGTCCAAGGGAAAATAATAACAGAATGCAGAATAAAGTGTTACAGAGTAAGTGCAGTACAGGCAGACAATAAGGTGCAAGGCCATAACAAGGTAGATTGTGAGATCAAGGGTCCATCTTATCGTACTAGGGCACTGTTCAGTAGTCTTATAACAGCTGTCCTTGAGCCTGGTGGTACATGCTTTCAAGCTTTTGTATCTTCTGCCTGATGGGAGGGGGAAGAAGAGAGAATGTCTGGTGTGGGAGGGGTCTTTGATTATGTTGGCTGCTTTACCGAGGCAGCAAGAAGTGTAGACAGAGTCAATGGAGGAGGGGCAGGTTTCATTGATGTGCTGAGCTATGTCTACAACTCTCTGCCATTTCTCGCAGTCCATGATATATCCGGATAGGATGTTTTCTGTGGTGCCTCCATAAAAATTGGTAAGGGTCAAAGGAGACATGTTTAATTTCTTTAGCCTCCTGAGGAAGTAGAGGCGCTGGTGCACTTTCTTGTCCATGGCGTCTACGTGTTTGGACCAAGACAGGCTATTTGTGTTTTGTTCACTCCTTGGAACTTGAAGCTCTCAAAGAGAAAGAGGATAATTAACTATGCTAGTGGAATGCTGTTTTTATTATATTTAAGGGATTAGGATACAACATTCAAACAGATGAATTGTAGACCACTCCAACCTGCTCCACCATTCAATAAAATCAAGGCTGACTTTATTGTAACCACAACTCTATATTGCTGCCTAACCTCAGTTGCCCATCATCCCTTGCTTATCAAAAATCTATCTGCCCCTGCCATAAAAATATTCAGATTTTTATTCCACCACTTTTTAAGGGAGAGTTGCAAAGACTCAAAATCTCTGTCTAAATTGGGCAATTCCTTAGTTTGTAATAGTGATGCTAGTTCTAGATATTTATCCTCCCCACAACCACCCTGTCAGGAATCCTCAAGATCTTGTGTTTCGATCAATTCCCCTCCCATTCTTTCAAGCTGCAGTAGAAACAAGCCCAGCCTGTCCAACTGTTCCTCAAGAGGCTGCTTATCTATTCCAGATCCCAGTAAAGTTGTTGGAAATTATGACAACAGGTCTACAAAGACCTTGTTAGACCCCCATCTGAACATTTTGAGCAGTTCAGGCCACAGCACCTGCAGAAGGATATATTGGTCTTGGACGGAGAGCAGCGTAGATTTGAAAGAATGATTCCTGCACTGCAAGGGTTAAATTACAAGAATTAAACAAACTAGGGTTGTGTTCACTGGAATTTAAAAGATTAAATGATGAATTATTTGAAGAATTTAACATAATGGAGAAATTGACAGGGTAGACAGAAACTGTTAGAGAGAAGCTATTTCCATTGGTTGGGGAATCTAGCATGAGAGGATATAATAGAATGTAGAACAGCACAGGAGCAGACCCTTCAGCCCACCATGTCTGTGCCGAACACAATGACAAATTAAACTAAATCTCTTCTGCATGCTTTAGACACTGGACTTTCAGAGTTTAGCTCAGCAAATCTTCAACACACGGAAGTTGGGAGAAATCTGTAAACCCTGTCACAAACTGAAGCAACACACAAGAGGTTTGTTCAATAGTCTTATAACAATGGGAAAGAAGCTGTCCTTGAGCCTGGTAGTACGTGCTTTCGGGCTTTGGTATCTTCTGCCTGACAAGAGGAGGGAGAAGAGAGATGACCAGGGAGGGAGGGGTCTTTGATTATGTTGGCAGCTTTACTGAGGCAGTGAGAAGTATAGACTGAGTCCATTGAGGAGAGGCTGGTTTCCATGATGTGTTAAGCCATGTCCACAACTCTCTGCCGTTTCTTGTGGTCTCGGGCAGAGCAATTGCCATACCAAGCCATGATGAATCTGGATAGGATGCTTTCTATGGTGCATCGATAAAAATTGGTGACGGTCAAAGGGGATATGCCAGATTAGTCTCCTCAGGAAGTAGAGGCACTGGTGAGCTTTCTTGGCCATGGCATCTACGTGGTTGGACCAGGACAGGCTATTGGTGATGTTCACTCCTAGGAACTTGAAGGTCTTAAACCTCTCGATCTGATATAGACAGGAGCGTGTGCACCATCCCCCCTACCTGAAGTCAATGACCAACTCTTTTGTTTTGCTGACAGTGAGGGAAAGGTTGTCGTCAGGACACCATGCCACTAGGCTCTCTACCTCCTTCCTATACTCTGACTCATTGTTATCTTTTTTGGCTTGCAATCACTTTGATGCTATTTGCCAGGTCATAGCATTAGTCACCACCCTTCGCTATAGATCATTCATGTGGAAATCTAGTGGTACTTCTAAGGGAATGAGAGCTGCTTGAATCTCTCCTTGATCCCTGAATGAAACCAGTTGAGTACAAGCAAGCAAATACTTGCCTTCAGCACATGTTTTGAAAGATATACGGGGCCAAATTGGACTGGATCTGACCCACCATTCCAACTCACCGTTTCAGTCCTCACCCACTCACAATTCCTTGGGCCTGATCCAGATTGGATAACCGTACTCTGTGTGGGGCGGGTGGGGGGTTGGGGGTTGATGGCAGTATCCAGTAAGATATCACAGGCCAGCACCTTGGCACAGCTGGTAGATCTACTGCCTCACAGCTCTAGGGACCCAGGTCCAATCCTGACCTCCAGTGCTGTCTGTATGGAGTTTTCACATTCACCTGTGTTTTCTCCAGGTGCTTCGGTTTTGCTCCTACATCCGAAAAATGTGCGGGTTGATTAATTGGCCACTGTAAATTGCCCCTAGTATGTAGATGAGTGGTAGAACCTGGGAGAGTTGATGGGAATGTGGGGACAATGGATGGGTTAAGGTAGGATTAGCTATGTTGCAACTCTATAGAACTCTATAGACCACACTTGCAGTATTGTGTTCAGTTCTGGTCGCCTCATTATAGGAAAGATTTGGAAGCTTTAGAGAGGGTGCAGAGGAGATTTACCAGGATGCTGCCTGGATTAGAGAGCATGTCTTATGAGGACAGGTTGACTGAACTAGGGCTTTTCTCTTTGGAGGGAAGAAGGATGAGAGGTGACTTGGTAGAGGTGTACAAGATGATAAGAGGCATAGATCAAGTGGACAGTCAGAGACTTTTTCCCAGGACGAACATGGCTAACACGAGGGGGCATAATTTTAAGGTGATTGGAGGAAGGTACAAGGGGGATGTCAGAGGTATGCTTTTTACACAGAGGGTGGTAGGTGCGTGGAACACACTGCCGGCAGAGGTTGTGGGGGCAGATACATTAGGGACATTCAAGAGACTCCTAGCTAGACACATGAATTATAGAGAAATGGAGGGCTATGTGGGAGGGAAGGGTTAGATAGATATTACAGCAGGATAAAATATCAGCACAATATCGTGGACCAAAGGGCCTGTACTGTGCTGTAATGTTCTATTTTTCTATGTTCTATGTTCTAGTGTAATAATGATTGGTTGACAGTGGGCGCAGACTCACTGGACTGTAGAGTCTATATCCGTGCTGCATCGTTCAATGACTCTGTGACACTATGTTGTGAACCCTTAGGCGGTGGAGTGCTGAGGCCCTGTCCCAGCACACCCTTTAGTATTTGACACCAGGCAAAGCTGGAGCAGAGTTTTGCGCTCTTTAAAACAAAGAAAATTTTATGCCACTTGTAAACTTCATTGATTCAATAGCTGGATAACCTACCTTTTTTTGCCTAATCACTAGGCAAGGAGTCCCTTGTAAGAATAAATGAGGACCCCCAGGTTTAGGATTGCAGAAGCAGATTCATTGAACATAGAACATAGAATACTACAGAACAGGAACAGGCCCTTCGGCCCATCGATGTTTGTGCCGACCAAGCCAATTTTAACTAATCCCATCTGCCTGCACATAGTCTGTATCCCTCCATTCACTGCCTGTTCATGTGTCTGTCTAAATTCCCCAGAGTAATACCAGAAAACGATAGCGCAATTACCAGCTGCCATTGGACCATAGATGGAATCCAGTGACAGAACAGAGTGAACCATCCCACACAATCCAGATTTAAAAGGAAGGCCGCTACTTACCTGGTAAGCAGCTGTTTGCCAGCTGTTCCCCTCCGGAACTGCCAACCACAACCAGCACAGCTCAGCCCATAGAGTCTGACCACTTGAGAGGGATTGTGGCAATTGTGTGGTGCAGGGGGAAGGAGCCAGGATGATTACAATGAGAGGATATTATTCTGTGCACTGAACTCAAAATAAAACTAGAATCTCCAAACGCCAATTGCCTAGGCCACAGTTTAAATTTACACACAGAGAAATGACAGCATAGAAATGTGGTTCCGTGTGGAGTTAGTAGCTTTTTTTAAATCTATTTGTCCATTCCTCAATTGTCCTTGAACTGAGAGGTAGTTAGGAGGCGACCACAGTGGTGGGGCTGTAGTCAGACACAGGCCAGGAAGGGGCAGTTGACTTCCTTCCCTGAAGGACTGTAATAACACCAGATGGATTTTTACAACAATCCAGCCACTAGTAAGAATGACTTTCTTAAAAAAATAACATATTTAACAGCAAAATCCAACGCCATTGTGGTGACCTCGAGCCCCTGGATAAATGGTCCAGAATGTTAACTGTTAGTTCAACAACCTAATCACTAGCCTTTGATGCCAACTGCCAATTGACTAACTATACCTTTCTATTGTAATCTTATTCCCCTGCCTTTCATTTCAATACATGTCCCATTCCTTCTTAATTAATATTCTAAGCTTTGCCTCAATGGTAAAACATCCTAATATCAAGAAACCATCTACGTGAAAATAAATAACTATGTTCCAACTTGCCCATTTTCTTCTTAAGGTAATTCTGATTCTGTGACACTAGTCACCAGTTAGTCAGAACGGATATTTATGGATTACTATCTCTAAAACAATGGAACATTTCGAAAAGTTCTGTTAAAATCTGCTTACCCCTCGACATTCCAACTTCCTTCAGAATGAAAAGAACCCTTTTCAGACACCGTTCTGTTAAATCATTTTTTCTCTGATATCCTGGGAACCAAGGACTGCTACAGCTTTCTAAAATGGCTTTAATGAGCACCTTATTCAACAAGGAACATGAGAAAGTAAGAACATTCACTCAAGCCTGCCCCACCATTCAATATGGTCAGGGCTGATCTGCCTCACCTTCTCTTCTGTCCAATTCCACAAAGCCCTCAATTCCCTGATCTTTCAAAGGTTTATCTACCTCTTCTTTAAATATCCTCAATGATCTTGCCTCCACAACCCTCCAGGGTAGAGAATTTCAGATGTTCATCGCCCTCAGCATCACTTCAGATACAAATAGCTGAACAGCAAAAAGGAGAGAAAATATTTGAAACCCAAAAAAACTGCAGATGCTCAAAATCTGATATAAAATCAAAAAATGCTGGTCAAGCAGTATCTGTGGAAAGAGAAACACTCAGCGTTTTAGGTCCTTCATCAGAATTTTTATTTTCTTCATCCACTATTATGTGTGGTAGTGGATATAAAGGTGCACTGTGTACGTCTGAGGTATGCACATGTGCACAATGTAGTACTAGAGTCGAATAAACAAGAGGCACACGTGCGGTGAGCTCTCAATGTCATACAGTGATTCTCAATATTATTTGTGCTATCCACAGTTGAAGTATTGTCTGCGTACGCACATTTCAAATCAGTAATGAGGATATAAAGAACAGATCTCACTTCAAGCAAAAAGACTTTGTGTTAAGCAGGAAGACTTCCCTGTGAGCTGAGAGTGTGGGTGACCACAGCATCAATCTGAAGCATTGAAAACGTCACTAGACATGTAAGTGGCTAACCCTGTAAAGTGCCAACAGATGTGGACATGAGAGAAAATACTGGCTAAATTCTGCACAAGGTGAACAGTATAGCTTGAGAGGTTCCTGGATGAGTTCTTTGAGCAGCTATCTAACCTAATGCAGCTCTGACAGAGAAAATTGGGGCAGATATAACATAGCTTTAGGTGTGAGTGTATTTGGATAAGGAAGGTCCCAACAGCACCAGGAGTTAGGGAATCACAACAGAAAAGTTGGTTTAATACATTGAAAGTTGTGACCAATGAGCTAAACAGACAACTTTGAGGCATACATTCTTTCCTTCAGAATTTGTAATCTTGCATCAAACAGTTTTCCAAATAGATTCATAATACATTCCAGAATATTTATTGGGTACTAATCATGCTTTACAACTACAAACATTTTCCACACCATGTGAGCAAGGATCAAATGCAAGATTTATTCATTCTAGAAATGTTTGTGTGTGATTTCTGGTTAGACAAGGGAAAGAATTTAGGAATATTGCGCAGTCTGAATAATGTGTTATTATGGGCAGAAGTGTCCAATCATTCTGTTCATTGCTAATGAACCATGACACTGTCAAGAGCCAGATCATGCGATTCACGTACTGACTGCTAGTGGAGTAACTACCACTACTTGCCTTTGTTTCAGGAAAATTTTGCATGTTCAGATGTGACATCATTGTTTTTTGTGAAAACTGTATCAGATGCAGAGGACAAAATAGCTGCTCAGACATAAGCCTTGCTGTGTATGAGTGGATGCTTAAACCTTTCAGTGCATAGACAGAGCACATGGAACTGTGCTTTAGAGCAAATAAGCACATTGTTGGTGATGGTGAGATTCTGCCAGCACTAAATGATACCACATGGAGTGCAAAAGACTATTCTGTAAACTGCAATGGGTTCAGATACATACACCAAATTAGAAAGTCTAACACCACGGAAGGGAAAAAAAACTATTGTTTCACAAACAGTTCAAAAGTTGCAGGTCTGTTTCAATCCTAAACCAAAAGGGATTGTGGAGTGCTTGAAATAAGAAAACTAGGAATCAAAAACGAAGCCAGACTTTCAATGAGTCTATTGTCTCAGTGAAGGGCCAGTCACAGCACTGCAACTTTGGCACTTTCTTAAAGCCTGCGCTGTGTGACAATTTAGTTGGTGATTTAACTGATGAATGAGTTCAATCAAAGTTACAAAAACTCTAGAATCTCACATTTTATCTTACATGCGAGATTGTGACGTCTGTGGAGATAACATCAAGGAATGTTAAAGAATTTCATCTAATGCAAGGTACAAACATGACTGCTGTTTACGGTTATAGTGTAATGGTGAAGGCCAGAGTTCCAAAACAGAATGAAAAGAACAAGGATGAGGCTAACACAAGTCATTGCTTAAGTTGTAATGGAAGTTATCAGTCACATGCTGTCCATTCAAAAGTGTCAGAAAAAAGACATAAAGACAGAATAAAGTGTTAGAATATCCTCAGCCAACAAATCCAAAGTAATTCCAATACAGCATTTTCTTCACAGAAAGGAAGGTTTCCACAACAAAAAACACCATCGTGGAAGCCCACTTGATGTTGTAGGCAATGTGAACTGCAGGGACTTAGATTTATATGGTATCTACACTGCAATGGCAGAAAGCAGAATGTCCTCAGGACAGAAGTATGCTGAAATGGTCAGGACATTAACATGAGTATCGATATGGCAGCAGATTGCTCAGTCATGGGCAGGATACATATGCATGTCACCACAGCAAGGTTCCACTACCAAAGAGTAGAGTGAACTCAAAAACATATTCAGGTAAATTATTGAAGACTGAAAGCCAGATAAAGTCACAATGGCCAACAAAGAGAAAGACCAATGGTTGTAACTGAAGATTATCAGTGGTAGAGATGCTACCACTGAGGCTAGACATGCCTCAGTAAAGCAGCCAACAAAATCAAAAACCCCTCCCACCCCGAACATTCTCTCTTCTCCCCCCTCCCATTGGGCAGAAGATACAAAAGCCTGAAGGCATGTACCACCAGGCTCAATGACAGCTTCTATCCCACTGTTATAAGACTATTGAATGGACCTCTTGTATGATAAGATGGACTCTTGACCTCACAATTTACCTCAAAATGGTCTTGCACCTTATTGTTTGCCTGTGCTGCACTTTGTCTGTAACTGTAACACTATATTCTGCATTCCATTATTGCTCTTCCCTTGTACTACCTCGATGTACTGATGTGATGAAGTAATCAGTATGGATGGCATGCAAACCTCGATACATGTGACAATAAAAAAGCAATTTACCAAATTTACCAACTTAGAACCTATAATGAAAGGATGTAATAACATAACACTCTGAAAAGAATAATAGGATTGAGCAGAATCAACATGGATTGACCTATATGGTTATTACAGATTATAAAGTCCTTATCCATATTTAGCGCATGTAAAGCCAATCCACTGTACGGCTCTTCCTGCCCTATACACATGGAAGAAAAGTTAGACAACTTTGAATAAAATTGAGTTCTAGTGACGATGAATCAGTGAGTAAGTAACACCAATTGTAGTAGTGCCTTAAGTGGCCAGGATTGTTTGACTATGTGTGATTACAAGTTGACATTGAATCAGGTAATTGACAGTGGGTATTTGGCAATATCTCTTGCTTGCTCACTGGATTTTTCTGTCGAGTTTTCACCAAACTAGATCTGTCATGTGCATGTGCTCAGCTGAACATGGATAAGGAAAGTCAGCAATATTTGATACCACTACTTTGGCACAATATGGTGTGAGATTGTCAGTAGAGATCTTTCAAACTATGAAACACAAGATACTACCAGGTACGGGTCATTGCGCATGCAATCAAGATGACATGCCAATAGCTACCAGTACCTATAAAGAAAATCTTCAAATATTAGCAGATGTGTTCAGGTAATTATGCAAACACAACAGTAAACTCAAAGGAAGCAATTATGCATTAATATAAAGTTTTATCTTGAGTTAGAAGTAAATGATCTGGGAAGGAAAAGTGGAAGCAATTGTGAAGGGAAGCAAACCTGAAAACATTGCAGAACTTACGTTATTCATAGGCATGGTGAGGTGCTGTGCTAGATTTATGCTGGATTTTGCAAGTACTGACTACTGTCGAGAACTGCCTCTTTCATCAGTCGCCAAAGAAAGATGAAAAATGGAACGGGGATAAAAATACCAAGTGACATGTGACATGTAGGATCTGAATTTTTGTTAATTAATTGCTATAACATATGCCTTCAAATTTGCACATGAAGCTTTGAACTGTGGATTGGGAGTTGTAATCAGTTATGTCAAGATGATGGTCAAGAAAATTCAGCTGGGGTTGCAACACATTGATTGACAAGGAATGAGGAAGTTATGCTCAGATTGAGAAAGAGGCATGTGGGATCATTTTTGGAATGAAAATATTTCATCAGTTCCAGCTGAGGAGAACTTTCTAAGTTCTAAGGATTGATTATTGTGAGAAGGGGATTGAATCATATTAGTCATAGAAATTCATTTGAAATAGTTTCATTTCTATGACAGAGCTTACTATTGAAGAAGTGAAATCTTTCTTTTTCATGTTATGGCTTACCTGAAGGGTTGGTCTCACATAATGGACCTGTTTCATTCACTTCTATTCGAATGCATTTTGAAACAAAATGCTGATTTGCATAATCATATTTCACCATAATATCGAACATTAAATGGCCCCATCGTGAGAACATAGAGAATCATCAGTGAAATACTGAAGCAACGAATTTTACAAGAGTGCTCCAGTTTTGTAATGACACATTGATAGCAAACTTTTCCTGGACTATGGAACAACACCACACACGACCTCCGGCTCTGCATTTCACAGCTCCTACATTATTTTGTCCATGTTCTTTTGTCTATGTTCTCATTCTCCAACCACTCCCATTCACTCATTGACCCAATAAACCTTGTTTACAACTTATCCCCATGGTCGACCCAGTTTTACTCTATCAGCAACACCCCCCTCCCTCACCCTCCCTGCAGCTTCTTTTGTCTGTTTTTCAGTTCTGACAGAGGGTCTTTGATCTGAATCATTGACTCTGTTTCTCTTCCCACAGATGCAGCCTGACCTGCTGGGAATTTCCAGCATTTTCTGTTTTAGTTTTAAACAAGTTGCTCGTGTTCAGCAGCTCTTCATGTCCCTCCATGATTCTCAATCTCATCTGCACCACCCACAGTTACAAGAAATAATGGGTAGATCTGCATATACTTCTGCATGTTATGCCAGGATTCCTATATAATATTATTTAACAACTGCTACCTTCCTCTTGTGAGACCCCATTTAGAAACTGCCATTTGAAGATAAGGCAGGGACAAAATTGTTAAACTGCGAAGGCATGACTGCAGATGTCTCTTGTCTCTGTTTCAGCTATTGTTTGAGTCTCTACCATATAGAACATAGAACATAGGACAGTACAGCACAGGAACAGGCCCTTTGGACCATGATGTTGTGCTGAACTAATCAAACTAATAATTAAATGCCTAACTAAACTAATACCTTCTGCCTACACACATGTCCATATCTCTCCATTCTTTGCATATTCATGTGTTTATCTAAGAGCCTCTTAAATGCCTCTATGGTATTGGTCTCCACTACCACCCCCAGAGGCGCATTCCAGACACCCACCTCTCTCTGTATAAAAAACCTGCCCCACACATCTCCTTTGAATTTTCCCCCTCTCACCTTAAACGCATGCCCTCTAGTATTAGACATTTCAACCCTGGGAAAAAGATACTGGCTGTCTACTCTATCTGTGCCTCTCATGATCTTATAAACTTCCATCAGGTCTCCCCTCAGCCTCTGCTGCTCCAGAGAAAACAACCCAAGTTTGTCCAACCTCTCCTTATAGAACATGCCCTCTAATCCAGGCAGCTTCATGGTAAACCTCTTCTGCACCCTCTCCATGCCTTATGAAACAAAGACTCGCATTTTTAAAGCAACTTTCACAAACTTAGGATGCTTCATTAATAATAAAATATTTTTGACTCACAATGGTAATGTAGGAAGCACTACAGCCTACTTAAGCTCAGCACTGTGGAACATATAAATAGTAATGACCAGATAATCTATTTTAGTGACATGATTGTGGGATAAATATTGTGCAGGATGCTAAGACTATCCTTGCTCTTCTTCAAAAGAATACAATGTGATCTTTTGTTTTTCCCTGACAAATGTCCTCAGTTTAATACCCCATCTGACAGAAAGAGCAGCACTCGCTCAGTACTGGGTTTCCTACAGTGTAGCATTGCCTTAGTATTGACAGTGTAATATACTGCCTGTATATAGCTCAGTGCTCCACTGGAGTGTCAGCCGATATTTTTGTGCTTGAAGGTGGTGTAGGACTTGAACCTTGAGCTTTCCTACTCAGATGTGAGAGTGCCATGTTTAACCTTCTCCACTGATGTCTGAAATTGAATTTGATCTGTGTCATTCTATGCAGCAGCAAGGCAAATGGGAAATCTGACGTAATTAAAAAGGAGGAATTTACTGCACTGATGGGAAAAAAGAGAGACAGTGGGACTAATTGGAGAGCCCTTGCAAAGAGTTGGTATGAGCACAATGGCCTCCTGTTCTACATGATCCTTCGAATGTGTTTCTAATGGGGCCCAAACCTGATTGGCTTCATTTGCCACCTAGGTGTTTCTAATGTCAGGAGAAATGTAGAATAACATTCAATGGTGCAAAATATTCATTCAAAACTCATGACGGCTTTATAATTACTTGTTTTGGTCAAGAAATGAAGGCCACTGGCCCTTATTGGACTTTTTTTCTGATTTATAGAAATGTCTTGGATGAAGACATGGAAGGTATAGTTGCTAAATTTTATGACAAAAAGATAGCAATGAAAATAACATGTGAAGAGGAAATGAGGGGTGTAGAAATGTTAAGTGAGTGGGCAAAGATCTGGCAAATAGGGTTTAATGTTGGGAAATGTGAAATGGTCCATTTTGATAGGGAAAATGAAGACTGATTGGATAGGCTAGGCTGATCTCCAATGGAGTTTAGGGGGCTTAATTGAAACATATAAGATCCTGAGAGGAACTTGACAAAATGGATGTGGAATTGATATTTCTCTTTGTGGGAGAATCTAGAACTAGGAGTCACTGTTTAAAAATAAGGGCTCATCCATTTAAGAGAGAGGTGAGGTATTTCTTTTTTTCCCAGAGGGTTGTAAGTCATTAACACTGTCTTGCTCAAAGAGCAGTGGGAGCAGTATCACCTAATTTTAAGGCAGAGGTAAACAGATTCCTGATAAGCAAGAGGATAAAAGATTACCGTGAATAGGTCGGAGTGTGGAACTGAGGTTACTATCCGCTGAGCCATGATATTATAAGTTGGTGGAGAAAGCTCAAGCAGCCAAGGTGCTTGCTGCTGCTCCTAATTTGTATATTCTTATGTATTAAAACAAACTGCCTAGCAACCATATTATCTAAAGGACAAGCACATCTAAAGCCAGTCATCCAAAATGTATCATGTTTATCTTATTCTTGCTTAACTGGGAATTGATTTAATACTGGCTGACATAGAACCCTTCTCAATCCTTTGCTACAATGGGACAGAAACTAGAACAAAATGAAATTTATAGCAAGCATTATAGTCTCTTTACTGGAGACATTAACAATAGTTATTGATGCTTAACATAGCAGAAAAAAAAGCCCCAGAGTTTCCATTAAAACTATGGCAAGCCAAATGTCAAAGTCCCAAACATCTGTGCAATTGTGTCATTGAAACTGTTCTCTGACAAACCACCCTTGAGTGCAGGAAAGGCAAGTAAATTCCAAGTATTTTGCATACATTGTAATTTAATTTATTTAAATGCATTCAAAACTGAAATAACTTAACATGGTTGGGTTCATAGTTTGTAAACATAAAAATCAGGAATGCTACTTAATGCGCACAAGGTGGGGATTCCTCCTAACAATAATGTCTTAAAAGTAAATTCTGCACAATTTTCCTTCAGAATCCCACATCTAACCAAACTGAAAATTCTACTTAGCTCATTAGCTCTGGCATCACAACCAGCAGCTGTAGCTTCATTAAAAGCAGAAACTACTGGAAATACTCAGCGTGTCAGGCAGCATCTGTGAAGAGAGAACCAGTTATGGTTTCAGGTCTGAGCTCCTCCAATCGAACTGGGAAAGTGAGATACAAGATAGTTTAGGCGGCAGAGAATGTAGGGCAAGGGGAACTATATTTTTACTCTGTCATCAATTATACTTCCTATTCATGCCAATGAAGACACTTAGAGAAGGGGTCAGGAATTGATGGGGATAGTTCTTGTGTCCACCTTTTCCTTCATGGAATATACATCGGGATTTTTAAAAATGGGGATAGATCAGTGAGGTCGTTAAAAGTGCTTACAGGATACTCTGCTTAAATATCTAAGGCACAGAATGTAAGAGGATACGATAGAACTGTATGCAAACTAGTTAGGACACAGACTCAAAACTTCACATTGTTCTGGTCCCCACTTAAATGGGAAGATACGTTTCCATTGGAGAGGGTGTAGATGAAATTCATAAGGATGTCATAGATATGAAGAAAGGCTGGTTAAGCTAAAGTTGCTTTTATTGGAACAGAAGAGAGTGAAATGAAACTTAAATAAGGTAGAAGGAAATTCTCTTGAAACCAGGGTCAAAAGCCACATGACATAACTCTGAAGTAATTGATAGAAGGATTCAAGTGCAGAGGAATAAAAAAAGTTTCATCCAGAGTGTGGTAGAGATCTGGAATTCCTTGCCTAAAAGTAGAGATAGAAATGTCTACATTAAAATAACACCACTACATTTCAATAAGATTTAAATGTATACTTGAAGGATTGGCTAGTCTATAGACCAGTGCTGAAATATGAGATTTGGCTGGACGGCTCTTTTAGAATTGGCACAAACATGATGGGTTGAATGGCCTCGTCCTCTGTCATAAATTTTCTGTGATACCTCGTGCCTTGTCAGCTGGTCACTCGTACAGGTTCTGCATTACGTGCTCTGAGAGAGGCATAGAGTGTAAGGTCTCAAGGTCCAAAATTTTGGTGGGAATCACACAGGTATAAACAGATGAATCATTGGGTAATTCAGGGATGAGAACACAGGTTTAAGTATTGGGCAAAGCACATTCCAACACACCATTGAAAGTCGTAGGAGTTAATTGGTGCTAAATGTTCTGATAATAAAGAGCAATGCCTTAACTGTTTTTTTAACAATATTTAGGATTAGAATTAAAATTCCATCATTAATGTTCCTCAGGAATTTAGCAGGTTGATATTGCTGCAACTTTAGACCCTTATACTAAGTTACCAAAACACTGTTTGAAAGAGGTGAGCTCTCAAACTCAGCAAAGCCACATGGCCAATGGTTAGCTGAGAATATGACTCCCAGTGTTTAATACATGTTTCCCACTGCATCATAGAGGCATCTCCCACAATTACTCCAGATTTGAGCTTCATCCATCAAACTTAGTTCATCAACAGAGTATGTTTACTTCACTTCTACTTTAATTCTATTTCTTTCTTCTATTACAATTAGTCAGTTCCATAATTGTTATATCATGCAACCACAAAATGGTGAAACAGATCAGATAAGGCAAATAGTCTGTTCTCGCCCTGCAATTCCAATGTTTATCGAAGCTGTTCAACGGTTCCTCTATCTTCAGATCATTTACTTCACCCTGTTTAATTGTTCACCATTAGACCTAGGTTGCAACTGCCCTTATACGTGCAAAATATACAATAAGGAAGCAACCCTGGATGTAAACAGGAGTCATTTCCCATTTGGTCACAATTATTGGTCTGATTCCAGAGAACCTTTGTCCTTCATGTTCACTGCTTTCACTTTTGCAAATCTCCCAGAGTCGACAAATTTCATTCCTGGTTTATTTCCCTACAGTCAACCATATACACCACCAGAGAGTGACTGATGTGAGACAGGAGATGTTCACCTTTTCTATCCCCTTCCCCATCTGCCCATCATCCCTCCCTTATCTGATTCCACCTATCACCTAACATCCCCTGTCCCTACCCTTCCCCCTCCTCTCCCCCAGTTGGCTCCAGCTGCCTAAAATGCTCTTCTTTTCTTATGTTTCCACTTATCACCTTTCAGCCTCTGTCTCAACACTCCCCCCCATCCCCATCTCCCCCTCTACCACCTGGTTCCATCTGTCCATCATTCCCTCCTCACTTGGTTCCACCTATCACCTACTAGTCTCTCTCTCTCTCACCCCTCCCTCTCCCTTCCGTATACTGGCTATCTTCCCTCTACATTCTCAGTCCTGATGCAGGGTCTCAACCCTAAACGTCAATCATTCCTTTGCTTCTACAGATGCTGCCTGGCCCACTGAGTTTTTCCAGCAGTTTATTTTTTGCTCCAGATTCTAGCATCTGTAGTCTCTTGTGTCTCCAGTGACAGACATCTTATCACTTCTTCATCTGAGCAGATTTTATCTCAGTCTCCACCAGGTTTAAGCTTTCCATCTTCATAGGTGCCTGTGGTTTCCTACTACAATTGTAATGCTTTGAGTATTTGTATTTTATCGCTGCAGATCCTGAAAAAATTCAATGCAGGAACACCAGGTTCACAATAAATTTTAAATGGTAATGAATTCATCAGACCAGTCCTCAGTCAGCATACCCGCAAGCTACTGAGTGAATGACTTAACCATTTCTTGGAAATCATCAATGAATTAGTCAGACAACAAGTCATGCGTTAGCAACTGGAATAAAAACAGAAAATACTGAACATACTCTGCAGTCAGGCTGCATCTATGAGGAAAGAAACAGAGCTCACGTTTCAGGTTGAAGACCTTTCATCAGAACTGGGATGGAGACAAGAGAAACTCGTTAAACAGAAGATGAGGTTCTATTCCCTGAGTTTGTGTTGGGCCTCACTGTAACAGTGCATGAGGTCACAGACTGATAGGTCAGAGTGGAAGTGAAATGGAGAGTTAAAGTAGCAGGCAACAGGAAGCTCTGGGTCACTCCTGGGGACCGAATACAGGAGATCCCCAAAGCAAGCACCCGAACTGCGTTTGGTTTCTCCAACGTGGAGGAGACCATTTTGTGAACAATGAATGCGGTTCACTGGATTGAAAGAAGTGCAAATGAATCGCTGCTTCCCCTGGACTGTTGGGTCCCTGGATGGTGGGAAGGGAAGAGGTGAAAGGACAAGTGTCGCTTCGCCTGCGGTTGGAAGGGAAAGTGCCGGAAGAAGGGGGTAGATAATGGAATGGAAGAGTGGACCAGGGAATCGCGAAGAGAATGGTTCCTGCAAAATGGCCTGTTGAATGCAAAGACTGGTGGGGTGGAAGGTGAGGATTAGGGGGACTCGATCCCTGCTCTGTCCCAAAAGGGAAGGGGTGACAGCAAAGGTGTGGGAAATGGAGAAATGCAGTCAAGAGCTCTGCTAACAATGGTAGAAGGGAAGCCATGGTTCAGGAAGGAAGAGATATTTCAGAGCCACTTGAAGGGAAAGTCTCATCATTGGAGCAAATATGAATGAGACAGAGGAATTGGGAAAATGGAATGGAACCCATACATGAAGCAGAGTAAGTAGAAGAGTAGCTGAGATAACTGTGGGAGTTAGTAAGCTTGTAATGGATGCTAGCAGTTAGCCCATCTCCTGAGATGGACAGACACATCCAGAAAAGGAAGGGGAGTGCCGGAGACTGACCATGTGAAGGTGAAGATAGGATGGTAATTGGCAACCAACTTAATGAAATTGTCAAGTTCTGCATGAGTTCAGGAGGCAGCATTAACGTAGTTATCAATATACCAGTAACAGAGTTGAGGGAGTGGCCCCAGACAGGACTGAAGCAAAGACGGTTCCACATATCCCAAAGAAGACAGGCATAGCTCAGGCCATACCCATGACTTTGATATGAAGTTAGTGGCTGTTGAAGAAGTTGTTCAATGTGAGAACAATTTCAGCCAGGTGAACGAGTGTGTTGGTGAAGGGGAACTGTTTGGACATCTGTTCAATGAAGAAGCAGAGAGCCCGCAAACCATCTTGATACGGGACCGGGGTGTAAAGGGATTGTGCGTTCATGAACTGGTTGGGACCAGAGAGCTGGAAATGCAAAGCAGCAGAGGGCATCACAGATGTAAGTGGGAAGGGACTGGAACCAGAAGAGAAAGGATAGAATCAAGGTTGGAAGTACTAATTTCAGTGGGGCAAGAACAGGCTGAAACAATGGGCCTGCCAGGGCAGTCCTGCCTGTGGATTTTGTACAGGAGGTAGAAGCAGGCTGAACGGGTCTCCCATGGAGGGAAGCTCTCCTGAGGAAATAAGGTCCTTGACTGTCTGGGTGTCCGTGGCCTGATGTTCGATGATGGAATCATGGTCCAAAGGGATGTACGAGGAGGTGTCTGAGAGCTGACATCTGGCCTCTGCGAGATAGAGGTCATGTTCACCAGACCACAACGGCACTACACTTATCAGCAGGTTTGATGACAATATCAGGATTGGTCCGTAGTGAACGGCGTGCTGCAAGTTCAGAAAGGGATAGGTTAAAGTGCAAGAGGGGAGTGGAAAAGTCATGACAGTCAATGTCACATCAGCATTTAGCAATGACTAGATCTAGAGAGGGCAATTGACCGGAGGGAGGTGTCCAGGTGGATTGGGAGTACCGAAGATGGGTGAAAGGGTCCACAGTTTTGGGGTGAGGGTTCCTGGCTATAGAAATGGATGCAAAAGTGGCAGAAGAAAAGTTCAAAGTTGTGTTAAGCTCAGCCTAACCTCTTGAGTATTTCCAGCATTTTCTGTTTTTAGTTTAGATTTGCAGTATCTGCAGTTTTTATTTTTGATTTTCTTTCATTGGCAACTATTCATTGACCACGCTTTCATATTATTGAGTGCAAATAGTTCATAAGAATAAGTATTGCAAGTTAGCAACTGAAATAGCAACCAATGAATACAGAAGTTATTTAATAACATGACCACAAGAGGTAGCAAAGGTGGCTCGGAAGTGTCACCCTAACACAGGTTGCAGAGTTATGGTTGATATCAGTAACCCTAATCAGGGAGGTTATGTAGATGTAAAATCTTTAGATAAATAACAATGTTGGGTCAGAGTAGCACCAATGTGTGACTCATTAGCAGTGTTCGCAGAGCTTATCCTTCTTGTCCTACTGAATGTTTTATTGCAGTCAATTGTCCTCCCACATTGGGATGATGAAATGCCCAGTCAATGAGTTTATATACGAGGCAGCACAGTGGTGTAGCTGATAGAGCCATGCCTCACAGCTCCAACGACTTGGGTTCAATTCTGACCTCGGATGCTGTCATGTTCTCACAGTGACTACTTGGATTTCCTTCTTGTGCTCCAGTTCCCTCCCACTTGCCAAAAACATGCAGGTTGGTAGATTAACTGGCCACTGCAAGTTGCCCCTAGGGTGTTGATAAGTGGTAGATTCTGGAGGACAATTGATGGGAGTGTAGGGAGAATCAAATGGGTGAGAGTAGGATTGGTGTAAAAAATGAGTGATTGATGGTTGGCACAGACTCGATGGGCTGAAGGACCTGCTTCCATGTTGTATCTTTGTCCAGGACTAACAGTGTTTTCCAGCTGACCCTACTTAACAAGGTGAAATTGATTTCAACCGTTTTTGGTGCAGTAAATACGCGAAAACATTTTGCCCAAAGCTACATCAGGTCTCGCCAAAAAAAAATCAAGAAATTAGGATGATCTTATTTTAAGAGATATTTATTATAGTCTCCTCAGTGTGAAAAGCATTAAAACCTGACCAGCACAATTAAGCAGACAGCGACCATGCCATTCACATACTAAATGGGGAGCAATGCTATAAAGGGTTCCTTCCATGGCACCTATAGGCAAACAGTGGGGGAGGAGTGTCATAGAAAATTGAGAGAGGAGGAAATAGTAGGGAGGAGTGGGCTAAAGGTGCATGGGTCTCTAGATGGTAAGCCTTCAGATACAGCGAGTGGGCCAACCTGTACAGAGGCAGAGGCAGGGCCACAGACTGAGGCATCTTCCCAACGAAGCTTGGCTGTGTCCTCAGGATTAACAACAATGAGGTTTATAATCCACTAAAATGACTTGGATGGGCAGTGGAGTTAGGGGGATGGAGGAATTTATAACATATGATAATGATTAAATAACATATAATTATCTAATTTCAATATGATATATTCCTTTTCTTATTGAGAATTAAAAGTGAACACAATTAAAACTCGAACCTTTGACTGAATTTCTATCCATAAGGAAGTTATGGACATCAGATTGCTTAATGATGTCATCATAATGTGAAATATAGTGAGGAAATGGCACCCGTGTCCGTGTGAATCACGACAGGAAGTGCCCTGTTGGATTTGTTAATGAGAGAAACCACTTCAAAGCATACACAAAATATTCTTAATGTGTAATTCACATATAAAAGACAGGCACAAAAGAATGGGATGTCTAGGTATTTATGCTTAGCTGTAATTGAACTAACTTCACTACAACCTTTGTTGATTTCAGACAAATTATACAATTCAATCTTTTATCACTTCTTAAAGATGGTTGACAGAGAGACATCCTTGTACTTTCTATCCTAGTGAGGTGAGCTGAACACTGACTTGTACACCCTAAGTCCAATGAACAATCCTTTTCATGCCACAGACTAATCTGGGTGTATATTTTGTCTAGCAACTCAGCTCATTTAATATGTCATTCCTAAGTGTCTGGGATGATGCACACTCAGAGCCCCTTCCCATTTTGATCACAGTTACCGGCTTTATTCTACTGCAGTTTCACACCTTAGTCACCCATATTCACTGCTATTACTTTTGTAAATCTCCTCAAAGCTCATTCTTGATTTCTTTCCCAGCCTAGTTTATGGTGTTCTCCTGAAAGATTTCTTATTGTTTCTTTACCTATGTACACTCTGTCTTCTTTGTAATCAAGAGTCCTGCACGTGATCTGATAATACACTGCAGGCATACACTACAGTAACTCAAGAAGATGTTCTACTTACTCAAGGGAAACTAATGCCATACACTAAATGCTAGGCTTGTCAGCAATCTCACATCCTGCAAAGGAAGATAGAGAAGTTACAGTTCACTAAGGAGCAAACCTGGAGCTCAGTCTTTAATGCTAAGGGATGTTCTAGTTAAGAAGACACTAGGTAACTTACAGTGTCTTCTTAAATGGAAGAAGGTACAGTGCCTCCCTCAGATTTCTTACTACGCTTTCCCCTCTAACCTTTTCTTATTATTTCTTTCAGTGGCCGAGAAATTCCTGACTGGTTGCATCGTGGTCTGGTACAACAATTTGAATGTGCAGGAATGTTGGAAGCTGCCAAGAGTAGTGGATTCAACCCAATACATCACTGACACATCCCTTCCCACCATCGACAGTATCCATACGAGACGCTGCCTCAAGAAGGCAACAACTATTATCATCCGGGCCATGTCATCTTCTCTCAGTTACCAGCAGGCAGGATGCATAGAAGCATGAAGTCCCACACCACCAGGTTCAAGAACAGCTACTTTCCTTCAACAATTCAGTTCTTGAACCAACCTGCACAACCCTAATTACCACCTCAAAATTGTGTACAGTTTTCGTTACCCTGTAATAGGAAGGATGCCATTAAGCTGCAAAGAATGCAAAGAAGATTTACGGGAATGTTGCCAGGACTTGAGGGCCTGAGTTATGGGAGAGGTTGGGCAGACTAGGAATTTATTCCATGAAGCACAGGAGACTGAGGGGTGACCTTATAGAGGTGTATAAAATCATCAGGGACATAGATAAGGTGAATACACACAGTCTTTTTCCCAGGAAATGGAAATCAAAAACTAGAAGGCATAGGTTTAAGCTAAGAGGGAAAAGATTTAAAAGGGACCTGAAGGCCAACTTCTTCACACAGAGGGTGATGTGTACATAGAATGACCCTCCACAGAAAGTGGTTGAATCAGGTACAATAACAATATTTAAAAGACACTTGGACAGGTACATGGAGTGGAAATGTTTACACGGATATGGGCCAAACGCTGGCAAATGGGACTAGCTTAGATGGGCACCTTGGTCAGCACAGACAATTTGGGCCAAAGGGCCTGTTTCTGTGCTGTGTAGCTCTATGGCTCTATGACTCTAGCAACACTCCCCTGTAGCTGGAAGAGTGCTGCTGTACTTTGTTCTATGCTCTATAGCAACATTTAAGAGGCATTTAGACAGGAACATGATCAGGCAGGCGAAAGAGAGATATGGACCATGTGCGGGCAGATGGGATTCATTTAAATTGGTATCATGGTTGGCATAGACATCATTGGGCGAAGGACATGTTCTTGTGTTGTACTTTTCTATGTTCTGTGTTCTGTGTGATATGTCTCTTTAAGAGCTGACTGCAGAGATCACACCTGTAAATCTAAACGCCAACAGCTGCAACAACTTGCAATGGATCTACAAAATATGCTGTGCTGGACGAGACTCAGTGTGGCATTACATAGGGAAACCCAACATTGCTTCTGGGAAACACACAATTGAAGATTGATACATTCATAGGACTTTGACAAACAGAGCTAGGGTGGCCAACAGCACTGCTCAATACCTTTTGAATTTAATAAAGCAATTTATTGGCTATTGCCTTTCTGCTTGACTTTTCTCCATTTGCTCAATATCACTCTCTGAGCTCATTATTTTAAACCCTTTTGTCTTTCACTGTGTTTATTCCCAAACCCCTTTCCTTCCATGCCCTGAATGATTTTTCTCACCTTGTCTCAATCCCTTGAAGAATCTGAATCAAATTGCTCACTTTGTCTCTTCTTGGTCACGGCTAATTAACTATCAGATGTCTTGTACCAATGTAAATATTCACAATTTAATGCCACATTTATGGAGCAAAATCATCTGGGAAATAGGTGATCTATTCCCTCAGCCTATTGGAGTTACAGAATATATAAAATACAAAATAGTGTTATTTCCTGATACAAAGTAATCTTCATCAAGGCTACCCGATTCTACAACAATCGCAATCAGCTTCAGATTTACTCTTCCAAGTTTTACCCGTGTATTTTCTCTGCAAATTGACTCGATACTTGTTTTAAGCTAGAATTGTTCGTTGAGGAGGTTAAGGGAAAAGTCAATCAAGGTATTCAAGGTTATAAAGGAGCTTGAAATAAAACAGAGAATGCTGGAACTACTCAGCAGGTCAAACAGTATCCACATAGAAAATGCAGAGCCAATGTTTCAGGTGAACATTGGCTTGTTCTGATGAACGTTGATATAGGTTGTGAATAGCTGGGACTATGACACAGATCTCTGTTGCATCCCTGCAGTCATGGGCTGCTGATCTGTAACATTAACTCAGTTTTTCTCTCTGCACATGTGCTGCCTGATCTACTGAGTATTTCCAGCATTCTCCTTTATTTCAGATTTCCAGTATCCATAGTATTTTTTTTCTCACACTTCCAGCATTATTTTTCTCTCCTTCAACTTATATCTCCTAGAGATAGATCAGCTGTGATTAACAAGTCTTCATCACCCCCTCTCAAACTGGCATCAAAATGACCTTTGTCGTCAGTCTCTATTGGCATATCACCAATACCCCACTCTCCATCCTTCTCTGAAACTTTAAACATCTTTTATTTTGAACTTTACCTACTTCTGATGAAATGTCATTGACCTGAAGGCTTAACTCTGTTTCTCTCTCCACAAATGCTGTCTGATGTTCTGAGAATTTCCACATTTTTTGATTTTGCCCCAATTCCTCCTTGTCTGGTCTCTTCCAAAATCTCCCTCTGGTAATTCTGTTTCCATCTGTCAGTCTTTCTTCAACGTACATTGCTGTACTTTGAATTTGACAATGTTAAGTTGACTTTGATGTTTATCTAATTAATTCTATTACTCAACCCTGTGCCAACTACTTTTCATGTTGTACCTGCCAACTGAGCATGCTTACAACAAGGGCATACTTACAACAAATCAAAATCAAAAAAGTTTCAGCACTGACTCAATGCTGAGCCATGAATTCCTAGAACACATACTTTGGAATTGGTTCAAAGGTTCAAATGGTTTGAACCTTTGAACTAATTCTTGTTCATGAGGAGGGGGGATGAGGCACAGGCAACCAGTCTTCTGATAGGATGCAAGTTGGTCATTAACATATTTTAATGAAGCTGCCTCCCTCCATTTTAAATCAGTTAACCACATGCGGTTAAGGCCAGAGGGTTGAGTCCATGGGCTATAAGTCTATTCCCTAACCCAGCTAATTACTCAATAAACACCCCCACCCTCAGCGATACACCTGCCCTTCAACACTTATACCAGGCAACCCGAGACTTGAACCACCATCATCTTCCGTCTAGACTGTGTTTGTGCTTCAATTATTCATCACAGTTATAAATTGTGGATATTAGGACAGAAAGCCATTTATTCAAACTTTCCTTGGCCATATTGTATGCAGTATAGATAGGGGTACTGAATAACAGTGATACTAATAGTGTGTGTGAAACTGTGGCAAGTGGATTTTAGTGTGAACAAGTGTAACCCTGGATTTAAGTCAAATTCATTTGCTTCACCAGATAGAACTGCTTGCGGAACGAGTGTCAGTTGTTCTGAGGGAAACTTCGGAGGGAACCAGCTGCTAGATGGGTCGATTAGCCTTTCACCCCTATACCAGGTCAGATGACCAATTTGCACATCAGGACTGCTGCAGTCCTCCACAAGAGTTTCCTCTGGCTTCGCCCTGCCCGGGCATAGTTCACCATTGTTTAAGAGGTAAAGAACAAAATGCTTTCTTAAAGGTGAACAGCTAGAAACAGTGGAGATTAAAGGAACTGGGGAATTTATTTGAATAGGTAAATTAAAATTGGTAAATTGGTTTATTATTGTCACAGGTACTAAGGTACAGTGAAAAACTTTGTTTTGCATCCCATCCATATACATCATTTCATCACATCAGTGCATTGAGGTAGTACAAGGGAAAACAATAACAGAGTGCAGAATAAAGTGTTACAGTTACAGAGGAAGTGCAGTGCAGGCAGACAATAAGGTGCAAGGTGCGAGGTAAACTCTGATGTCAGGAGTCCATCCTTATCATACTAGGGGACCATTCAATAGTCTTACAACAGTGGGATAGAAGCTGTCTTTGAGCCTGGTGGTACGTGGTTTCAGGCTTTTGTATCTTCTGTCTGATGGGAGGGGGAAGAAGAGAGAATGTCTGGGGTGGGAGGGGTCTTTGATTATGTTGGCTGCTTTACCGAGACAGTGAGAAGTGTAGACAGAGTCAATGGAGGAGGCGCAGGTTTCATTGATGTGCTGAGCTATGTCTACAACTCTCTGCCATTTCTCGCAGTCTCAGGCAGAAAAGTTGCCATACCAAACCATGATATATCTGGATAGGATTTTTTCTGTGGTGCATCCATAAAAATTGGTAAGGGTCAAAGGAGACATACCTAATTTCTTTAGCCTCCTGAGGAAGCAGAGGCGCTGGTGCACTTTCTTGTCCATGGCGTCTACGTGTTTGGACCAAGACAGGCTATTTGTGTTTTGTTCACTCCTTGGAACTTGAAGCTCTCAAAGAGAAAGAGGATAATTAACTATGCTAGTGGAATGCTGTTTTTATTATATTTAAGGGATTAGGATACAACATTCAAACAGATGAATTGTAGACCACTCCAACCTGCTCCACCATTCAATAAAATCAAGGCTGACTTTATTGTAACCACAACTCTATATTGCTGCCTAGCCTCAGTTGCCCATCATCCCTTGCTTATCAAAAATCTATCTGCCCCTGCCATAAAAATATTCAGATTTTTATTCCACCACTTTTTAAGGGAGAGTTGCAAAGACTCAAAATCTCTGTCTAAATTGGGCAATTCCTTAGTTTGTAATAGTGATGCTAGTTCTAGATTTTTATTCAAAGGGAAATATCCTCCCCACAACCACCCTGTCAGGAATCCTCAAGATCTTGTGTTTCAATCAATTCCCCTCTCATTCTTTCAAGCTGCAGTAGAAACAAGCCCAGCCTGTCCAACTGTTCCTCAAGTGGCCGCTTATCTATTCCAGATCCCAGCAAAGTTGTTGGAAATTATGACAACAGGTCTACAAAGACCTTGTTAGACCCCTATCTGAACATTTTGAGCAGTTCAGGCCACAGCACCTGCAGAAGGATATATTGGTCTTGGACGGAGAGCAGCGTAGATTTGAAAGAATGATTCCTGCACTGCAAAGGTTAAATTACAAGAATTAAACAAACTAGGGTTGTGTTCACTGGAATTTAAAAGATTAAATGATGAATTATTTGAAGAATTTAAGATAATGGAGAAATTGACAGGGTAGACAGAAACTGTTAGAGAGAAGCTATTTCCATTGATTGGGGAATCTAGCATGAGAGGATATAATAGAATGTAGAACAGCACAGGAACAGACCCTTCAGCCCACGATGTCTGTGCCGAACACAATGACAAATTAAACTAAATCTCTTCTACCTGCTTTAGACACTGGACTTTCAGAGTTTAGCTCAGCAAATCTTCAACATACGGAAGTTGGGAGAAATCTGTAAACCCTGTCACAAACTGAAGCAACACACAAAATGCTGGAAGAACTCAATGGGTCAGGCAGCATCTGTGGAGGGAAATGGACAGTCAATGTTTCAAGTTGAGACCCTTCATCTGGTCTGATGAAGGGTCTAGACCCGAAATGTCAACTGTCCATTTCCCTCCACAGATGCTGCCTCACCCACTGAGTTCCTCCAGCATTCTGTATGTTGTTCCAGATTCCAGCATCTACAGTTTCTTGTGTCTCCATAGTCACAAACCGACGCTGGGTCAGTTGCTAACTTTAAACCTGAGACTGATAGGCTTAGAATAATCAAAGGTGTTGAGATACATAGGGAAAAGATGGGTGAATGGAGTTTGTTCTCAGATCAGCGGTGATCTCATTGCATGACAAAACATGTTCGAGGGGACTAATTCACCTCCTTCAGCCCTCATGTTCCTTTCTTCCCCTAACCACTATAAGAGCCCATTGTCTACCTCCACCTCACCACTGGGGAGCGTCTCACCATGATTGATCTTCCCCTCAAGATTACCACTCCCCACAATCTGGAGCCTGCAATCCAGCTCTCCCAGTGTAATCCACATAATTGGCTTCAACCATCCAAGGCAGGCTTCCTTACTGAGAGGCTTTCACCCTGTCAATCAGGCTACCCATGGGCAGGACTCCTGCTTAAAGGAGCTCCGCTCTTAACTTCTTCAGGACATTAGGAAGTCTAAAATAAAATCCCTGGCATGGAATTATCCAGCAGAGAAAGAGGCCGGCCAGCTCATCATTCCTGTGCCAGCTTTTCAAAGAAACTATCCAATTAGTCCCAATCCCAAGAGTCCTGAAAGTATTTCCAAATATTTATCTAAATTCCTCTTGAAAGTTAACGCAAAATTTGCTTTCAGGAAGCACATTCCAGATTATAACAAGTCACATCAACTTGTATCCTACACTAGGAACCTTAGTGCAGCCAACTTCTATAATTGTAAAAATATGGGGAAAAAAATTATCTTCAAAGCAGATGTTTTGACTTCATTTTGTGTAATCAGATAGTACCATATTAATTGAACAGAAGGAGGCCATTTGTTCCCTCTGTACATACTAGCCAAAAAGTAGCTATTTAAGCTAATTCCACCTCGTAGTTCAGTTATCATTCCAGGTCTTTGAGAGCTCTTCCAGGTGCTTTCTATGTCTCGATGAGAATTTCTGTCTCCACTACTCTTTTAGGCAGAGAGCTCCAGAGCACTATTACTCCATGAAGGAAAATAATTTTCCTCAACTTTACTCTAATCCTTCCACCAACTAAGGTTAAATCTTTATCTCCTAGTTAATTAAATGAATAGACAAAGCAGCCAGATGAACTTCAACATACAGTAAGTAAATGCGAGGACATGAAAACAACAGAACAAGACACTTTGTAAATGATAAGCCTATTTTAGAGTTAGGTTAACACTTTCCCTTGGGTGCCATGGGCTTTTACTTTATTGTGCAGGTTGCCTTGTTGGGCCTCATTAGGAGCCTGGATAAAATTCATTAAATATAGTCCCCTCTCTTTCAGTCATAGAGTCATAGAGAGATACAAAATGGAAACAGAGCCTTCAGCCCACTGAGTTCACACTGACCATCAACCACCCATTTACACAAAGCCTACATTAATCTCAATTTGTTCTCCCCACATTCTCATCAACTCTCCCTCAGATTCTACCACTCACCTAGACACTAGCAGCAATTGACAGTGGTTAATTAACCAACTGACCTACGTATCTCTGAGATGTGGGAGGAATCCAGAAAAACTGGAGGAAACCCACCTGGTGATAGGAAGAGCATGCAATCTCCGCACAAACAGAACCAGAGGTCAGGATCAAACCGGGGCTGCTCGAGCTGTGAGGCAGCAACTCCACTTGCTCTGCCACTTTGTCACTTCTTCTTCGTTACCTCTTCAGAAAATCAGTCAGGCTAATCAGACACAAACTTCTCCAAACAAATCCATGCTGATCATTTTTAATGAATGTGCGCTTTTTTAAGTGCAGGCCCTTCTAAATCATGACTATTCGACAAAAGATCATTAGAAATTACCTTTCACCAGTATCCAATAGTTTCTTGTATAAGACATTTCTTGTTAGCTAGTCAGTCAATGGAAGCCATATCCTCTGGGTGAATGCATATTCCCCCAGTCATCTCTTTGGCCCTCATGAGAGGGCCTCTTTTTGGCCCTTACAATAATGATCCTGGATGAAAAGCTTAACATATGAGGAGCGTTTGATGTTTCTGGGCCTGTACTCAGTGGAGTTCAAAAGACCTCATTGAAACCGACCTGATACTGAAAGTCCTGGATAGAGTGGACATGGAGAGAATGTTTCCATTAGAAGAAAAGTCTAGAATCCGAGGGCACAGCATCTGAATAAAGGGATGTCCTTTTAAAACTGAGGTGAGGAGGAATTTCTTCAGCCAAAGGATGGTGAACCTGTGGAATTCATTGCCACGTCATTTACATGGCGGAGCAACCTCGATGGGCTGAATGGCCTAATTCTGCTCATTTTTAACCTCTCCCTCCTTCAGTCTGAGGTTCCCACCTGCTTTAAGACCACTATCATCCTGGTACCTAAGAAAAACAAGGTAATATGCCTTAATGATTACTGCCCGGTGGCTCTGACATCCACCATCATGAAGTGCTTCGAGAGGCTGGTGATGGCACACATTAACTCCAGCCTCCTAGACAATCTCGATGCACTGCAATTCACCTACTGCTGAAACAGGTATATGGCAGACGTCATCTCCCTGGACCTGCACTCATCTCTGGAACATCTGGACAGTAAATACACCTACGTTAGACTATTGTTTATTGACTACAGCTCTGCCTTCAATACTATAATTCCAAGCAAACTCATCTCCAAACTCCTAGACCTGGGACTCAGCACCTCCCTTTGCAACTGGATACTTGACTTCCTGACCAACAGATCATAACCAGTGAGGATAGGCAGCAACACCTCCACCACAATTATTCTCAACACTGGTGCCCCACAAGGCTGCGTCCTCAGCCCCCTACTCTACTCCCTATGCATTCACGACTGCGTGGCCAGATTCAGCTCTAACTCCATCTACAAGTTTGCAGATGACACCTCCGTAGTAGGCCGTATCTTAAGTGACAATGAGTCGGAGTACAGGAAGGAGATAGAGAGTCTAGTGACATGGTGTCATGACAACAACCTTTCCCTCAATGTCAGCAAAATGAAAGAGCTGGTCATTGACTTCAGGAAGGGGGGCAGTGCACATGCTCCTGTCTATATCAATGGTGCTGAGGTCGAGAATGTTGAAAGCTTCAGGTTCCTTGGACTGAATATCACCAATAGCCTATCCTGGTCCAACCACAAAGACACCACAGCCAAGAAAGCTTACTAGCCCCTCTACTTCCTCAGGAGGCTAATGAAATTTGGCATGTGCCCTTTGACCCTGGGAGAAGCAAGTTTTACCAATAAGGACTTGGATCAGAACCCCTGTAAACTAAGAACTATCTTTGATCTTTCATGCCTTCAGGTATTGACCCCCTGCACCACCCCACTCTCTCCCACCCAGTCCTCTGCGGTTCAGTTTCTATCCCACTAATCCCCTGAAACCACTATCCTTGGTTCTGACCCCCAGAAACCCAGAATCTGGCTGCCACCCCATGCAGCCTTTGGCTTTAAGGGGCTTCTTTTGTGCCGCTGAATTTCATTGATCTGGAATGCAATGCTTTAAACCTTCAGCAATAATTTTTAAAAGGAGAAATACTTGAAAAGGAAGGATTTGCACAGGTGTAGGGGAAAGAAATCTGGATGAGATACCAACACAGAACTCTTTGAAAGAGCTGCCACAGATATGTGAGGTCAAATGGCCTCCTCCTGTGTTGTAGGTTTCTCTGGTATGTTTCTTAAATAACCTTCAGTGTGCAGGCAAGGACATAAGAATTGGATAGGGGCAGTTGGTGAAGGCTATCTCATTGATGTAGCAGTAAAGTAGGCATATCTCAAAGTGCCAGTTTGGTACCTTGTCTGATTTATGTAGCTTGACCTTTGTTTTGACAGGATCAGATTTAACTCTAGCTTTCTTGGGCCAGAGGACAGAAATGCACCCCAAGTCTCTTTTTCCAAATCAGCATTCACTTGGGTAGCAGATGAAGGGTCTCCACCCAAGTCATTGACTGTCCACTTCACTCCATCAGATGTTGCCTGACCTGCTGAGTTCCTCCAGCAGTTTGTTTTTTGCTCCATTTGGGAAGCTGGCTGATACTAGAGTCGAGGATCACAGACCAGGCTAAGGCAACAAAAGACTGCCAATCCTTTGGAAGCAAGCTCCTTGTCAGAATCATAGAAAAGAGAGGATATTCCAAAACACTGAAGAGGAAAAAAAGGAATTTGCAATGATGAGTGCAGCAAAAATTGGGATCAATCTCATGACATAGTTTGCATTGTCTATTGGTTTGTGTCTTATGATCAAAACACAGCCACATGACCCAAAGGGCAACTCTGAGTCACTTGTGTGTGATGCCTGCTTGAAATCAGTATTGTTATTCATTCTGGAATGCAGATTAAGATGAAAGAAGTCACTTCTCTATCTGATATGGTTTGATGTGGCTATAATTTGGTTCTTTTAGACTAAATTGTAACCACATCAAACCATATCAAATCTGTGTCTAATGTCTCTCTCTAGGTGCCAACTCACAGTGATTGACAAATAGTAAGCTACTAGAACACAATCCTCACTCTAAAGGGCAGTGGTTTATAATCATAGAAGTCTTCAGGTATTTTTACATCTACAATATCTGGAGTGAAGCCACCCTATTAATCATAACCAAAATGCCTTCTTTATATACAATTCAGATCCGTGAGTATTTAAAACCTTCAAGAGCCCCTGATTCTGTTTATGTCCATCGCTATTGTTTATGTTCTTGAATCAAACCTGACGTTCCGAGTGAAAAGCCCTTGCTTACATTCTGAGTTATCTGTCACCACCCCTCACCTGTATAGCAGAGGAAGAGATCAAGTCAATCCAGGTTGTTAGCAGAAGTTGCAAAGTAAGCAAAGACAGTGGGTGCTGTCAGGATTTTCAGCGCTGTTGGTTAACCACCTAACTCTGGGAATGGGGCATGTCACAGCTAAAGTGTGGATCAGATCCTCACAGAGAAATCCCACATTGCAGATTCTAAAGCTGATGCTCTTTAAAATGCACAAGGTCCCTCAGTGCAGTTGCCGTGGCACTTGCCAGACAGTTATCTTTTCAGGTGGGACCTGCACCTTCCTACACCCACAAAGGTTTGTGTTTTACTGTAGTTTTTGTGATTCTTTTAATGTTGAAAGATCCAGCCAATGACAGTGTGAATATCCAGAAGATTTATCAGGCTGCAGTGCTGGAAGAAATTCAGTTTTAGGCAGGGGTTCCAGTGGATCTGGAAATACTGCTGCATTGTGTACAGGGTGGTACAAGGCATCCTGTGGTACCCCTGACAGCCAAACCCTACATGATGCAACTGTAGATGAGGACAGTCAGTCCATCATACCCAGAGTGATTTTCGGAAGGGTTCACCAATTTCATCCCATTCTGTCTGTCAGTTTTCTCTGGTTCAAATATCCGTCCAATTCCCCTTTTGAAAGCAACCAGTCAATCTGCTTCAACTGCCCATCCAGACACTGAAAAGTAGTTTGCAACAAGTTGCTGTGTTAAAAACATGTCTCTCCCACTCCCCTTTGGTGCTTTTGCCAATTTCATTAAATCTACGGCTGCTTGGCAGTGGGATCAATTTCTCTCTTTCTGCTCTCTCAAAACCACACATTATTTTCAATTAAGTGTAGAAAAAAGCCAAGGAATTTTCTGAAGTAGTTCTGAAATGTAGTTAGTGTTGCAATGTAGCAAGCAGAGCAGCTAATTTCACAGTGAACATTAATACGGCTAAGACCCTAGCATTGTTGAGTGGGGAATGCATGCGGTTTGTGCATCAGTATCAGGCTTGCGGTCTTACAACCCACACAGCCCCGGTTTAACTAGTTCAATAAGGCCCAATCAAATGTTGGATCATATGAGCTTCAGGGAGTTGCTGACCTTTTCTTTCAAGTGTCTATCTGTGCCTGATTTCCATGAAGCTTGGAGCTGAAAGCAAATCATGTTCACCCTGGCAATACTTCATGTCCTCGGTTAAGCATCAGCCCCTGCACTCAATTTGTAGATTCCAATCACATCTCAAAACCACATACTAATGTCCAACATCCAGGGGCTCAAATTGACCAGGGAATTGTCCACAGTACCTCCTCTACACAAGCTCCAACACTAGCAAACCTATAAGCAGAAACCACCCCACTCTGCCCCCAATGGAAATGGTGCCTACCAAAGCATCTAGGGATTTCAAGCAAGGTGATTGGTAAGAAAGACTTGCATTTCTGTAGTGCCTTTCATAGGATGCATCTTCAAACACATCTTTATCTTTATTAGTCACATGTACATCGAAACACGCTTTGTGTAGAATGTTCTGGGGGCAGCCCGCAAGTGTCGCCACACTTCCGGCGCCAACATAGCATGCCCACAACTTCCTAACCTGTACATCTTTGGAATGTGGGAGGAAACCGGAACACCCAGAGGAAACCCACACAGACACAGGAAGAACATACAAACTCCTTACAGACAGTGGCAGGAATTCAACCAAGGTCACTGGCGCTGTAAAGCGTTACGCTAACCACTACACTACCGTGCCTGCCGTATGGTGCATGCCATGGTGCATCGGTAAAAGTTGGTGAGAGTTAAAGGGGACAAACCAAATTTCTTTATCCTCCTGAGGAAGTAGAGGTGCTGGTAAGCTTTCTTGGCCGTGGCGTCTATGTGATTTGACCAGGACAGGCTGTTGGTGATGTTCACTCCAAGGAACTTGAAGCTCTCAACCCTCTTGACCTCAGCACCATTGATGCAGACAGGTGCATGTACACCGCCCCCTTTCCTGAAGTCAATGACCAGCTCTTTAGTTTTGTTGACATTGAGGGAAAGGTTGTTGTCATGACACCATTCCACTAAGCTTTCTGTCTCCTTCCTGTACTCCAACTCATTGCTGTTTGAGATACGGCCTACAACGGTGGTATCATCTGCAAACTTGTAGATGGAGTTAGAGCAAAATCTGGCCACACAGTCATGAGTATATAAGGAGTAGCGTAGAGGGCTGTGGACGCAGCCTTGTGGGGCACCAGTGTTGAGAATAATCGTGCCAGAGGTATTGCTGCCTATCCTCACATTGTGGTCTGTTTGTTAGAAAGTCAAGGATCCAGTTACAGAGGGAGATGTTGAGTCCTAGGTCTCAGAGTTTGGTAACAAGCTTTCTTGGGATTATTGTATTGAAGGCAGAGCTGTAGTCAGTAAACAATAGTCTAACGTAGGTGTCTTTACTGTCCAGATGCTCCAGAGCTGAGTGTAGGGCCAGGGAGATGGCATCTGCTGTAGACCTGTTTCAGCGATAGGCGAATTGCAGTGGGTCAAGATTGTCTGGGAGGCTGGAGTTGATGGGTGCCATGACCAGCCTCTCAAAGCACTTCATGATGGTGGATGTCAGAGCCACTGGTTGGTAATCATTGAGGCATGTTACCTTGCTTTTCTTTGGTACTGGGATGATAGTGGTCTTCTTAAAACAGGAGGGAACCTGAGATTGAAGAAGTGAGAGGTTAAATATGTCCACAAATACTTCTGCCAGCTGATCAGCACAAGATCTGAGCACACGGCCAGGGACACCATCTGGGCCAGGTGCTTTCCTTGTGTTCACTCTCCAGAAGAGTGATCTTACGTCCTCAACTGTGATCACAGATCCAGCTGCACTGGAGGCTGTCAGGGTGGATGGTGACAATCCACTTCCCTTCTGTTCAAAACGTGCATAGAATGCATTAAGTTCATCAGGGAGGGATGCGCTGTTGTTAATTACACAGCCCGTCTTCGTCTTGTAGCCTGTTACAATAAAAGACACTTGGACAGGTACATGGATAGGAAAGATTTAGAGATATGAGGGCCAAATATGACAAATGGGTCTAGCTTAGAGGGGCATCGAGGTCGACATGGATGAGTTGGGCTGAAGGACCTGTTTCCATGCTGTATTACTCCATGACACTATAACTTTTTGCTTGGACTCTCAAAGAACTCATCTGGTCCCATTGAAAATAGCAGCCATGGGATCCTGTGTCCAGCTAAGAAGGCAGTCTGAGCCTTGGTTTAAAATCTCATCTGACAGTCAGCACTTCCAACAGTGTTCCACTCCTCAGTGAGACTAGTTTCTGGAGGAGGAGGGAGGGAGGAGCCCCGGGGAGGTGAGGTCTCATGATATCTTTCTGTGATCAGGACCAGCCTCTCCCCTTCTCATTCATAGTCCACAAGAAACTGATTGTGTTGGCTAAGTTACTTTCCTGTGCTGGGACTCTTGTTGCTATTAGTTTGAGCTAGAAATGCCTGGCCATAGTCAGTCCTTTGGGTACAATGGCGTGAGCACCACTGTGATTCCATGGTTTAACTTGTGTTTAATTCAGCTTTCTGTAGCCCAAAAATAGTTATGTAAAAGGAGTGAGAGGTGTGGGGGAAGTGGACTGAGCCTCACTCACATTCAGCATCTCCTCACTTAAAGTTATTGGGAGGAAATTGCACAATTTGGTGGTGAGTGGGGATGGCAAAGATTGATTGGCCCTTATCTCAAAAGACCGAATGAACCAAGGAAGGAAGAAAGCAGGAAATGCTGGAAACACTCAGCAGGTCAGTCAGTATCTGTGGAAAGAAAAATTGAGTTAACATTTCAGGCCAACGATCTTAGTTCTAACCCCATCGAGTGTTTTTAGTATTTTCTGTTTATCTTACGGAATTCTAACCTTTGTATTGTTTGTGATTTTCAACCAAGGGGAGAAGTTATGCTATAGTTATATCGAGCCCTGGCTAAATCTTATTTTGAGTGATTGTGTTCAGGAAGGTTTCAGGGTTTCCGCAGAGATTCACCAGTGCTTATTGCACCATGCTGCACTGATTGAGCTTGTGCTCTTTGAGTATAGGTTTGATGGTTTCATCTAAATAAGATACTTCTGAGGTGAGAGGAATTGGTGGGGTAGAGTCATAAAGTCACTGAGTTATACAGCACTGAAACAGGCCCTTCAGCCTAACTTGTCCATGCCGACCAAGGTGAGATTATCCCATTTTTCTGTATTTAGCCCAGCCTTTTCTATCCATACACCTGTAAAAATGTCTATTAAGCATTGTAATTGTACCCGCTTCTAAGCTTCCTCTGGCAGCTCATTTCATATACCCAACGCCCTCTGCGTAAAGAGGTTTCCCCTCAAGTCCCTTCCCCCTCACACCTTAAACCTATGCCCTCTAGCTTCAGACTCCCTTACACTGGGAAAAAGACTGTGACCATCCACCTTATCTACTCCCCTTATGATTTTATACACCTCTATAAGGTCATCCCTTAGACTCCCGTACTCCAGGGAAAGAAGCCCAATCCTATTGAGCCTCTCCTTCTAACTCAAGCCCTCCAATCCCAGTAACAGCCTTGTGAATCTTTTCTGCACTCTTTCCAGCTTAATGACATCCTTCCTACAGCTGGGCGACCAGAATTGCACACAATACTCCATGTGTGGTCTCACCAACAACTTGTACAGTTGTAACATGACATCCCAACTCCTGAACTCAGTGTCCAGACTGAAGAAGGCAAGCGTGGCAAACGCCTTCTTCACCACCCTGCCTATCTGTGTCATCACAGGTTCCAAGTGGGGTAGGGAGACAGAAATTATTTCCTCTAAGTGGGCGAAAGCCAAGAACAACAATGGTCAACATATTACACAAGGGGCTATGTTGGATGTGTCAGTGTCACTGGCATAAACTGGGACTAGAACAAAAAAGCAAGGATGGACTGCTGAAGCTTTATAAAGGGTTGGTCAGACCACATTTGGGATACAGCGAGCAATTTTGAGTCCCGTATCTAAGGAAGGATGTGCTGTCCCTGGAGAGGGTCCAGAGGAGGTTCACAAGAATGATCCCAGGAATGAAA
Source organism: Pristis pectinata (assembly GCF_009764475.1). NCBI lineage: Eukaryota > Metazoa > Chordata > Chondrichthyes > Rhinopristiformes > Pristidae > Pristis > Pristis pectinata. The sequence continues at coordinate 37,632,021 of NC_067411.1, forward strand.
AGCTTGACATACGAGGAGCGTTTGATGGCTCTGGGCCTGTACTTGATGGAGTGCAGAAGGATGAGGAGGGAATCTCGTTTAAGATAGAGTCGACATAGAAAGGATGGTTCTATTAGTAGGAGACTCTAGGATCCGAGGGCACAGCCTCAGAAGAAAGGCACATCCCTTCAGAACTGAGATGAGGAGGAATTTCTTCAGCTAGAGGGTGGTGAATCTGTAGAATCTGTTGCCACAGAGGGCAATGGAGCCCAAGACATTGGGTGTATTTAAGGCAGAGATTAATAGGTTCTTGATTGATAAGGGGGTTAAGGGTTGTGGGGTTATGGGGACAAGGTGGGAGAATGGGATTGAAAAAAATAATCAGTTATGATTGAATGGTAGAGCTGACTCAATGGGCCAAATGGCCTAATTCTGCTTCTTTATCTTATGGTCTTATAAAGTGAGGGGCCAGATGCAAAGTGCATCACCCTCTCTGTACACAATCCAGTGACAGAGCAGGAGTTTGGATGCTGACATGAGCATTCCAGATAGCTGGTGGATTACACTAAAAATCAGCTTGATCTGACCCAACAAATATAACTTGCAAAGGAGTATTTAGCTTTTAAATTTCTTTACTATTTTAGATCCTCTGGCAACATGGTTCAAAATCACATATTGTTATTGAGTCTGCAGGACGGGTGAGGATTTTAAAAATGATTCCAAGCAAATTATGCCGTCAAAACACACAAAAACACCAATCATAATTCAATGTGTTTTAAATCAGAAAATCTTTGTCTTGTTACTTGCTGGCAATCTGAACGGAAACAAGGCTGTTAATAAACTAAAAAATAGTATCTTCATGAATGTGACTCAAAATATCGGTATCTGGTTAGGAATGGTTAAAACTAAACACACTTTCCATTAGTGCTCCTCAGAAATGATTAGGTTTGTCAATCTGACCCTTGTGCAAAATAAAATGTTGTGCACCAAGAGAATAAGAGGGAGCAATAACCTTTGAACTCCACCTGGGTCAGGAATGATGTTAGGGAGCACAAGACAGTGGAAACCTAGAACTCTGTTTCCCTCTCAAAAGCTACTGAGGCTGAAAGTTGATTGTAAATATTAAAACTGAGATTGACAGACTTTTTTGGGGGAAAGGAGTCCAAGTTACAAAATGGAATAAAAATGGGATCAAAGTGAAAGATAACAAAGGCTTGCAGGCCTGAATTACTGCTCCGTTCCTGTGTTTACAGTAGTGTAGCGGTTAGCGTAACACTATTCCAGCACCAGTGACCCGGGTTCAATTCCGACTCCTGTCTGTGAGGAGTTTGTACATTCTCCCCATTCTGCATGGGTTTCCTCCGTGTGCTCCAGTTTCCTCCCACATTCCAAAGACGTACGGGTTAGGAAGTTGTGGGCATGCTATGTTGGCGCTGGAAGTGTGGCAACACTTGCGGACTGCCCCCAGAACACTTTACGCAAAGATGCATTTCACTATGTGTTTCGATGTACATGTGACTAATAGAGGTATCTTATCTTTAAGGGTGCTGGGAAATAGAGAACATTGGCCATTTGGTTCACAAACTACCTGATCCCACTTTCTGGATGGGCTACGGGTGGGAGTTGGGGATTTCAGGGGGTAGTGAAGAGTAACAGGTGGCTCAGTTGTTGCCCAAGTTCGACCATCAGCTAGCAGTGTCAGACCTCTGTACCCTTCTCTCAACCACTGAAAGGTAATTTTTCAAAGTATATTCACCCCCTGAAAAAACACTTCTTTAATTCCTTGAACAAAAGTTATTTGAAAGCAGGGCTGAAGCTAGTTAGCACACAATGGTGGTGTGGGAGTATTTAGTCGTGTGTGAAATGTTGGCTTGAATGATTTTTTGTGTATTTAATGCCATGCTGAAGCATTAAGGCTGGTGCATATTTGACTCAGCACAAAATAGTTGGGAATCCTTGGACAATGAATGTCAAACACATGATTCACAACTAATTACTGAGGCCCAGCTCTCTGTTTTGTTTTATTCACTTCTCAAGATCTGAGCAAGGCCAGCCTTTATTGGCCATCCCTAACTGTCCTTGAGAAGGACTTACTGAGCCACCTTCTTGAACCACTGCAATCCTTCTGGTGAAGGTGCTCCCACAGTGCTACTGGGCTGGGAGTTCCAGGATTTAGAACCAACGACGATGAAAGACTGGCAAAGTACTTCTTATCAGGGTAGTGCAAGACTCAGCGTATATTATGTTTGCCTGCCTCCTGGGTTTATGCTCTCATCTCGTTCCTTACTACTTCGTTCTCTCCTACCCTTGCCCTTGTTGTGTTGTATTTGTTTGCAAAAACTTTTCACAAGGTTCACTTTCTCAGATTCCATTTACAACACTTGCGCCTTTTTTCTCATAATCCTGCCTCTGTTTCTCAATCCTCCTCTCTCTCTCTCTCTCCCCCCTCTCTTCCCTTTCTCTCCCCCTCTCTCTCTACCCCCCCTCTGTCCCACCCTCTCTCCCCCCCTCTTCCTTTCTCTCTCCCCCTCTCTCTCTCTGTCCCTCTCTCTCTCTGTCTCCCCCCCTCTCCCCCCCCCTTCCTCACCTTTCTTCACACCTTCTTTCTGCATGTCTCACTCTCTGATCACAGAGGATCCCTTTCCAGTGCACATCTTGCCTTATAGTTACTGTCCTGTTTTCATGCCTTTCCAAGGGTACTTGTTTTGGCTTTGCCACAACTCTGCAGCAGTTAGAAATGTATTATTAATCATGAACCATTGCTCTTTAGTCAAATGTTGCTGTCCATCCCCAAGTTATCACACCCTTGAAATGACAAACCTTGTGCAATTGTTGTTTTATTTGACGTGAGGGATTTGATGTCATCAAGTAGAGGAAACAACAGGAGCAAATGGAAGATTTGAGCTCCAGCATGGAGGCTGATGAGGAATAGTCCACAGGGGATTGTGTATTTTAATTCTTGGGCTGTGTCCGAATGCATTGCCCAGGCAAGGCCTAAGGCAGCGAGGTCAGAATCAGCAGGCTGAAGAGAGACCCTGGGTGATGGTCTTTGAGGTGTGGTTGGTGTTGGAAGTGTGGGCGTCTGCAGAGTGTTTGAGGTGAAGTGGTGTGTTGTGGTTGAGGATGGAGGCTGTGTTCTTGATCGGTAAGGGGGTTAAAGGTTACAGGGAGAAAGTGGGAGAATAGAGTTGAGAAAAAAAAATCAGCCATGACTGAATAGCGGAGCAGACTCGATGGGCCAAATAGCCTAATTCTGTTCTTGAAATCCTTACTGAGAACAAGGACATTCTGTGACCTCCTCTGGCCCCTTGTTGCCTCCCACCAGCTTCCTTCGGTGGGTTTGGCATCCTGCAGGCCTGATGATCAGAGTCACGATATGGTGCTGGTGACAACATGGAGTGAGGGTCTCAGCATGTTAAATAGGCTTCCACCTGCCTCAACTGTCCTTCCATGAGCGGCATGGTGATGCAGCGGTTAGTACTTCTACTTCACATCTCCAGCTACCCTGGTTCGATCCTGACCTCAGGTGTTACACCACAAGATCTAGGGGCAGAATTAGGCCATTCGGTTCATCAAGTCTGCTCTGCCATTAAATCATGGCTGATTTGCTTTTTTCTCAACCCCTTTCTCCCACTTTCTCCTCATAACCTCAACCCTTTACCAATCAAGGACCTATCAATCTCTACTGTCAGATCTGGTTATTTTCCAATCTGCAGGTCCTTTCAGGAGTCCAAGAATGAGTTCAAAACAATTTTGTGATTCACAAAGTTTTATTGGAAAAGTTTAAAACAAAGAAACAGTCACAGAGCACATCGCACTAGCTTTACTACTCAGAGATGAGCTGAGACAAAAGGAACTAAAGATGAGCTAGGGCCAGTGGGGGGGGGGGGAGGTCATAGCGGGGGGGGGGGGGTTTGGGGGGAGAGAGCAAGAGAGAGATAGAGCAAAATAAGCAAGAGAGGGATAAAGGCAAGAGAGAGAAATAAGCAAGGGAGAGATAAGCAAGAGAGTGATTAACAAAAAAATGACATCTTTTATACCTGAGATAAGAAGTGCTCCTTAGCTAGCAATAGTCCAATCAGAAAACCTATTAGACTCTTATGGCAAAACCAACCAATGAGAAAACACATATTCACCTGATGGACAAACCAATAAGCTAGGAAGTGGCCATTCCTTGTGCAGCCACTTGAAGCGTATTAAACACTATACATGTTTAAAAAAACTACTTAAAACAGTCGAATCCAACACTGCCTTAAATACACCCAATGACTTGGCCTCCACAGCCCTCTGTGGCAACAAATTCCACAGATTCACCACCCTCTAGCTGAAGAAATTCCTCCTCATCTCAGTTCTGGAGGTACGTCCCTTTCTTCTGAGGCTGTGCCCTCAGATCCTAGACTCTCCTACTGATGGAAACATCACAAGATCACAAGACAAGGGAGCAGAAGCAGGCCATTCGGCCCATCGAGTCTGCTCCAAGGAAAAGGGAAAAAGAAATGTGGTGGGGGAAAAAAAGAAGAGAAGAAAGAAAAGAAAAAAAAAAGAAAAAAAAAAACTATTGTAATCCAATTTCCAGCCTTATCCCCATATCCCTTGATACCCTGACTATTTAGATATCTGTCTATCTCCTCCTTGAATACCCCCACTGATCTGGCCTCCACTGCTGTGCGTGGCAAGGAGTTCCACATTTCACCACCCTCTGGGTAAAGAAATTTCTCCTCATCTCTGTCTTGAAACTGTACCCTCTAATTCTAAGATTGTGCCCTCTGGTCCTGGACACGCCCACCAAGGGAAACAGCCTAGCCACATCTACTCTATCCTTACCTGTCAACATTTTAAATGTCGCTACGAGGTCCCCTCTCATCCTTCTGTACTCCAGCGAGTACAGTCCAAGAGCCGACAAACGCTCATCATACTTAAGCCCTTTCATTCCCGGAATCATTCTCGTAAATCTCCTCTGAACCCTCTCCAACGTCAGCACATCCTTCCTAAGATGTGGGGCCCAAAACTGCGCACAGTATTCCAAATGAGGCCTCACTAGCGCCCCGTAGATCCTCATCAACACTTCCTTACTTTTATACACTATACCTCTCGAGATGAATGCCAACATAGCATTCGCTTTCTTTACCACCGATCCAACCTGGTGGTTAACTTTTAAGGTATCTTGTACGAGTACCCCCAAGTCCCTTTGTACTACCGCACTATCAATCTTCTCTCCTTCTAGATAATAATCTACCCGCTTATTTCTGCTTCCAAAGTGTACAACTGCACATTTCTCAACATTGAATCTCATCTGCCATTTCCTTGCCCATTCTCCTAAACTGTCTAGGTCCCTCTGCATTCTTTCTATTTCCTCTATGCTCCCTACTCCTCCACTTATCTTGGTGTCATCCGCAAACTTAGCCACACAACCATTTATTCCATCATCCAAATCATTGATGTACAAGGTAAAAAGGAGCGGCCCCAACACCGACCCCTGCGGCACACCACTAGTAACCGGTAACCAACCAGAACGAGATCCTTTTATTTCCACCCTTTGCTTCCTGCCAACCAGCCAATGCTCCACCCATTTTGCTACCCTGCCCATAATTCCATGACCTCTCATCTTATTAAACATGCTCTTCATGTCCACTCTACCCAGGCCTTTCAGTATTTGGTAGGTGTTGCAGGTACAGAGTCCACATATTCTCTAGTGACCATTGAGTTTCTACATTGATTCCCTCTCATAGCCCAAAGATGTGGTAGACTAATCAGCCACCGTAAATGACCCCTTAGTGAAGGTGAGAACCAAAGGAGGGGGGAGGGGTTGTTGGGCATGTGAGAGAGAATAAATGTAGGGCTCCAGTGGAAAGAGAAGGGGAATGGAATTGATGGTCTTCCTCTTCTGGGAGCCAGCATGAACCCAATTGTGTTGCTGAGGCTGCATTTGGAATATTGTATTCAGTTTTGGTCACGCTGCTATAGGAAGGTTGCCATTAAGCTGGAAAGAGTGCAGAGGAGATTTACGAGGATGTTGCCGGGACTTGAGGGACGGAGTTATGGAGAGAGTTTGAGCAGGTTGGGATTTTTTTCATTGGAGTGAAGGAGAATGAGGGGTGATTTTATAGTGGTGCATAAAATCATGAGGTGCATAGATAGGGTGAATGTGCACAGTCTTTTTCCCAGGGTTGAGGAATCAAGAACTAGAAGGCATAGGCTTAAAGTGAGAGGGGAGAGATTTAATAGGAACCTGAGGGGCAACTTTTTCACCCAGAGGGTGGTCAGTATATGGAGTGAACTGCCAGAGGAAGTGGTTGAAGCAGGTACATTAACAACATTTAAAAGGTACTTGAACAGGTACATGGATAGGAAAGGTTTCAGGGGATATGGACCAAATGTGGACAAATGGGACAAGCTTAGATGGGAATCTCGGTCAGCATGGACCAGTTGGGTGAAAGGGCCTGTTTCCGTGCTGTATGACTCTATGACTCTGTGACTCTAATTGACAGGGTGGCCTCATTCTGTGCTGTGGTTAGTAACATCCTGGTTAAAATAGTAAGTAAGAAGGCCTGAGGGACTTACAGGTAATATTTTAACAAGCAGCACCCTCCTGTCCATGTTAAGATCAGGGTGTCGATGACCACATGTGTATTTGTCCTTTGCTGAAGGTCCCTGTCTAATAGAGAGAGAAAGAAGCTGATATTGAGAAAAATAACGATAGACTTTGTATCCCTGCCATAGAACTGGTCTCAAGGCCTGCCTGAGTCGTGTGTAGCTGTGCCCAGTCACAATGATACCTTTCACACGATGCACGTGTAAGATATTTATTCTGTACCAGGTCCTTTGCATCAACCGAACTCTTTACCAATAATCAGCTCCACAGTGTGGCCACAAAATGTAAAGTATATTGAAAATGAAACCATGTGTAAACTAAATATGGGGCAGATGTGGAGTTTATGAGGAAATCTATATTTATGTATTACCAGTTTCATATTACGTTTCTGTTGCTTGGCAACAGCCAACCCCAGATTCTTTTATGTTTTTCCCTCTATCATGTTTACACAATAATTATATTTGCAATGTCAGAGTGGTCGCATTGGGCAGCTGTCAACAGCAACATTACCAAAGCAAACATTTCAACAATTTATAGCACATACATCCTGTGTCTGAGCTTTTTAAGGAAAAAAAACTCAATATTTAGCCAGTACTATTTGAACACTGCAATACGCACAGGCACACACACAAATGCACACACCCTCACACACAGATGCACACACTTACACAAATATGTACAACACACACACAGAGTGTAGACATAAAGAGACATATGCACATAGACGTACACCAAGATATGCATGCACACAGTCATGTACACACGTACACAATCAGATGCATGTTACATATCTAGACACATATGCATGTACACAAACATATATCACGCTCACACACTTATATACACATGTGCTCTTACATTGCCACAACATATTGTGTAACCTAAGAAGCTCTTTGTTGAGTATCTGAGACCACCACTGGGGGACGGCTCACAATTGACTTTCAAGTGAAAATAAGAGACTGATGTTTTAATGCAGCTAAAATATTTTTTCTGTGCATCCATTTTTGCATGAGACTTTAAACCAAGTCCTGTCCTGCCCTCTCAGGTGAAAGCAAAAGATCCCAGACTACTATTTTGATGCACAGCATGTGAGTTCTGCTGGGGCCCAATAATTATCCCACAATCAATAGGTCTGGAACAGATTATCTGGTCATTAACACACTGCAATTTGTAGGAACCTACTGTGTCTAAATTGGCTGCCATATTTCCTACATTACAACACTGACCACAGTTCAAAAGGAATTAATTTCTTCAAAGCACTCTGGACATCCTGAGGTTGTTAAAGGCAATGTTGAAAAGCACAATCTTTTATTAAAAATCTAGATGTGACACTTGGCTTGAAACTTATGTACATTACAATTAGCCAGGCATTGGATGACTGGATGATGAGTAACGTTACTTTGATTCAAGTCTACTGATTTCTGGGGGGTGTGGGATGAAGCTTAGTAACAGCCATCACCCGTGATGCATAGAGGTAACTTTGATGTTTACTAACACTTTAAAACATGCCATCTTGATTTTTGTTGGCAACAATAGAAACAAAACCAGGAAGAAGTATTTTAAGAGAGACACAAGAGACTATGGATGCTGAAATCTGGAGCAACACACAAAGAGCTGGAGGAACTCAGCGGATCAGGCAGCATCTATGGAGGGAAATGGACAGTCAACGTCTTGGGTCAAGACCCTTCATCTGGACTAAACAAAAAGGGGAGCTAGCCTGTATAAAGAGTGGAGGGCAGGGGTGGAGCAAGAGCTGGAATTAAAATGGCTGGCCACAGGGAGATTCTGTGGATCCTGTGACTTGCACGGCGGATGGAGCGAAGGTGCTCAGTAAAGCGGTCACCAAATCTGCATCCAGTCTCTCTGATGTAGAGGAGGCCACAACAGGAGCACTGGATGCAATAAATAACACTGTGGGTGGTATTTTAATGTGAGTTTTACATTACATCCAAAGTCACAAAGTTTTTCTGCATATCTATACTGGGCCAACTATTTCGGATGGTTTGGTAGTGAGGTGGTGAAGCTCTGTACTGCAAGCTGCCAGCAGTATTGAAGAACCACTTCGCCATGTTGTGATGTTCCATCCACCATCAGGTACAGATTCAAAGTTATGGTCACTTTTTGATTCCTTCTCTTTCATTAGGATTTTAGAAATATTATTCTGATTTCAGAGGGTTCTCATTTATAGAGACTGTGAATTACAATTATCTCCCAACAAGATATGCATGGGCACTCTGCTCTCTAATGCTAATTCTTCAAAATGATAAAATGCAGGTAAGAGATAGTGATAAGGTAGATGCAGGTAAAAGATAGCGATAGGTAGATTCAGGTTAGAGCTCTCTCCTCCTCCCCCACACCTGCCTATCACTATCTCTTACTTGCATCTACCAATCACCACCTTGTGCCCACCCCTTTTCCCCTCCTTTGTCCACCTATCACTGCTCTGCTTTTGGGCTTCCCCTTTTCCTATCTTCATTCCTGAGGAAGGGTCCTGACCCAAAACATTGACCGCCTGCTTTTCTCCACGGATGCTGCCTGGCCTGCTGAGTTCCTCCAGCATCATAGTGTCTTCCATTTTTTTCTAATCATTATGCTTTTCTTGCAGGATCTGCTTTAGGGTTCCTCAAGAATGTGTTGAACATTCCCTCCCCAAAATGCAATGCCATACCAATGTCCCACCTTCATTCCCCAATTATTTGACTGCCACCAGGGCCAATACATTGTCATCTATCATCTATCCATCATCTTCTCAGTCCCCAATGCCTCAAGCCTCTTGACCAAGAGAGCTGGGCCCAGGTTGTTTAAGGCAACCAGACCTCATCCTGTAGTGGGCCAGCTCTTTCCCCCTCCCCTTCCTTCCTACTACTCTCCCCAATGGGTTAAAATTGAGGCTCTAGACTTTGAAAAAAAAGTGTCCTACAATTACAGTAGGAAAAAAAACTGTCTGAAAAAAATTGGAAGCCAAATTCTAATGACTTTGTAAGGAGGGGTTAACTAAGGGCATTTTAAAAGGATAGGTCCAATATACAACCCTGCAATCACTGCATTTCTAAGTTGAAACATAAGACAATATTTATTCCAGGAATTTAGAAAGCTCCTTGTAATTATATGCATTCATCTAACCTCATTCTGTAGTGTTTGTCACTTTTATGGGGGTTGTTTTATTTTAATCATTTTTGGGACGTGGACATTGCTGGCAAGGCTAGTATTTATTATCTGTTCTTACTTATCTCATAAAAAAGGTGGTTGTGAACTGTCTTGAGGGCAGTCTATGTGGTGAATATAGGGACTCCCACACTTCTATGAAAGACAGAAGACTTCAGTATTTGGAGAGCTAGTAATTTTGTCTGGCACTTGAAGGGTAAATGTTTAACAAGACAGCTTGGGTGTGCAGCATAGTATTGGTATGAGTAACTCAACATCTGTGGTTTTACATCTGTGACAAGGTATTAGGTCTGTCACTGAAAATCTGAGAAGCTGAGGGCCGCACCAGTGATAGTTATCTCCTTTTTCTCGATTTGTAATAACACATGGACACAGAGATCACTGTATTGGCAGCAATACAAGTGTGTGCAGAGTGAAAGCTGCATATTCCTACGTGGGGCAAGATGCAATGTGTGCAGAGGGAGGGACGGAATTCACTTAAAGGATATGGCAAGCACAGCTCACTTTCTTAAATTCCCTTGTTGGGATTTATTGGTTTAAAGAAAATGTTGACCCCTTCCAGCCTTGCAACCTACAACTCCATCTCCGACTTCTCTTTCTTCTTCAAAGTCTTTCAACTGTATGTAGCCTCCGAAATCAGCACCCAGCTTGTCCAGAAATCCTTGCTTCGGTCTCTCTGGTTAGATTTCCACCTCTGTCACATTACCAAAATCACACTGATCAAAGCCACTTGTAACATCCTGAAAGATGATGACAAAGATATTCTCTTCCTCTCCATTCTCCCCAACCTGTCTACAGCCTTAGCCACAGCTACTTCATCATCCACTGTCATCAGCTGGTTGGGGTACTTGCTTAGTTCCAACGAATCAATTTCAATGCCTTGTCTTCAGGTCATCATGCAATTAAAACATAGAACATAGAACAGTACAGCACAGGAACAGTCCCTTCGACCTACAATGTCTGTCCATGATGCCAATTTAAACTGTATATCTGCCTGCACATGGTCTATCTCCCTCCACTCCCTTCCTGTTTATGTGTCTGCCCAAATTCCTCTTAAACGTTCGTATTGTTTCTGCGTTCACCACCTCCCCCGGCAACACGTTCCAGGCACCTACCACTCTCTGCGTAAAAACCTGCCTTGTAAATCTCCTTTAAACTTTCCCCCCTCTCACCTTAAAGCTATGATATATCAAGTATTTGATACTTCCGCCCTGGAAAAAAGACTCAATCTCCCCTATCTATGCCTCTCATAATTTTATATACTTTGATCAGGTTCCCCTCAGCCTCTGACACTCGAGAGAAAATAATCCAAGTTTGTCTTACCTCTACTTAGAGCTAAAACCCTCTAATCCAGGCAACATCCTGGTGAACTTCTTCTGCACCTTCTCCAAAGCTTCCATATCCTTCCTCTAGTGCAGTGGACAAAACTGCACAAAATACTCCAAATGTGGCCTAACCAAAGTTTTAAACAGGTGCAACGTGACTTCCCAACTTTTATACTCAACATCCTGACCGATGAAGGCAAGTATGCCATATGCCTTTTTTACTACCCTCTCTACTTGTGTTGCCACCTTCAGGAAACTATGGACTTTCACCGCAAGATCCCATTGTACATCAATGCTCCTAAGGGTCCTACCATTTCTTGTATACTTTCCTTTTACATTATCTCTGGGCCTCCCAAAGACTCACACATGGCCTTCTCCTACTTCTCATCTCTATGCTACTTGTTAGCAACATCATCTGAAAGCAATATTGGTTATTAGCATACCACTACTGGCGGCAGTGCCTTCAGCCCTGAGGCAGGAAAGCTCTTTCCTCACCCCCTTTGGCCATCTGCTCTAATATCTTTGTGGCAAATATTATTTGCTAGATCTCCTGTGAAGCTCTTTGGGTTAATTTGCTTCATTAAAATTGCTGCATAAAAGGAAGCTGTTGTTGCAAATTACGCTGATGCAGTGTACTGTCAACCACACTGATCATCATCAATAGTTACTGCACATGAGCTTGGTGAGGAAGCCCTTGTTGCTGATAATGGACATTTTCTCTAGATATTTAGATCAGAAGGTACTTAAATTTTTTCAATCTGAATTATTTGATTATCTGGAGGAAGCAAATTATTTGAAGAATTTCAGGTATTTAACAATATGAAGGTTAATTTTACATGTATGTCAGTTTTTGGAACAGGAAGGGTCAAGGAAGCCAAACAAGCCCATTCCATCTCCAGAGGTCAAGCATATCTCAACACCTTCTTGATGCTGGACAGTGGTGCACCTAGTAGAGCTGTCACCTCACAGCTCCTGCAACCCAGGCTCAGTCTTGATCTCCATTGTGGAGTATGCACGTTCTCACTGTGACTGCGTGGGTTCTCTCTGACTGGGTCATAGAGTCGTAGAATTGTACAGCATGGAAACATCTGTAAATCTCCTCTGCACCCTTCCCAACGCTTCCATATCCTTCCTATAATGAGGCGACCAGAACTGGACACAGTACTCTAAGTGTGGTCTAACCAGAGGTTTGTAGAGCTGCATCATTACCTCATGGCTCTTAAACTCGATCCCACGACTTATGAATGTTAACATCCCATAAGCTTTCTTAACTACCCTATCCACCTGTGAGGCAACTTTCAGGGATCTGTGGATATGATCCCCCAGATCCCTCTGCTCCTCCACACTACCCAGAATCCTGCCATTAACTTTGTACTCCGCCTTGGAGTTTGTCCTTCCAAAGTGTACCACGTCACACTTCTCCGGATTGAACTCCATCTGCCACCTCTCATCCCAGCTCTGCATCCTATTAATGTCCCTCTACAATCTTCGACAATCCTTCACACTATCCACAACACCACCAACCTTTGTGTCATCTGCAAACTTGCCAACCCACTCTTTTGCCTGCTCATCCAAGTCATTAATAAAAATTACAATCAGTAGAGGTCCCAGAACCGATCCTTGTGGGACACTGCTAGTCACAGCCCTCCAATCTGAATGCACTCCCTCCACCACAACCCTCTGCTTTCTACAGGCAAGCCAATTCTGAATCCACACAACCAAGCTTCCCTGGATCCTATGCCCTCTGACCTTCTGAAGAAGCCTACCATGTGGAACCTTGTCAAATGCCTTACTAAAATCAATGTAGACCACATCTACTGCACTACCCTCATCAATCTGACTGGTCACCTCCTCAAAGAACCCTAGCAGGCTCGTGAGAAATGATCTGCCCTTCACAAAGCCATGCTGGCTATCCCTGACCAGACCCTGATTCTCTAAATGCCCATAGATCCTATCTCTTAGAATCCTTTCCAACAGCTTGCCCACCACAGACATAAGGCTCACTGGTCTATAATTCCCTGGACTATCCCTACAACCTTTTTTGAATAAGGGGACAACATTTGCCACCCTCCAATCCTCCGGTACCATTCCCGTGGACAACAAGGACTCAAAGATCCTAGCCAAAGGTACAGCAATCTCCTCCCTTGCCTTGCGGAGCAGGCTGGGGAATATTCCATCAGGCCCAGGGGACTTATCTGTCCTATTATTTTCTAACAGCTCCAACAGATCCTCTCTTTTGATATCAACATGCTCTAGAACATTAACCTTACCAACACTGTCCTCAGCGTCATCAAGGCCCCTCTCCTTGGTGAATACTGAAGAGAAGTGTTCAGTGAGGACCTCACCCACTTCCACAGCTTCCAGGCACATCTTCCCACCTTTGTCTCTAGTTGCTCCTACCTTTACTCCCGTCATCCTTTTACTCTTCACATAAGTGAAAAATGCCTTGGGGGTTTTCCTTAACCCTACTCGCCAGGGCCTTTTCATGTGCCCTTCTTGCTCTCCTCAGCCCCTTCTTAAGTTCCTTCCTTGCTACCCTATATTCCTTAAGAGCCCTATCTGATCCTTGCTGCCTACACCTTATGTATGCTGCCTTCTTCCTCCTAACCAGATGTTCCACCTCCTTTGTCAACCATGGTTCTTTCACCCTGCCATTCCTTCTCTGCCTCACCGGGACAAATTTATCCCTAACCTCCTGCAAGAGTTCCCTGAACAACAACCACATCTCCATAGTACATTCCCCTTCAAAAATGTCATCCTAATTCACACTCGCAAATTCTAGCCTTATAGCCTCATAATTTGCCCTTCCCCAATTAAATATCTTCCTGTCCTCTTTGCTCCTATCTTTGTCCATGACAATGCTAAAGGTTATGGAGTGGTGGTCACTGTCCCCCAAATGTTCACCCACTGAGAGATCTGTCACCTGACCTGGTTCATTACCTAATACTAGATCTAATATGGCATTCGCTCTAGTTGGTCTGTCAACATACTATGACAGGAATCCGTCGTGGACACACTTAAAAAACTCTGCCCCATCTAAACCTTTGGTACTAAGCAGGTGCCAATCAATATTTGGGAAGTTGAAGATTCCCATTATAACAACCCTGTTATTCTTGCACCTTTACAAAATCTGCCTCCCAATCTGCTCCTCAGTATCCTTGCTGCTACCAGGAGGCCTATAGAATACTCCCAGTAGAGTAACTGCTCCTTTCTTGTTCCTAACTTCCACGCATACTGACTCTAGGGAGGATCCTTCTACATTATCCACCCTTTCTGTAGATGTAATAGTTTCCCTGACCAGTAACGCCACCCCCTCCCCCTATTCTCCCTCCCCCATCCTTTTTAAAACACTGAAATCCAGGAATATTCAGTATCCATTCCTGCCCTGGTGACAGCCAAGTCTCTGCAAGAGCCACAATATCATAGTCCCATGTACTCATCCAAGCTCTCAATTCATCACCCTTATTCCTGATACTTCTTGCATTTAAGTAAATGCACTTTATCCCATCCACCTTTCTACTTTTATACCCTATACTCTGCTTCTCCTTCCTCAAAGCCTCTCTATATGTTAGATCTGACTTTACTCCATGCACTTCTTCCACTGACCTATCCCTCCAGTTCCCATCCCTCTTGCAAACTAGTTTAAACCCTCCCAAACCACACTAGCAAACCTGCTTGCAAGGATATTGGTCCTTCGAGTTCAGGTGTAACCCATGCACTCTGTACAGGTCCCACCTTCCCCAGAAGAGATCCCAATTGATCCAAAAATCTAAAACCTTGCCCCCTGCACCAACTCCTCAACCACGCATTCATCTGCCATCTCCTCCTATTCTTACCTTCACTATCACATGGCTCTGACAGCAATCCTGAGATTGCTACCCTTGAGGTCCTGTTCTTCAGCCTTCTGCCCCGCTCCCTAAACTCACTTTTCAGGACCTCATCCCCCTTCCTACCTATGTCATTGATACCAACATGTACCACAACTTCTGGCTGCTTTCCCTCCTGCTCAAGAATGCTGTGGACCCGATCAGAGACATCCCGGACCCTGGCACCTTGAAGGCAACATACAATCCGGGATTCTCGCTCACGTCCACAGAATCTCCTGTCTGTTCCCCTGACTATCAAGTCCCCTATCACTATTGCCCTCCTCTTCTCTTCCCTTCCCTTCCCTTCTGAGCAGCAGGACCGGTCCCAGTGCCAGAGACCTGGCTTCTGCTGCTTGATCCCTGTAGGTCATCCCCCTCAACAGCATCCAAAGCAGAATACCTGTTATTTGAGATGAACAGCCTCTGGGGTCCTCTGCACTGTCTGCCTGTTCCCTTTCTCTTTCTCTCCCCTGAGAGTCACCCATCTATCTGCCTCCTGGACCCTAGAAGTACCTGCTCTAAGGGGGTTGACTGCCTCCCATTGCACAGCATCTACATATCTCTCTCCCTCCCTGATGCTTCACAGTGTTTGAAGCTGCGACTCCAGCTCATCATTTCTGAGCCAAAATTCCTCCAGCCTCAAGCACTTACTGCAGATGTGGTCACCGTGCACCACAGCAGGGTCCACTAGCTCCCACATCAAGCAGCTGCAGCACATCGCCTTGCCCTCCATCTGAACTACATTTTCCCTACCGAGCTGTATTCTACTTAAAAGTTATAACAATAACAGTAAACCTTACCTTTACTTACCAGCTACTCACCAGTGTTGATGCAGATGGCCTCTGCCTCTTGATGCCGAAGAGAATAATAGAAAGTGGATCTCGCCTAGCCCCTTTACTGCCTAAGCCCGTTGAGCCAAAGCCCAGTCACTCTGCTACTTCTCACTCCACTGCCTGCCTGACGCTGCCCACTGGATATGGTGGTCTTCTTTTTAAACTGCTCGCACGCTACCCGCTGATGCTAATTTAACCTCTCCCTGCTTCAATCTGAGTTTCCCACCTGTTTTAAGAAGACCATTATCATCCTGGTACCTACAAAAAACAAGGTAACATGCCTTAATGACTACCGACCAGTGGCTCTAACATCCACCATCATGAAGTGCTTCGAGAGGCTAGTCATAGCACACATTAACTCCAGCCTCCCGGAAAAACTCGACCCACTGCAATTCGCCTACCGCCGAAACAGGTCTACAGTGGACACCATCTCCCTGGCCCTACACTCATCTCTGGAGTATCTGAACAGTAAAGACACTTACATTAGACTATTGTTTATGGACTACAGCTCTGCCTTCAATATTATAATTCCAAGAAAACTCATCTCCAAGCTCCAAGACCTGGGACTCAACACCTCCCTCTGCAACTGGATCCTTGACTTTCTGACCAACAGACCACAATCAGTGAGGATAGGCAGCAAAACCTCCAGCACGATTATCCTCAACACAGGTGTCCTACAAGGCTGCGTCCTCAGCTCCTACTCTACTCCCTATACACTCATGACTGCGTGGCCAGATTCTGCTCTAACTTCATCTACAAGTTTGCAGATGATACCACCGTAGTAAGCTATATCTCAAATAACAATGTCGGAGTACAGGAAGGAGATAGAGAGCTTAGTGACATGGTGCCATGACAACAACCTTTCCCTCAATGTCAGCAAAACAAAAGAGCTGGTCATTGACTTCAGGAAAGGGGGCGGTGTACAGGCACTTGTCTACATCAATGGTGCTGAGGTCGAGAGGGTTGAGAGCTTCAAGTACCTGGGAGTGAACATCACCAATATAGCCTGTCCTGGTCCAACCACATAGATGCCACAGTCAAGAAAGCTCACCAGTGCCTCTACTTCCTCAGGAGGCTGAAGAAATTTGGCATGTCCCCTTTGACACTCACCAACTTTTATCAATGCACCATAGAAAGTATCCAATCTGGATGCATCACGGCTTGGTATGGCAACTGTTCTGCCCGGGACCGCAAGAAACTGCAGAGAGTTGTGGACACAGCTCAGCACATCACGGAAACCAGCCTTTCTTCCATTGACCCTGTCTATACCTCTTGCTGCCTTGGTGAAGCAGCCAGCATAATCAAAGACCCCACCCACCCTTCTTCTCCCTTCTCCCCTCTCCCATCAGTCAGAAGATACAGGAGCCTGAGGGCACATACCACCAGGTTCAAGGACGGCTTCTATCCCACGGTGTTAAGACTATCCCTTATACGATGAGATGGACTCTTGACCTCACAATCTACCTTCTTATGACCTTGCACCTTATTGTCTATCTGCAATGTACTTCCCTGTAGCTGTGACACTTTACTCTGTATTCTGTTGTTGTTTTTACCCTGTACTACCTCAATGTACTGTGTAATGAATTGATCTGTACAAACGGTGTGCAAGACAAGATTTTCACTGTACCTCAGTACAAGTGACAGTAATAAACTAATACCAATACCAATACAAGTTCCACCACTGTGGTCTTCAATTGAACTGAATGTTGGGAGCTGAGTATAGCTGGCAGTCAAGAGACTACAATCAAATACTACTTCTTCTATGCATTGTATTTTGAATTATTTGCCCTGGTGATTTATTCTAAAATTTTTTCCTAGCCCTTCAAAACCTTCACTCTGAATTACCTCAACATATTCTCCTTACCAAAATAACAAGTCAAACTTCATTCAACTTTCCTTGCACAGGTTTCTGGTAACTCGGAATGATTGTGGTGATCTCTAGCACACAGCTGAATGGAGAAAGATTTTTTTTAACCTGAAGGACAGTGCCTGTGTTTGGGTGGGTGTGTTGATGTTAGGCAATGATATCAGTTTCAAGGTGGGGTGACTTGGTGCAAGTCCAAGATCACTTTCACCTGAGTCACGTCGTTATTATCAAACACAAAGAGAATTTCGCTGTAGTTCAGTACTTGAGGTTGGGTTATGCAAGATGGGTAGAGCCCAGGTGTTAGAATGAATTTGTGGCGCCTGTGGGAAAATTCATGTGCTTCATTTTTCACTTCTTACCCACCAACTGGTACAGGCTATATCCACACCATCAAGAGCTGTCCACTTCCACCTCCCATCTGCCCCTACTTCCTCCTGTAAATTTGACTTCAACCAAAAAATGCTAACACACAATGTTCCAATCACCCAGTACTATCTGTGCTCACTGACCTATACTGATTCCCAGTTAAGTTACATTAAATATTCAAAGGTTTTGCTCCTCCCTATCCATATAGTATCCTCCAGAGCCAATAACCCTATGATATCTCTGTGCCATTTTTGTTTCAATCCTCCAGGATAGATTTGTTGAAGGGGCAAATTATTTGAATCAATTGTGAAAGGGATAGGTTAACCAGTTACAGCCAACATGGATTTGTTAAAGGAAGGTTGTATCTGACTAACCAGGTGAATTTTTTAAGAGGTGGTCGCAAGGAGGTTGATGTGGGCAATGCTTTGATGGATTTTAGCAAACATTTCTCAAGACGCCATATGCAAGCCTGGTCAAAAAAGATAAAAACTAATGAGATTCAAGAGACAGAGGTAAATTGTATCCAGCAACAGGGTGTAAAGGGGAATGGTTGACCAGAAGGTTGCTATCAATGGGATTCCACAGGCACCTTGTTTTTTTGTAGTATTAATGATTTGAACTTCAGTGTAGAGGATATGATAAAGAAATATGGTCATGTGATTGACAATGTGGAGGAAAACATTTGACTGCAGGATGATATGGTTGGTTTGATCACTTGAGCAGTAAAGTGGCAAATGATGTTCAATCCAGAGAAGAGTGCCGTAATAAATATAGGGAGGTAAGGGAATGGATAATAAATGAGAGAATATTGAGAAATATAGAGAAACAGAGGTACTGTGGAGTGGGTGCCCACAGATCCTTAAAGAATAGATCAATAACATGGTTAAAAAAATGTACAGGATGCTTTCCTTTACTAGTTAAGACTGAGGACAGGAGATTTTGCTCCAATTATATACAATACTGGTTAGGCCATTGGTCGAGTACTGCATACAGTTCTAGTTACCATGTTATGGGAAAGTTGTGAATGCATTTGCGAGGTTGCAGAGAAGATTTACAAGGATGCTTCTGGGACTGGAGAACTTTAGTTATTTGGTAAAATAGGAAAAGATGGAAATCAAGAACTGCAGATGCTGGAAATCTGAAATAAAAACAAAATGCTGGAAACATTCCACAGGTCAGGCAGCATCTGTGGAAAGAGAAACAGAATTAATGTTTCAGGTCAAAGATTATATATCAGCACTGGGAAATTGAGCTGCAGAGAGGGTGGGGAGGGATAGATAGGACAAAGGGAATATCTCTGATAGGTTGAGGTCAGGGTTGCCCAGGTGATCCTGGTTTACAGAGCCACCTGGTTAATGGTTTAATGAGCGCAGTGAAAGAGAGAGAGAAATAAACAAAGAGAAATGCTAAAACCATCACATCTGAAAACTGAAACCAAAAGAAAAATGTTGGAAATACCCAGCAGATCAGCCAGTATCTCTGAAGAGAGATGAAATGAGTTAATATTATAAATGGATAACCTTACAGCTGAACTGGTCATTTCTGATACAGAAAGAAAAAGTGAATTGTTGAATTTGGTATTGAGTCCAGAAGGCTGCAACATGCCCAGATGGAAGACCAGGTGCTGCTCCTCAGACTTACCTTGGGCCTCTTGGAACAGTGCAGAAGGCCACAGATCATTGGATCAGGGTGGGAAGGAGAGGGAACCTGACTGCCAGGCTGGAATTGTTTTCTTTAGAGCAGAAGAAGCCAAGACTTAAATGAATATGAAATTATGAGGGGTTTTAATAAGGTGAAAAAGCAGCAGGTGTAGATTTAAAGCCATTGGTGGAAAGACTTGGACAAGTTGGGAGAATGGGCAAAGAAGTGGAAGATAGAATACAGGATTGGGAAGTGTATGGTCATGCACTTTGGTGGAAGGAATAAAGGTGTAGACTATTTTCTAAATGGGGAGAGAATTCAGAAATCAGAGGTGCAAAGGGACTTGGGAGTCCCAACGCAGGATTCCCTAAAGGTTAACTTGCAAGTTGAGTCGGTAGTAAGGAAAGCAAATGCAATGTTAGCATTCATTTCAAGAGGACTAGAATATCAAAGCAAGGATGTACTGCTGAGGCTTTATAAGGCGTTGGTCGGACCACATTTGGAGTATTGTGAGCAGTTTGGGCCCCATATCTAAGGGAGTATATGCTGGCATTGGAGAGGGTCCGGAAGAGGTTTATGAAAATGATCCTGGGGATGAAAGTGTTAGTGTATGAGGAGCATTTGATAGCTCTGGGCCTGTACTCACTGGAGCTTAGAAGGCAGAATCTCATTGAAACCTGCCGAATATTGAAAGGCCTGGATAGAGTGGACGTGGAGAAAATGCTTCCAGCAGTGGGAGAGTTTAGGACCAGAGGGCACAGCCTCAGAATAGAAGGACGTCCCTTTGGAACAGAGATGAGGAGGAATTTCTTTAGCCAGAGGGTGGTGAATCTGTGGAATTCATCGCCACAGACAGCTGTGGTGGCCAAGTCAGTGGATATATTTAAAACAGAGGTTAATAGATTCTTGATTAGTAAGGGGATCAAAGGTTATGGGGAGAAGGCAGGAGAATGAGGTTGAGAGGGAAAACTAAGTCAGTCGTGATTGAATAGTGGAGCAGGCTCGATGGGCTGAATGGCCTAATTCTGCTCCCATGTCTTATGATCTTATGGTCTAAATAAGAAGATGCGCAGGGCAAGAATTTTACACAAAGAGTGGTAGGTGCCTGGAATGGGCTGCCGGGGTAGTGGTGGAAGCAGATATGATAGTGATGTTTAAGAAGCTTTTAGATAGACACATGAATATGCAGGGAATAGAGGGATATGGATCATGTACAGGCAGAAGAGATTTAGTTTAATTCGGTATCGTGTTTGGCGCAGACATTGTGGGCCAAAGGGCCTGTTCCTGTGCTGTACTGTTCTATGTTCTAAAGGGCTATGTTCTGCCAGTGCTTTTAGGACCAATTGGGACCTAGGAACTTTAGCATCAAAGTAAGCAACTGGAGTCAGTGGGGGGAGATGGCTAATCAGAGGCCAGTAAAGGCCTTGGAAATAGGTTGGATTTTGTGGACTGGGTTGTGGAAGGAGGATATGGGATTTTGTGAATGTGATTACAGGTGGATCAGGTGGGGTGACGATTAATTGGGGTTGGGAGGGGGATTGGTCTCCCAGGGGCAGGCTGAGGGTGAAACATTAGAAGGTGAAATGCTCAGCTATTTATTAGCGAGAGCTGTGAGATGGGGTGGTCAGTAGTTGGGGGTCTGGGCCTGGAACAAAAGGGTTGCGGTTTGGAGGAGGGGTCAATTCTGTGCAAGGGCAGGACTGGATACAAAGAGGATTTTACCTTCTTGCATAACATTAATCAAACACAATTGTTCCAGCTTGAGTACTGACTTAAGTAATGGTAGTTCCTGAAAACAACACCCACAAACTGCTGGAGGAACTCAGCAGGTCAGGCAGCATCCGTGGAGGGAAATAAAGAGTCGATGTTTCGGGTCGAGACCTTTCATCAGGACTGGAAAGGAAGAGGGCAGAAGCTGGAATAAAGAGGTCAGGGGAGGGGGAGGAGCACAAGCTACCAGGTGATAGGTGAGTCCAGGTGAGAGGGGGATGGGGGGGGTTGAAAGGGAGTGATGTAAGAAGCTGCGAGGTGATAGGTGGGAGAGGCAAAGGGCTGAAGAAGAAGGAATCCGGTAGGAGAGGGCAGTGGACCATGGAATAAAGGGAAGGAGGTGGGGAATAGGAGGGAGATAGTGGGCAGGTCATGAGGGCAGGGGAGGGGAAAGAGAAGGGGTAGGGAGCCACAGGAATGAGGGAAAACAAAGCGGGGTAAGGGGAGAAAAACAGGGGGAGTAAAGAGGGGAGGGGTTACCAGAAGTTAGAGAAATCGATGTTGATGCCGTGAGGTTTGAGACTACCGAGGCAGAATATGAGGTGTTGCTCCTCCAACCTGCGTCTGGCTTCAATGTGGCAGTAGAGGAGGCCATTGATAGACGTGTCAGTATGGGAATAGGAAGTGGAATTAAAGTGGCTGGCCATCAGGAGATCCTGGCTGTTGCAGCGGACGGAGCGAAGGTGCTCGATGAAGTGATCATCAACATCGATTTTTCTAATCGAACTTCCGGAAACCCCCCCCCCTCTTTTTCCCCCATTTCTCCCCCCTTATCCCTTTGTTTTCCATCATTCTTGTGGCTCCCTTCCCCTTCACTTTCCCCTACCCCACCCTCATGACCTGCCCACTGCCTCCCTCCTATTCCCCACCTCCTTCCCTTTATTCCATGGTCTACTGCCCTCTCCTACCGAATTCTTTCTTCTTCAGCTCTTTGCCTCTTCCAACTACCACCTCTCAGCTTCTCACCTCACTCCCTTTCATCGCCCCCTCTCCCACCCACCTACCTTCTCCCTCTCACCTGGACTCACCTATCACCTGCCAGCTTGTTCTCCTCCCCCTCCCGTGATATTTTTATTCTGGCTTCTGCCCTCTTCCTTTCCAGTCCTGATGAAAGGTCTCGACCTGAAACATCGACTGTTTATTTCTTTCCATAGACGCTGCCTGACCTGCTGAGTTCCTCCAGTATTTCGTGTGTGTTACTCCAGATTGCAGCATCTGCAGTCTCTCTTCTGTCTCCGTAGTTCCTGAAAAGATGTGATTCAATTTCACACACAACATGCATACAAAATTACATCATCCAAATACAAGGTCATAAGATTAACACAAGGGTGAAATTTAACAAACGTCTTAATCCAACTTCCAGTGCAGCATTAAACAGAACAAAAAAAAACCATCACAGCTACTATTTTGTCATTTATCAGTCAATTTTGGATCAAGTCACAGGAAAAGAAATGTCTGGGCCACTGTGCCTGACTCATAACTCTTTCCTGCAATTGCTTAGCAAAGCAGTCGGCTCAGAAGCAAATAGGGACGGGCAATAAATTCTGGCCTTGCTTGTGGGACCTTCGTCCCACGAACAGATAAATTGAAAAAGTCCCAAGTAAAGCTGGCAGGCTCAGCAGAGGGGATAGTCTGAATCACCAGTGCATGTGTCTTAATGCTATCATCTTTGATTATCGATGCCTATAATGGAAAACTGGGGAATTTTTCTTTTGCTTACTTAATCCATTGTTAAGTTTTAAGCAAATATTAATGTCCTGTGAGTCTGTTGGCATTGCTTCAGCTGCACGCTGCAAACTCTGCAAGTGGTAAAAGGCACAAAGAGTGAGGGGAACTTACTGGAAATCAGCAAGTGAGAGTGAATGAATCTGCTGATAAAATCTATACTTGTGGTTATTGGGTCAGAACAGTGAGAGAAGTTGCAAAAGTTGTATTTTGAATTGTGATTGGCATGAGTCAGCATTAGTTACTCAAAACGGATGACTGAAATCAACCCAATATTGACATTACACCCACATCATGTACCTCACCCTTATGAAGTGGATTCATTGAGGATTCTGGAGCCTGGCCTGATCAGATTGGCCTCCTAAAGGCTGGCTAATGCTCACAGATGTCATGGAGTATGTGTTTTGGCACTTTCAGATGTTGAGGTATTGTAAATATATTTGGGCATGTAGCTCATGTTGCCAGGTCTGCTTGGAAGTATTCCTAGAAGTCTTATCACATGATTTCCCTCTTCCAGCTGTCCCACCCAATCAAATCGCCTCCTTTTCCCAATTCAAATGCTGCTACAAAGTATAGCTATGCACATCGTAAAAGTTGCATTCTTTTAACCGTTGGAAAGAGTAAATCTTTGCCAGTGAAGGCAGCCAATGAGAGTGTGACAGCATGTGATAACATCAATTAGTTTCTTCCTCAGAGGATCTCTCCATTGTATATGTCTGATGATGCGGGCTTAGAAACCACACACAGGAAGGTATAAGTCTAGAAATGTTATGGATCAGTGAATTCTGGGACTTAATGCATCCATACAAAGATCAGGGTTTTGCATTTGGATCAATCACTAACTTGATGTGTTCATGGACTGAAGCACAATGCTAGGGCGTCCAGAAGCAAGATGGTGTTCCTGCAATACTCATTTGCATTACCTGGCCTTTGTGGGATTCTCACATAGAAGCAGGCTTCAGCAACACTGATGGGAAGATACTGAAAAGGAGATCAGCCTGGCCAAGTCCCAACAATACAGTCTGGTGTTGGCAATTAGCTCCAGGTAGATGCCCACTGCGATTCTCCCTCAGACTCAGCCCCAACATCCTCTTCCTGATCCTGAACCCGGTTCCAGCAGCCACTTGCAATCCCCTTCCGCCCCCATTCACAATTGCTTGCGGCCTCATCTTCAAGATCCTGGTCATTTCATAGTTGACCTCCTGATCCTCCCCTCTCATCAGCCCCTGTCGACACTCCCCATAACACCACCTCACTCTGTGACCAGGACTAGACTCGTGACTTTCTCTGTTTCCTCCTCTCACTTGGCAAAGGCAGGGCAATCAGAGGAAAGGCCTCTAAGTGCACAAAACAATATATCGCACCAATTATCAACCACTCATTTACACTAATCCACATTAATCCCATTTTTATATTCTCTCCACATTCTCACCAACAACCCCAAATTCTACCCACTCACCCACACATTAAGGTCAAGTTACAGTGGCCTGTTAACCTACCAACCCTCACTCTCTGGGGATATGGGAAGAAACCGGAGCACCTGGCGTAAATCCACGTGGTCTCAGAAAAAAATGTGCAAACTCCACACAAACAGCAGCCAAGGTTGGGAATGAATCTGGGTCACTGCACTGGCTCTATGAGGCAGTGGCTCTACTAGCTGCATCACTATGCTGCCCTGATCTTGAGCAGTATTGGTGAAAGCATCCATAGGGGATGTCCAATTGCATATCCATTAGAATAGTTACTGCCATGAAGAAGGATGCACAAGTTTCCTCCCCCCTCTGTTTCTGTCACCAGAATCAGCTTTTGATTATGGGTTAGCAGAACTAATTCTATGATTCAGGTCGACAGCCATATGTTCAGCACGAGTGAACAATAATAACATTTAAAAATCTGCTTCCCCCTATTTCCTGTATTAACCTGATTTATTTCTGTCTGTTCGTCATCAGTTTTCAGTTTGGTTACACATAATGACCAACTATCAACTGCATTCATCAGCAGATACTTGGGAGAGATATTCCTTAGAATTCCAAAGGGATTCTTGCAAGGGTCACAGAACGATGACGTGATTATGTTTTTGGAAACAGTAAGATAATGCAATCAGGCAGTCCTTGAAGATTGGGTTTCAGTGTGAAAAGAGAGGTAATGTTCAGGTGTCTTAATAGCAATATTGACACAGCACTTAACACAATGATGTACTGAACAGTATAAACAAACCAATTCCTTTCAATCAGGCTATAAATATGCTACCTGCGGTGACATTGAATACCACTTTCCCCCAAGGCGTAAGAGAAACATTTATAGGCTGATGAAACATTATCGAGCTGATGATTCAACATCCAACAACAAAATTGACCTGCATTAATATAGTTCCTTCAATGTAACAGATACATCCAAAAGCTCTTCATGTGGATTATACCAAAAATGTGGTGTTGAGCCGTAGATAGAGACATTAGGATAAATGACCAAAAGCTTGGTCACTGTGATAGGCTTTAGTGAGCATTCTACAAGTGGAGAAAGAAATGTACTGGTGCTCATTCCCAATGCAACTGTCCTCTTAGAGAGTCTAAGCACTGCTCATGAGCGAAGGAAGGTCACAGAGCAGTGACTTCTCAAACAAAACACAACACAAGTCTCGATTACAACATTAAAACAAAGAGACTAAGTTTCTTACAAGGTCACAAAGAGAGAATTTACAAAAAAATTACAATTGTTACAGATGAATTATTACTTTATATAGCATCTCTGCTACTAAGGTGAGACAATTGGACGATGAGGTCACATTGCAAATTGATGGAAAGTCTAGGGAAATGCAGATCAAAACACCAGCAAACTGTCTGGTTATGGGGACACATATGACAAGCAGTTCATCATCTATACCTAGTAAGGAACAAGGTTGGCCTTATGACTTAGTCTGGTCAAGGTTTGAAAGTCCTAGGACAGATGCAATGTATGGTGTGCTATGGTGATCAGTGTAGTCTTCAGTTACCTATACATATAGTGGACCATGTGGGGTGAGCAGCAGGATTTGGTAGGCAAGACCCAAAATTGATTGCATACAAGTGTTTACTGTTCAAGCTGATGCTTTATCTAGATCACTGTATGAATTATCTGAAACTGGAAGTGAAAATCCAACTCCACACTAAAGCTTGTGAATGGCTGTGTCATCTTAACCAGCAATACGATTTTTCAAGCAATCCAGCAAGATGTAGTACTAAAATAGATCTGCATCCTTGAACCAACCTGGAAAAGTATCCAAATGAAGCTCTACATCATAGGTTTGAATTATTAACCAGTCAAAGATTTTAAAATGGGAACATTGAGTAGTTATTCCAAGTTTTCTCAGAGAATGATCTGTAGATGACTCATGTGCCGAATCTGCTGGAATCATCAATGTGAAGGTCATTGCAAGGACTTTGTGTGTTGCCTGAACTTTGAAGAAGAGCTGAAGGAACATGAGTATAGTCTGCCAGAAATGCAGAACAGTACTACCTAGAACACCAACCACACCATGAAAATGGCTGATTTGACCATTGCAACAAGTCCACATCAAAAGAAGAACAATCATTTCCTTGTTCTTATTGATGCACACTCAAAATAGATTGAAGTCAGACATGGAGTTAATTATATAACAACAGAACATCGCATTGAAGAGATGAGATGTACTTTTGCTATGCGTGGAATACTGGGAGAATTATGTTTGACAATGGACCAGTTCACTTCATATTTATTTTTGATTTGTAACAAAATCAAACATCTATCTTTCCTTCATATTATCCTGCTTCCAGTAAGGCAGTTGAGAAATCTGTATGTATTTTAAGTTTTGAAGAGGCAAGTGTTCCATTGTTATTCTAGCTACATAATGTATCATCGAATGGTGAACTTCTTGTTTAAATACCATATGACTCCATACTCTACCACAGATTTTTCTCAGGCAGAGATGTTAATCCATTTTCACCTTTGAACATTGTTGAACTTAGAAGGAAAAACAGGGAGTCATAAAGTCATACAGCTTGGAAACAGGCCCTTCGGCCCAACTGGTCCATGCCAAATGAGGTTCCCATCTAAGCTAGTCCCATTTGCTCGTGTTTGGCCCAGTTTCCTCTAAACCCTTCCTATCCATGTACTTCTCCAAATGTCACTTAAATGTTGTCATTTTACCTGCCTCAACCACTTCCTCTTGCAGCTTATTCCATATATGGACCACCCTCTGGGTGAAAATGTTGCCCCTCAGGTTCCTTTTAAATCTCTCCCCTCTCATCTTATCATATGCCTCTAGTTCTTGATTCCCCAACCCTGGCAAAGAGACTGTGTGCATTCACCCTATCAATGCCCTCGTAATTTTATACACTTCTATAAGATCATCCCTCATTCTCTTATGCTCTAATAAAAAAGTCCCAACTTGCTCAACCTCTCACCATAACTCAGTCCCTCAAGTCCTCGCAACCTGCTCGTAAATCTTCACTGCACTCTTTCCAGTTTTGTGAGGGAAAGAGAGTGAGAGTGACTGAAACAGAAGGCAATGTTTCGTGGAAAAGAAAAGCAGTTGCAACTAAGTGACAGACAGTATAGAGTCATCAAATCAATAAGCTACTATGAGATTCAGTCATGGGACTTCAGTGAAGTAGTTCAAGTCTGTATTGGTATTGGTATTGGTTTATTATTGTCACTTGTACCGAGGTACAGTGAAAAACTTGTCTTACAAACCGATCTTACAGGTCAATTCATTACACAGTGCAGTTACTTCAAGTTAGTACAGAGTGCATTGATGTAGTACAGGTAAAAAATATATAACAGTACAGAGCAAAGTGTCACAGCTACAGAGAAAGTGCAGTGCTATAAGGTGCAAGGTCACAACAAGGTAGATTGTGAGGTCATGAGGTCATAGTTCATAATCCATCTCATTGTATAATGGAACTGTTCAATAGTCTTATCCATAAGGGTAATTGATTCATATTGGAAATCATGTTGTAACTACCCATGTAGATCAAATGATCACAGCAAGAATCATTTATGAAGACACTGAAGTAATATATAATGATGACTCTATTCCTGACATTAATACAGTCAACTACTGTTCAAGATCCACAGAGTAGTAGTAAGTCAAGCAAAAAGGTTCCTTGTTTCCATAGTTCCAGGAGAGAGAACAACATCAGAGACAGCTATACAGTTGAGGAGGTCAAACTCACTAAAGAAGTCAATCAACTGACTGCATGAAAAGTGGCTACACACATTTTCTTCAAAGACAGAAAGTTATGTAGTATGTTTGTATTTTCCCATGTAAATAAGTTGCGATCAGGGGCAGAGTGAGGTCTATACAGTATATCTGATGTAAGCACAATGTGTAGTGAGTTCCTTGCTGTTGAAGTAAAATAAACCCTTTGTGTCCTGTAACTGTTAAAAGTAGAACTTAGCAGAACTCACGCAGTATTCAAGGACCATCTTAGGATACATTAAGACCTGGTAGAGAGGGCAGTGTTTCTGAGGAGATGGAAGACTGCAGCCTAGACTTTGAAAAATGTAGCATATCTTTTCTAAGAGTTTGAATTGTGGCTGCAATTGATTGTTTTGTGTGGCCAATACCTTACAGTGCATAAAACTCATGCTGAAACTTGTGATTGTGCATTTCCTCCTGTTTAATTCTCACATGCTGACAGTGTCTTGAGGAAGCATCAGGTATGATGCACTGCACATTTAATGCTGTTTCTGGTATTCAGATCCACATACACAATAAAGAAACAATGTGCACTACATACAGGAAAGCACCATTAGATGCAAGGAAGCCACCCAAGTAATGCATCCTACTATTTTCAGCCATTTTTTGGGGCATCTGTTGCATTGGACATCAAATGGGTCAACTGGACTGGAACAATGGAACATACTATTCAGGTGAAGCCTTCCATACTTTGAGAACCCCTTGAGAGCTCTGATCCTCTCTGTCCACATCTTCCATCACAAACTTCAGGTCATCAATGGAGGAGCAAGCTGTCCACCCCCAGGGTCTCTTGTCCCAAGCCACCAATAGAGTTCCAGAGGTGGTTTCAATGACTTTCAGCAAGGACTTCGCAGAGCTCCGGTTTCTTTACAGAGGTGTAGGTGACTCCTGAAAGTACTTGCAGTGAATGTGTGCAACCATGGTAAAGGTTGTAAATAAAACTGCTTATACACCCAAGAGATGAGCCATTGAAAATCTTTTCCTGACTGTTTCAGGACAAACTGGGATAGATCCCTCCCATTGGCTCTATGTTAACTGATGGTTCCATGGAAGATTGATTATATCTTTCTTACAGTTTACAGGAATTTGATGAGGGCACCTAATGTGACTTGGAAACAATTATATACTTTTAGCTTTAAATACTTTTTCAAACATTGCATAGAGTCATACAGAAGAGAAGGAGGCTCTTTGCCCCACTACATCCATGTCAACAGTCAAGCACGATTTTTGCAAAATGATTTGAGTTGTAGTTACACGCAAAAATGTCCTATATACATGTGCGGAATTTTGGGTTTATATCAGTGGATAATTATTTAAGTGCTGGGAAACAAAACAATTCCTTTTCCCAGATTTTGTACCCCTTCCCACCACTAATTTTTTCTAACTGACATCAGCAGGTCAGTAGCAGAGTGAAGCTTCCTACACATCACCACAGTAAACATTCTTAACTCCAGTCTCTCAGTATTAATGAATTTTTCTTCCATTTTTTAGCCAGCCTATTTAATCTTACTCCACAAGTTAAACAGCAGTCAGTTCTGTGATGCATACTCACACCTTGTGGAAATGACTCAAAAGATAAACTCAAGGGATATGTGCAATATGACTCATGGCATCAGGTCATTTTTAAACCTAGATCAGGAGTGGGCATGATGAGGGTAGAATATGTGTCTACTTGATTTCCATACTGAGTCAATGTGAAATTTTAATTGTGCCATTTATGTGGGGGTATGACAATAGTAGTTTGCGGTCTAAACTGGCTGGATTACTTGACACTTTCATCATTTGCAACGCTTGAAAGCACTGTTAACACGTAATGATTCTTTATCTCCCTCGAATCCCATCTGCTCTGCCCAACGTGCAACATGACCTGAAACAATATTAGGTTTAATTGCCAACATACTGATTATACTAATTCATAGTCACTACATTCTTCCACTCAAAACAGAAGTGATTAAAGGTTAGTGTGGGCTTGATGGCCTTTTTTTCCTGTTTCCAGGAATTCTTCAGATTTTTAGATATCAAGGGATTTGCGGAAAATGGGATTAGTGCAGGAAAGTGATGCTGAGGTAAAAGATCAGCCATGATTTTATCGAATGGCAGACCAGGCACAGGGGGCCAAATGGCTTACTCCTGCCACTATTTCTTATGTTTATGATTACTCACTCTTGTATTTTTTGTTAGTGCTTTCTGGGGTGCTCAGACAGCTGGTAACCTGTGCCCTGAGGCTGATGAGCTATTCACAGCCAGACCTTCCAGCAGACATTTAATAGCTTGTAGAATACTGAGGCGAATTATCAGCTGATTAGGAGGAGAAACAAAAGAATTAGTAGTAGTTCTATGGTAATAAGTGCTTAGCACCTTTATGTAAGATTGTGCTGTTCATATTTCAGTTATTTAGGATTATTGCAATGGTATAATAAGTAATAGCTATTCATTAATCTTTAAATGTTATTAAAGGTATCAATATAACTTACCATTTGCTGTATAAATCAAAGATTTATTGGTATTCCTGCGCTGGTTTTTGGCAAGTGAAATATCCTTTATTTGAGCAGTGAAGCTGCCTTTTTAATCCAGGAATTTAATATTTTGGAATGTTTGCTATCACCAGCCTCTCTGCTCCAACTGAGAAGTCATTCTATTTTACAGCCTATGCACATGGCCAATTGTTCTCTTTTATTGAGTTAATTCATTAAACAATTGGCTTGATTGCAATTTCATCTGGGACGTATTTGGTCACATTTAACCTTTTGACAGGAAGCAGATTGAGGTAAAAATCTCATGTGCCGACTCTACAGACCACAAGTGAAAATAATGCCCACATAATCTGAACTGAGTTCCTGATGCATCCGTCACAAGCTCAGGATGTACTGCTCATGTGTTACAACTGCAGCCTCAGGTCTGAGTTGCATTTCAAGGTTGCACATCCACTCCGTGACTTCAGGGTAGGTGCTGTGCTGCACTAAAGGACCGTTTGGGACAAGAGTGAATGACGTGAGACATTGAGCGATAGGACCTGGGACCACTTCTCATTTTTCACTTGTGTGACAAGATCCTACATTACCTCTGTCTGTCCTCAGGCTCTTGGAGGTTTTCCAAGGAAAGACAAAACTGGGACTTCCATACTACAACCAAACAGGGTTTGTAATATTGGCTATTAATCAAGACTTGTGGTATCAAGCAGAGGGGTTGTCTTTTGTCTAAACACTGGCTGTGATCCAATAAATGCTTGAGATCCATTTCAGCTTTGTCTCCTTTCCGATCAGCTAATCTTACTCTGGTATCCATCATTAAGGACCCTCACCATCCGGGACATGCCTTCTTCACGTTACTACCATCGGGGAGGAGGTGCAGGAGCCTGAAGACCCACACTCAACGTTTCAGGAACAGTTTCTTCCCCTCCGCCATCGCATTATTCCTCTTTTGCACTATTTATTTATTTTTGTAACTTATAGTAACATTTATGTCTTTACGTCTTGCACTGTACTGCTGCCGCAAAACAACAAATTTCATGATATATGTTGGTGATAGTAAACCTGATTCTGATTCTGAAAGTGGGCAAAGGAATGGCAGATTGAGTTTAATGTAGACAAGTGTGAAGTGATACATTTTGGGAACTTAAACCAGGACAGGACATACACAGTGAATGGCAGGGCCCTGGGGGAATGTTGTAGAACAGAATGACCTGGGGGTACAAAAACATAGCTTCCTGAAAGTGCTGACACAGGTAGACAGGGTGGTGAAGAAGGCGCACAGTGCGCTTGCCTTCATCGGAAAGTCTGTTCATCTCCCCTAAATATATTCAGGGACTTGGCCTCCACATGCAGAGGAGTTGAGGGTCATTTCTGCAGACTGGGCACACTTTACTGAATTTATTCATTTGAAGGATTACCTTACATAGTCCTTCTAATTATCTTCCTGGAGCAACTTTCACTCGTACACCAACCTTATCTCAGTTCTTAACATCTTAGGCTCGATCCTGAGACTGTGCCCCCTCGTTCTTGACCTCTCAGCCAAGAGAAATAATAGCGTATTATCTAAGCTTTTCAGAATTTTGTATGTTTCAGTGAGATCCCCTCACCTTCTTCTGAACTTTAGTCAGAATAGGCTAATAAAGGCCTTGTGAGTTCCCCAGATTAGGCCACAGTTATAGCAATTCCAGTTTTAAAATGAGCTTCCACACATTTTGTGTAAGACTTAAAGCTGTGATGGAGGCCACTTGGAGAGTGAGGGATTTAGCACCAGGAGACCCAGCAGAAGTAGGATTCTTCTCAAAATATTTCGAACACAAAATCTCCATTGTCAGTTTAAGCAACATTTACACCAGGCTACAGGGTGGCTCCAGAGCACATTGGGAATTATTTTCTCTTGAATTATTTCTTCTGTAAGACCTGACTATCCTTTCAAAATGCAAATTTTGCAACAGGCAAAGTTGCCCTGTCATTTATCCCAAAGGGTGAGTTTGTTTAATTCATGTAGGGGGTATTTAACAGGCTGTATGTCAGCCTGGATGATAATATGCTCAAACTTCTTCAGGAATCTAATCCCAGTGTAACGACCATTCATCTAAAAGTCCTCAGAGTTCAGTGTGGATCTAAAGTCAGACTTTAGCCTTTATCACCCATGGCTCGTAAGGAGCATGAGACAATAAGACCATAAGATATAGGAGCAGAATTAGGCCATTTGGCCTATTGTCTGCTCTGCCATTCAATCATGGCTGTTGGTTTTTTCAACCCCATTCTCCCTCCTAACCCCCTTACCAATCAAGGACCTATCAATCTCTGCCTTAAATACACCCAATGACTTGGCCTCCACTGCCCACTGTGGCAACAATTCCACAGATTCACCACCCTCTGACTGAAGAAATTCCTCCTCATCTCAGTTTTAAAGGGACGTCCCTTTATCCTGAGGTTGTGCCTAGGATCCTAGACTCTCCTACTAATGGAAACATCCTCTCCATGTCCACTCTATCCAGGCCTTTCAGTATCTGGTAGGTTTCAATGACATCTCCCCTCATCCTCCTGAACTCCTATCGAGTACAGGCTCAGAGATCTCAAACAGTCCTCATACATTATGCCTCTCATTCCTGGGCTCATTCTTGTGAACGTCCTCTGGACCCTTTCCAGGGCTAGCACGTCTTTCCTTAGATACGGGGCCCAAAATTGTTCACAAGCATCCTCTAGAGTGATTACAGTGTCAAGAATAGATATGTATTTAGCATCAGAAAATGCTGGAAATATTCAGCAGGGCAGGTCACATCTCTGGAAAGAGAAAGAGAGCTAAGAATCTTTGTCAGAACCGGGAAGAAGACAAAAGAAACTTGTTAAGCTTCAAGGAGGGTGGGGAAGGGGAGATGTCTCTGATGGGCTAGAACTGGCTTGAACATGGGGATAAGCTGTAAACATGGTTATCTAGTCAATGAGTGGATGGAGCAGTTAGAGGCTGAGAACATAGACAATATAATGTAGAAGTTGCAAAGTGCAAACGGACATGCCCGGCAAGTGTGACTGGGCATGTCCTCCACTCCCAGAGAGAAAAAAAAGAAAAAAAAATTTAAAAAAAACAGGCTGAGTCAATATCACAGATGAATGACAGATACAGATTGAGAAATCAGGTCACATGAAGTTACAGAATTCATAAGGCTACAACACGCCCACATGGAAGATGAGGTGCTGTTCCTCAATCTTGCATTGAGTCTCACTGTAACAGTACAGGAGGCCATAGGTCAGAGTGGGAATGAGATAGGGAATTAACGAAGAGTGTCTTTTTCTCCTTTTTTTTTCTTTATTCTCTTTGGGAGTGGAGAACATGGTCAACCTGACCTTCTGGGCCTATCTTCCTGTTCTGCAGTTCTAACCCCTGCATACTTTTGTCTACATTCTTCTGCTTCCATTCACTCATTCTACTGTTGATGAGGCCACGTAATGACCAAGCCGATTGATCAAGGCGATTTTTACCACAATTTCAGGAAAAGTATCTGCGGTGTATGGTTGGATCAAAGGAAAAGCTGATGAAACATAGGCAGGAGGGAGAAATAGAACAAATGCTGATTGGAGATATAAAGTAATCAGACTGAGGAGATAAACACTGTCATGGACTTGTTGGGCTGAATGAAATGTTTCTGTGGTGTAAATCCAATGGAAATATGGGAGAATGTTTCATCCTGAAAATCCAAGGGTGATATCTAAGCTAATGCCTAAAGTATCATCCTCTAGTATAAGCCACCTATATGGGTGATGCAGGATGGAGACCAAGCACTGCCCCTCCAGAGGGAAAGGCCATGGGTAGCAGTAGCATTTCCTTGTAACCAATTACTGAACAACTCCACGAATCAATATGACCTCAGATGGTCCAACAACCATCTCACTCAGGGAACAGTGATAGCTCACACTGCAATCCATGCAACTATCATAAAAACTTGCAATGAATTCAACATGAATGCAGGGGACAATTTGGACCATCATTGCTTAATGTCTCTTTGATAAAGCTTTCCAATTAATCCCACTTCACTATCCTTTCCCAAAACCAAAGATTTTTTTTCCAAATATTCATTCAATTTCCTTTTGAAAATTCCTATTAGATTGGTCTCCACCATTCTTTGAGGCAGCACATTCCAGACTGCATTTAAAAACAGTCCTCACCTTCTCTTTGGCTCTTTTGCCAGTCACTTTGATTTTGCCAGTCTTCTGGTTACTTTTCTCACTGGAAACATTTTCTCCTTATTTGCTCTACAGAACCCTTCGTGATTTTGAAATTTTCTTTTAAATCTGCCCTCGGCTGCACTGTGGAGAACAGCGACCTAACATTCATAAACCAGCTGATGTAATCCAGAACCAACTTGTGGTAATGTGAAATACGGGTTGTGCTTTTCTGCTTAAAGCGTGCTGCAGCTTCCTTTTTAAAGTATACAACATTTTTAATGATATATTACAGTTTTATCATAAAGTTGCCACATGCTTAAATAAAGACCTTGTTTGGAGAAATGTCGACATTTACGTTTTGAGAGCACAAACTCGTGCTGCAGCTTATAATGTGCTCCCAGTAATATGATTATTTTTACCAAGTTAATCTACTTACTGTGACTGTAAAATAGAGCAAATAGATTTATTATTTGAGTTTATATACTATTCCTGCTCCTGGCTTCTCTATTGCTACGGACTGTACAGCTGGACACATGATATGTTTATAGGAAAGGGAAGGGACATGTCTTTTCACTTGAGCTGGGGTGGAGGGGGTGGAGGTTCACTGTAAATGTTGCAACCCATTCATTATTACATATACCACATCAGCTTGTTACCATTTGTGAGTTTATAAGCTACTGCCAAGTTACTGGGCTTGCAATTGAGAGGATGAATTAATGACCCACGAAACATGAGTCCGAATCCCACTAAGGTAACTGGGTAATTTAAATTCAGTTAATTAAGTAATGCAGATTAGCTAGTATCTGTAGTATTATGTAATGATGTATTTGACCGTATGTGTATGATTGTGTGAATGTGCAGTCTAATAAGAACCTTGTATGTTTAAAGCTCTTTGGGTTTTTCATATGTTACTCCGCACACTTGAAATGTTGCTTCACTAAAGACTGAAATCCATGGGGATTCACATTCCACTGGCAATGAGGATAAGATGACAAAAAAATTGAAAACGCCTGAAATCATTAAGTCACTGAAAATATCAAGCAACCATAAACTCATGGTGGCAGGGTGAGTACATAAACTCACAATTAATCACAGCGCAGGCCTTAAAGTTCAAACTTAGATTCAAGCACAAGAAAAATATAGAGTAGCTGGTACTGATCATCGAGTATAAACCTTGTCACTATTAAAGTGGGAAGGGAGCAAGATAGCAGTTCACATTCAGTCTGGCCATACTGGGAACCTCAGAGGGTTGGGAGGGAGAAGGATGGGATAAAGTCCGGGAAGTCTTCAGTTCTTATGTAGAATGGATGGAGATGTTCTTCAGCGAAAGAAATGTTGAAAGTGAGAACGCAGGTGAAAATGTGCCTTTTCCTGGCAAAGCCATGAAAGAACTTAAGAAACTAACCTCGCTGATAGCAACTGGACCAGATATGAAGACCACTTTGGGAGCTCGTATGATGCAATGCAAGACAAAAGATGTTTTGTTCAATAAGGTGATTGCAGAATCACTTTAATCTGGCACTTTCAGAGACCATAGAAAGCTGCAAATTCAGGACCAGATTACAAAGGTATTGGTGTTGGTATTGGTTTATTATTGTCACTTGTACCGAGGTACAGTGAAAAATTTGTCTTGCATATCGATCATACAGATCAATACATTACACAGTGCACTGAGGTAGTACAGAGTGCATTGAGGTAGTATAGGTTAAAAACAATAACAGAATATGGAGTAAAGTGTCACAGCTACAGGGAAGTGCATTGCAGATAGGCAATAAGGTGCAAGGTCAAACAAGGTAGACTGTGAGGTCAAGAGTCCATCTCATCATACAAGGGAACCGTTCAATAGTCTTAGCACCGTGGGATAGAAGCTGTCCTTGAGCCTGGTGGTATATGCCCTCAGGCTCCTATACCTTCTGCCTGATGGGAGAAGAAAGAATGACCTGGGTGGGTGGGGTATGAGAGAGCACTAGTGATTGTACAATTGTGTTGAAGAATCTTTCTCATCACCGTAATTTTGGCACCTTACTTCATCAGATATAGATAAGATAAGATATCTTTATTAGTCGCATGTACATCGAAACAAACAGAGAAATGCATCTTTTGCATAGAGTGTTCTGGGGGCAGCCCACAAGTGTCGCCACACTTCCGGCGCCAACATAGCATTCCCACATCTTCCTAACCCATACGTCTTTGGAATGTGGGAGGAAACCGGTGTACCTGGAGGAAACCTACGCAGACACAGGGAGAACGTACAAACTCCTTACAGACAGTGGCCGGAATTGAACCCGGGTCGCTGGCGCTGTAATAGCGTTATGCTAACCATTACACTACCGTGCCTCCCTAGGTGTTGCAGAACAAGTTCGTATGTTTTAGCAGATGAGCAAACTGAAAATAAATGATTAAAAGGACAGCTTCTACCCCCGCTCTTGAACAGACTTGCACGATAAAATGAACTCTTGATCTCTCAGTCTACCTCATCATGGCCCTTGCACTTTATTGTCTACCTGCACTGTCTTTATTGCCTTTCCTTTTGTACTACCTCGATGTGCTTACATATGGAATGATCTGTTTGGATGGCATACATACAAACAAAAGCTTTTCACTGTATCTCAGTACATGTGACAATAATAAACCAATTACCAATTAAATGGGCAAGATTTAATATTTGAGCATGCACGTAAAACCCACCCATTAATGGTGGGTGGCTTCCAACAATGCATGAGAATTGTGACTGGCGCATAATGTCAGTGTTAATGTTCATCTGGGCAAAAAAACAACAGAAAGGCAGGATACTAATAATGGTCCAACCAACACTAGGTCAGGCCATGTAAACAAGTGGGGTGAAAAGTGGGGTTTGCAGGAAAAGCTGCTTTACTGGATGTAATGAAGATCATTCATCACAAAAATAAAAAGCTAAAAATGTAAAGCTATGAATTGTCTCAATTGCATAAAGAAAGGGCATATAGCCCACATATACACTAAGCCGAGTGCTATTTAAATGTACTGCAGGCTAGACAGAAACACATTTGCTGAAGGCTCAAGTGGGAGGAGCTGATTAACTCCAACAACAGTGTGTACAGAATAATTGGGTGACAACCTTTATTGTAGTACCCAAAGCTAATAAGATTGGCTTTGCAGAATCTGCAAGGTAAACGTTAGATTCGTGATAGAAAATGAGCACTTTTCCCCATCACATGATCTACAAGCTGAATTAGCAAGGGCCAAGCTCTTTACCAAGTTGAATCTGGCATGTTCATTTGCACAATTATATGTGGATGAAGAAAGCCAATACTATCTAACAATCAACATCCATAAGGATCAACACACGAGATGCCAGCAGAACTCAGTGGGTCAGGCAGCATCTATGGAGGAAAACGGATAGTTGGTGTTTCGGGTCAAGGCCTTTTATCGGTCCAGATGAAGGGTCTTAACCTGAAATGTCGACTGTCCACTTCGCTCCATAACTGTCTGACCCACTGAGTTCCTCAAACATTTCATGTATTCATCCAGATTCTGGGTATCTGTAGTCTCTTGTGTCAACATTCATAAGGAAATCTGTTCATCTTCCAAGCTAGTGAAAATCAGAAAAAACTGCAGATGCTGGAAATCTGAAATAAAGACAGAAAATACTGAGCAGGTCAAGATCCTTCAATAAAACTTCAAACTGAAATGTTAACTCTCTTTCCCCTCGCACAAATGCAGCCTGAACTGCTGAGTACTTCCAGCATTTTCTGATTCACTTCACATTCCAAGCTGCTTTGTGACATGCAGTCATCACCCAACATATTTCAACCCACCATAGAAAGATATGAAAGGAAGTCTAAAGCCATCCATGCAACCAAGATGATGTTTTGATCATAACAGCAATAGAGAAGGAAATTCTCTGAATATTAGAGTGGATTTCAGGAACATAATATTAAGCTTCAGTAGAGCAAGTTCACCTTTGTGCAGAAAGAACTAGTCTATTTGGTTCTGACAGCAGATGCAAACAGTTTAGAACCAGTCAAGGAAAAGGCTGAGGCTATTGTCAAGGTTAGAAGATCTGAGAATGTCAATGAACTGTGATCGTTCTGGGGCATGGTCCAATATTATGCCAGGTTTTTGCTGGACTGTGCAATGATACTGGTACCATAGCATCAACTGTCGAAGGAGCATGAACTATGCTGATGGGCAAAGTAACAGGAGAAGGTGTAGAGCTTCTGCAAAAATCTTAGTACTGAGTCCCTCCTAATGCATTACAACACTTACCTGCTATTCACTTTTGGTCTCTCCATTTGTGGTGCTGGATAAACTGTATTATAAGCCTTTGGATCAACAATACTGACAAATAGTAAGAGAAACTGTGCAAAAGCAGGAAAAGAGCCATTAGGAATCATTTCCAGGATCAAAAGGTTCCAACAGTCTTGTCAATGGACCGACTAATTCCGTTCTGTTGGTATAGATATTGGAATTGGTTTATCATTGTCACTTGTACCGAGGTACAGTGAAAAACTTGTCTTGCATACCGTTCATACAGATCAATTCATTACACAGTGCATTGAGGTAGTACGGGGTAAAAACAATAACAGAATGCAGAGTAAAGTGTCACAGCTACAAGGAAGTGCATTGCAGGTAGACAATAAGGTGCAAGGTCAAACAAGATAGATTGTGAGGTCAAGAGTCCATCTCATCGTATAAGGGAATTGTTCAATAGTCTTATCACCATGGGATAGAAGCTGGTCACAGACCCTAAACCACTGTTGATCAGGTTTGAACGAAGTCTGCACCTTCCATAATGGGAGCCCCATGAACGCAACAGTGGGACACGCCCCTGTCCCATAATAATTATCAGACTGAAAGTTGATTATCCAATCAGTAATGGTACATGACCCCACTGCTCACCTCAATTCATTTTGAATGGCTGTCCACCAGCACCAAGAAATTGTCCACACCCTCCTCACAGTCATCTGTGTGGACACACTGGAAGCCTTGCGGGGCCTATTTTTTGTAGTGGTGTTCTCAATGGCTGTGACCTGAAGAGTTGGCAGGCTGTGCATTTCCAGCATTTTCTATCCTTATTTCAGAATGCCAGAGTGGATGTGTTGTCAAGATTGCCTTACAAAGACACTGATACAGCTCTGAAGTATGTAATACTCTTTCTGCTGGCTGGAGAGGATAATGTTTTTGTAGCAGCAGTGGATTGTCAAAATTGATGCAGAAGCATCCATTATTAAAGCAAGATTATGAGTGCATTTTGTCTGACTATTTTTTTTTTGCTGAGATTATAAAGCGTTTCAAACATAGACGTCATAAGCTGTCCACAAATCAGGACTGCATCCAGTGAGGCCACATAGAATTTGTACCCAAAGAACTATGAAATGGAATATTGGAGCTTTTGTGCTTTGCTAACATGAAAACAGTAGCTTGTTGCTTGGTCTGTTGGCTTGGCATGGACAAAGGTTGCAAATGAACATGTTGTCATCTCTGAAGAGCTTAGCTATTATGGGGTTCATGCACCAACTGTGAATGTACTGTTGAAGAAGCCAGATCCACTTCCACAACACATGGTCTTCCCAAAGAGACTGTATCAGGAAATAGTCTGCAGCTTTGGTCCATTGAAACAGATTGTAAAAGAACAAACATCACTTCCCATCTGCTTATCATCCAGCTTCAAATGGGCAAGCTGAGAGATCAGTATGTACAGTGAAAGAGGCACCAAAGAAACAAGTCAAGCAAGGCTGATCAGATCTCACAATGAGGCATTGACTCAGATGAACTATAAATCAACATTGATTTCCATGCTAAAATGCTGGTGTAGAGTTCTCAGGAAGCAGCTGAATCTGCTTCAGACTGATTTGGAAGGGAAGGAGATAGAAAATCAACTGAGAAAACAAACATCATAGCACATAAAAGTAAGGGGTTCAGATTACATGATAAAGTATATGGACTGAGGTTACTGGCAGGCTCAATTCTGATATACTTGCTAAGATTTAACAATCAGGAAATCTTTATTTTTCTCTCTCGTTGATTGACTATTTAGGGATTAAGTTATTATTATATATTTATATTATATATTGGTCCAAACCAAAAGGAAAAATAATTTTACATTTGATTGTAGATTGCCAGATTGATTCCTGGGATGAAGTGTTTGTCCTTTCAGGAGAGATCGGCTTCACTGGAGCTTACAAGAATGAAAGTTGTTCTCTTTGAGACACACAAAATTCTGAAAGTGGATTCACAGGATGATTGTTGAGAGGGTGATACCTCAGGTTGTGGAATTTTGAACTTGAGGGTTATAGTCTCAATATAAGGATTTGGCTATTTAGGACTGAGATGGGGAGACATTTCCTCACTCAACATTTGTGAATCTTTCAAATTCACTTCTCAAAGGACTATTGATTGGGGAGTATAGTCATTGGGTTTAGTTAAGGCTGAGATTCATGGATTTTTGGGGTAAGGGTTAGAGTGGGAAAGTGGCTCAGGCACAGGATCAGCTATAATCATTATTGAATGGTGAAGCTGGCTCGAGAGGCCAATTGGCTACTTCTGTTCCTATTTCTTTCTTGCTTTAATATTGCACCAGGAATACTCAATATTAAGAATAATTTCCCATTTAAGATCTGCAGAACTATTGTAACCTATAAACTCCAACTCTGCATTGCAAACCTTGTTGCCAATGTTCCTCTCACTTGTTGCATGTAATGAATAATTGCACTCAATGACTGTCATGGCTTGGACAGAGAATGTGAGAAGTATGGCTTAAATCCATCAGTGGAACAGCCCACAGAGAGTAATTTTACAATAAAATTGGAGATATATAGTGCCGGTGTCATACTTAAGTGTATCGTATTTTTAATAAAAGAACCATAATTTGTCAGGGTCTTAAGAGCATCTGCTAGTTCTTTCGCTTGGGGAGTCTCTTTAAGGACACATTG
The DNA here is from genome assembly GCF_009764475.1 of Pristis pectinata. NCBI lineage: Eukaryota > Metazoa > Chordata > Chondrichthyes > Rhinopristiformes > Pristidae > Pristis > Pristis pectinata. The sequence continues at coordinate 37,673,917 of NC_067411.1, forward strand.
GATCTTGAAAACCATTATTACGACTGATTTATGGTTTAATATTCATCAACTCTTAAATATGTTTTCTGCCGATTTATAATGAAATGGGAGCTGCAGCAAAGAGGGGCTGATTCTTGTAAAACTGCCTAGGTCTGCAGAAAATTATGGATTTCAGAAGATAAGTCATACCCATTTTAAACAAAAGAAAATTAAAGCATGCTGTTGAATTGCAAATACAGCTAATTTATACAGCCTGGTTTTAAAGACGAGAATAAAATAAAATTCCATTTGAATCATCTGCCACAATCCATTGCAATCTAATCTATTTGATTAATGTTAGATAACATCTAAGATTTGTTTGCCTACTTTCTAATGTAGACTTTGAACGTATGTCACAGTCTCCTGCAGCCCTCCACTGTTTCATTCCTGCATTAGTTCTAAGCCCCCCCTGCTCTCTCTGGATTCAGAAGTTTTTCTAGTTCTCTGTTTCAAAAGGATTTAAGGTGACAGCCTGCTCTTTGTAGTGTAGGACTTTCTTCCTTCTACTACGGTTATAAAATAACTTAATGTACAGAGCAACAAAATGAAGGCAGTCTTAATTTTTTTACCATGGGCTTCCTCTTTTCAAATTTGTTCTCAACTCAGGGAAAAGCACACAGAACAGCCTGAAAGACAAAGACATGCATTTCGAAAGAACCTTTCACGACTTCAGGATGTGAAGCACTTTCTGAAGCTGTCATTGTCATAATGCAGAAAATATAGAAAACAAATTGTTCAGAGCAGGAGACACAAGAGTCTGCTGATGCCAGAACCTGGAGCAATAAACAAAAAGCTGGAGGAACTCAACGGGTCATGCAGTATCTGTGGAGGGAAATGGACAGTCAACATTTCGGGTCAAGACCTTTCTTCTGGACTTGTCGGTCTGGATGAAGGGTTTCGACCCAATATGTCAACTGTCCACTTCCATCCACAGATGCCACCTGATGCATTGAGTTCTTCCAACTTCTTGTTTGTTCAGAACAGGATCCTACTACCAGCAACATAATAATGACCAGACAAGCTATTTCCAGTTATTTGTTTAAGTCATGAGTTTAATGCAGGATAATGGAGAGGAGCCCCTGCTCTTCTTTGAATTTTGATGCTGGGTCTTTTTTTTGCATCTAAGAGGAAAGACTTGGCTTAATGTCTCAATCAGAAGAGCTCTGACAGTGCAGGTCTCTATCAGCACTACACTAGAATGTCAGCATGTACATTGTTTACGAGAAACTCAAACCTACAACCTTCAGTCGTATAGGCAAGAGCACTGTCCATTGAACTACCATGCTTGGCATACATGTTATTTCATAGAATCAAAGAAACATACAGCACAAAAAGGGGCCCTTACAGCCCACCTTATCCATGCTGACTATGATGTCTTATTTGTGCTAATCCCATTTTTCCTCATTAGGTCCATATCCCTCTGTTTCTTCCCTATCCAAGTACCTGTCCAAATGTCTGTTAAATGCTGTAATAGTACCTTCCTCCACCACCTCCTCTGGCAGCTCATTCCAGATAGCTACTACCCTCTGTGTGAAAACTTACTGCTCAGATCTCTTTTAAATTTCTCTCACCTTAAACCTGTGCCATCTGGGTGAATGATTCTGAATATCTATCTTATCTATGCACATCATAATTTTGTAAACCTCTATCAGGGAACACCTCAGCTTTCTATGTTCCAGTGAGAATAAACTCAGCCCATCCAATCACTCCTTATAACTACAGTCCTCCATTCCAGGCAACATCCTAGTCAATCTCTTCTGCACTGTCTCATTTGCTACGAATTTCTTCCTGTGGTGTGACAACTAGAGCTGTACACAATGCTCTAAGTGTGGTCTAATCTATGCTTTGTACAACTACAACATGTCATCCCATCTCTGATGATGCCTCAGCCTGTGAAGGCAAGCATACTACATGCTTTTTTCACTACCCTATCCACCTATGTTACCACTTTCAGGGAACAATGGACTTGCACCCCATGATTGTTCTGTATAGCAATGCTCCTAAGGTTTCCTCCATTTACTCTGTACGTCCTAATAGAATTTGACTTCCCAAAGTGCATTACCTCACGCTTGTCTGGATTTGATTCCATCTCTGCCCAACATTCCAGCTAATCTGTGTCCTGCTGTATCTTTAAGAAAGCTTCTTCATTATCTACGACTCCACCAATTTTGTGTTGTCTGAAAACTTATTAATCATGCCCCCCTACATTCTCATCCAAGTCATTTACTGTATGTATATTACAAAAAACAAAGGTCTGTTTTCCTTAAAGTTCTTGTATGTTAAATTTCAAGTGTTGCAAGCAAGCTTTTTTCCCTTTGGTTTCTATCACTCCACACTTACCCCACCCCCTGCTTATCACTCACATGGGAAGCGTTGTTTGTATGTAGACCATGTGCCGCATGTTTCTGAGTATCACTTTTCCAAACCTGCAATACTCACACACTGAGTGTCTCACGGGATAAGTAGCCCTCCTCATCTCCCTTCCCTCCTTTTGGGGAAGCCCTTGGCTTTTATTAACTGCATCCAGTTTGTAATACTCTCACATCCTGCTTAGACAATTGTGCATTCAAGCTTATCCTGAGAAAGGAGTGCACAGTCCCAGTTGACACTGCAGTGTATCACCAAAGGCACGTATCATTGCTTGACAAGCTGATGTCTGCATAAGATACTGATTAAAAGGGAAACACTGAGTTTATAACTTTAAAATATTTCTTTTTATATGAAGTTATGTTGCAGCTTTATAAAACTCTTGTTAGGCTGCATCTAAAGTACTGCATTCAGTTCTGGTCACCTCATTATAGGAAGGATATGGAGACTATGGAGAGGGTGCAGGAGAGGTTTACCAGGATGCTGCTTGGATTAGAGGGCATGTGCTATAATGAGAGGTTGGACAAACTAGGGTTGTTTTCTCTGGAGAGGCATAGACTGAGAGGAGACTGATAGTAGATATGAGAGGCAGAGACAGAGTAGGCATTGTTTCTTTTTCCCAGGGTCAAAATGTCTAATACTGGAGGACATGCATTAAGAGGGTAAGTTCAAAAGAGATGTGCAGAGCAAGTTTTTTACACAGAGAGTGGAGGGTGCCTGGGGCAGGAGTGGAGGCAAATACGATAGAGGCATTTAAGAGACACTTAGATAGACACATGAATGTGCAGAGAATGGAGGGATACGGACATTTGTGTAGGCAAAAGGGATTAGTTTAGTTAAATGTTTAACTACTAGTTTAATTAGTTCAGCAAAACATGATGGACCGAAAGGCCTTTTCCTGTGCTATACTGTTCTGTGTTCTATGTACCCACCAATGCTACGTGGCATTAATGAGTCCTGCTATTACTGAACTGAAGCATGCAGTCTCAGATATGGGAGCACTTACTGCAGGAATAATTGTTGGCACTGCAGTCTTCCTGTGTTCAAAAGATCTAAATAAAAGTGACTGAAATTGAATTCTCTATTTTAAAAATGGCTTTATTAAAACCTGAAACCTCACATGTTGAAGCTGTCACTGAGATGTGACTTGAAGCCAAAGTTCCTGCAATAAATCTAAAATTTTCAGTACACACCATTTTAAGCAGAACTTTCTTCCTTGCAGTGTCACACATTTCACTGCAGTTTTCAAAACGTCTTACCACTTGCCCTGACTGCTGATCTAAACAAGCTGGTCCCTCTGAAGGGGCTGATCTAATTTTAAATCACAAGCACAGAGCTGGGGATTAGCTCTTTGAATATCATTTACCTCTCAAAGCAACAGAACCTAAACAGAAATGAAGAATAAGTATATGATTGTTCTTTAATTCATTCACAGAACATGGGCATTGATGACAAGGCAAGAATTTGGGATTTGAGAGCCTCAACAGGCAATTTCGGAGATCAGTAAAGAGTGAACCATATCATTGTAGGTCTGGAGTCACATGTGAAATAAATCTTCAATGGGACAGCCCACCTCAGCTGGGTGCCCTCTTCTTTGTCTGGCTAAACTTTTCCTATCTTTCCAATACAAATCTTGCATTCTCTTAAACTCACTTTTTCTAGCAGCAAACCTCTTCTTTGTTTGTTGTAATAATAGTTATAACCATTATTCTTATGGCCCATACCATCCTTCTTGTTCTTAACTTTAACCCTAACTTCCTTTTTATTAGGCAATCTTTCTCTGAAGGACATCAGTGAACCAGATGGATTTTTATGATAATCTAGTAGTTTCATGCTCACTAATTTATTGACACTAGCTTCATAACTCCAGGTTATTTAATTAACTTTATTTAAATCCCCTGGCATGCATTTTGCAGAGAAATGTCAGCACTCACCTACATCGCTGTTGATACTTCCTTGACCAAACTTCAGCAACTTCAGGACTTCCAGGCGCACCCAGAAGTTACAATGTTGCCAATTAACTGTTCCTGATTTTTTTTCCAGTGTGTCTTGACAATGGATTGCTCATAGAGTCCAGGGAGTGAATGCAAGCTCCCACCTCTTCGAATAGAGAGTCCATGTGTATATCCTGTACAAGATCAGACCCCAGTACAATGATAGCTTCACAACTAATTACAATCAAATGGAATTTGACTATTAGGTAACTTAGATTTATTTTAAATTGTTTAAGTTTATTTAACTGCATTGGTGTTTCAGGTCATTATTTACTTTGCAGTTACAATGATTTAACAGTAAGTAGTTTATGAATATCAGAAACATACATAATTTATTGAAAGGTGTGACAGCTGGCCAAACTAGGTGCAATGGTTTTAACGATTTGTTTTCCTCAACTGTTTTGTGGTTTGTTCCAATCCACCTCCCACTTGCTGAATCTACATCACAGGAGCCCCAGATATTGCTCAGGGTCATATGTTTTCACAACAGGTATGTCTGAACATTTTTTGAAGTAACTGACCTGTATAGATGACTCACTGCCACCTGTGAATTCTGGGCAAGTGCTAAGAAAGTGTTTGTTCCCAATCCAGCGATGCATACAATTGTTCTCTCAAAGACTGGAGAATTAGAATAATCCCATTTGCCTGTTTATTCAACTTTTGTTCTGGTTCAGTGAGTAGCACTCTGACCTCTGAGGCTGAAATTCATGGGTCCAAGAATGACTCCATAAAATCCTGGATAACACTCCCAGTGCCAATGCTGAGGAATTCCTGTACTGTTGGACTTGCCAGTTTTGGGCTGTGAGGTAAAGCCTGTCTGCTTTCTGAGGTGGATGCTAAAGGTTCTTTGTCTCTGTGTGAAGAAGAGTAGGTGAGTTTATCCCAGTATCCAGGCCCTATAGGTATTCTCTAACAGATATCACTTTAGGATGCCTGGTTAGTAACATATTGTCAATTCTGGGAGCTAGCTATGCCCAAATTGAGTTTCTAATGTTAGCTTCAAATACTTCTTTGGCTGTAAATTGCAATACAGAGCCCTCTGGTTGTGAAAAGCTGTGATAGAAAAGCAAGTCTTTCCTTTTTATTTCAACCCTCGCTCATTGCAATGTCGACACAATTATCAAAATACTGCTCAGGTACTCCATTTTCATCAGAATGTTTGGATATTAAAAAGTACCACAACACAGTTGCATACAGGCTTCCAATCAGTGTAGGATAACTCAATGTGAACATCGTGAATAGAAACAGTGTTTGATATCTCAGTGTAGACAGAATAGAGAGAATCAGTGTAAAATATCACAGTGTCAGAATGTCAAGAGAATCAGTATAGGATGTCTCAGTGTGGACAGTGTAGAGAGATTCAGCATAAAATATCTAAGTGTGAAGCAAAACAATGTAGAATATCTCAGTATGGACAATGTGGAGACTGTCAGTGTAGGATAAAAAACACGATGATGCTGGAGGAACTCAGCAGACCAGAGAGCATCTGTGGAGAAAAGTAGGCGGTCAACGTTTCGGGTCAGGACCGAAAAAGTTGACTGCCTGCTTTTCTCCACGGATGCAGCCTGGCCTACTGAGTTCCTCCAGCATCATCATGTTTTTCAGCTAGATGAATTTGCCAGATAGGTTGGTGAAGGCAAATTCATTGGGGGCTTTTAAGAAGGGCTTGGATAGTCACATAAATGAGAGGAAAATGGACAGATATGGGCATTCTGTAGGCAGAAGAGATTAGCTATGTCGGCACAACATTGTGGGCCAAAGGGCCTATTCTGTGCTGTACTGTTCTATGTTCTATGTTCTATTCCAGCATCTGTAGTCCTTTGTTTCTTCAGTGTTGGACATGTTGGTCTAGGGAGTGTGGAGAGTGTCAGTGTAGGATCTGTTGGTCTGGAGATTGTGGAGAGGATCAGTGAATGGCATCTCCATGTGATCAATGTGGAGGGAATCAGAGTATGATATCTCAGGCATGCTTTTACTCAATGTCATTTGTACTAAAGAAAGAAATGGATGCATCTCAAATCCATTTCTTTCTTTAGTACAAACGTTGCACTTGCAATAAAGAAACTTTTTTCTTTAATGATCAAATTTTATGTTGAAGGAAAAAGAAAAGAAATATTCACATTGTTTCAACAGGAATGGAGTAAATTATCCATTTGAACTCAGAGGCTCACTGGCATAATCATCCATCATGAAAAATTTTCACGGCATGACTTTTATGGCCACTTCCTAGAAAACACTATGCGATTAAACTGAGCACAGATGTTTTCCTTTTATCCAGAGGCTGAAGAGAGTCAAGGGGCAAACACTAAACATTCCCTTAGCAACCACATTGCCACCAATGAATAAAGACAACAGACCTAAACTAACCAGCTAAATCATTCCCAGTAACATAGCCTGAACAACTGCCTAGGTAATAAATAATGCAAACTGCACAAAGCTGAGTGTATTTCAATGCCGCATTTAATTCATGGCAATTCTTCTGTACTGCCTGGAGGGAGCAGTCCTTGAGATTGCATCAAGTGGTCTTCAGTGAGAGAGGCCATTCAGCCTGACTTCTCCACATGACCCTCCTGCCACCTGTTGCATCTCCGCCCATCCATCTACCCTTCTATCCTTTGACTTCTCATCTGTTTATTCAGCTTACCATTAGATCCATCTCTGCTATCTGCTTCAAACACTCCCTGCGAAGGCTACTTCCACATTCTCACTACTCATTGGCTAGCAGTGTTGCTCATGATTTCTCTATTGAATTTATCACAGGCTATCCCCAATGAAGTCCCTGGTTCTTGTCTAGCCTGATTGTGGAAACGTCTTCTCTGAATCAATAGTATCAAACTGTGTTATAATTTTAAAGATTTACATCAGGTAATTACTCAGTCTTGTGTCTCTTAAAGAACTCTAGCCTGATCAGCCTATTCTGATGGCAGAACTTTATGCTGTTGCCCTAGCAACAAGGAGATCCAAACTGAGCCCTGCTTTATCTGAAGTCTGGTTCTGCACCCTAGTCAACAGAGTGTGAGGCCACTCAGGTCAGACCTTCCAATTCCACAGCACACAACCTTTTCTTTCATTGGAGGAAGCTTCACTGAGTGAGCAACAACATGAAAATGCTAATGAATTAAATTGAAACCCCCACCCCTCAATGATCTTCCTATGCCTCAAAACATCATCCAACTCTACTCCTGCCTTAGGTCACTTATTGCTAGAATGCCTTTTCTTAACTCTGGATTTGTCTATTCTGGTGGACACACAAGACACTGCAGATGCTGGAATCTGGAGCAACAAACAATCTGCTGGAGGAACTCAGCGGGTTGAGCAGCATCTGTGGGAGGAAAGGACTTCAGTCCCGATGCAGTTTTTGACCCAAAACGTCAACAGTTCCTTTCCTCCCACTGATGCTGCTCAACTCACTGAGTACCTCCAACAGATTGTTTGTTGTCTGTTCCAATGTCTTCTTGACTCCTCAGTCTACTGTTTGTGAACTCTAGATTATCTAGATCTCTGATGTCTGTGTTCTAATTTGAATCAAAACCTGTTCACCAATGACCTCATTGCTCAGTGAAATTATTCAGTTCCTAGTAAAGCAATAGGTCTATTTTAAAACTCTTGTCCTCATTTCCTAATCTGCCCCAATCTCTACCACCTCCTCCTGCTCTATAAACCTCTGAGATCTCTCTATTGCCTCCATATGAGGCCTCTAGTTCTCTGCTCCATTTAATCACTCCACTCGGGTAGTCATGCCTTCAGCTCCCAGAGTACTCTCTAGAATTCCCTTCCTAACCCCCTTGTCTTCCCACCTTTCTTTCCCCCTTTAAAAAGTTCCTTAAAACCTTCAACAAAGCATTTGGTCACCAGTCCTAATGTCCTTATATGATTTGCTGTCAAATCTTTTGTTTAATTATATTGTGAAATGACATGGGAGGTCATGCTACATTAAAGATGCTATATGAATGCAAGTTGTTGTTTGTATTTTGTGGCACAGCTCCTGATTTGCTATGCATTCGTTTACAAAGTGTCATGTCATCTCTTTATTTATTAACCACACCATTTCAATTTGACTTGTCAATTATGTGACAGTTCTACTTTAACCTATCTTTTTCATTTGTCAAATAAACTGATCGCTTGCATAATAATTTTTTTCCCTGGTGTTTGCTGCACTTTTTTGCATGTTCACTCTTTTTCTGGGGCACGTTAATGACAACAGTACAACATCGAGCTGGTAAAATATCCAGAAGTTCTTTACAAGAGCAACTAGCAGGTGGTAATTGATCATATTAGAGACAGCAGCTAAAAGCTTGGTCAGAGGGGTTGAGTTTCCAGAACATCTCAAAGGGGGTTCGAGAGGTTTGCAGACAGAATTCCAAAGCAAAGAGCCTCAGCAGCTGGAAGCAAGATGGAGTGATGAAAATTAGGGATGTTCATGAGGTCAGAATTGGAGGAGCACAGATAAGATATAAGATATTTATTTATTAGTCACATGTACATTGAAACACACAGTGAAATGCGTCTTCTTGTGTTACTGAGAATGTGCTGGGGGGCAGCCTGCAAGTGTTGTCACTCTTCCGGACCCAATATAGCACGCCCACAGCTCCTAACCTGTATGTCTTTGGAATGTGGGAGGGAACTGGAGAACCCGGAGGAAACCCACACAGACACACAGGGAGAACATACAAACTTCTTACAGACAGGGTTTCTGGATCTGAAGATTTCAACAGGAGATTCGGCTGGAAAAGATTAGAGAGGTGGGGGGCTGAGTGTGGGTTGGTGTAATAGCTGGGAAGGTGTAGGATTGGAGGACCTTCCTATAGCCTCATTTACCCTTTTGCCTTTGCTATCTCACTGGGACTCTTTGCTCATATGGTCTTGATCAGAAACATAATGCCATCTCAGACTAACCCCATCACCCAAACTCCCTGACCCCAATCCAGTTGAACTGTAGCTTCTTATCCCAGAAAACACCTTCTTTTCCAAGTCAAATTAAACACCCTCTGGAATTTGTTTCGTCACTCTGCTCAACCATTCCCTCACCTTGTTCTCTGACTGACCCCAGTGAAACAGTTGGTCTTTTATAGTTTCCCTGATCAGACTAGACTCTCTCAAGTTCAAGGGATGCAATCTTGAGTTCACTTATTGGTCAACTAGTTTAATCATCTATCACCAGATCTGGGTTGTCCACATCGAGTACCATAGAGCCCCGATATCCACTGCCCACAGATGCATGATCGTTCTGGAGGTCAATGATAACCCTATCCCCAACTTCTGTTCTCCACTATCAACTACCTCATGAAATGGCTTTGCTCTTTCCAGGCCCACTTTCAGTATGGCATGCAAGGAAGTCAAGGACTTCTTTATTTTATAGTTGTGAAATTTGTGGGACAGTTGGACACAGATTTGACACAATTTGTTCAACTACCTTTGCTGTTTCCCTTCCCCTTAAGGCCAAACCTATCACTCTGCCATTCTATCTCCATACTCAAGTCTTCCACTACTTCAAGTTTACCTTCTCCATGTCTCCATCTCCTATTTCCTAGTTACCATGACCAATAAGCAGTTGACTGGATGATTTCCTCCTCTGGTCTCCAGGTGGCTAGCAGACTCCCTCTACCTAAAAAACCCCATAGTCCACATCCCACCGTCCTATCTCCCAACCCATCTCTGAAGTCCTTCTACATATTTTTCTTCCCAAATCTAAATCCGGTCTTCCCACAACCATGGGAGATCCAAATCACTTTGCAGGCAAATACTTTTGAAACACAAGGGATTGCAGATGCTGGAATCTGGAGCAAAAACAAACTGCTGGATAAACTCAGTGTGTCAGGCAGCATCTGTGGAGGGAAAGAAATGGTTGACATTTTGGGTCCTGATACAAGGTCTCAACCTGAAACATAGCAGTTTGTTTTTTGCTCCAAATACTTTAGCGTCTTAGTCACTGGTGTAATGTTATATTATGCTTTTATAATCAGCATTGTGAAAATGGCCATATTATCCATTTTCGTGATATTGATTGATAAATGAATATTCACAAAGAACTTCCCTGCTCTTCATTGAAATAGTGTCATGAAATCTCTCACATGGAGTCATGCAGCAAGGAAATAGGCCCTTCGCCCTACTAAGTCTGCACCAACATTTAAGCACTCATTTACATGGATCCCATTTTATTCTCCCCACATTCCCAACAACTCTCCCCAGAAACTACTACTCACCTACACACTAGTGGCAATTAGCAGTGGCCAATGAACCCGCCAACCCACACATCTTTAACTGTGGATGGAAACTGAAGCACTTGTAGGAAACTCACACAGTCATAGGGACAACGTGCAAACTCCACACAGATAACACCCAAGGTCAGGATCGAACTTGGATCATTGGAGATGTGAGGCAGTATCTCTACCAGCTGTACCACTGTGTTGCCCAGTCTACCTGAGACAACAGACAAGGCCTCAGTTAATCTCATTGAAAGGACAGCATCTCCTACAATACTGCAGTGAAGTTCAGATTTTGTGTTCAGGTCTTTGGAATGGGACTTGAAATCACAAACTTCCAGACTCAGAGATAAAAAGCCCAACTCACCGAGTCCACAGCTGCTTGCTCAGGATGCTTTAGATCTGAAACAAATCACCAGCTCACTTATCAACACCTTCAGATATGTAACCATACAGAAATTTCTCATACCATTAATAAGATCTATTGAGGAAACATGGGTGGCACAGTGGTGCAGCTTGTAGAGCTGCTGCCTCACAGCACCAGAGATCCTGGTTCAATCCTGACCTCGGGTGGTGTTTGTGTGGAAATTGCACGTTCTCCCAGGTGCTCCGCTTTCCTCCCACATCTCAAAGATGTGCAGATTGGTAGGTTAATTGGCCGTTGTAAGTTGCCCCTGGTGTGCAGCTGAGTGGTAGAATCTGAGACAAATTGATGAGAATGTGGGGAGAATAATAATGTAGGATTAGTGTAAATGAGTGGTTCATGGCTGGTGTGGAGTCAGTGGGCCAAAGGGCCTGTTTTGGTGCTGTATGTCTCTAAAACTCTAAATGTTTGTTTTCCTGCCACTTTGTTGGTTCAGTTTTAAATAAAAAATAGCAGAAAGATTAATCAGCTTGAGCATACAAATATTCAGACCTCGCTACCATGTTAAATGGAATTCCCCTTGAAGTCATGGTTTCAGAGATCAGGACACTATATGATATCTTTAGCTTAGATTAAATAGATACTATTGACATATATTTCCACCTGCCAGTATCATTGGAATGATTTGGCCAGCTTTGGGACCTTTTGTTATCCGTTAGACAACCTGTAAGCAAGAGGAAATATCCAATGAGCCATGAGGCAGAGGTTACTTTACCATTTAATAGAGTTGCAAGAACTGATGTCAACATTATGCTTCTATATCCGGCTCCAGTCCTCCTGAAGTGCTACACAACATATGTGTCTGGAATTTCCCTGGCACTGCAACTCTCCAAATAATCCTCAGTTCTCCAGAAATTCAGGATTAATAGTAACAAGATGATATCTTTATCAGTCACACGTACATCGAAGCACACAGTGAAATGCATCTTTTTGTGGACAGTGTTCTGGGGGCAGCCCGCAAGTGTCGCCACGCTTCCGGCGCCAACATAGCATGCCCACAGCTCCTAACCTGTACGTCTTTGGAACGTGGGATGAAACCGGAGCACCCGGAGGAAACCCACGCAGACACGGGGAGAACGTACAAACTCCTCACACACAGCGGCCGGAATCGAACCCAGGTCACTGGCGCTGCAATAGCGTTATGCTAACCGCTACTCTACCGCGCCTGCCCATTCTACTCGAGGAACTCAGCAGGATGAGCAGCATTTGAGGGAGGAAAGGAATTGTCAACATTTTGGGTTGAAACCCTGCATCAGGACTGAGAGTGGAGAGGCAAGATGGCCAGCTTAGAGAGGAGAAGGGGAATGATGAGAAAGGAGTCCGAGCTGATTGGTGGACTGAGGAGGGGTGTAAGGTGACAGGCAGGTTGTGCCAGGTCAGGGAAGGAAGCAGGGATAGAGTTGGGAGATAGTGTTAGGTGAATCCTTTCCTGCCGCAGATGCTGATCGACCCACTAAATTCCTCCAGCAGATTGTTTGTTGCTCCAGATTCCAGCATCTGCAGTCTTTTGTGTCTCCACTGAGGACTAATAACCTTGCATGCTGCTCTGAACAAAATCTAAGGAGAAAGATTAATGGGACACCAAAAATAAAGCAGTATCTTTCATTGTCCTTTTTCAATGTATTTATTTACCTTGAAAGTATTATAGGCAGGGAAAATAAGGCTGCTTGACTGACAATCATCCAATCACATGAAGGATAGAGTCATCCAGTACGGAAACAGGCCCCTTAACACCCATTCACACTAGTCCCATTTATTCTCCTCACATTCCCATCAACACCCCCAAGGTTCTAACCACTCACCTGCACACCAGGGGCCATATACAGTGGCCAGATTAACTGACTAATCTGGACACCTTTGGGATGTGGGAGGAAACTGGAGCACCTGCAGGAAACCATGTGGTCACAGGTGAATGTGCAAACTCCAGACAAGGAGCATGCAAGGTCAGCATTGAACTTGGATCATCAGAGCCGTGAGGCAGTAGCTCTACCAGCTGTACCATCGTGCTGCCTAATAATATCTTCAGTTTTTTGTGGAAGGGTGGGCCTCTGTAGTGTTGGGTATGTTGGCTGTCCAATGGCAGGATTGTGGGGGCAAGAGTAGCGGGAATAGCACAATGTTACTGCCGACCGGCACTAACCAATAAACATCACCCTCCAAAGGGCCTGCAGACCCAACCCTTGTTACAAGAAGGAACTGTGCATTGCTACCATACTAAAAATATACTGAGCTTCTGAGCTATGTTTTAATGATTGTTATAGTCTTTTGCAGACCAGATTAAAAACTCTCTGCCTCTAAATTAGCATATTGGCAGGTTTGCACTAGCTATGATCTGAATTATCATCTACCCTCTGAAAGATTTTGGCTTTGAACTTGCAAAAGCTATGGAAACAGAATGTTAATAAGAGCAGCAGAGAATTATCGTGCTTATTTGAGTTGCTTTTTGTTGCAGAGAGCTTCACAAGTACATGTGATTGCTTGCTTTGGAAAACTCACTTTATTGCCGAACATTCCAACACAGATAAAGCAGCACTCTAAATTAAAGAGCATCCTCAAAAGATAAATATAATCCAGCTATAAAATGGTACACCAAACTGAACAAAATAAAAATTAACTGGATCCTGAAGTCTCGCTGTGTGCTTCCATTTCATCTCTCAGGCAGACCATAGACATTCTGCTCTGACTGGGGCTCAATTGCTCAAAATCTTCTTTCATCATTTGATTTTCACAAGTCTGTAAGTCCAAGACCCTGTGATGGGTCCCACTAGGCTCACCTTAGCCAGCTTAAAGCTCTAGTTGAGCTTGTAAATATAAGTCAGGTCTTGGTAAGACTCTGCTGTGCACTGCAGTGATCTCCAGGAAAAGACTTTATTGTACATGGCTGCACAGACAACACACTCTCCGTGGAGTTACAAAGGCTGGGGTTCAAATTCCACTCCAGACATTTCAAGGCAAGATGCTGTCTGAAGGAGTGCCTTCACTCTTCCTTCATTGCTGTCGGAGGTATTGTCCTTAGGGTAAAGCATTAAATTTAGGGTCCACCTGCCCATTGGAGGAATGCAAAAGAATGCAGGACACTGTTCCTATTATCCTATTCCATATTTTCCTATTATCTAAAACAGATGATTGGGTTATTTGTCTCACTGCAGTTTGTGGAATCATGTTTGGTGTCATATATTGCTGCCATATTTGTTATGTTACAACACTTTAAAAATAGTTAATAAATTGGGGATATCCAAGTCTGCCTTTCCATTTTCATTGTCTGATAAAGAGGAAAATATGTTGCTTATTCCAAGTGAAATAATGCATTGAAGAGTACAAAAATAGATTGAGTGTACACAGATACAGGCAGTCCCTGAGTTTTGTAAAGTTTCTATTCCCAAGAACTGTTTGTAAGTTTATTTCTCTGTAAGTCAAAAACATCCATTTACTATAGCTACCCATATCGTATTGCTCTACATATTCTTGCTATAATTCTTTCATAACTGCCCTAACACTACCCAAAATTAAATTAATGGAATATGTACTGTATCCAGTCATTAATGAATACCATGAAACATTTTATTATTATTATTAGCTTGAAAAAATACTTTAAAAATGTATAGGAGAATTTGTGTAAAGCCGGATTTCCGTGAGTCAGGTCATCCACATCCTCGGGAGCCCCAGTATTAGGCATGAACTTAACATGAGTAGTCACAAAAACATGGAGTTCAGAAAGAGCAGAAATTGAAATATCAAGACATGGATTTAGTTCAGATTCACCACAATGCAGTAAAACATTATATGTGCTTTCTGGTTTATTTGTGTGGGTGTGAATTGGAACTCAGTCCCTTGGTCATTGGAACAGAGTTTGAGATGGACCAAGAGCCATCATTACGCATACTAGGGGAGAGTTCTCCAGGGATGAAAACATGTGAGTCAGGGTTTGGTGAGTTCTAGTGAAGATGCTGCAGTCTGACCTCACTTTATCCTATGACTGTTCATCATTCCTTGTGACCTGATTGTTGTGGAATGTCTTCTTAGATTTCTAGGAATATTTCTTGGCAATCTGTACACTACCTCTCAACATTTATTTGTTCCATTGTATGCTCCTTCTTCACATGTCATCCCCACCGCCCCACACAAAGAAATAGACTGCTGTCAACCTTTTTCTTTGTATTTTGTATTGAAAACATTGCCACAATAACAGACTGCCTTGAGGGTAGCAGGAGGGGAGTAGGGAGCTGTCTCCTCCCATCTCTGTGCTTGAGAGGTCTTTGTAAATTTATCCTCAGCAAATGATGCAGGTTTTTGCTTTCTCAGGGATATCCATGTTGTTTTAGGCCAGCAATACTTGGTTATCTTGGGTCCTAATTTATTATTTTTTTCAGAGATAAGATAAAACAAACATTGGGAAGAGCTGCTGAGGTTGCATGAGTTGTTCGGAATGAAATGTGTGTTTGGATGCGTGCAGTGAGCTTTATTGTTTGCATTTGATGTTTCTGTAGAGACGCCAGGTTTTTTGCAGAGGGATTGCAAACAGTTCTTCCCCTCTTTGACTACGAGGTTGAAGAGCTCATGGAATATGTCATCACCAAAATAAAGTCAGTCTTTCAGTTCTTTGCTGCTTCCTCTCATTCACTCAGGTATTGTAGATTTTTCCCACCCTAGCCCTGAATTCCCGAGTCTCTTTGTTCTGTTTCTCTCTCATCTGTTCTCATCTGAAGGGCAGGCATGGTAGTGCGGCAGTTAGTGTAACGCTTTACAGTGCCAGAGACCCAGGTTCAATTCCGGCCACTGTCTGTAAGGAGTTTGTATGTTCTCCCCATGTCTGCATGGGTTTCCTCCGGGTGCTCCAGTTTCCTCCCACATTCCAAAGACGTACGGGTTAGGAAGTTGTGGGTATGCTATGTTGGTGCCGGAAGCGTGACGACACTTGTGGGCTGCCCCAGAACACTCTACGCAAAAAGATGCATTTCACTGTGTGTTTCGATGTACATGTGACTAATAAAGATCTTATATTATCTTATCATCTTATCTTATCTTGCTGGTTCCTTGTTGACCTCATTATTGTGTTCCACCCAATAACCCATCAAACCCGATTCTTTTCCAGTCACTAACCACTCTGCATTCCCCTCAGCAGTTGGCAAGGCAAACATGTCTTTTTCCTCAGGCACTGTCTACCCCTTTAAGACTGCTGTAATAATCTAAACCCTCAATCCCTTCATACTTGCAAACTGTAGCCCTCCCTCCACCCTCCCTTTCATCTACAAAGTCATCACTCTGATCTATATCCATCTTCCCACAATTACCCATATGATGCCTACAATCATCTATCCGTCTCCCCTGAAGGCTCCATCATGGTCCTAACCTTTCCACAAATTATAGTCCACAAACATAACCATGTGAATTACTCCTCCTCATCCTCCTGAACCTCTCTGACCTTTGGCCTGATCACCTACATCTTTGAACTTCAGAGGAAGTGGTTGAGGCAGGTACATTACAACATTTAAAAGACACTTGGACATGTACATGGATAGGAAAAGATTTAGAGGGATATGGGCCAAATACAGGCAGAATGGGACTAGCTTAGATGGGAATCTTGGTCAGCATGGACCACTCGGGCCAAAGGGCCTGTTTCTGTGCTGTATGACTCTATCTTTATCTACAAGTATACACCCTGGGTGAAGAGTTTGGCTCTTTCTTGCCCATTTGATCATCTCCCCTCCAACTCTGATAATCTCTTCTTAACCCATTCCACCAACACCACATAGGCTTTTCCTTAAAGACCTTTCTTTGGGCCTTCTCATCTTCTTCATCCACACTTCTTGACTACACCATCCACAAGTACGTTAACAATGGGCAACTCTATCACTCAACCTTCTCCCTGCCTCTTTGCCCTCAGACTACAGAGTCTCTGATCCTTTCCAAAGTGTGGTCTGGCTAAGATTCAGCAACACCAGATCCATGGTAGCCCCTGTCGTTGATCCTCACCTTTGACACCATCCAAATCCTCAGTCCCTTTCCAGTTTGAACCAGATTCTTGACAATAATGATTTAGAAACAGTATCTTCCCCTTCGCCATCAGATTTCTGAACAGTCCATGAACCCATGAACATTACCTTGTTATTCTTTCTTTTTGCACTGTTTATTTATTTTTGTAATTTATAGTAATTTTATGTCTTTGCACTGTATTGCTGCCGCAAAGCAACAAATTTCACATCGTATAGTCAGTGATAATAAATCTGATTTTGATTCTGATCATATTTGTCTCCAAGCTGAGCCTCACGCCATACATCTTCTCCACCACAAATGACACTTCCTTCTACCCAATACGCTTGCCCACAGCTAAACCCTCATCTATGCCTTTGTCACCCCCACCCCTCATACTCAATGCTTCTGGATATTCCTCAGACAGGCCTTATTATCTCACCCACCCAGCTCCCCCCTTTTCAAAGTTAAGACTTCCGCTGCCCACATCCTGTCTGGCAGCAAGACTTTCTTACCTTTCACCTCTGTCTCTTTCTTGTTCAACTCTTGCTGTCCCACTGTCCCAGAGAGTCGGATATGAAATTCTCATCCTTACCTTCAATTCCCCTCATGGCCTCGTGGTCCTTGCTTCTCTTACGGCCTCTGATTCCTAAACACTTCACACAACAGCTCTCCTTTCTCCCAAGTCCAACATCTCAGAAATCCACCCCTCCTTTTGCCCCCATTTAACATCAGTTATCTGAGCTTGTTGAGGCCTCAGTCTCTGCAATTCCTCACTACATCCTTGTTGATTTGATCTGCCCCTTTACACTCTTCTTTGAACTCTCTCCTCAGCTTCCTAACTCCACATTTATTTATTCAATGATTATCTTCCCCCTTTGCGTCTCTCAGAAGTGGTCTGGAGGGCTTAATCTCGACTTAAAGGTGTTTCTGTAGGTTTGGATTGTTGTCTTTGCTGCTGCAATGTCAGGGTTAAGTGGTGGTCAGTGAGAGAAACTGAGCTAAATCTCTGTACGAGACAGTCATTAAGGAGGAATGCAGAGACTGGTAAGACTTATTCCCGAAGATCTGCACCAACCAAGTCACAAACAGCCACTGGTCAACCTAAGGTCAGTCTGCTATATCTTTCACCCTTATTCACATGCTCTCCCCCATATGTGTAATTCCATTTAATGGTCTGTCTCAAGCTCCAATGACCAGGAGTCTGCATTCTGTATAACACCAGCCCACATTGGTATTGGTATTGGTTTATTATTGTCACTTGTACCGAGGTACAGTGAAAAGCTTGTCTTGCAAACCGATCGTACAGGTCAATTCATTACACAGTGCAGTTACATTGAGTCAGTACAGAGTGCATTGATGTAGTACAGGTAAAAACAGTAACAGTACAGAGTAAAGTATCACAGCTACAGAGAAAGTGCAGTGCAATAAGGTGCAAGGTCACAACAAGGTAGATCGTGGAGGTCATAGGTCCATCTCATTGTACGTGGGAACCGCTCAATAGTCTTATCACAGTGGAGTAGAAGCTGTCCTTAAGTCTGGTGGTACATGTCGTCAGGCTCCTGTATCTTCCACCCAATGGAAGAGGAGAGAAGAGAGAATGTTCCGGGTGGGTGGGGTCTTTGGTTATGCTGGCTGCTACACCAAGACAACGAGAGGTAAAGACAGAATCCAAGGAGGGGAGGCTGGTGTCCATAATGCACTGGGCTGCATAAAGCACAGAGCATGTCCTTCCACACTGCAGTGCTGTGACAAACCTTATCTCCCTTTTTGTCCGAAATATTTCAACTTCCCTTGCTCCATTTCTATGTTACTCCATGAGTTAATTTCATGCACAGTTTTAGAAGGCAAAAATTCCATTTTCACAAGCTGAGAGGAAGTTATAAATCACAGACAGTGAAACTGTACTCATTCACTAATCAGCATCTAAAAGAAGTTGTTTTACTGTGGCTCCTTGCAAAAGAAAAAGAACAATGACAACAATCTCCATTTATATACTTTATATCCATTAATTATTTACTCATCCAGAAAGTTGTGAGTCATGGGATCTATGAAAACTTGGCTGTGTGGATTCAGAATTGACTTTCCCACAGAAGGCAGAGGGTGGTAATGTATGGAGTGTATTCTGCCTGGAGGTCGGTGACAAGTGGTGTCCCGCAGAGATCTATTCTGGGACCCCTGCTGTTTGCGATTTTTATAAATGACTTAGATGAGGAAGTAGAGGGGTGGGTTAGTAAGTTTGCAGATGACACGAAGGTTGGACGTGTTGTGGATAGTTTAGAAGGTTGTCGTAGGTTACAACAGGATATAGACAGGAGGCAGAGTTGGGTGGACAAATGGCAGATGGAGTTCAATCGGAAAAGTGTGAAGTCATACACTTTGGAAGAACAAACTTGAAGGCAGGATTCTTAGCGGTGTGGAGGAACAGAGGGATCTTGGGGTTCAAGTCCATAGATCCCTCAAAGTTGTCACACAGATTGATAGGGTAGTTAAGAAGGCATATGGTGTGCTGGCCTTCATTAGTTGAGGGACTGAGTTCAGGGACCACGAGGTAATGTTACAGCTGTATAAAACTCTGGTTAGACCACACTTAGAGTATTGTGTTCAGTTCTGGTTACCTCATTATAGGAAAGATGTGAAAGCTTTAGAGAGGGTGCAGAGGAGATTTACCAGGATGCTGCCTGGATTAGAGAACGTGTCTTATGAGGAAAGGTTGGGCGAGCTAGGGCTTTTCTCTTTAGATCAACAGAGAATGAGCGGTGAATTGATAGAGATATATAAGATTATGAGGGGCATAGATAAAGTGGACAGCCAGCACCTTTTTCCCAGGGCAGCAATGGACAATACCAGAGGACATCCATTTAAGATGAGAGGAGGAAAGTTCAGGGGAGATGTCAGAGGTAGGTTTTTCACACAGAATGGTTTGTGCCTGGAACGCACTCCCGGGGGTGGTGATAGAGGCTGATACAATAGGGACATTTAAAAGACTCTTAGATAGGCAGATGGATGTAAGAAAAATGGAAGGTTATGAGGTGTGTAGGAGGGAAGGGTTAGATTGAGCATGGAATAGCTTTACATAGGTCAGCACAACAGTGTGGGCCAAAGGGCCCGTACTGTGCTGTACTGTTTCTGTGTTCTATGTTCTATATAGTGGCTTTCCAACAACAACTTTCACTTATCTAATGCCTTTAACCCAAAAGGCACTACATAGGAACAATCATCAAATTAAATTTGATGCTAACCTATAGAAGGAGATGTTAGGATTGCATCCAAATTCTTGGTCAAAGGCATTGTGTTTAAAGAACATTTAAAGGACAAGGGGGGAGATGGTTGAAGGGAAATAATTCTAGGGCTTCTTAGAAGAAGCTAATGCCAGAGCTGCCAATTGGGCAGTAAGGATAGTTGAAGATGACCAAGAGGCTACAGTTGGAGGAGAGCACTTGGAGGTAGAGATGAGAGTGAGCACTGGTACTGGTTAGAGAGTAGCCAACACAATCCTTACAAGTGGTTTAATCAGCAATGTTCATGATATGACCTCACTGACAGGAACCTGAAGTAACATCCATCTCTGTTCATAAGGCTCGGTGTCAGAGAAGGTAGCAGAGGTAGGGAGATAACAGTCACATAGTTTTTGTGGTGTGTGAGGCCAATGGCTCCTGATTGGTCTGTGCTCCATGCAGTCTGGAACATCCTCCAAATAAACCAATTGGGTTCACCAAAGGCTGAGCTGAACATGCAAGCCTTCCATTAAACCAGATGGTCACTGGTCCAGTGAGCTTCTGCTCGACTGCCAGCAGACTGTGATGCATGGTCCACTCAGCCACTGCATGGATTATGTTCAAAGCAGCTATAAAGATAAAGACACTATACCTATATTGACCTACATACTGTACTGACTTGAACATAGACTGCAACCTTCATAAGAAGGATAAGAATTTGCATATTGGCCACAACCTCCAACTGAACTGAGAGTAAACTGGTCCCCCTCTGCCCCATTTCTCTCTCCTCCTGATCTACCCAGTTCTTTCAACACTCACCTCAGCTCCATCACCCTGTTTCTTTCCCCTCCTCCGTCCACTCCATCTGTCCATCACCCACATGCTCCTCCCACTGGTCCCCTCCCTCATTGTTCCCATCTCCTTTCCCCACCTCCTTCCCTTGATTCCATGCTCCACTTTCCTCTCCAATCAGATTCCATCATCTTCAGCCCTTTGTCACCTCCGCCTGTCTCCTCCCAGCTTCTGGCGTTATTTCTACTCTTCCCTCCCCCATCTGCCTATCGCCCCTCCTCACCTGGAGCCACCCATCACCTGCCAGCCCTTGCTCCACCCATTCCCTCCACCTTCTTACACTGGCTACCTCCCATCTATCTTTCAGTCCAGATGAAGGGTCTCGACCCGAAACGTCAACTGTACATTTCCCTCCATAGATGCTGCCTGACCTGCTGAGTTCCTCCAGCTTTGTGTGTGTTGAACTGAGAGCATGGCTTTCACCTTCATTCCTCTTCTGCAGTGCTGGAGGAAGGCTGAAGGTTGAGATGTCATTTATCTCTAATGACCTACGTGTATATCAACTTAGTAAAAACTAGAAATGAAGGCAAAGGTGGCTAGAAGATGATGAAATTGAAAGAGATTCATGGTTCTCATAACACTATGGTGACGTGGGTGAATGAAGGAACAAAACAACTCAGACCCAGTATGTGAGTTGGTGCGCACAACCCGTTACTTGTTTACACAAAGGGACAGGGGCAAGTTTATGGTGTCAGAGAATAATCTGCCTTCAATTTGCCAAGGACAATAAATGATCACACTTGTAGCCTCAGACAAAAGACCATAGCTTGTTAGCTCCATCAGATTGTTGACTGCTGCGTGATTTTCTAGAATCAGGTCACATTGTTGCCAGATGATTTTTAGTATGTATTTTCTTAGTTGCAGTCTCAGTTTTGACAGCATGAAATAAGGCTGTCAGAGTTCAGGGTAATATATTACTGTGGATAAAAGAATGGTTAAAGGTGAGGAAATAGAGATGGGGAATTAAAGGATCTTTTGAGTTTGACAGGCTGCAACTTGCAGGCTGTTGGAAGTTTCAGCATTAGGCCCTGAACTGTTTACAATCCATATTAATAACTCCAGTAAAAAGTCAAAGGACAATGTGACAAATGTTGCTGAGGGCATAAAACTAAATGGTAATCATGAATAAAAGGTTTAGAGGGGTATGGGCCAAAAGCAGGCAAATGGGACTGGCTCAGGAAGGCACGTTGTTCAACATGGACGAGTTGGGCCAAAGGGCTGTTCCTGTATAACCCTATGAAGGTCTGATTCTAAGATGAGCTGGGAAGCATTAGCACAAAGTCTGCACGGGGATATAACATGGAGCCAAAGACTGCAGATGCTGGATATCGAAACAAAAATCAAAAATGCCAGAAGTACTCAATGGGTCAGGCAGCATTTATGGGGAGAGAAATAGAATCTGCACTTCAAGACTTTTCATCAGAACTGGAAAAGCGAGAAAGCAAACACATTTTAAGTTGCAGAGAGAGGGAAGGTAGAGAGAACAAAGGGAATGTCTGTAATAGAGTGGAGACCAACATTGTTGAGGCAACAATTACTTCAAAAGCTGGCAGTTAGAGACAGAGAGAAAAAAAAGAACAAATTAAAAGAAAGGTACAACCACATCTGTGGAGAGAGGTAAAAAATAGGTGGTAACCTGAAATTGTTAAATTCAGCATTATGACTCAAAGGTTCTAATGTACCCAGAAGGAATATGAGGTGCTGTTCCTTGAGTTTATGTTGGGTTTCATTGGGTTATTGAAGACAGGGCGGTCAGAGTGGGAGAGGGATGGAGAGCTGTTTTTGATTTTGCTCGGGAATATAAGCAGGCAATATCATCAGGCAAGAAGGTGGTGGATGGAGACTAACAGAAAATGTTGCTTTGCCTGCAAGAAAAGCCCTTTGCACAAGGACTGATCTTGCAAAACCTGTTCTGTGCTAAAAAGAACCTCTGCCTAGCTTTTCCCCAACTCCTGTGAATCCCCAAATTTTCACACTTCAGTAAAATTCTCAGTGAGTTGGGGTGGGTAGGCTTTTATCAGATGGGCACGGTATAAAGTGGTAACCATAGTCCCAAGGCTCCAGTTGAGAATGAAATGACAAGAAACACAATGAATGACATCACCCTGTCACATCTGCCTGTGACTGGGTGGAGGAATCCAATACCTGGAGCCCAAAGAAGAGTTCCCAGAAATGGTTGTGATTGGCAGGGAAAAATCAACAAGGCTAACCACTCACATTTAGCCTGAAACTGGATGAGAAAAAAAATCAGGCCTCAATGTCACCTCAGACCTGGATGGCAAAGGTAGTAGGAGGTTTTGGGGTCCATGGAATCATAGCCCAATCTGACTCAGTGTTTTCAGCTGCAAGTACATTGGAAAGAGAGCAAGACTGAAAGAAAAAGGTTAAAATACCTTCAAAATTGGGAGTCGTACATTAAAAATACAACGAGAAATCAGATATTGAGCATCGGGCAGAGAACAGACAGATTATCTGTTCCAGTTTAGATAAACAAGAGCCATGGTGACAGATGTGTACTTTTCTGACAAACACTGGGCATTCATTGCAAGTCCCAAGTACAGCTCCAGCCTCTAATCAATTGCAGCCTCTTCACAACACAAGAAACACTGGAGAAACAAAACAATCCCTGGCGTGTGTGAACTGTGGATCGACTGTCAAAGCTGTGCACTAACACAGAGCATGTGTTGATTCACTGCTCTCTGTGACCTGTGCATGGCAAATTATCCCTTAAAAACAGAACACCAGTTTCTTCTGATAACAACTGCAGAGGCCACTTGCTGTTTTTCTCATCAGCTATAAAATAGGAGAGGGAGAGGCTAGACCGCAAGCTCTACTCTCACCACTTCTAATGCTGGCTATCGCCATTGTACTGTATGGTCTGATAGGCTCAATTCAGCCTCAAAAATGCACATATGTAATAGCTACTGTAAGTTTCATGCTATTTGCCAGTGGCCACAAGGCACAAGTCAGGAGTTAAATGGAATACTCTCCAGTGGCCTGGATAAGTGCCGTTCCACCAATACTCAGGAAAGTCAACACCATCCAGAACACAGAACAGAACATAGATCAGTACAGAAGAGAAATAGGCCCTTTGGCCCACGATGTCTGTGCCGACCAGGATGCCAATTTAAATTGCACATCTGCCAGCATATGGTCTATATCCCTCAATTCCATCTCGCTTCATGCACTTGTCTAAATATCTCTTAAAGCCACCCACTTGATTGGTACCCAATCCACCACCATAAACATTTATTCCCGACTCCATCAGTGTCCTGTGCCAACTGTGTATATTTTCTTCTGCAAAATGCACTTCAGTTATTCACCCAGGCCATTCTGACAACAGATCCCAAATTTGCGACTTCTACCATCAAGTTAGGCATGGGAAGCAGGCTCAGTGGAGCAGTATCACTTTAAGGTTGCTCCCCTAAGTCACACATCACTCTGAATTGGAAATGTATCATCGTTCCTTCATCATCATGGGTGAAAATGCTAGAGCTCCCTAACCACTGTGGGAGTACTTTCAACAGAAGGACCGCAGCGGGTAAAGAAGGCGGCTCACCATCACCTTCTCAGGGGCAATTAGGAATGGCAATAAACGCTAGGCTTAATAGCAATACCCATATTCTGAAAAATGGATACATATATGCTGGACAATGTCACACTGAGTGCTTGTGTGTTTTTATTTTGCTTCTGCTTCTCTCGGGAATGGGGAATGGTGGGGGACAGGGCAAGTAACACCTTTCACTTTTCCACCCGGGGGGGAGTTCACATTCACTTAAGCAATTTCCTTGAACATGTCAAACTCCTCCACAGGCTCCCTCACAGGTTCTAGTGCTGTTTGGACCACAAACTGATTCAGTTCATCCCCCTAATGAATCAAAACCAAACCGATTTGCTTTCTAAGTTGGCTGGTGTGACTTATACTGACTACACTGCCATTTCTGTTTGTACTAAAGCACAGCTTTGCATTATTTTCCCTGTAGCCAATTCAGTGAGGGGGAAGGAACATGGTTGATACATTTCTGACCAACACAAACTTGGCAGGGAATGTCTTGCAACTATTTCATTGTAGAGAATAGGACGTAGTTTACAGCACAGAAGCAGGCCATTCAGCCCTTTGGGTCCTTGCTAGTGCCTCCACACAAGACTCCTACTACCCCCTACCCCCTACTTCACCCTAGATCTTGAACCTTTCCAACTCTTGCTTCTCCATTATCGCCTGTAACAAGTCTGTAAGAGGCAGGCACAGTAGTGTACAGGCAGGCACAGTTGTGTAGCGGTTAGCGTAATGCTATTACAGCGCCAGCGACCCTGGTTCAATTCCAGCCACTGTCTGCAAGGTGTTTGTACATTCTCCCCGTGTCTGCGTGGGTTTCCTCCGGGTACTCCGGTTTCCTCCCATGTTCCAAAGACATACGGATTAGAAAGTTGTAGGCATGTTATGTTGGTGCCAGAAGCATGGCAACACTTGCGGGCTGCCCCCAGAACATGCTACGCATAAGGTGCATTTTACTGTGTGTTTCGATGGACATGTGACTAATAAAGCTATCTTATCTTAAGTCAAGTCAAGCTATGTCAAGTTTATTGTCATGTGCACAAGTACGGTGAGGTACAGGTACAGTGAGTAACTTGCTTGCAGCAACATCACGGGCACACAGGTACAGACAACGCACAGAATATAAATTATGCATAAGTTATACAAGACAGTGAAGAAAGAGAGAGAAAAAGCCTGTGTAAAAACAAGACATTAGTGCAAAAAACAAAGACACAATCAGGAACAAGTCCACAGCTGTTCAAGAGGTACAAAGATTACACCATAATGTTCACTGTTCACATAAACTAGACAAATCAAACTGGCAAAAGTATTTTGAAGGATATGTTCATAGAATGCATTCAGGATAGTTTCCTGAAGCATTGATTCAAGGAACTAAGGAACAGGTGATCTTAGACGTACCTTGTCCAATAAGACAGGCTCAATTAGTTATCTGTTGGTAAAAATCCTCAAGTAAAGGATCATTTGATCTGAAGATAGAGGGTATCTCTAACCAATGTCTTGAAACTTAAATAAAAATAGTTTAGTAGGTATAAGGATTGAGCTGACTAAAGCAGACAGTGAAATTGAATTGAAAGATTTGCCAGGAGACAATTAACAGCAAACATTTAAAGAGACAATGCTTAATTCCCATGTTCCACTGATTGGTCAATTTGTTCATAGGATGATCCCAAGATGGTCTCCTAGCTTTTTTTAAATTAATGCTGTGAGATCTTTTAAATGAGAGAACTAGTAAGACTTCAGTTTTAAGTGACACCTTTTCCTTCTCTGAATCAGACATGTGAGTTCAAATGTCACTCCAGAGACTTGGCACAAAAATCCAGGCTGAAACTCCACTACCTAAAGTTTACCGTACTGAATTGTCAGAGGTGATGTCTATTCAATGTGACATTAACCTGAGACCCCATCAGCTTCCTCACATCAATGTACAAGATCCTATTGTTCTGCTCTGGAAAAGAGCTGGTTGGGGGGGTGGAGGGGGGTGGGCATTCATCCCAGTATCATGAAGTCAATATTTATCCCTTAATTGACATCACTAACACAAATTATCTGATCATTATCAGATTGCTGTTAATGGGAGCTTGCTGTGCATATATTGAATACTGCATTTCCCATGTTACAATCAATGCATATCAAAAAAACTTTAAGTACTTCATTGGCTGCAAAATAACCTAGGACATTTTAACAGGGGTGTAAAAGGTGCGATATAAATGTAAATATTTTTCTTTTCCTGACACTCCCTCCTTGATGCAGTTGTAGCTTGTGATTTAATTTTCTGCTCAGGTCTGCAAAGTAAGGACAAGGATCCATATTATTTTAACTCAGAGGCAAGACAGTGCCACCCACAAGGATCAGGCCTTTATGTGATGTAAATAGAGTGACAGCAAGTTAGCAGCCTGGTTTCTATCTTTCTTTCCGTGAAGTTACTGAGTTGCTGATTGCTGTCACCCAGTGTTCACTATCCCTTGCGCTTGTGCAATGAGCAGTTACATTACACCAGCTTCACTAACTGAAAACCTGATGGTGCCTGGAAAACCGTGACTACATTGAGTTGGTACCTCAGCCAGAGTGCAGTATGATCTGGAGCAGTGGTTTTGCCCTGTGCTACACAGTGCCTCTGGTGACGCTGTTGCCTGCTCCATCCAGATGCAGTTTTTCAAGCCACTGGTGTTGGGAGTGGTGTTCTGATATCCACTCTGCAATGTAAACAGGACTCGTTCCAGGATACCAGCAGCCAACACAAACAGCACCACTTCTATTCGAAGTGTGTCTGTGGAATATAAATGCTGCACTTGATGTTGCTTCTTGCCATTTTACTCTGTTTATTTTGTTAACATGCATTACAAATTGCAAGTGTTAACTATGGCTCAGTTTGTAGGCCTCTCTCCGATGAGTCAGGGGATTGTGGTTTTAAGGCATACTCCAAAGTCATAAGCACAAAAATCCAGGCTGACACTGAAGTGCAGTACTGAGGGAGTGCTGCACTGTTGGTCATTCCTTCTATTCGTCGAGGCATAAAACGGAGATGGGGCAGAAGATTCCATGGCAACATGTTGAGGAAGAGCTGGATCGTGGGATCTCCCCAGGATAGTGGGATCAATATTTATCCATTGATCAATATCACTAAAACAGATTTTATAACCATTATCATTGGTATTGGTATTGGTATTGGTTTATTATTGTCACTTGTACCGAGGTACAGTGAAAAGCTTGTCTTACAAACTGATCATACAGGTCAATTCATTACACAGTGCGGTTACATTGGGTTAGTACAAAGTGCATTGATGTAGTACAGGTAAAAACAGTAACAGTACAGAGTAAAGTGTCACAGCTACAGAGAAAGTGCAGTGCAATAAGGTGCAAGGTCACAACAGGGTAGATCGTGAGGTCATAGTCCATCTCATTGTATAAAGGAACCATTCAATATTCTTATCACAGTGGGGTAGAAGATGTCCTTAAGTCTGGTGGTATATGCCCTCAGGCACCTGTATCTTCTACCCGATGGAAGAGGAGAGAAGAGAGAATGACCCAGGTGGATGAGGTCTTTGGTTATGCTGGCTGCTACACCAAGACAACGAGAGGTAAAGACAGAGGGGAGGCTGGTGTCCGTGATGCGCTGGGCTGTGTCCACAACTCTCTGCAATTTCTTGCGGTCCTGAGCAGAGCAGTTGCCCTATCAAGCCGTGATATATCCAGATAGGATGCTTTCTATGGTGCATCGGTAAAAGTTGGCCAGAGTCAAAGGGGACAAACCAAATTTCTTTAACCTCCTGAGGAAGTAGAGGCGCTGGTGAGCTTTCTTGGCCGTGGCATCTACGTGATTTGTACTGTTTGCAAGAACTTTCCACCATATTTCTTGTATACCAACAGAAGGACTAGACATTGAAAGGGCAGTACAGTGGCATAATCAGTAGAGCCGCTGCCTCATAGCTCCAGTGACCCAGGTTTGATCCTGACCTTGGGTGCTGTATGTGTGGAGTTTGCACTTTCTCCCTGTGACTGCATGGATTTCCTCCAGGTCCTCTGGTTTCCTCCCACATGCCAAAGATGTGTGGGTTGGTAGGTTAATTGGCCACTGTAAATTGCCCCTCATGTAAGTAAGCACTAGAATCTGGGGGGAGTAGATAGGAACATAGGGAGAATAAAATGGATTGGGATAGGACTGGTATAAAAATGAATGCTCGATGATCAGTGTGGACTCAGTGCACTGAAGAGTCTGTTTCTGTGCTCCCTCTCGCTGTATGGCTTCAGAAACTACTTCATGAGCTGTAAAATGTTTTAGGAGGACCCAAGGTCATGAAGGATGCTGCAACGATGCAAATTTCTTATTCGCTGCAGAATGCCAGACATTCAATTAACCGGTCAAATTATAAGAATGCAACCACACCCTGAGTGACTGTTGCTACCATTTCCAAAAGAGATTGTTTGTGGTGACACCTTGTGTGTGGAAGAATAATGGTCACTTTCTAGAAAGATAAAGCAATTGTGGATGATATTGGGCGGCACAACATGGTGGGCCGAAGGGCCTGTATTGTGCCGTATTGTTCTATTGTTCTATATTGGTTATGACCGCAAACAATATGGGTGGCCCAATGGCACAACTAGAAGAGCCGCTGCTCTACAGCTTCAAAGACCCAGGTTCAATTCTGACCTCCGGTACTGTCTGTGTGGAGTTTGCATGTTCTCCCTGTGACCACAAGTTCCTCAGAGGCTCCGGTTTCCTCCCACATCCCAAAGACGTGCAGGTTGGTAGGTTAAATTGCCACTATAAATTGCCCCTGGTGTGTTGGTGAGCAGTAAAATTTGGGACGAGCGGATGGGTAATGTGGGGAGAATAAAATGGGATTGGCGTAGAATTGGTGTAAATAGGTGCTTGATGGTTGGCACAGACTCATTGGGCCGAAGGGCCTGTTTCCATCCTTGATAACTGATTCTAATGTGTCCAGTAGTGAGATCTGCACAAATAAAAGCACATTTCCATCAAATGGTATCAATTCCATTTAATTAACACACACATTCAACACATGACCCATAGCTCTTACATAATTACCAGCTAAAACCTAAACCAAAGAAAACTAGTTGAACTCATTTCCTATGTAGCAATTTAGCAAGTGAAAGTAGAGTCATCTGACCCATCAAAGTACACTCCAGCAGTGAAAGAAAACTGGAAATAGAAGGGAAGATGCTGTCCAGAGCACGTGTCATTGAGGTTGATTTGTTTATTTAGTAAAGCCATACATGACACTGCATTCCCTGGAAAGTAAACATAAATGTCTGGAGTGCAGCGTGATAATGAAAGGAAAAAGTGAACCGAATTTGCAAGGTTGTTTCAGGATGTAAAACAAAGAATGGGTCCCTTAACCTAGAGTTGAATTCAAAATGCCATTCAATTAGGGAAAGACACAAGAAAGACTGCAGATACTGGAAGTGTGGAGCAACACACAAGATGCTGGAGGAAGTCAGTGAGTCAGGCAGCATCTATGGAGGGAAGTGGGCAGTCAATGTTTTGCGTTGAGACTCTTAATCTGGACTGGAAAGAAAGAGGGGAGATAGTCAGTAGAAAAGGGTGGGGGAGGGGTTGGAACAGGAGCTGGCCTGTGATAGGTAGATGCAGGAGATAGAAGGAAGATAGGCAAGTGGGGGAGGGGGGAGAGTGAGAATGATGTAAGAAGCTGGGAGGTGATAGGTAGAAGTGACAAAGGGCTGAAGAAGATGGAATCTGATAAGAGAGGACAGTGGACCATGGAATGAAGGAAGGAGGTGGGGAGGGGAACCTGAGGGAGAAACGTGTGGGTGATAGGCAGAATGAGAGGGGAGGGGAGGGGAAAAGGAAGGGGTATAGGGGCTGGTGGGATAAGGGGAATCAAAAGGGGGACAGAGGGGAGCGGTTCAATTAAAGAAAGTCATTGGGTCACCCTAATGACTGAATTGATGAATGTACCGGTGAGTACATACAATAGAAGAGGAAGGTTCCGTGTTTAATGACTGATCTCCAGTGAGCTTAATAAATTCAGATTGGATGGTAAACAAGGACATGACTGTAGGCATGGAAAAATAGAAAATAGGAGCAGTGACAGGCTATCCAGCCCTTTGAACCTGCTCTAACATTTCCTGTGTTCATTGCTAGTGGATGCGAGCTTACTTGACCCAATCTTTTCTCATCTGATAGCCCTACCATACCAGGAATTGGTCTAGTGAACCTTCATTGGACTCCTTCTATGGCAAGTACATCTTTCTTAAGGAAGGAGACCAAAACTGCACACAACATTCCAAGTGCTTTCTCACCAAGGCCCTGTATAATTGTAGTAAAGTCATTATTGACCCTGTACTCAAAACCCCTCGCAATGAAAGCCAATATACCAAATGCATTAACTGCTTGCTGCACGTACATGTTTACTTTAAATGACTGTTGAATAAGGACACTCAGGTCCTGTTGTATATCAACATTTAATACTTTACCATTCTGTTTTCCTACCAAACAGGATAAATTCACGTTTATCCATATTATACTGCATCTGCCACGTACTTACCCACTCACTCAAGTTATATAAAGGTCTTGAAGCCCCTTTGCGTCTTCCTCACAACTCACGTTTTTGCGTAGAGAGTGGACACAGTTTTGTGTTGTTGGCAACCTTATAAATATTACATTTGATTCCCTCATCCAAATCATTGATGCGCATTGCGAATAGCTGGACCTAAGCACTGATCTCTGTTGTACTCCACTACTCACTGCCTGATACATCAAGGGAGACTCGTCTATTCCTACTCTCTGTGTCATTTCTCTCAACCAACTTTCAATCCACGTTAGTATATTACCTCAATCCCATTGCACATAAACATCTTTAGTGGGACTTTACCAAAGGCACATCTTTATCACATCTCTCTGCTGTGAAGTGACAGAAGAAGGATCAGCCTATGAGCTATGGTTGTCATGGATATATCCTGATGAGGTGAATGGAAAGGACCTGTTTCCCATTGCAGGGACATCAATAACTGGAGAGTTGGGGTGGGGGAGAGGTGCAATGGAAGGATAGAATTAAGTTAATTGGTATAATGATTATAGGGGAGTTAAGGAGACTCTTTTCACCCAAGAGGAGATGGAGTGGATCTGGAACTCTAGAACTCACTACCTGAAAGAGCAGAGAAGGCAGGAACCCTCAACCTTGAAAGGGACCAAACTGAGGTGCTGTAGCCTACAAGACTGCAGACTGAGATCTGGAAGGTGGGATTAATCTCATTGGTTCTTTATCAGCTAGCATGAACACAGTACACCAAATGGCCTTCTTCTGCGATGTAAACTTTGACTTCAGATGCGTTGAATGTCCATGTCATTGGATTCAGGTATCAAATGCCTGCCTGAGTAAGATACCAGTGTACTGCCCTTGCTGATAAAGTCTTCCATATGCACAGTGATTACTAGCACGGAACAAACCATGTAGAGATCTCTCCTGTAATCAGGGAACTTTTTAATGGCTTGTTAGCTCTTTAATGACTACAATTCCAGGTCAAAGGTCTAATCTTCCAGGACAGTAATGAGCTATACAGGAAGATTGGTCATCTACAGTTTTCCAGTTTGTGGGATCTTGCTGTGCACATATTGGCAGATGCATTTCCTAGATTACAATCCAGAAAGTGCCTCATTGGCTGTCTAGCACCTTGTGACACCCTGATGTTGTGAAAGGCATAATAGAAATGCAGGTATTACTTTCATTTTCTCCTTTAAGTACCACTGTCTCGCTTGCAAGGAGTCAGTAGATAGAACAGTTCAAGGCAATAAATCATACAGGAGAGCCAATAATTTGGTATGCACATTTCTCCCAATGCAAGCCATGTACCTCACCCTGATTAAAGAAATGTCAATGATAACAGCTCTCATAAAACTACTGGACCTTGGCTCTTTTCTCATGTTTCATTCCACAAAGTGTTTGACACCTACATTGAAATTGTGCTCCAACTTGTAAAATATTTGTCTGTGTTGTAATGCTTTCATCAGAGAAGTAAAATGAAACCTTTGTGCTTTTGGAAATGGCATTAAAATCTGTGGAAAAGAATTTGATTCTGGCCACAAAACATGGGTCCCCGCTCTCATAGAGGTATCTCTGAGAGAGCCTTTGATCTGCTTGTAATTAGGAATTTTAAATTGCTCATGTTGTACTCTGAGAAAAGGCATCACAAATTAATAGGGATTTTCACACTTACACAGGTTGAGCTTCTGCCCAGAGTCATCCACTCCATTCAAAACAACCTACCGACATCAGATCGGAGGTGCAGCTTTCGAAGAGCCAAAGCAAAGGGATCCTTGTGTGGGGGCAAGGTACCAGCTGGAAAGTTAGGAATAATGCACCAGCCAAATCTTGGAGAACTCCTTGCTGCTTATCTTCCTAGTTAAAGCATTGGCTTGAAGCAAAGGTTCTCTCTAAAACCCCTTCCCGAAACCTCTCTGCCTCATTGATACTGTATTTTCATTAAAAACATGGTTTATAACGCAGCTCTTTGACCATGCCAATATCTTCTTTTAACTCAGCATCTTTTTTTTTAACCCGATGGATATATGTGGCATTGGGGTTTCATTTCGAAAAAGCTACATTGATCCTTTGACTTTCGTTTCTTTGTATTACCCAGAGCCTAACAGAAAATGTTGTGAAACATCTTGTGAAAATGCAAGTCTTTCTTACAAATAGATTGGGGAGTAAGAGACAGCCAGCAACACGTCTTTAAAAACGTTTTAAACATTCTTTTTACCCTATGGGTCCACTCCTCCCTCAACCATAAAGCTCTTTCCACATCTGGTTATCTGACAGTTAGAAAGTGCTCCAGTGGGTCTAAGTTGCACCCACTATCCCAGTCCCCTCCACTGCCCAGCTAGAACTTTAGCCCAAGGTTTTGTGATACTGTGCAACATTCTGGAATGAACAATGAACTTTCCAACCTCAAGTAAAACTGCTCTCTCATCGCTTCCCATTTCTTTCTTACCTCTTTTCTACAAAATACCTCCTTAACAGTCACCTTACTACCTGATCTGTCTTAACCAATCTCCATATGGTCTTTTGCCTTACACCTCGCTTCTGTTTCCAGTTCTGAGGAAGGGTCCCTGACCCAAAATATCAACTGGTTTCTCTTTCCACAGATGCTGCTTGAATGGCTGAGTTCTTCTAGCACTTGTTCCTTACTGATTCATCAACTGTACCAGCTGACCTGCACTGGCTCCAGTTTATCTAATGCCTCTGTTTTAAAATTCTCACCTGCACGTTGGCAGGTGGGAACCATCTCCAGTCGCAAGTACTGAACAAGTGTAAATATCACCCATTGGTGGTGCCTATACCTTTAAATTTTTGTTGATTCAGTGGAGGTGAGCACACCTGGTGGCCAACACTCTTGCACATGGCTAGTGCTGCCAACTTAAGACATGTTTCTTCCCCAGTTCTTCCATGGTCTCACCCCACCCTATCCCCCTCATTTCTCCAACCCCACAAGAAATCTCTGCATTCCTCCAAGCCTGACCTCTAGAATCCAGATTTCCATCAGCTCTCCACTAGTGGCAATATCTTCAGTTGTCACCCCAATCTCTGGAATCTCTTCCTAGACCCCTGCACTGTTCCTCTGTAAAATTTGCGTCTTTGTTTCATTCACATGTCCGAATTTCCTTTATGTTCAAAGTGCTGTAGGATTAACAAAGTAAAGAAGAAAATTAGTCAAGGTCTGTGGTTCCAGAGAACAATTCCAAAAATTTTGGAGCCCATTCTCTCCCTTGTTGTTATGTCCACATGGGAAAAAGAACAATTTCCCATAAACATCCAAGTGGACTAAATTCAGTAGCTCCCTAAACAATGGGGATCACAACAAACAATTAACCTTTGCTTCAAGCATGGGTAAGGCAGTGATTGCATGCTGCCCTGTTGCATAACAGGCAGCCAGTGGCAGTTGTTCTGATTGTTGCATACCACAACAGAGGCCAATATCAAGAGTGGCCATCTCTTAAAGCTATCCTGCATATTTAAAGCTAACCTGCACCCCTTAAGGCAGTGGTGCAATGTGGTGCACGTGACCGTGGACCTTTTTCCCATGTGGACATAACAACAATGGAGAGAATGGGCTCCAAAATTTTTCATGCTATTCTGGAGATCTGGGTGCAGAATATGGAGAGGAAGAAATGTGTGTTCTCAGCAAGGGGAGGGGAGTGGGTGGTGGTGTGGTGGAAGACCAATCCTCAACAAATGCACAGATTGCAGTGGAGGGATATGGATGCAAACTAGAAGAAGCCTAACAATAACTTCACAGTGCGGTTACGATCATAGATTGCAACTTTAAGTGCACCCCTGTCCTCAGACATCTTTCAGTGCACCTGTTACTCACATAGCAGCATGGAAGCAGTGTTCAGCTCCATCAGCACATCTACTGACCTGACCTTGATGCAAGATTTGGTGGCTGAGGCCTCAGCTTCCATTGCCATAAAGCAGAAGCCACCAACTTCAGGATGCTACAGAGGAAGCTTAGACTGCTGGTATAATGACTGGGGATTACACTGTGCAAAAGGAGCTTCCAGGCTGTTGCAGTAGAGTTCTCCAACACCTGTTCCCCTCTGTCCTGAAACAATTGCCCCCTCTCTTTCTCTTTCCCCTCTTCACCAAGCTGCTGCTCCAGCTCATCAGCTAATCTCCCTGCCTTTGTTGGTTACACAAGTACCTACTTGATGGTAAGGTTGTGCAGCGTAGTGCAACCCCCCCCCCCCCCCCACATAATGACACCCAATCAGCATTTACTAGAGGACACACACAACACCAGATCTCATTCCATAAGATGTCAGCTCCTTATTATGACTTGAGACTCTAGAACACAATGTCAAGCAATTCAGTTCAACCAAAGGAGATCAAAGGAGATCTTGTGTAAGGAATTTTTAAACATTGGGAGGTCTTATTTTGTTTGTTATGATATGCTTCAACATAATTCAAGTCAGACTCATCCCTGGGATTGATATCATGTTAATGGTAATTAAGAAAGGTTATGTATGGATACTTGCTCCTAGTTGTATAACTTTTATGTGTTATGTGGTAATTTATGCATCTTGAACTCTGTTTCAGATATTTTCTTCTGTTGACATCAATGGAAGCAAACTTCTGAAATGGAATTCAATGTGTATAAATTACTATATTAATAGATTATGCATTTAGCACATACTACAAAGGCCGAATTTCCATCCCCCCGTGACTCCCAGACAGAAGAAAATAATTATCGTGCACAATTTAATTAATGTAGGAGACTTCAAAAATATCTCAAGGTTTTAGAGTCACAGAGTCATGGAGCAATACAGCACAGATACAGACCCTTCGGCCCAACCAGTCTGTGCCGACCACAGTGCCCACCCAACTAGTCCCAATTTCCTGCATTCGGCGCATATCCTTCTGAGCCCCACCCCTCCATGTACCTATCCAAGAGCTTCTTAAATGATATTCTTGTACCTGCCTCAACCACTTTCTCTGGCAGCTTGTTCCACATACTCACCATCTTCTGCGGGGAAAAGTTGCCACTCAGGTCCCTTATAAATCTTTCCCCTTTCACCCTAAATCTATGCCCCCTAGTTTTGGACCCCCTTACCCTGAGGAAAAGACTGTTACTATCCACCTTATCTATGCCTTTCATAATTTTAAACATTTCTATAAGGTTGCCCCTCATTCTCCGACGTTCCAAGGAATAAAGACCTAGCCTGACCAACCTCTCCCTATAACTCAGACCCTCTAGTCCTGGCAACATCCTCGTAAATCTTTTCTGCACTCTGTCCAGTTTAACCACGTCTGTCCTATAACAGGGTGACCAAAACTGTACACAGTGCTCTAAATGCAGCCTCACTAACGGCGTATACAACTGCAACATAATGTCCCAAGTCCTGTATTCAATCCCTGACTGATGAAGGCCAGCATGTTAAATGCTTTATTCACCACCCTATCTAACTGTGAAGCCACTTTCAACGAACTATGCACTTGTACTCCTAGGTCCGTCTGTTCCATTACACTCCCTAGTGCCCTACCATCATAGTATACATCCTATTCTGGTTTGACTTTCCAAAATGCATCACCTCACACTTATCTGTATTGAAATCCATTTGCCACTCCTTGGCCCACTTCCCTAACTGATCAAGATCCCCCTGTATTCTACGATAACATTCTTCACCATCAACGACACCTCCTAATTTCATGTCATTCACAAACTTATTGATCAAGCCTTGCGCATTCGCAACAAAATCATTTTTATAAATAACAAGGGTCCCAACACCAACCCCTGTGGCACACCATGAGTTACCAGCCTCCATTTCGAGAAACAACCTTAAACCAACCCCCCTCTGTTTCCCACCTCCAAGCCAATTTTGAATCCACCTAACTACCTCTCCCTGGATTCCATGGGACCTAACCTTCCAGACCAGCTACTATGCGGGGCCTTGTCAAAGGCCTTGCTAAAGTCCAAATAGACAACATCCAGTGCCTTACCCTTGTCTATCTTTTTGGTTACCTCTTCAAAAGTCTCTGAAAGGTTTGTCAAGCACAACTTTCCACACACAAAGCTATGCTGCCTCCTCCTAATCAGACTCTGCCTATCCAAGTGCTGGTAGATCCTGTCCCTCAGAATTCCCTCCAGTAACTTCCCCACTACCGATGTCAGGGTCTCTGCCCTATAGCTCCCTGGCTTGTCCTTGCTTCCCTTCTTAAACAACGGAACAACATTAGCTACCTTCCAGTCTTCAGGAGCTTCACCAGTGGCTCATGATGAAGCAAATATCTCTGCAAGGGCCTCTGCAATTTCTTCTCTAGCCTCCCACTAAGTCCGAGATGCACTTGGTCAGGCCCTAGGGATCTTTCCACTGTAATGTGCTACAATGCTGCAAATACCTCCTCACTAGTAATATGAATGTTCTCCAAAACATCACCACTTGTTCCCTTATCTCTTGAGCAACCACAATTTTCTCCTCAGTAAACATTGAGGAGAAATATTTGTTAAAAATCCCACCCATCTCCTGCGGCTCGAGACATAGGCAGCCCTGCGAATCTCTGAGGGGACCTACTCTCTCCCTCGCCATCCTTTTACTCTTAATATAGCTATAGAACCTCTTGGGATTTTCCTTAACCTTGCCTGCCCAGATCCATCTCATACCCTCTCTTTGCCCTCCTGATTTCCCTCTTAAGAGTATTCTTAATCTTCTTATAGTCATCAAGGGATTCACTCATCCCCGACCTCCTAAACCCAATGTATGCTTCCTTTTTCTTGACCAGAGCCTCAATATCTCTCGTCAGCCAAGATTCCCTAAACTTGCCAGGTTTACCCTTCACCCTAACAGGAACATGCTGCTCCAGGACTCTTGATGTCACACTCTTAAGAGCCTCCCACTTGCTATTCATTCCTTTCCCTTCAAACAGGCTCACCCAGTCGACCTCTGCTAGATCCTGCCTAATTCCCCCAAGATTAGCCCTGCTCCAGTTTAGGATCTTAACCTGTGGACCTGTCCTATCCTCTTCCATCACTATCTTAAAACTAATAGAATTATGGTCACTGGAGCTAAAGTACTCCGACTGCAATTTCCATTACTTCCCCTGCCTCATTCCGTAAGAGAAACTCCAGTACAGAACCCTCCCAAGTAGGGCTCTCCATATATATTGACTCAGGAAACTTTCCTGGACACATTTCACAAATTCCACCTGATCCAGGCCCTTAACATTCTGGGTAGTCCAGTCAAAACCAGGGAAATTAAAATCTCCCACTAATACATCTCTATTATTCTTACAGCTATGAGTAATTTCTCTGCAACTTGTTCCTCAAGTTCTAGAGAAACCTCCACGGATGCTGCCTGGCCTGCTGAGTTCCTCCAGCATCATAGTGTTTTGCTCCTCACGTTCTCACGGGCTATGGAGGGATCCATAATACAACCCCTCCTGAGTGATCGTCCCCTTCTTATTTCTAAGTTCTACCCATATGACATCACTGGACGTTCCCCCAAGAATGTCATCTTTAAGTACTGCTGTTATGTCCTCCCTTATTAAAAGGCAACACCCCCTCCTCACTTGCCTGTGCCTCTGTCATGCCTGTAGCATCTGTGTCCTGGAATACTGAGCTGCCAGTCCGCCTTACCTGTTAAACCTCATGCATTGAAATAAATGCAGCTTAACTGAGTATTCCTTTCCCTGCTGTTACTGTGCCTCTGGCTATCCTGATTACTAAACTTGCTCTTGCTGTCCACTGCTTTATCCCATGACTTCCTCCTGCTCTAAATCCCACCCCCCTGCCAATCTAGTTTAAACTCTTCCATGTGGCATTAGCAAATTTCCCTGCAAGGATATTGGTCCCTTTCTGGTTCAAGTGAAACCCGTCCCTCTTGTGCAGGTAGCCTCTACCCCAAAGAGATCCCAATGGTCCAAGAAACTGAATCCCTGGCCCCTGCACCAGCTCCTCAGCCACAAATTCATCTGGCTTATCCTATTCCTGACCTCACTAGCACATGGCATTGGGTGTAATCTAGAGATCAGTACCCTCAAGGTCCTATTTCTTAACTTCTTACCTAACTCCCTGTACTCATTCTGCAGGACCTCAGCCCTTGTTCTACCTATATCATTTGTACCAACATGTACAACGACCTCTGGCTGTTCGCCTTCCCCTCAAGTATTTTCTGCAGCTGCTCAGAGACATCCTTGACCCTGGCACGTAGGAGGCTACACACCAGCCTGGCATCTCTTCTACGGCCACCGAATCTCCTGTCTGTCCCCCTCACTATCGAATCTCCTGTCACTATCACCCCATCTGACTGCAGCCTTTCCCTCAGAGCCGGTCACAGTGGCAGAGACCTGACTACTGCTGCACGCCCCTAAAAGAACATTCCCCTCAATGGTATCCAAAGAGGGGAATGGCCACAGGGGAACCCTGCACTGACAGCTTGCTCCCCTTACTTTTCCTGGTGGTCACCCATCTGTCTGAAGCCTGTACCTTGGGTGTGACCCCCTCCATAAAAGTCTCATCTATGATGCTCTCAGCTTCCCGGATGATCCTGAGCACATCCAAATCCAGCTCCAATTCATTGACCCGGTCAGTCAGGAGCTGCACCTTGGTGCAATTCCCATGGATGTGGTCATCAGGGAGACAGAGAGGTTTCCAGGCTTCCCATATCTTGCCGGAGGAGGATTCCGCTGCCGTAACTGCCATCCTGCCTACACTGAATCAAGTACCAAGGATCAACAGCAAAATAAAACCTTACCTGTTCTTACCTGTGCCTCCTCACTGAAACCTTTTTAAAGATCCGCTCTCACTCCCAACACCTGGGCCACTTACTCAGCCTCTTCACGCTGAAGCCCTTTGAGCCAAAGCCTCAGCTCCCCACTCCTACACTTTTCTTTCGAAGTGACAGGGTAAAGAGACTGGCAAGAGCAAATATGTGTTAAGCACAACACATATCCCACAAGCTCCCCCGCACCATCAAATATATCACACTCTTGCTACCATATTTGCATTGGCTGGTTACACCGTGTAAATTAACAGCGTAAATCAATACTGCTGTTCACACAGTCTAAAACTTGGCTTCATTTTGGCCTAGGATTGGCTAGCAGAAAACGTCCTCAATTGCATATAGGTTTGATCTTACTCAGTATCCTTTGCTTTGGGATGGAAGCACAAGCTTTTAATTTTTATATACAGTTGCCCTACAATGATTAATGGTATTATTTCAATATCCCGACTTCCAGTCAGTTTAAGTACGAACTCTTCCAAAACTCTATTGTTTACATCCCAACCAGCACCAAGTCTGCTCTACCCATTTCCTTGTGCTCACACTCAAGAAATTTGGCATTGACCCTCACCGACTTTTATAGATGCACAATAGAAATCATCCTATTCGGATGCATCATGGCTTGGTATGACAACTGCTCTGTCCGAGACCGCAAGAGACTGCAGAGTTGTGGACACAGCTCAACACATCATGGAAACCAGCCTCCCCTCCATGGACTCTGTCTACTCTTCTCGCTGCCTCGGTAGAACAGCCAACATAACCAAAGACCTCACTCACCCCGGACATTCTTCTCCCTCCTCTCATTGGGCAGAAGATACAAAAGCCTGAAAGCATGTAATACCAGGCTCAAGGACAGCTTCTATCCTGCTGTTATAAGACTATTGAATGGTCCCCTAGTATGATAAGATGGACTCTTGTCCTCACAATCTACCTTGTTATGACCTTGCACCTTATTGTCTGCCTGCACTGCACTACCTTTGTAATTGTAACACCTTTTTCTGCATTCTGTTATTGTTTTCCCTGTACTGCTTCAATGTACTGATGTGATGAAATGATCTGTATGAACAGCATGCAAAACAAAGTTTTTCACTTTACCTCAGTATATGTGACAATAATAAACCAAGTTACCAATTTACTGCTCCCACAACACCTACGCTTTAAAATGTTCATCCTTACCTTCAAGTCCATTCATGATCTTCCTCCTCCCTTTTCTCATGACAGTCATCAGCTCTTTAATCCTCTGAGATCTTTGTGTTCTTCTATCATAGCCTCTTCCCCATCCCTGATTTCTAGCATTCCAGATTTGGCAGTCATCAGCAGCCAAGATTCCAGGATTCCTCCCTAAACCTTTCCTCCACTACATCTCCTTCATTATTTAAGGTGCTCCTTCAAAATCTATTTCTTGCACCAAACTTTTGGTCACCTGCCCCCGTCTCTCCCAGTGTGGCTTAGAGTCAATGTTTGTTTGGTAGTTTTCCAGTGAAATGCCTTGGGCTGTTTTGCTATGTTAAAGGCACTATATAAATGTTGTTGCTCTCTTGAGTATTTTGTGCCTTGATTTTCTGCATTTCTGCTTTTATCTGTACATCTTTTCATGTCTTTCCCTGTCCTTTTGCACTCTTAATGCTTTTTCTTTGGCTCCATGAGATGTGTTTTGTTTACACTCCAAGATGTTTTGCTTCCAGCTTTTGGATAGAATTTATAGCTCGCAATTTAACCCACTGCCTCACCTCTGTAACAGGGCTTAGGAATCCTGATACTTTCGCCTGCTTTTTTCTTCCTCCACCCTCCAACTGAAGTGTTTTCTTTTCTTCGCCTTTTCACGTGGAACAAGGATTCTTGCTCCAAAACTTGAAAGACAAAAATAGTTTGTATTTATGTAGATCCTTTGCAGAGTGAAAATGTCCCAAAACACCTGGTTAAAGCAAAAATGAATCCTGATCCTGGAAAGGAGGTTTTAGAAGATGTAGCCAAGAAGCCAGTCCTTTATAGTGGGACTTATTGGAGACCGGGAAGAAAACTACAGTCGCTGGAATACTGAAATAAAAACAGATAATGATGGAATCGTGCAACAGGTCAGGCAACATCGGTGGAGAGAAAATCAGAGTTAGCATTTCTGGTTGATGCCTTTATCATTCCTGCACAGTTGGCAACAGAAAGGACATTACTTCCGCACTTTCCAAATGTTAGGACATCCCCAAGAACTCTACAGTCATTGAAGTATCTTTGGAGTGTGGCTACTATTGTAAGAAACACAGCAAGCTCCCACAAATTGCCATGTGATATATAACCGGGTAATCTATTTTTGTGAACTTGGGTGAGCGATAAACATTGTCCAGGGCAGTGGAATGCTCTCCTGCTCTTCAGTGACACAGGATCAGTTCTGTCCTCCTCAGAGAGCAGGTGGGGTCCTGGATTAACTGCTCATCCAAAAAACAATGTAGGAGAATTATTGTCTCCACGAGAACATTATCTATGAGTGAAAGGGCAATTTAAATTACCTTTCTACTCAAAACGCCTGTCAAAAGAGGTCACTTGAATCTGCAAAGATTGGACATAGATGGTCCCATTGCTAAATCAACTATGTTCTATAGTTTCTAAGAAGCTTCTTAAAGCTAGTGAAAAACTTGGAGAGATGTAGTGAGTGAAATCCAGAGCTTTGGACCCAAGCGGGGAAGGAATGGCTGTGAATGGTAAGATGGTCAAATGCAGTACTTGGTCAGAATTTGAGGAATGTAGGTACCTCGGGGACTGAAGATACCTAAAGAAAAAGAGAAGGCATGAAGCGATGAAGAGAAGAAAATGTTTTTTTCCAATAAATATGAAGATGAGTTTGGTTTCAGCAGGTGTGGCAATTTTTGGGTGGAACCTTTGTCCTGAATTGTGAAATTTTGGCAAGAGTGAATCTATTATTTGAAAATACAGGTTAAAGTTTATCACATCAAGATTTTCTTCAATCCGCATTTGTTTTGAGCCAAGATACATTTGTGGCCTTGAGCTGTTTTGATTTTCTAAGCACCCAACAGTGTGATGAGGTCAGCAGAACTTAATACAAGCCCTAGAGGAGGCAAGTGAGGAAAAGGAGAATTGAACAGAAGGTTGCTCTGTCAAAACAGAGGGCAAGTGCCACGAGACAGCTGGTGTAGGTCATGCATAGTCCCTCACTGCCAATAATTGGCATTGCACTCCAAAAGCACAACAGGCTGATCCCAGCGAAACTTGAAGGAGATTAAAAACAAATGAAGATTATCGTCTAAAAGAAATCTGAAACAGGAAGGCAAACTGCTGTCATTTTTCGATGTTTCCATTACAAATCTTGCAGCCATATGGTGATTTTTCTCCAAATTTCTTATTTTCTTAATTTAATAAGCATGATAAGATGTTTCCAAAAAAAACATTTGAATTCTTACTTGTTCTCTGTTTTACTCCCTCAAATTGTGAAGGGGTGGAGACTTGTCATTCAGGGATTACTGCATATCTGCACCTTCAAATGTTCCACAGATAAGATAGATATTTATTTATTAGTCACATATACCTTAAAACACACAGTGAAATGCATCTTTTTGCATTACTGATAATGTGTTGGGGGCAGCCCGCAAGTGTCGTCACTCTTCCAGTGCTAACATAGCATGCCCACAGCTCCTAACCTGTGCATTTTTTTTTGAAAGGTGGAAGGAAACCAGAGCACCCAGAGGAAACCCATGCAGACATAGGGAGAATGTGCAAACTCCTTACAGACAGCGGCGGGAATTGAACCCAGGTCGCTTGCGCTGTTATAGTGTTACGCTAAACACTACACTACCGTGCTGCCAGTGGAAGGTGA
Source organism: Pristis pectinata (assembly GCF_009764475.1). Taxonomy (NCBI): domain Eukaryota; kingdom Metazoa; phylum Chordata; class Chondrichthyes; order Rhinopristiformes; family Pristidae; genus Pristis; species Pristis pectinata. Next base: position 37,717,595 of record NC_067411.1, read on the forward strand.
GACTAGGTTAAGCACTCAAATCTCTGGAGAAGGACTTTAACTCACAACTTTCAGAATCAGAGATGAGAATGATATCCACTGTGCTACACCAAAAACCACTGCTATAGAAACTGGAATAGAAGAACGAGAATGCAAAGTTGATTATAAAATACTTCAGAATCTACACCTACACCCTTCCCCATTTTTCTATCCATTTGCAAAATAAGTGTTGAGAAAATTGAAATAAATATCTGAACAGTTTGGAACATATATAGAGGAATGAATTTAATTTGATATTCAGATCCAGGATTAGAATTAGAACATGACATTGGGAAATAACCCCAGGTTAAGGTGTCTGCATTGAGGTTAGAGAACTGAGCCAGGTATGTCTTCAGACAATGTTAAATAATAACATTTGCTACTTACATATCATCAGAATTTTGTTCCAAATTTAGCAAATTTACTTAGCAAGAAGAGAGAAAAATAGAAAAGAGCAAATAGATGCCTCAAAACATTTTGTTATAGGTTTTGCATTTTGTTATAGGTTTTGCATTCTTGGCACCTCAATATCAGGATGGTTACCTTCTGGATTCACTCATCATTAACCTTGCTAGATAGTTGGAAATTGGTGCACTCATGCTCTGTTAAATGCACTAAATGCTGAACAAAGCACTGTGTGTATGTTAGATTTTATAATTAACAACATCTTTCATATTTTCTAATGACATAGAAGACCATTTGTTCCATCAAATCTATGCTGTCTCCCAGAGCTTTCCCATCAATCCCATTCCCCCATTTATTTCCCTCTAACCTATCTTCTTTCACATGCTCATCGACTGCCCCTGCCACCCTCTCCATAATAGGGGCAATTTACTTTGGCCAACCTGCATGTCTTTGGGATTTGGGTCACCATCCAAGTTGGTGCCAAGAATCTTTCATTTCTGGAAAAGGGACTGTGGATCTCCTTCAAGAAGAGGCTTGAGGAGGCTTTTTTTCAACTCACCAGGACCCCTAATTCCTGAGCTCCCTTTCAGCTCTCTGGTACCCTGGATCCTACACTTCCTTTCAATACAGCAAGACAAACACCTTCCTTTCATTATAACAAAGAAAGAAAATCTTGGAATTACTCAGGAGATCAGAGAATATCCAATTTCCCAAGTCTAGCAGCAAAGCATAACCATCCTGAACAAAGAGGTTAGATTCATTTTGTATCCACTCACCTCGGCTTTATACCAGCCAAAGTAGCAGTGAATGGGGTCAACTACATTAAGTAAAGAAAAGTAAGTACAGGTAAGTGATTTTATATTTCTTTATTTTGCTTTATCTTTATGTTTTTAATTTTCCAGTAACTGTGTTTTTTTATTTTATTCAAATTACTTTCATTTTTTAAAACTATTTGAACTGTTTAGAAATTTTTTTAAAATATCTATCTGGGGCATTTAAAAACAGTTCAAAGATGTTTGACAGCAGTAAACTGTCCAAAGACTATGAGGGCATTCCAGGTGCGGAGCCTAAGGATCCTCCACCTGAAGCTTAGTTTCACTTATGTTCTGCTCCACCTTGCAGGATTGCTGCAGACTGTACATACAGGTCAATTAATCCCATGGAGCAGCATAAGGTAAGTGTAGCCATTGGAAAAGCACAGGGGAGGCAGTGGGTCTAGTCAAGGACAATCCATCCATTGTTTTACTAGAATGATCTTTCAAGAGCATTGATGATGACAGAAGGTCATTGTCCTGGAATGTCAATTGTGTTTCTTTCTCTACAGATGCAGCCTGGTCTCCTGAGCATTCTTGCTTTCAATTCAAATTACCAACTTCTGCAGTGTTTTGCCCTTACTTTCACTCCTCTTTTATGCTTCATAATAGTACCTTTTGATATCACTGCAGTTAAAATTTGACTATCTGAGAGAAAACATATTAATTGAGCCAAACATAAATAAGTGATATTAAACCCAGAAGTTATCAACCTATTCACCATAGATCTGGAATGATGTGCTTCACTTACTGTGGTAAAATTCCGATAATCTGCATCCATCCTTGGGAAACCCAGTGATTTGGTATCTGGCTCACTAGGTGATGTTTGGCATGCTTCCTTTCAACTTGCCCAGACCCCAGTTCCAACATTCCCTTTCAACTCACCAGGACCCCAGTTCCTGCCCTCTCTTTAAATTCACCACAGGCATCCTCTTAAATGCACAGGGACCCTGGTTCCCATACTTCCTTTAACCTCACCAGTTTCACCTGAAAATTTATTATAATACTACGTTACATCAAGAAAAAGGTGAATTAAAGTATGCCAGGGTATTAGTAGCAATAGAATCTAATATAGGGCACCCCAGGTTATGAATGCCCAATTTATGGACACCTCTACATACAAACAAGCTCCCATAATATTATTAAATTCAAAAGTCCAATGTACATACATACATTCATTCCCATGAACAGCAGAAATAGTTTCCTTTCTCTTTCCACTTTTAGCAATTGTTCTTTCTTATCAGTCTTATGTTCCTTGGATGCCATTCATTACAATTCTGTGGCGGTATGGTTACCGTATGGAGTGATTTTTGTGTATTTTCAACTTATGGATAAAATCAACTTATGGACATATGTAAAAACAGAACCCGTTCATTATCCAAGACAGCCTGTTGTCTGGAAAATCTGCCAGTCTGATACCACCAAAGTCGAGAGCAGTCCAGATTATCAAAATTTTACCATAGTGATAAAAACGATCTAAATTTGCCACTTAATGAAGAGGCACATCCAAAATAGCAGTTTCATCATGAAGAGAGAGAGATTGAAAGACTGTAGCCCAAGTTTCTGAAACTGCAGGAATCTTTAACCCCATTTCAAAAATGTTCTAGATAATAAAACATCTTGAACTCATGGTAGAAATTTTCCTGAAATGCTTTTGCTGCTTCCAGGTGTAGCCATTTAGCATCTGAACTTGCCGAACTATTCTGCAACATACCAGATGTTGCAAGTTACCCTCCAGAACTTTAAATAAATTCTTCTTCAATGGAATTTACGGGTTGTTGTGCGTAATTCATCGAGCATTCGGTTCAGCGAGCGAGGCAACAAACTCATTAATAGCAGGTGCTCTTGCCTCCAGCTCTGGAGCTGGCATTCAGCACACACCTGAGCATTTATTAACGCTGCCAGCAGTATTAAACAACTGAAAAAATGGAGAAGGCTCTAAATGTTCTTACAGTAATACTTGATTTCGGAATACTCGCTTATCCCATGACAGGATGCAGTTGGAACCTGTGCATGTATTTTGCAAACCAAGCCTGCAATGATATATATCAATATAATTCAACCCAATGTTTACAGACACTTTCCCTAAGGGAGTCACTTGTTCCATGCAGAAAGCCAGAGAGATTCCATTGCAAAGAAGTGGGAAGCGAGTGAAAGGTAGTAAAGGTTATTCTTCTATATCTGCAATGAAAGTAAAGCCTCAAAGCTTCGAAGGAGCCCACCTGCTTTTAAAGAGCTTTTCCCGATCACAGGTTATTATCTGGTGAGCTACGAAACATGCAAATTCCATCCAATAAGAATTTATTGAAAATTCTGGAGGACAACACATAACATCTGGTATCTTGCAGACTAGTTCAAAGGATTCAACACCCAGAGCATACATTTATCCGTCATTCCACCCTGAGCATAAATTTATCCCTCATTCATAAAATAGATTATCTGTTCATTATTTAATTGCTGTTTGTGGGAGCTTACTGTGCACAAATTGACTGTCATGTTTTCTACATCATACTTGTGACATAGTGATATCAAAACCCAGAATATTTGGATTTTAATGAAAGTATGGTGATGAAGAGGGAACATAGAACATAGAACAGTACAGCACAGGTCAGACCCTTTGGCCCACAATGTCTGTGCTGAGCATGAGACAAAAATTAAACTAAATCTCTTCTGCCTGTACATGGTCCATTTCCTGCATATTCATGTGTCTCTCTAACAGCCTCTTAATCACCACTATCACATCTACTTCCACTGTTACCCCTGTCAGCTCATTCCAGGCACCTACTACTCTGTGTAAAAAAGCTGCCCCACACATCTCCTTTAAACTTTCCCCCTCTCACCTTAAATGCATGTCCTCTGGTATTTGACATTGCTACCCTGGGAGAAAGATTCTAACTGTCTACCCTATCTATGCCTCTCATAGTTCTATAATCTGCTATCAGGTCTCCCCTCAGCCTCCAATATTCCATAGTAAACAACCCAAGTTTGTCCAACGGAAGGTCATTCAACATCTTGATCACAAAAAGGCGATGCAACAAATTAATAGTCAGTCAATGATGCTAAGCAGTGGTTATGATGGAGAAGCAAATGCAGGAACATGAGTCCCTCCATATTGTCTTTCGATCCACATGCCTGATGGAGGTTGGAGGATGCTGTGCTTTTTGGTTCCCCTGCAGGCCTCAGCTTGGGCTGTTTGGTGGAACTCAATGCAGACAGCACTAACCAGGCTGAGCAGTTGTGTCAATCCATTCCCAGCTCTCAATGGGAGCTCTGGATTCCTGGAGACCTCACTTGACCTTATCACTGTAGAGGAGCTCTGGCCTTTCTTTGTACCATTGGCTGTTAAACACGACTGTTAACAGATGGTATATGCCCCAACCAGCCAAGCCAGTGAGTGTGTATTGGTCTCCTCAGGGACCCTGTATCTGGTGATACATTGAGCCGAAATGATTCACAAGATCACAAGATCACAAGACAAAGGAGCAGAAGTAGGCCATTCAGCCCATCAAGTCTGCTCCACTACCTCACCATGAGCTAAACTATTCTCATCTAGCCCCAGTTTCCGGCCTTATCCCCATATCCTTTGATACCTTGACTAATTAGATACCTATCAGTCTCCTCCTTAAACACCCCCAATGATCGGGCCTCCACAGTGTATGTGGCAACGAATTCCATAAATCCATGACCCTCTGGCTAAAGAAATTTCTTCTCATTTCTGTTCTAAATGGGTACCCTCTAATTCTAAGACTGTGCCCTCTAGTCCTGGACTCACCCACCAAGGGAAACAGCTTAGCCACATCTACTCTGTCCAGTCCCTTCAACATTTGAAATGTTTCTATGAGGTCCCCTCTCATTCTTCTGTACTCCAATGAATACAGTCCAAGAGCCGACTGTAGATTTTTCTGAGACTTTGACGATGGAAGCTGCTCAATTTCCACTTGTTCCAGCTTTCACTGCAGGACAGAAGAGTACAGGCTACCCCCACATAACGGTAGTTTGTGTAATGGAAATTCACCCTTGGGGAATTCACAAATCACTACCAAAAGATTCTGGGATACGGAATAAATATTCGCTCTTACAAAATTCATGTGAAAAAAAAGTAAATAAATGAATACAAAAGTTTTTTTTTCCAACTTGCATTTCTTGACGCATGCGCAGATGACGTTATGGAAAGTCATAATATGGACTGTTTTCTAGGAACACAACACCCCAGTAAAATGGTACTTAAGCTACATAGACGGGGACCTTGTGATGGCCTCAAGTCATTCCACACAGGGGAGACAAAGTAACTAAAGAAGATAGAGGCTTTGTCGATTTTGAATCAAGCCTAAATGAGCTGGGAAGAGTTGTGCCAAGACAGCAGAAGTGAACCGTATCGTCCAGATTTATGTCATTAATGTAGGTTTTGAGTGGAACCCACTCCAACTAGCTGTGTTCCTGTTCTTCATCTTATAAATTAGCAACAATGAAGGAGTGCCTACTTTGATTGAGATACTTTTAAAGAAATTAGAGGCAGAAAAATGCCTATTTTCACAGCATGCTTTCTTCTGGGTAGCTCTGAGCCAGAATGTTGTGGGTTTAAGAGACTTGACCACAAATTCCAGAAAACCACTCCCAATGCTGCTGTCTTTCAGATAAGATATTAAGCCAAGGCCTGGCCATTCTCATGGGTAGACATAAAAGATCCCACTGCATTACTGCAAGAGCAGAAGAGTTATCTCTGGTAATCTGGACAATATTTCCCCTTCAACCAACATAACTAAATCAAGCCTCTGGGACATTGTTATAAATAAATCTGCATTTGTTGTATTGCAACAGAGTCTATTCTTCGTGGGTTATGAGACTGGGTCATTATAAGGGGCATCATATAAAGGCAAATCTTCCATTTTCTTTTTACACATTAATCAATAAAACATTGAAATCTCTCTGCTAGTGATGATAGACAATGAGATACAAGAGATCTGATGAGCTACTGGGACGTCAGTTGGGCTCTGATTCAATAAACAAGTATGCAGAACAGTGCCAGTGTGCACCAGAAATACGCACAATTTGAAGGATGTCCGTTGTGAATGCAAACACATGGTCTTCAGATGTTCCTTTGTCTCTCTGTCAATGGACTTTTTCAGAAACCTCAATGGCATGGTTGGTAGACCAATGGAATTTTCTGTGCAGGAACAGGAAGATGGTATCATAGTTCAGTCACTGCTAATTGAGGAGTTGGCTGACCAACACCAACAGGAAAGACCACCTCCCTCTCCCTTCTTCCCTCTCCCCACACCCAACTCCTCCCCCAAGTCAGCAAGGTCAGCTATACTGGAACCAAAGGACATCATTAGAGCAATTTTGAGCACTGTCAAGTTCTGACTCAATGCAGCCACAGATCTATTGAACTCCAATGTGGATAGAGCACTGCAAGCTCTTCAATACTCAAACTGGATACCACCCAAACCAAGCTGTGTCCAGTTCTGAAAGTACATTCCAAGCCAAAGCTGAATGGATCTCAAACTAATCTGGAGCCAGGCCAGAAGTTCCCGGGAGCTAAACCACGATGTCCTCAAAAACACTGAGGAAACAAATACACACGTATACGATCTAAACTGTCCAAAAAGTAGGCAAGAATGGACTGATGGTAGATCCCAATCCTACTTATGATGATTTCTCAAATACAAACTCAAGTTTCACATGCTAATCTGCAAAATCACTCAAGGCTAGACCTACTGAGAGTGGAGTTCAAACTTTTCCCAAAGGCAATAAGAGAGGCAAGTGGATGGCTTCTCGACTGTAGAACATACTGATCTGCATTGTATTAAATTCAACACAGCAGCTTCCTTTGGGAGCAAGGGTTTCATTCTACCAGATTAAAACCCATTTGGCAAAGCTTGAAGTTGCCCCAATAACTACTGATCAGCTCTGGATTGAAACCAAGACTCATTCATGTGCTCTGACATCAAGTTTAAAACTCAATCAATGTCCAGCAGGCAGCCAGAATGACATCTCTGTTATCGTGAATAGCCCCTCCAAAACCAAAAGCCATTCACATAACTGAATAGAGAGCAAATTAACCATGGAAGAATGAAGAATCTCTCCGAAGAATTTCTCATTGTGTCATAGAAGCATGCTTAGATCATGAAAAGTGAATCCTACAGTATGGAAGGATGCCATTCTGCCCATTGTGCTATCTCTCTGAGAGAGTTCTCCAATTATTTCTATTCCCCTATTCTTTCCCCCAAAAGAATATTTTTCCTTTCCAATATTTATTCAGTTCTTTTTTGAAAGATTGTTAAATCTAAAATAAAGCTCACCTCCAACTGCACCATCACCTCACCTTCAACTTTCTTGCCAATTATCTTAAGAAAGAGTCCTTGAGCATCACTTTTTTTTTCTGTGAATTATTCACTTCTCCTCAGTGTAACTGATCTTCAGTACAAAACAAGCTCATGACTATTTTTACACCATATCATTAATATTTTTCCCAATATTTCCATTTGCCTCCAGCTGCTAGAAAATTATAATACTCTCTACATAACCTTTTCTCTCTCTAGGTAATCTTTTCAGAGAATTATAGAATCATAGAAAGTACAGCACAATACAGGCCCTTTGGCCCACAATGTTGTGCCAAACTTTTAACCTCGCCTAAGACTATCTAACCCCTTCCTCCCACGTATCCCTCTATTTTAAATTCCTCCATATGCTTATCTAGCAATCTCTTGAATTTGACCAATGTACCTGCCTCCACCACCGCCCCAGGCAGCGCATTCAATGACCCAACCACTCTCTGGGTAAAAGATCTCCCTCTGATATCTCCCTTGAACTTCCCACCCATTACTTTAAAGCCATGCCCACTTCCATGATTAATCTATGAAAGGAAGCATGTCAGCGATTCCTCTTCTTACCAGAAATGGACGTTATTCTTCCTGCAGCTTAATCCTCTGTGGCTGACCACTGAAGCCACAACAGGATGACACAGAGTTTTGACATAACCTGAAACAGACCCTTTCAATCGCAAACCATCCTTGAACAATCCTGTCTGCTGGTGGGCTTGACCTGCAGTAGACTTTAATCCATTGCACCAGTGTCCTAACTGAAAGTAGACAAAAACCATGAACTTCACTCTGTACAAAATGATTGTTGGCATCTGCTGACTTCACAGATTTGTGTGGACCCTCTGTCTTTTGTGAAGAAGCTTTATTTCTATTTGGGGATTGAAGTAAACTGCAGCCTGCGTTCCATCAAGATCTCTGCACCCTTTCAATCCTCGTCTCTTGCCCATCCCCAATATCCTTTGTCGTCTTTTTGGCAGCCTTCAGAAGCCAATACTCTAAACTCTGCAATTCCCTCCTCTTTCCCTCTGTCATAAGGACGTCATCTGAGCAACCTTGAGCACTCTTAGGCTCAATGTAACTATTGCGGATAGAGCACTGCAGTTGTTCATTACCAAACTGGACACCTCTCAAACCAAGCTGCATCCATTTGTGGACATATACTCCAAGTCAAAGATGAATGGATCTCAAACCAATATGGACTAGGCAAGAAGTGACTGGGACCAAAACCAGGATTGGTCTCAAAGACACCGAGGACACAAGTACACACAGAGCCACAAGTTTGATCTACATTGAGTCCAAAAAAGTAGACAAGGCTGGACTAATAGCAGGTCCCAATCCAATGTATGATGATTTCTCAAATCCAAACTCAAGATTACCCATGCTAATCTGCAAAATCATTTCAGGCTAGACATACGAAGAATAAAGATCAGGCTTTTCCCAAAGGCAATAAGTTAGGCAAGTGGATGTCTTGTCCACTGCAGAACATGTCTGACTTTCATTGTATTAAAGCCAATCCACCAGCTTCCCTGGGAGCAAGGGTTCCATTCTGCCAGAATAATGCCCATTGAGCAAAGTTTGAAATCACTAGTGTTGCTCTAATGATGTCTCTGAAACCAATCTCTCTGACCAAACTTATTCCTGCATCTTTCTTATGCTATTGTGGGATATGATGATCAAGTAAGAAAGTGGATAGGGCATGGAGTCAACCGTGATCTTATTGAATGGCAGAGCAAGATCAGAGGACCATAATGACCTGCTCCCGCTTCACTCTAAAGCTTATGAGTCATCTATTAATCAGCATCACATTTTGTTTGACAATATCCCCTGAGGAGATCCCTGGAATGTTTTGCCACATTAAAGGAGCTGTCTGAACGAAAAACTACTGTTGTTATTTTCACCAGGTGGTATGCCTCTTCAAAATTAGTTTCAACGTCACATGACTTGGAATTAACCAAGTTATAAAACTTTACTAAGAATTTTTACTTCGTTCGAATCTTGAATAAACTCAATTCTGTGGCCAAGATTTTCAAAGGTGGACAGCTTCAGACCTCTGCTCTACGTACCTATAGACTTAAAACATTAAAAATTGCATTTTGTCAGCTTGGGAGAGAAATTCAGTGTCATCACATATGTCGTTTTGGGCAGCGTCAAAATTGAGCAGACACAATTATGTTGAATGGCAGAGCAGGGCCCAAAGGATCAAATGACCCATTCTTGCTATTTTGGTATTGGTACAGGTTTATTGTTGTCACAGGTACTGAGATACAGTGGAAAGCTTTTGCTTTGCGTGCCATCCAGTCAGGTCGCGTCATGCATAATTGCATCTACGTTTCCATGCATCTATGAATCATTCTTACTCTGATCTCCTTCACCCAATGGCCCACCTGAATTGATGCAGTTGCCCAGATGGAAGCCAAAACTGCCAACTTCCAAAGTGTGTCACGGTGCCACCTGAAACAGAAGTTCTATATCTGGAAAATGGTTTCTAATGGCTCTTGGCATCCTGCCATGATTTAAGCTGGTCCAATTTACCTAGATTGTCAATGTCAAGAAGTAATAAGTCATTTTGGTGGACTCTGACAGAGAGCTCATCTCTCAGGTAAGCTTCCTTCTAGGCAGGTGTTCAAACTTTCTTGATATCCCTTTATGGATAGGAAAGGTTTAGAGGGATATGGGCCAAATGTGGGGAAATGGGACGAGCTCAAGTTGACAACTTGGTCATGTTGGACGAGTTGAGCCGAGGGGGCTGCTTCCGTGCTGTATAACTCTATGGTTCTATCTTAGTCTATGACTCCGTGCTGTATAACTATGACTCTACCTCTTTCATTCCCCTCTGACATTTCCATTACCTCCCGCCACAGAAACAGGATATTTTATCCCCTGGCATTTCTGACAATACTGAAGATAAATGGTGATGCTCACCCTTTATAAATCAACATATTTCAGCTAGAATACTGAGGCCATTTCAGACACTTCACTGCAGGAAGGTTGCTGAGGCCTTGGAGAGAGTGTGGAGGAACTTCATTGAAGTGATACCTGGGATGAGAGTTTTCAATTGCATGGAGAGCATAAAGAAGCTGGGAATGTTCTCCTTAAAACTGAGGGATGTTTAGTAGATATGCTTAAAGTTATAAAGTATTTGACAACAGAAGTTAGGAGCTGTTCCAACTGGCAAGAGTCAAAGAGTCATAGAGTCGTACAGCACAGAAACGGGCCCTTCCGCCCACAATGTACAAAACAATCTTTTTGCCAATCGACACTAATCCCATTTGCATGCATTAGGACCATTTCCTTCCACGCTTTGCCTATTCAAGTGTCTCTCGAAATAGCTCTTAAACATAGCAATTGCATCCAATTCAACCACCTCCTCTGGCAGTGCACATTCCAGATACCATTTACGCTCTATGTAAAAAACTTACCCCTCAGATCCTCTTTAAAACTCCTTCCTCTCACCTTAAGGTTCAGTAAACAAACAATACAGTTCTAAGTTAACTGGTGAAGTAAGTTCAGTGGGGTGGGGAGAATGAGGAGCAAGTTTTAGTGACCTAGAATGTGATGTTTGAAAAGGCAATGGATGAAAGATCAATCAGAAATTTCAGATGGGAATTGGGTAAATTCTTGGAAAGGGCTCTGGGGAAGAGGAAGGGAATTGGACTGAACAAGAGAGTATTTTCAAACACCCAGCATAATCCTCTTTTTCTGCTGTAAGACTCTAAGGTTTTAAGTTCAGTGATTCATTCTTTAAAAATGTAATGTTTATTATGCTGTGAGTTTTACATGGCTTATCAACCAATGAAGCACTAAAAAATGTTGCAAGATACTAAGGGTAATTGGATTATGATAGCTGAATTGCTGGTTATTTCTTGTGCATTTATTAATGATTCCAGTTGTTTAGTTGTGATTGAGACATGCAGTGTTTTGATTTACTGCTTAAATGATGATATTTGATGCCAGCAGGACCTTCCAAACCACAGTCACTGTAAGTGTGATGGATACCATTGACCACGTGATAACATTTCCCTAATCTCCCATTCCCCTGAGATCTCCAGCACTTCCCTCCACAGCCATCCTGGGCCACGAGAGACTTCAACAGTAATCAGACTCTCCATTATTTCCATTAAGATTTTCTGCCCCAACCATTTACATAGAACATAAAGCATAGAACATTACAGCACAGTACAGGCCCTTTGGCCCAAAATGTTATGCCAACCTTTTAGCCTACTCTAAGATTAATCTAACCATTCCCTCCCACATACCCTTCCATTTTTCTATCATCCATATGCCTATCTAAGAGTCTCTTAAATGTCCCTAATGTATCTGCCCCCACAACCTCTGCCGGCAGTGCGTTCCACGCACCCACCACCCTCTGTATAAAAAACTTACCTCTGACATCTCCCTTATACCTTTCTCTAATCACCTTAAAATTATGCCCCCTCGTGTTAGCCATTTTCGCCTGGGAAAAAGTCTCTGACTGTCCACTCGACCTATGCCTCTTATCATCTTGTACACCTCTATCAAGTCATCTCTCATCCTCCTTCTCTCCAAAGAGAAAAGCCCAAGCTCGCTCAACCTATCCCGATAAGACATGCTCTCCAATCCAGGCAGCATCCTGGTAAATTTCCTCTGCACTGTCTCTAAAGCTTCCACATCCTTCCTATAATGAGGTGACCAGAACTGAACACAATACTCCAAATGTGGTCCAACCAGAGTTTTATATAGCTGCAACATTACCTCGCGGCTCCTGAACTCAATCCCCCGACTAATGAAGGCCAACACGCCATAAGTCTTCTTAACAACCCTAGATATTCCAACATCTCTTGTCAACCATGGTTCCTTCACCCTACCATCCTTTTCCCGCCTTAATGGGACAAGCCCCTGCAAGTGATCTCTAAACAACCTCCACATTTCCACTGTGCATTTCCCTGAGTACATCTGCTCCCAATTTACACTCCCAAGTTCCTGCCTAATAGCATCACAATTCCCCTTCCCCCAGTTAAATACTTTCCCATACCGTCTGCTCCTATTCCTCTCTAAGGCAAGGGTAAAGGTCAGGGAGTTGTGATCATTGTCTCCAAAATGCTCACCCACCAAGAGATCTGACAACTGACCAGGTTCAGTGCCTAGTACCAGATCCAGAATGGCCTCACCTCTAGTCAGCCTGTCCACATATTGTGTAGGAATCCTTCCTGGACAGACCTAACAAATTCCACCCCATCCAACCATTTTGCACTAAGCAGATGCCAATCAATATTTGGGAAGTTGAAATCACCCATGACAGCAACCCTGTTATTCTTGCACCTTTCTAAAGTCTGCCTTCCAATCTGCTCCTCATTGTCTCTGTTGCTACTGGGGAGTCTATAGATTATTCCCAATAGAGTGATTGCCCGTTTCCTGTTTCTGACCTTCACCCACACTGACTCAGTAGACAATCCCTCCAGGACATCTTCCCTTTCCACAGCTGTGATACTATCCCTAATTAGCAATGTCACTCCCCCACCTCTTTTACCTCTCTCCCTGTCCCTTTTGAAACATCTAAACCCTGGAACATCCAGCAGCCATTCCTGCCCTTGTAATGACCACATCGTAGTTCCATGTACTGACCCATGCTCTAAGTTCATCACCCTTGTTCCTGATACTTCTTGCATTAAGATAGGCACACTTCAACCCATCTAACTGACTGCAATTTTGCCCAATCAAATGCCTATCCTTCCTCACAGTCTCTCTACACACTGCATCAACCTGTACACCAACTGTCCCATCCTCTGACCTATCACTCAGGTTCTCATCCCCCTGCCAAACTGGTTTAAACCCTCTGCACCATCTCTAGCAAACTAGCCTGCAAGAATAATGGTCCCCCTCCAGTTCAGGTGCAACCCATCCTTTTTGTACAGGTCATACCTTCCCCAGAAGAGATCCCAATGATCAACAAATCAGAAACCCTGCGCCCTGCACAAATTTCTCAAACACGCATTCATCTGCCAAATCATCCTATTCTTACCCTCACTGGCACATGGCACAGGCAGCAATGCAGAGATTACTACCCTTGAGGTCCCGCTCTTCAGCTTCCTACCTAGGTCCCCATATTCACTTTTCAGGACCTTATCCTTTTTCCGACCTACGTCATTGGTACCAATGTGCACCACGACTGCTGGCTGCTCACCCTCCCCCTTTAGAATGCTTTGGACCCGATCTGAGATGTCCCTGACCCTGGCAACTGGGAGGCAACATACCATCTGGGAGTCTCTTTCACGTCCACAGAATGTCCTGTCTGCTCCCCTAACTATAGAGTCCCCTATCACTATTGCTCTCCTCTTCTCCCCCCTTCCCTTCTGAGCCACAGAGCCAGACTCAGTGCCAGTGACCTAACTGCTGTGGCTTTCCCCTGTTAGGTCGTTCCCCCCCAACAGTATCCAAAGCGGTATACCTGTTATTGAGGGGAATGTCCACCTGCCAATTCCCTTCAGCTCTCCTGATAGTCACCCAGCTATCTGCCTCCTGCAACTTAGGTGTGGCTACCTCCTTGTAGCTTTTATCTATCACCTCCTCATTCTCCCGTAGGAGCCGAAGGTCATCCAGCTGCAAGTCCAGTTCCCTGACACGGTCTGTAAGGAGCTGCAGCTGGATGCACCTCCCACAGATGTAGCTATCAGGGAGACTTGAGATCTACCAGATCTCCCACATCAGGCAGGAAGAACACACCACTGACCCTGGATCCACTGTCACTACTTTAGCTAGGCACTAGAGACCAAGAGTCTCGGTTCTCGCTCCATCACGGCCCTCGCTACCTGGAAAAGAACTGGGTCCTGACACCCACCTCTTTATATAGCTCCCACCTCTCTAATCTCTAGGGTGCCACAACAGTGCTGCTGGTAGAGCTGCTACCTCACAGCTCCAGAGACCTGGGTTCAATCCTGACCTCCGGTGCTCTTTTGTGTGGAGTCGTTCCTGCGGCTGTGTGGACTTTTCTCACATTTTCTGGTTTCCTCCAATATCCCACAGATGTGCACGTTGATAAGTTAGTTGGCCACTGTAATATGATGCTAATGTGTCGGCGCGTGGTAGAAACAGGAAGAAGTTGACAGAAAATAAAATATGATGTTAATCTGTGCTTGGTGGTCATCACAGACTCAATGGGTTGAAGGGCCTGTTTCCATGCTGTGACTCTCTGACCTGCTCAGATCCATGTTTTAGAACATAGAACATAGAACAGTACAGTACAGGAACAGGCCCCTTCAGCCCACGATGTTGTGCCGAACTAGTCCCTTCTGCCTATACAATATCCATATCCCTCCATTCTCTGCACATTCATGCACCTATCTAAGAGCCTCTTAAAAACCTCTATTGTTTTTGCCTCCACCACCACCCCTTGAAGTGCAATCCAGCCACCCATCACTCTCTGTGTAAAAAACTTGCCCCGCACATCTCCTTTAAATTTTCCCCCTCTCACCTTAAATGCATGCCCTCTCGTATTAGACATTTTGACCCCGGAAAAAGATACCGGCTGTCTATCTATGCCTCTCATAATCTTATAAACTGCTATCAGGTCTCCCCTCAGCCACTGCCACTCCAGAGGAAACAACCCAAGTTTGTCCAACCTCTCCTCATAGCACATGATGTTATTTCTTTATCGTCCAACTCCAGCCCCCTGTTTCCTTGTGTCATTATCCTTTTCCCATTAAACCCACCCTGTCACAAACCTTCCCCACTCCCCTCATTCCCAGCCTCTATGTTTGCTTATAATTTGTTGCCTCCCTAAGTCTTCCTAGTTTTGATGGAAGATCATCAAACTGAAACACTGATTCTGTTTTCTTTCTCCATGGCTGTAGTCAGACCCCCAGAGTATTTCCAGCATTTTTGTTATTGTTGCAAAACTCAGTGGGAAGAACTTTGTCCGCAATCGAAGCCAAATTTCAGGAGCAGAGTTCAGTACGCATGTGTTACTGTAGCACACTTCAACAGAGGACAAACGACTACCATTGTGAATGTACACTCAAGGCAAAATTTATGACTATAACATTAAGCAAAAGATTAAAGCTTTCTCTAATCTTTTTTTTATCTAGATCCAAAACTAGTCAAGCTGGGGAATTTTCTACATGATTAGGCAGTTTTAAAAATGAACCAATTTCCCGGCAATTATGGCTTTTCAATCATGTCTGAATCCAAACTGCGGAGTGCTAAATTCCCCAGAGAAATTGATCTTTAATGGACAGTGCTGAAACTGTGCAAGTGTATCAGCCCTGGTTGTACTTATTGAAGAGGAATTTCTCCCCCTCAACAGTTCCATTGAAGAGGAATTTCTCCCCCTCAACAGTTCCATTGAAGAGGAATTTCTCCCCCTCAACATCCCTCCATTGAATGCAATAACTACTGTGCATAACCACATAGTTAGAACACCAAAGGCATGCTTGCCACAGCTGCAGAACCTGTGCATTCCCCAGCCCTATGGATAACCTGAACTAACTAAACATCTGTGAGATTTTTGGGAGTAGAATTTGCAAGTATAGGGAGCTGTGGTTGAGAGGAGGGGGTTGCTTGCTGACTCTGCATTTGATGACAGCCACTCCAAGTGGACCCTTATCCTGGTCACCCACGATGAGAAAACATAAAACACCCAAAGATGACAACATTACACGGCGAGATAAGCATCAAGTTCAGACCTTGAACTACTCCTAATCTCAAGATTTCTAGCCGTGTTTTTCCAGCCATTCGTTGACATGCTTTAACAGATGGGAGATAATGATTATCTCCTGCAAAACTCAATAAGGTTTATGTTTGAAGCACAAATAACATTGCAGCATATTTAGAATGTGCAGAAAATTAATCTCTTCTTAAATGCTTCAAGGCGAGTAATTGTGTTGAGAAATAGGGGAAGATCTTGAGGACTTGTTAGGCAAGGAAGAGAGATTAAAAGATTCATTATATAAATCCCGTCAAGCTATTGATGCATCCTTTAGCAATTAGGATGTAACAAAATAAAGACATTATCACTTTATTTTTTTTATGGATGCCACTTCTCTTTTGTTTACTGATTTACAGTGGTCTGCTTTCTAACATCACTGAATTTCAGCTCTGGAAGTAGGTCATGGCACAAGCATGCCATATGTTTCAAGAGCCCGGTGCCCAAACAGTTAATAGTACAGCTGCCCATGGGATGGAGAGATGTCAGGAATGCCTTGCAAACCTGAAAGATGCCATGAAATAAACAAACACCACACGTTAAAAGTGATACGAAGCTCTAAGTGAAGTGAAAGCTCTCAGCTGCATTTCTGTTTTCCATTAGACATGGCAACAGCACTCTTTTATTAATTCTGGTTCACTACTAAACAATGCTTAGAAAGAAAATCTCAGATACTTTTTATTAAAGCCTTTAGCTGTGGATTAAAATAGTGTTTCATTGAAACCTCCAGGACTGGCAAATGCCAACAAAAAAATCTTAAATGTACATGAATAAATATAAAAAAAAGATTTGCATTGATTTTCCACCTTTTATAACTTCAGGACATCCCAAATCACTCCATAATTAGCAAACTACTTTTCAGGTGCAGTCCCACAAACAGCAATGTTATAATGACCAAGATTTGTAATGTGCAACCATAGGATGTGGAAGTAGGAGTAAGCAATCAAATATTTCATACATCTCCACATTCGGAAAGCCCACAACTGATCTTTTACCTCAGCACCAGTTTCCTGGACTAACCAGATCTCCTTTGATTCCTTTTATATCTAAAAAAATCTATCGGTCTCAGTCCTGAATATACTCAGGAACTGAACCTCCACAGTCCTCCAGGACAGAGGATTCCAAACATTCACCGAAAAAACTTCTTCTCATTTTTGTCATTAATGTGAGACCCTTTATTCTAAGACTGTGACCCTTTGTTATGACACCATAGCCAGGGGAAAGATCAAGCCTGTATCTATCCTGATGAGTGTTGTTAGAATTTTGCATTTTTTCATTGAAATTGTCTCTGTCTCCTTAACACATCCTGTTGATAGAAGGAGTATAAAATCAGAAAAATAATGAAAAAGGATCTCTTCATCCATCTGAGAGATTACACTGAATAATCCGAGAAAACAACAGGAAGAAGTCCCATCAAAGAGAGGAACAGAATTACTTCAACATTGACAACCCTGGAACAGAAGTGGCAATGAACGCAACAGCAGGTTAAAGTAAAAAAAAACTGCAGATGCTGAAAATATGATATATAGACAGAAGATATAGGAAGCATTCAGCATCTCAGGACCTGCTGGCTGTTTCCAGCATTACCTGTTTTTACCTTGGGTTAATATCTCTTCCAAGAGGCTACTGACAGGACTGCTGCAGTGTGTCAGCCTTGAATTTGTGTTCAAGAGTCTGAAGCAAGTTTTACAAGGAGGGAACAGAGTCACACAGCACAGAGACTGGCCCTTCAGCCCATCACATCCATGCTGACCATCAAGCACCCAGTTACACAAAATCCTGCATTAATGCCAATTTATTCTTCCCACGTTCCCATCAACTCCCTTCAGATTCTACCATTCACCTACACAGTGACCATTGCCTTTGGGATGCGCAATGAAACTGGGGTATCTGCTGTCACAGGCAGAATGTGCCACCAGACTGCACCAGAGGTCAAGATTGAACCTGCCTGCACCAGAACCCTTCTTGCTCCAAATCCAGATGTGAAGGAGGGTCTGAGGTGGTTGGGTAATCTCACCTTCCCAATCCCACTCCATCTATCTTTGCACAGTCTTTGAGAGACCTACCTGTTCAGACTGGAGCACCAAGGAAATGTAAGAAGGGTTCTACACTGGTTGCTAGTCCTCGATGTGACTTTGAGGTGCTGGTGGATGAAGTATGATCCTGGTGAGGTCAGTTTGCAGGATTTTATTCCCACAGGTATGTTTCTGCCTTTCTGCATCCCCAACTGTGGTCTGGAGAAGGATGAAAGAGTCCTTGTAACAGAGGACTCTCTGGTATATGAGCTGTTCCCAGGGATGCACAACGAAGCAGATAAGAGCTGCTGCTCGAAGATCATCAACCCAGTGAAAAACCTGCATGTTCTGCCTGAAAGATAGCCTTCCAGTGTAAGGAGACATCCATAAGCGAATGCTGCCGATTGGCACATTCCAGGGTGCAGGATTATGTGCCAAGGGACGCACTAAAGCTCAGTGGAGACGCCACAAAGGCTCTGTGGGGAAGGACCACAGCCTAGGGTCCTGCTGCCACTGGACATTGTAGAGCTGGGTCCTGTGTAACAGCCTCAAATACTTCTTGGTGTATAGTTTAGAAAGAAAACATGAGTGTCTTTGAAAACATGGGTGTGTAATAGAATGTATTAGTTTGATGGTAGAATGAATGTAAAGAGGGACATGTATTGATTGTATGGTATTTCCAGTGTATATTTTTATGGATAAAGTTTTTGAATTAAAAAGAATTTCCCATGTGTCCAGAAGAATTTCGGTCAACCATTTCCCAAACATCCATATATCACCTCGTCCCACCCTCCCTCATCCCAGCCATGATCTCCATCTCATCCTTTCACAGTGTTCTACATGACAGTGGGGCACAGGAGAAAAAAACTTCCAAGGATTACATAAGAACTGAATAGTTCTGCCTATTTTGAAATGCTAACTCTTCAAAATAGATTTAAAATAGATTTAAAATCTTCAAAATCGGGATTAAGAGGAATAGATAGAGTAGACAGCCAGAGCCTCTTTCCCAGGGCACCAATGCTCAATACAAGAGGGCATGGCTTTAAAGTAATGGGTGGGAAGTTCAAGGGAGATATCAGAGGAAGGTTTTTTACTCAGAGAGTGGTTGGGGCATGGAATGCGCTGCCTGGGGCAGTGGTGGAGGCAGGTACATTGGTCAAGTTCAAGAGGTTGCTACATAAGCATATGGAGGAATTTAAAATAGAGGGATATGTGGGAGGAAGGGGTTAGATAGTCTTAGGAGAGGTTTAAAGGTTGGCACAAAATTGTAGGCCGAAGGGCCTGTATTGTGCTGTACTGTTCTATGATTCTATGATTCTAAAGATATGCTAAATCCCAATCTACCTCATCACGGCCCTTGCACTTTCTTGTCTACCTGCACTGCACTTTCTCTGTAGCTGCAACACTATATTCTGCATTCTGTTTTCTTTGTACTCCCTCAATGTACTTATGTATGGCATGATCTTCCTGGATGGCATGCAAACAAAGTTTTTCACTGCATCTTGGTACACATGACAATAATAACCCAATACCAAAGGTTTTCCAGAGAGCAGATGAAGGGTCTCAATCTAAAACATTGACTGTCCATTTCCCTCAATAGATGCTGCCTGACCTGTCAAGTTCCTCCAGCGCCTTTGTGTGTTGCTCCAGATATCCAGCATCTGCAGTCTCTCTTGTGTCACCAAAGGTTGAAAGACCAGGCCTCTGGAGAAGGCTAAGTGTTGACCTTTAAGATTACAAAAGAGAGGGAAAACAGAGAGAAGAACTTTCCACTTTGGAGATAAGAGTGGGACTGACATTTACCCAAAACTAAGTGCCACAAAGGCGAGAACTGCAAGAAATACCAACGGAAGACTAAGGAGAAACCTCATTATCTTGAGGATTCCGAGAGTGTGGCAATTTAGGGAAGGAATCCCAGAACCTAGGGCCCAACCAGCTGAAGGCATTATGCCAATGATGAAAAAGAAGAAGCAAACTGGGTAAGCATGTGTATGATGGAAAATAAACAAAGGACAACTTATTCCTGTAGCAGCATGCAGTCAAATATTTTTCACAACTGTTTAGAATGGTTTAAATGCATTAAATATTTGTTGTATATTGAGCTCGATATTAAAAGAGCCCCAGCTATGAAATATGTATCACAGGTTCCCCTGCGCCTGCTGGAAATTCCATTAATAGTTGCCCTGAAATAGGCCTTCTAAAAGGGGAGAGAGCTCAAGAATTCTTGGCATGTGCTCCCACAAAGCAACAGTCCAAGGAACAGAGAAGCTTCATATCTGCTGAAATACCTCTGAGGGCACAGCTGGCGCAGTTGGTAAAGCTGCTGCCTCACAGCGCCACAAGTCCCGGTTCAATCCTGATCTCAGGTGCTGTCCCTCTGGAGTTTGTGCGTTCTCCCAGTGACTGCATGGGCTTCCTGCAGTTGATTTCCTCCTACATCCCAAAAACATGTGAGTTGGTGGGTTAATTTGCAACTGTAAATTGCCCCTAGAGTGTAAGTGAGTGATAAAATCTGGGGAGAGTTGATGGGAATGTAGGGAGAATAAAATGGAAATAGTGTGAAAAGGTTGGTCGGGATACAGTGTTCCCATCCTGCATGACTCCATGATTACAACCGCAATCCAACAGATCTCAGTAAGTGTAATGGCCCACTTTTTATCTCAGCAAATATCATTCAGCTGGAGGTCGAAGGATATTGATTTACACCCAACAGTTGAAAGCAAGAACTTCATCTGCCATCGGTGCTGATCCCTTCTCTCCTTCATTCCTGCAACCATCGACCAGTCAGGATTAAGCATATCGATTAACTCTTGGCCATTTTCACCTATCAATTGTTAGAACAGGAGGGGAAGGCTTCTGGGCCATGATGTAATGCTTAAGCACAGGTTGCAGAGGCCATTCATGGTTTTGGGCCTGAGTCCAATTTAGGCCAACGACCTTGCTAGCACAGGGCCAAGATACTTCCAGGGAGATAGCAAGGAGATGACCAAGAAGGGGCGATCATGAGTAACGATGGCACACTGATGTGCCGTGTAGCCGGGACGAATGAAACCCAACCTCCTCCACCCTTCCATACTGCCACTCCTCTCTTCTTCCCGGTCTTCCATCAGCGATAGTCCTCCCTCCCCTTTCCCACATTCCTTCCCCTCAACCCTATGACCCATGCCCCAGCGCATCCCCTCTCCTCCTCTCCTGGTTTCCATTCCTCCCCTCCCTCCACTATCCCTCAGCCCAGTCCTCACTATACCAACCCCTCCATGACCCCAATGATAGTTCCTCCACCAAAACACCTCAGTTCCCCCTTTCCCTACCTTACTTTGCCCCTCCTCCTCACTTTACACTACATCTCACAATCCTCCATTTCTTCAGTTCCCCCACTCCACCTACCCCACACCTCCTTTAACTTCTCCCCTTTTCCCCACTTGCCCTACTCCCCCTTTTCCCTCTTCCCTAAAGCCAGTAACTCTTCAATTTCCCCCCATCAGTCACACCTCCACATCGGCTCCATTCCCCACATCTTCCTCACATCCTCCTCTCAGCTCCACGTAACCCCTCCACTGCTCAACACCCACCTCCTTCTTTCCCCCACCCATCAGCCCCTGCCTTTGCCCTCGGACAGCCATGCAGAGAGCATACTGATTATAAATGCAGAGCCTCATTTCAATAAAACAGCCCTGTATCTTGGAAGTAGATAGGAAATACAGAATCTGGAGAACAGGGAGCTGGGGAATCTTGACACCAAATACACCTTCCCCCCTCCCCTTTCATTTTCCACAAGAAAACATGGAATTAAAAAGTTCTTAACCCTTTCTTGGACCTGGAACCCTCAATCCAGTCTATAAGAGGAGCTGATATTGTTACTCTTACCCCCATCCAGAAGTGTCTTCAGACTAAGACTAGCAAATACTTCCACCTGACAGCCTCAGATCCTGGCTGTGTGCTTGGAACAGGACCTCACTACCTTCCCACCAGGTTAAGAGGTGTGTGTGGCAGGAAGGCAGTGTGTTCAGAGGGGCTGTACCTGGCCTCATTTGTCAACCAGAAGGGAAGAAAGTCGGTTCCACTCAGAATGGAAGAAGTGATCAATACCTCACCCATCAGGATCAGAAGTTATCCCTGGAATTCTCCACCTGATTGGAAATTGGGCCTTTGGTGTTAGCACTTAGCAGGTTGTATTGAATTTAATGCCTAAAATGAACTCCATAACAAGGTCCACTGACTTCAGTTGAACTAAATCCAATGCCAGCTAATTGATTTGAAACCAAAGATTAGCTTCTATGCCTCACAGTTAATTCTGTTTCCAAAGTTATATATCAAATGATGACCATGGCTTTACACATAAATGTATGATAGAAATAGTTCCCTACCAATTCACCTGTGGAAATATTGCAATTCTTTTTAAAGCAAACTACTTAAACTAAGAGTTGTGTCTCTTTCCATTGGTGTCAAGAAAGTCCTCTGGAAACAAACCATGACAGTTGAGAGTCCTGAATTTTCTCTTTGGAGTCAATATATGTCAGGCAGTTATGTCGATCCATTCAGTCTTACTTAATGGGTCCATGAAAGCTGTGCTGGTCTAGGAGAAAACTCCTTTTCTTAGTATTTAAAACTGGCCTTTTATCAGAGAACACATCATTTGTTGGTGGTTTAAGAAAACAAAAGTCCAGGATTGTTTCAAAAGCCTCACTCTGATCTATAGATGACAAATAGTTTTATAAATGACAGCAGTCTGTTTCAGAATTCAGTAAGTATCACAGATTACGATTTACCATATCTTTAACAATAAGCAAATAACAGTCATACATATCATTTAGAACATGTTAAAAACAGAATGAAGACTGCAAACCAGCTGTTTGGCTCAATGTAGTGAAATCCACTGCATAATAACTGGTTTTGTTGGTGTTCAGTCATTGCACCAAAATGTACGACATTTTATAATTCACAGCAACAAATGCAAACTTGTGCTAATTAAGCCATTCTGCAGAGCCAAAAATATCCAGCCTGCTCCTAATAGTAATCAGGCAGGACGACTGTTGCTGTCCAGATAATCTTCATTGATGAATTAATGCGTTTGCATGGTTTCTAAATTAAATTATAATGCTAGTTGATTGCAAATTAAGAGGCAAAGTGATTTTATCAAAATTTTCACACAGTTCCCCCATTTGCAAGGAGGCTCCTTAAAGAGATTCAGTATGTGGAATTAAATACATCTGTTCAAAGCCTTAAAGGAACAGGACTGCTCTGTGATTTTATGTTAAAGTGTCTCATGAAAAACAGAAATGCAGGCTGATGAAAGCTACCTGCCTAATATTTTTCATGTAACACAGTCATCACAATTCAGGCAACCAGAGCTGAGCAAAAGGACATTAAATGGTGTTTTATTTTTGTTTACTCCTGTCGGTTGAGACTGATTAGTGGAGGAAGCTGTGTGTGAGTGTTTTTTCTCTGGGTGAAAATTGGCAATCACTGAAGGGCATAAAAGAGTGTAAAAATACAGCTTTAAGTACTGCCAAACCAGGCTGCAGCTGCAATACAGAAACGTTTATATATTTGCCAACCATTTCCAAAGCTCTTGGTCAGTTTTATTATGGCTTTGGTTCATTTTCCTATGTGGATCCTATTAACTGGTCATTTGGTCCCATTATGAGTTTCTCCTGAAAACATTTGCCATTTTTGCCAGCTGCCCAAGAAAAGCCACAACTGAAAACTTTGTGGGTTTGTCACTGCGTTGGCTTAACTCCACAAATTTAGCAGTTTTCATAAAAGCTTTGCCTTTAAAAAAAATGAAGAGATGGTGACTTGCCAAACAGATTTCAAGTGCAGAGAAAGGCAGCATAAGCCCTTTCGGGTTTGTTCGTCAAACTATCAAATTTGAAAACATTCTTCCAGGAAGCCAGTTCTGCGGGTAAGAAAACCTGTTTTCAACAATTAGAAAAAGCTATTACAAACAGGACTGAGGAGATTGCTCGGAATTGTTACCAAAAGCAAATATGTGTAAATCCGTATGTATGCAAAACATAACAAAAGGTTGTCTGTTTAAAAAGAAACTCTCAGAATAAGGACAAAGGGTGAGGCTAAAGTAAATATTAGCAATAGTTTCTTCAACTTTATATAGTACTCAGTGAAAGGAGTGAGTTTAAATTTGGCATTGGTTGAATAATTAATACATAGCAATCTTAGAAAACCCACTCCCATTTGGAATGTTGCCTTGATTTAACAATCTTTCATCTGAGGAAATGTAATTACTGAAGAATATCATTGGCCCAACAGCGAGAAAGTGAGCAGAATCCAGATGGACTGGGCTACAGCTGTTCGCAAAAGAAATGCTTATGAAGCAAGAGTCATAAACTTGAGGTCCTGCTGATACAAACATTCTTTTTCTGTCCCTTTCTCCTGTCTGTTGAGTCACATGAGAGGCTTTATAATTCTTTCTTCTCAGGTCCCCTTTTGCACTCTCCCTTACTGTGCTCCATCCTGAACTAAACCTCTAGCTGGAGACATAAGAGACTGCAGATACTGGAATCTGGAGCAACAAACAACTTGCTGAAATAACTCAGCCTCCACAGATGCTTCTTGACCCACTGAGTTTCTCCAGTAGATTGTTTGTGGTCTAAAACCCTAGCTGGGTCTGTCTCCCTTTGTCTCAAAAACTCTGGGTTTATTTTAGTGGAAGAAAAGTTAGTCAATGGTTACTAACACTGAGTGTGTGTGGAAATACTGGTCGCTGATACACTCAACTCCCAACATTCATTCTGTTGACTTCAGTGGAACCAAGGGTGCAGAGGGTGACTACACCTGGTGATTGATACTCTTGTAAGTATCAAAGCTAGCAACAAGGGCAATTTTCACCCATGTAAGAAAAATTAATGTGGATCCTAATTTCTCTTTTCCAAGCTCACTATTCATAACTTTAAATCTTCATTTTAAGAATTATAAATGTAAACTGAAGCACAAGTGGAAACCTGGTTGGATAGCGCCTAGACTGAAAAAATCTTAGTCTCAATTCAGATTTTTCCTATCTCCTATCCTCTCTCCTTAAATCATTGATTGAGCAACTCACCAGGTCTGACCTGAAAGCATTTCCCAGATCTAGGGTGTCTACCACCAAAAAGGAAAGAGCTTCAGGTGCATTTTCCTTCTGAAACACACACCACACTGATCTGGAAGTATATTGCTCATCCTTTATCATTGCTGGGTTATAATGCTGGAACTCCCTCCCTATCAGTACTGTGGGAGTGTCTTCACCAGAAGCAATACAGCTGTTCAAGGAGGCAGTTTATCACTATCTTCTCAGAGGAATTAGGGATGGCCACTATCTTCTCAGAGGAATTAGGGATGGCCACCATCTTCTTAGGGGAATTAGGAATGGCCACCATCTTATCTAGGGAGTTACGGATGACCAATAAACTGCTCTTGCCAATGACAACCACACCTGTGAATATATAAGTTTTAAGGTAGTTAAATATTATCTGGAAATGAGGATTGAATTGATGTTTCAGTTGGAAACTTTAAAGGTAGTTCACTCCATAAATTGGGATTCTGATGTTCCATGGGATTTCTCTCAATTTTCCACTCTAACTATGAAGAGTGGCAGAAAGGACCTCATCAACTGAACACTGTAACTTACCTTTTTTCCATGTGAGTTGAGTGGGTTTTCTTTAGATAACCTGATTTCCTGACATTGGAGATGAAAAATGCTTCACATATCTCCTGAGCTTCCATTTCCTCATGACATCCATCTTTCCATATTTCCTTATGATATAGACAGAGGCCATTGAACCCATCAAGTCTCTGCTGGCTCACATAGCATTGCGACTAATTTCCCCTGTAACCTATTCCCAAACGCTTGGAAAGATAATGCACTTCAAGAGTGAGGTTGGGAGAGCACATTTATCATGAGATACTTACCAACATTTGACCCCTTATGGTGTTCAAATCAGAGTGCTTTCAACACATGTTCATTCTCTCCATTCTCGCCTTGGGAACAACCAACGTTGTACACGGCAAACTGCCACAGTACCTATCACTCCAATGCCAGCTGTGGCTCAGGGGGTCAAGGGTCATGGCCCCTCTTCAGAGACTTGAGCACAAAAATCGAGGTTGACATTCTAGTGGGATGTGTTTAAACCAAGGTGTCTCTCAGGTGGATGCAAAAGATCCTGCAGTTCTTTTGAAGGGCAGGTGAGTTGATCCCAATGTCCTGGCAAGTATCTGTCACTCAGTCATCATTTCTAAAACAGGTAATCTGGTCGTTAGTTTAGAATAAGTTCCAGAATCCCACAACCTTGTCAAAGGAATGTCTGTTAAACAATTGGATCCAGGGTGATGGTGCACACCTGCTGCTCTCTAACTGTAGTGGTCAAGATGAAGGAATGCATGTTCTCAACAAATTCTACTCCTCCTACAGTAAGTTGTCACATCATCTTTCAGGTTTTAACTTTTAAATAGTGTTTCTTCAATCATGGAAGCTTTCATCTGAGACTGATTCGCAAATATACCCAAGTCTATGATAATTTCAAAGACATTTTGCTCCCAGGGTAAGTAGACCAACTCAGTGATTCCAGCTACAGCTGTTTATAGAAATAACAGACTTTGTAAAAACATTCATTAACTTCACTCTAAACAAACTTCCCATCAACAATTCAATTTTCATCAGAAGATGGGCAATTTTTTTGTTGTTTCCTGATGAACTTGTTTATCAGCCTCTGAACCATGTCTTCTTCAAAGTCACTACTGACAGTGACTGAAATGTACCAGGCGCTAAAGTTCAAGCCTTGGTTGTAAACTCAAACCCCATTGGTACACGAAACAAACAGCTTGGAAACTACCTTTGCAGCGTCCCTATTATTCAAAGAATTCAAACAATTTGCAATCCTTCACAAGTCAGAAAGTAAGAAAACAGGAAAGCTGCCAGGGGTGGTGGTGGAAGTAGACACAATAGTGGCTGAGTTGAGCTGATATTTTTAAGGTTGAACACCTATAGTATTACTCCGAATTTTATTTGCACTGGAACTTCGTCTGAGATTGCATGCTAATGACCTGGAGTGGGATTTGAACACTTAACCTGGTGGCATTTAAGAGGCATTTAGGCAGGCACATGAACATGCAGGGAATGGAGGGATATAGATCATGCGCATGCAGATATCAGCACAGACATCGTGAGCTGAAGGGCCTATTCCTGCGCTGCACTGTCTTAGGTAATATGTCCTATTATGAAGGAATATATATAAACACTTTCTCAACCTCAAGACGTCCTCATTGTTTTGCATGAAAGTGTTTGAAGTATGGTTACCATGTAAAATTGGAAACACACCAGCCAATTTGTGTGCGGTAACATTCACAATTAGCATGATAACAACTAGATCTTTGCTTGAAAATTCATTGCAAGTCAGATTGGTCAATGCACCATTTTGTCACCAGCACTGTACAGTACTGTAAGATTTATTCCATTGAAGTCAATAGTTAACCCTTCATTTGGGAGGTTCAACAGGCTCACAAGCTTGGTGCTGCGGTGATATAATCAGCACTGGTACTACCTCTGTTACTTTCTATCCAATAGGTAGATTTGGTGGAGCCTTTTCTTATTTTTCATATTTCCTTACAATATAAAAGGGGCCAATCAGCCCATCAAGTCAATGCATCTCTCAGTGCAATCTCATTCCCCTTTTTGCCTTTTTAACCAATTTTCTATCACATGCCCATTCATCTCCCCACCCCCACCCCCACCCCCCCCCCCGATTCTCTCATCTATGCTAGGGGTAATTTACAGTCACCAATTAACCTCCCAACCAGTGTGTCTTTGGGATGTGGGAGGAAACCAGAGCACAAGGAGGAAACTCACGTGTCACAGGGAGAATGAGCAAACTCCACACAGACATCACTAGCAGTGAGAGTTGAACCCAGGTTGCTGGAGCAGTGAGGCAGCAGTGCAACCTGCAGCACCTCTGAGCCACTCTTGAAGGTGCAAAAGCTGTTATGAGAAAGTAGGGCTCAGGAGGAGTGCAAGGGACATAACAGATACAGCCTGTGCCAACAGCATTGGTTTCCAGTGCTCATGGAACAAACCAGCAGTGTCAACATGTGAAGCCACATCATAAATCTCTAAACTATTAACAATTCTTACGGACTTGTATCATGGCATTCTGTGCGCACTGTTTGATGAAGAAGAATTGTGCAGCAGATCTTCCTGTCACGGCTAACTTTGGCTCATTTTGCACTGTTTGTCATTTGCCACTTGAGGTTTATTAATTTTATGAGGAGAAATGTTGCTCTGACAACTCCAATAAATTAGATCAGAAAACATGACCCCTATTCAGCCTGCACCAGTGCCAATGGATGTGAATTTATTTCTTCAGCAAGCCGTCCAGGTGTAACCTGTCAGCTTCTAAAAAGTTGAAGAATCAAACTGCACAAGAAATTATTCACCCCAGTGTCCTGTGCTAGTTCTATGATAGAGCTCTCTGCTTAGTCCTACTCTTCCCTGCACTTTTCCCACAGCCCTGCAAATGTTTCCCCTTTCTAGTATTTATCCAGATCCTACTGAATCAACTCCTACCACTCTTTCAGGTAGCACATTGCTCAACACAACAACACCGTTACCTTCCCTCCACATTCCCATCATTGGCACAACATCGTGGGTCGAATTACCTGCTCCTGTGCTGTACTGTTATAACAACTTGGGGCACCACAGTGGTGCAGCTAACAGATCCAGTGCCTCACAACTCCAAGGACCCAGGTCCAATCATAGAACGGTACAGTACAGCACAGGAATGGGAACTTTAGCCCACAATGTCTGTGTCAAACACAATACCAAATTAAACTAAGTCTCTTCTGCCTGCTCATGATCCATCTCCCTCCATTCCCTACATAGTCATGCATCTATCTAACAGCATCTTAAACACCACTATTGTATCTGCTTCCTCCACCATCCCTGACAACCTGTTCCAGGCAACCACCACCCTCTGTGTTAAAAAAGTTTCCCCGCATATCTCCTTTAAACTTTTCCCCCCTCACCTTAAATGCACATCCTCTAGTACTTGACATTTCTAACCTGGGAAAAGATTCTGACTGTCTATCTATGCCTCTCATAACTTTATAAACTTCTATCAGGTCTCTCCTCAGCCTCCAACACTCCAGAGAAAACAACCCAGGTTTATCTATCCTCTCCTTATAGCTCATACCCTCTAATCCAGGCAGCGTCCTGGTAAACCTCGTCTGCACCCTCTCCAATTCTGGCCTCAGGTGCTATCAGTGTGGAGTTTGCACGTTCTCCCTGTGACAGCAAGGGTTTCCTCCACGTCCCAAAAGAGGTGCAGGTTGATGGTTTGATTAGCCACTGTGTATTGCCCCTGGTGTGTGGATGAGCAGTGGTATCAGAGGAGGAGGGGAAAATTGATGGGGATGTGAAGACAAGTTAATAGATTAGGATGGGATCAGCGTAAAAATGGATGCTTGACAGTCAGCACAGACATGTTGGGCCAAAGGGCCTGTTTCCAAGGTATTTCTCTCTATTACTATGATTCTATAACTCACTGTATGAAAGAATTTTGATCTCCTCTCTGATTCTTCAGTCAATCTCCTGTATCTCTGTGCTTTCATTGGAGACTCTCCTGCCACAGGAAACAATTTATTATTAGTTCCTTAAACCCATTCCAAAGTTTGAGCACCTCTCTTAAATCTCCTTTTTGCCCCCTCCATAGCAGAATAATTTCAAAAACCCTGAAGTTTCTGAAAGGCAATATTTTGTGTTTCATTGTACTCTTAGTACAGAAAATCAACAACTGTTGCATTATCGAATTAGTCTACCCTTACAAGAATAATGCAGTAGTCTAAAACTACACTGAAAAATAAATATTCTATTTATAAGAGCTTCCAATGACTGGTGTGTGTTTGCTGTCTAATTTACGGGGTTCAGAGATGGATGAGGAATTAGATTGTCAGACTGTGTGTGGGCTATAGAAAGATATAAACACAAATTGTTGTTATAATGATACAATTATTAAAGCAGACTTCAATATAGATTTTTAAAATTGATTTAATTTTTGAAACTATGTGGAACCTTGATCTTTATATACATATCAACTGCTGCCAAAGTTAATAAATACAATTCTTGTCTTCAGCTTTTCTGTAAATTTATGGTTGGACGTTCAATGACCAGCTAAATGGATTGTACACACAAAGTTTGATTTTTTTCAAACTGGGGTAGGGTAGCATAGTGGCAAAGTTGCTGCACTAACAATTCAGAGGTCTAGTTTAGTGAGTGAAATGCATGATTTTGGAGCCCACCAAGGCAACTGGGGAATTCAAAATCAGTTAATTACATATGGAATTAAGTAAAATAGTTATCTGCTTTCTTGATTGATTGTGCATCTACCAAACTGTCAAAACCTCCTCTGGTTCACCAATGCCCAAGGGAATCTGCCATCCTTAACCAGTCTGGCCTCTATGTGACTCCAGGCTAACAACTCTCAACTGGTTAACTCCTAACTGCTTCTGAAATAGGGCAATCATTAAGGGGTAGTAAATGAAGGCTTTGCCACTGACACACAGTCTAAAAAAAACAAAACTATGTAGTTAGTAATTATTATAAAACCAAAACCATTACCCTAGGGAGAAAATTAATTCTCAATAATCATTAAATGAAACCATTGCGGTAAAGTGGATTTTGCCTGTAGTTTTAAGTTCATGTTTACCTATCCATCCATTCACAAACATTTTTAAGATTAAACGCAGCTTCACCTTGGTGACTCAATGTTACAGCTGTAACATGGGTGTCAGCCTACTTCAGTGCAATGACTAGAGAAGGAAAGCTAGTATACTTTGAACTAATATTGGTCACCTTTCATTAATTCTTAGAAAATCAGGGTGGACTTTTTCTTCCTCTGGTCTTTTGTATTTGTAAAATTGATTACAAATGAAAAAGGTACTAAAAACAGAATAAAGTATAATGAGTTTTTCAAATTACCAACTGGGTTCACTGTGCCATTTAAGAAAAGGACTTGTGTTTATAAAATACATTTCATAGTAATCCAAAGCACTTTACAGCCAATGAAATAGTGAAGTGTTGTCACGGGTAAAATCGGAAATGCAGCAGCCAATTTTCACACAGCAAGCTCCCAGAAATGCCTAATAACAATCAGATGTTGACTGAGGGAAGAGGTGAGTCTGTTTCCACTGTGCTTCTTGAACACTGAATCGTGGACACCTATATATTCAGCCAATAGAGCAGAGAGGGCCTTAATTTAACATCCCATCTGAAAATCAGCACTCCTGAGGGTGCAGCAGTCCCTCAGTGCTGCAGTGGAGAATCATGTGAGTTATGTGCTCAGCCCACTGAAGTAAGCCTTGAACTTACCAACAGTGAGCAGTCCTGGCACATAACAATCACTCAGTAAGCTCCATCTGTCTGTCCATTTGCCTGCCTTTCTACCTTTAATTGGTAATTGGTTTATTATTAACACATGTACCAAGGTACAGTGAAAACCTTTTGCTTGCATGTTATCCAGACAGGTCTTTCCATATATAAGAACATCAAGGTAGTACAAAAGAAAAAAAAACAGAATGTAGTGTTACATTTACAGAGAAAGTGATGTGCAGGAAGGCAAGGGCCATGACGAGGTAGACTGAGAGATCAAGAGTTCACCTTTATCATATGAGAAGTCCTTTCAACAGTCTTATAACAGCAGGATAGTATTCAAGCCTACCGGTATGTTTTCACAAGCTTTTTATCTTCTCTCTGATGGAAGGCGGGGAGAAGAGAGAATGACCAGGGTGGGAGGGGTCCTTGATTATGTTGGCTGCAGAGTCAATGGAGGGGAGGCTGAAGAGTTTTCGCAACTCTCTGCAATTTCTCACAGTCTTGGGCAGAGCAGTTGCCATACCAAGCTGTGATGCATCTGGATAGGACACTTTCTATGGTGCATCTGTAAACATTGGTGGCGAATCTGTAAAAATTGGTGAGGGCTATCAGGGACATGCCATATCTCCTTTATGTGTCTCTGATGATATATTTTATCTAACTGATCCAATTTCCAAATGGAAAGAATATGTTGGCATTGGCCAAAATCACATTTAGAGAATATCCATTCATTCAGTCATGAATGATAAAGTCTCCACACTACATGAAACTCCATCAACAGCCAATTAATTAAAACCAGAAAATGCTGGGATACTCAACAAATCAAGCAGCATCTATAAGGAAAGTGTTGACTCCCTTTCTCCCTCCACAGATTCTGACTGACTGTGCTAACAATCCTCGGCATTTTCTGGTTTTTATAGTTTTATTTTTGCTTTTTGTCCAACCAGTTAATCTTGAAACCTGTACTAGATGTCAGCAAAACTGGAGTTAATTATGACTTTCCTCTTAAAATAATGTTATTGCAAAAAGATTTAAAAAGATATATGTGTATGAATAGTCACCCAGCCATTTTATTAATGAGTCAGCAAGAGCCTGGTTAGAAATGTCAAGTGTTTATTCAACAAATGGGAAGGCTAGTGCTTAAAGATATCACTATGTTCGGAAAAGCTGAGAAGTTTGAGCTATTGGGTTGGTCTGTGGCCTGTCTTCAATTTGCATTCTGTAATATTATCAAGATTTTTTTTTAATGTTAACATCCCCTATTTTCCTTTAAGCCGTGCCCCACCATCTGTGTTTATTTTGTCTGATGATTCATTCACAAGATGAGGAGTTCCTTCTGAGCTGGCATTGTAAGTTATCCCATTGTTAATCTGGCACCCTGAACCTGACTAATTAATCAGCCCGGAGCAGATCGCTCAATGGGTGATTCACAGCCAGGCATTCTTGTGTGAGAGGTTAAGAATGGAAGGAGCGAGAG
This sequence comes from Pristis pectinata, assembly GCF_009764475.1. Taxonomy (NCBI): domain Eukaryota; kingdom Metazoa; phylum Chordata; class Chondrichthyes; order Rhinopristiformes; family Pristidae; genus Pristis; species Pristis pectinata. Next base: position 37,750,679 of record NC_067411.1, read on the forward strand.
AAATAGATGGCAAAAGACATACACATCAAATCAAATATATCAGTTCTGTACCTTTAGGCGCAGTGAAAGAACATAGAACAGCATAGCACATGAACAGGTCCTTCGGCCCACAATGTCTGTACTGAACACGATGCCAAATTAAACTAAATCTCTTCTGCCTGCACATGATCCATATCCCACCATTGCCTGCATATTCATGTGTCTATTTGAAAGCTTCTTAAATGTCACTATTGTATCTGCTCTCACTACCACCCCATAGCTCATGCCAGGCACGTACCACTCTCTTGGTAAAAAATTTGCCTTACACATCTCCCTTAAACATCCCCCCTCTCACCTTAAATGCGTGTCCTCTAGTATTTGACATTTCTATCCAGGGAAAAAGACCATGACTATCTACTCTATCTAAACTTCTATCCAGTCTCCTCTCACTCCAGAGGAAACAACCCAAGTTTGTCCAACCTCTCCTTATAGCTCATACCCTCTAATCAAGGCAGTATCCTGGTAAACCTCTTCTGTACCTTTTCCAAAGCCTCTGCATCCTTCCTGTAATGGGGTGACCAGAATAATGCAGTTTATGTGCACTGAATTATAAAGTCATAAAGACACAATATACCCCATGGACCACAAGCAAGCTCTTTGGAAAGCTAATCCAGTCAGTTCCTCCCCCTGGCTCCCTCACACCTTTGACTGTGATCGATTTGAAGTAAGACACTTTTGTGTCATACCCAACAGGGTGAGACCCTCACTCCTCAACCCAGTGTGTGGAGCATTATTTGAGAAATGCTATTTATACTTAAGAATTGTTGGAAGAGTGCACTTTCACTGTCCAAATTCCATACAGCTTCTGGATGTGGGTAACATCAATTTATGGCTGAAATGGATTCCAAGAAAGTAATTAACAAATGCTTCTAAAATTACAGTTTTGAGGGAGAAGGTGATATTCACAGCATCATCATGAAATCACATAGCACAGAAGGAGACCACACGGGTCACCATGCTGGAACTGTGAAAGAGCTCTTCGCTCCCCTGTTCATTCCCTGGAGACCTGCAAATTTATTTGCCCCTTCTTGCTTTACCCAACTTCCCTTCGAACATCACCATTGTGTCTGGTTCAATTGCCTTCTCAGGAATACTTTCCAGGTCAGAATAATCCACTGCCTGATAAAATAGCCTCTCCATCTTCTCTCCTATTCTTTTGCCAATAATCTTAAATCTGTGTGTTTTTGATTATCAGTTCTCCTGGTAGTGGAAAAATTTCTTCTTATTTACACTACTAAACCCTTACATATTTCTAAATGCCTCTGTTAAACCTCCTCTTAACCTTATATGCACTGAAGAGAATGATCAGCTTGTCTCCACATAATTAAAGCCCCTCATCTCTAGATATCATTCGATTAAAAAAACAGCTGCAGGTGCTGGAAACCTGAAACAAAAACAGATATTGCTGGAGGTACTCGGCAGGTCGAGTAACGTCTGCAGAGAGACAACCAGAGCTAGATTCAAGCAGGTGATTGTTCTTTGGAACTATTAATAATTAGAAAGCAGACATGTTCTAAGTTGCAGAGAAGTAGGAGGGATGGGGAGGACAAAGGGAATGTGAGTGATAGGGTGGAGACCAGAAGAGACTGAATGATACAGATTATGTTGATACTATCTGAGCAGGGTGGTAAGAGCTTGCTGATCACAGCTGCTTGTCCAGACCAGATGCAGATAAAAGGGGAATAACCCATCCAATCAACCTCTGCCCCGGCCTCTCCACATATCGCAGGAAATTTCTTCTGCCATCTCTTATTCCAAACCATCTGAAAAGCTATTAATAAAGGTTGTTCCCTCCAATGTCAAAGCATTTTATTTTTCAAACTCTGACAATGCCAAGGGCTAAGGAATGCTGAATACGATACATCGCCCTTGTTGCCGAATGCCAAGATGTACAATCCTAGCTGGGGATTCTAGAAAGTTTTGAATGACTGCAGGATGAGTCATTGTGGAAGAAACCAGCACTATTTGGAGTAGGCAATAGCACAATCCCAGCTTGAGTCTGAGCTGTCTAACAACTAGAATTAGTGGCATTTCAGTGATTCAAATGCATTGACCCTTTGAGCACTGCAGTAGTGCTTATGATGCATGCCTAGAAATGATTTTTGGGGCTGAAAGGTTTGCATTTTTCCCTACGTCTGGTTACTCTAAATATAGCACAGATTCCCGGTGTATTTCTCATGGTTTATTGAAACTGTACAGCAAATGAATTCTTATGGTAATCCTTGATATTTCCCAATGTGCATCAGCTCTTTAACTGTATTTTCCAGTTTTCAGCTTTATTCTCATCTCAGAGGCTGCAAGGGGAAGTATAACCTGGAGGACAATTGGCTTGGGAGGTTAAAATTGGCAAAAATGTGAGCGTTCCAGAAAACAGGCCCAAAACATGTTTTGACACAGAGAGTGGTAGGTGCCTGGAACGGATGAACAGGGAAGCAGATATGATAGTGGTGCTTAAGAGGCTTTTAGATAAACACATGAATATGCTGGGAATTAGACCAAGATGTTCAAGTGTGATTTCACAGAGGAGGGAAGATCTGGAACTCTCTCCCCCAGCAAGCCTTTGATATTGGGATCAATCTAATGATTCATAAATGGAAACCCAGATGAATAGACAGATATAGGACTCAGAGCAGCAATGATCATACTGAATGGTTGATAAACCTGCATAAAACACTGGATAGCCCATAGCTGGTGTATTGAACATAGAACAGTACAGTGTGGAAACAGGCCCTTCAGCTCAGCTCATCTATGCTGACCGAGGTGCCCACCTTTGGTAGTCCCATTTGCCCATGTTTGGCCCATATCCCTCTGAACCTGTCCTATCTATGTACTTGTCCAAGTGTCTTTTAAATGTTATTATTGTACCTGCCTCAACTACTTCCTCTGGCAGCTCGTTCCATGTACGCATCACCTTCTGCGTGAAGAAATTGCTCCTCAGGTCCCTTTTAAATCTTTCCCCTCTCACCTTAAACCAATGCCCCCTAGTTTTTGATTTCCTTTCCCTGGTCTTCTAGGGATGTGATGGTCCAAGAGAGGGTGCAGAAAAGATTCCAAAGATGAAGAATTTTGCCTGTAAGTTTAGGCTGGAGAGGCTGAGTTCTTCTTTTAAGAGCAAAGAAAGCTGAAAGGAGGGTTGAAGGAAGTGTATAACACCATGGTGGGTTTAGAAATGATAAAGAAAGGGAAGTTGCTCTAATTAGTCAATTGTTCAAGAAGCAATTACCACAGTTTTGGTCTAAAGATACAAGGAAGAACTGAGGAAAATGTTCTTTTACACAAAGAGCACCTAGAGTTCACTGCCGATGTGGGTGTTGGAAAAGAACCTGCCAGGACTTTCAAAAATGAATTGGATAGGCACCCAGGAGAGAATAATTTGTAGGGACGTAGGGAAAGAGAGTTGAAATGAGACTGACAGAATTGCTCTACGAGCCAGAATAGATTTATTGGGGTGAATAGACTACTTCTGCACCAAATAATTTTATGATTTTGTGAATCTATGATTCTAAACTTGAAGGACTGCATAACCTCCTCAATATATGGGCTAGGACTTAGCTCAGTGGTCCATTTTGTTCAAGGGTTGGGAAGATGGGGTTGGTTTGGTCAATTAATCCGGAAAAACTTTTGGTTTAGAGCTACCTGATTAACAAGTCAGAAGCCCAAAGGGACAATGCACCAACAACATAAGGTGGACAGGCAAGTTGGGCATAGAGCAGCAGGTCTAGTGGGGAGCTGGGAGAGATCACAGGGCTGGGAGTTGGTCTGATTCCAAAGTGGGGGTCTAATGGTGTTTGAGGTGGAGAGAGGGTGACATGATTTACTGGGTAACTTGCTTAGCTATGGGGAAAGACTCCTTTTCATGGATTCTGCCCTCTCACCTGTGACTTGACTAGAAACGAATGCAGGCAGCCTTAAAACTGACCGATCTGCTTTCTATGAGCACATCAGGTTCTCACCCTGCATACAGTCTTGTTAAAGCTGGAAGTAGGCAGGGCTGAGACATGTTCAGTTCCTTGTCCAAATCATCTGCATTTTATCCTTGGTCCCAAGCCACAGCTTTGTAAGTTAAGAGTCAGCATGTGATCACACTTAATACTCCAGTGCACTCCATTAACTCCATACTGTCCAACCTCCACCGCATACTTTCTGTCCTCTACTAAAGCCCCCTCTCCTACTCCCTCTGTCATTGCTACCTAGTCTCATCATCCATAAATGCCTTAAGCTTCCCCTACCATCTTGAAAACCACCCACAGCCCACCTAGCCTTTTAACTGTCCAATATCTATCAAACACTCTCTCCCTCTGCCTCCTTTGTACGTCCTTTCCCTACTTCCTTCATCCCAACAACAGCAGCTAATGGAGTCCAACTTCTGGAATTCCCTCCGTACACCCCTCTATCAGTGTCACCTCCCTTAAGAACCTCCTCAAATCCATCCTTGAGGCATGGATCTTTTCCCTCTGTTAATCTCCCCCTTTGCAGGAGGAGTTTAATTTTCTTGCAGTTATCTGTGAAACACTTTTCAATGTTAAAATAAAAGCTGTCACAATAATGCAAACAATCCTTTCAGAAAGTGTGGTGTGTTACGGACAGAGTGGTACAACATAGAATCAAAAAGATATTTAGTCATAGTGCCAGAACACAGGCCCTGAAGTTCCATGCTGCCTCCAAAATGGTTTGGGTTATGGGGTTTATTCTAATTTTTTTTTAATGCTAGTGTTCATAGAAGAACAAACATGTGATTATAGGCATAAATCACAGGTTGAGTCCTAATCTGTCAACACCATCCTAATTCTTCAAACATATTTGCAATAAACAAACACCGAGTCCAATGAAAAAATCCAGTTTGCTTGATAAAGACACTATAAAGAGGAAAGCAAGCTAGTTGCTGAAAACCACAAAACATTGGAAAGAACATTCTGTCACGTCTCAGATTCAGTCATATTTAGTGTTTTCTTACATCAGCCAATTTTAGACTAGTGGGAATTTAAAGGGATCTCTGGATTCACATGGAACTAACTGAGTAACTGGAGGGTCTTTACAGCACTACAAGGTCCTTATAAGAGCTCTAGGACTGGTTATTAGGTTCCCCCTTTGTGTACTTTGTCAGCTATTAGTTGCATTGAAATGGGTACCTGCTACAATAGGGGTGCAAGGAAATGGGAACAAATTGAAGTGAGGGCGTACTAATGGTGAGGTTGGATCGAAATGATGATTTGCTTCTTTGATTTTTCGGGAGATCACCAGCATCATGTGCAGGAACAGGTGAAGGGAACATGACAACAGTGAGGTCAAAGTTCGCAGTGGGTCAGCGTGCATGCCAAGCTAGTTGGTTAAGGCCAACTATGGGACCAGAGGATGATAGAGGACAAAAATTATGAAAACAAAATGCAATCAAATTGAGATTTTCTAACATTCTAGGATTGTTCTGGAGTCTTTAGATTTAGAAGAATTATCTCCAGATACAATGATGGGGAGCCCAAAAGAAGCACGGTAGTGCAGCGGTTAGCATTACGTTATTACAGCACCAGCGACCAGGATTCAACTCCTGCCACTGCCTGTAAGGAGTTTGTATGTTCTCCCCCTGTCTGCATGGGTTTCCTCCGGGTGCTCCAGTTTCCTCCCACATTCCAAAGATGTACGAGTTAGGAAGTTGTGGGCATGCTATGTTGGTGCCAGAAGCATGGTGACACTTGTGGGCTGCCCCAGAACACTCCACGCAAAAGATGCATTTCACTGTGTGTTTCGATGTACATGTGACTAATAAAGATATCTTATCTTATCACCTTTGGAGTGTTGATAATATTGCTTCTGCAACAAAATATTGGAACTGGGAAAACAAACTGTTTGACTTACCAGTTGTCAAGGAAACAGTTCACCACCATCTTCCCTAGTGGCATTAGGATAGGCCAAAAAAGTTGCCTTTGGTGCTTATATTACAAGAATAAATAAAACAAGCTAGCCCTGGGTAGCAGATCACTTCTAATGCAGACGTGTAGAATTATTTCACTTGGACAAGCCAAACAAACTTGATCATACTACAAAAGAAATCTGGTAGATCTAAACACAAAGCATTGGAGGAACTCAGCAGGTCAAGCATCTATTGGAGAGAAATGAATGGTCGATGTTTCGGAACCCGAAATGTTGACTGTCCATTTCCCTCCAAGGATGCTGCTTGACCTGCTGAGTTCCTCCAGCACTTTGTGTGCTGCTCCAGATCCCAACATCCACATTCTCTTGTGTCTCTGATAGTTCTAAAAGCTGCTTTGCTGCAGTAAAGAATATAAACAAGTTCCCACTGTGTCACACACCATGGCAACATAGATATACTTTGTTGTTCTTTCATTATTGCTGCTCAAAATTCTGCAATCCCCAGTCCAACAGCACTGAGGGAGAATCGTCACCACATGGGCTGCAGCAGCTCAGGAAAGCAGGTCTCCACCATTTTCTCGAGGGCAGTTAGGGATGGCAATAAATGCCTGTTTTTCTACTTCTCTGCCTGCATCTCTTCTCTGCCTTGTCACTCCCTAAAAACCCACCTCTTTGACCAAGCTTTTGGTCACTTGCCTAATATTCTTTGTGCTGATCAACATCAGATTTCATTTGATAGCACTCACAGATGCACGGGGGACTTTTTATATAAATACAAGTGATTGTTGTTACATTGTCCACATTCTGAGAATTCTTTTGTAAAGTTGCTGGATTTCTTTGTGGACAGAAAAGCACAAATCTAAAGAAGTTGACTACGTTACAGAGTTACTAGGCCTCAGCTGAAATATTGTGTTCCATTCTAGTCATTTAGTTAAAGAAAGGATATTATTACATTGGAAGTAAGTAACAAAAATGTATCAGGAATTTAAGAAAAAAATATTTCGGCACTTTGCCAAGTACTTGATCAAGGAAAGTCTCTGACTTGGTGTTTTAGTATTGGAAGAGTAAGTGGTTCTTCACTCCCTCTAATAATCTCATCCAAGACTGTTTTAAGATTAAACTCCAAATACCTAACTTTTCCCCTTATTCCTTAATCCATTTGGCTAACAAAATTCATGATTGACTCCAGCAACAAACAATCTGCTGGAGGAACTCAGCAGGTCGAGCATCATCTGTGGGGGGGAAAGGAATTGTCGAAGTTTTGGGTTGACACCCTGCATCAGGATTGAGAATGGAGATGTGAGATGGCTAGTATAAAGAGGACAGCGGTGAGACAGGAGTCTGAGGTGATCGGTGGACTGTGGGGTGAAAGATGATGGGCAGGTTGCACTAGATAGGGGAGGGGAAGGGGGATAGAGTTGGGAGACCATGGCAGGTGATTGACAGATGGAGGAAGAAAAAGAGAAAAAAATGAGAGGTAGATGGAGTAAGGTGGGGGAAAGGGAGTGTTAACAATTGACAATTGATTTTGCGCTAATCACCAGTTGGACTAGCAAGTTGCAAATTTCTATCTCTTCCTGTAATGGAGGACTTTCTTAACTGTGCTCTTGAAAGGCTTGGATTCAATCTTTAGGATATGCAGCCAAATCCCAGACTCCCCAACAATATGAAATAGTTCTTTTTTATTCATCTGATCAGTTGTCTTTAAATCTTGAAAACTTTGATCAAAATCATCTTTAACCTTTTAATTCCAGAGACTGCAATGTTGGCTATGAAATTTGGTGACATTTCACAATGAATTGAAACCTCTCTCTCCTATGTGTATTCAACCCTACAACTTGTTAGATCTCATGCAACTTTGCATCAGGATGAGACAATATTCCAATGGATAAAATCTTTGGGAAGTGAGGCAAGAGTGGGATTTTAATGAGGGGAGGACGTCATAGAGTGTAGGAAGGAAAAGGGAAGAGTGAGATTATTTCATGTGGGATAATAATGGGTGTAAGGGGTGAAGAAAGAGCAGGATTAGATTAGGCAGAATATTAAATGCTATGAAGAGTGACATTAGACCAATTAGCATAATAAAGAGTATGTGACATAAGAGAGAGCTGGGATCAAACAGGGTGAGATACTAAACTTCAGGTAAAGGAGTAGGCTTCATAACAAAATAACATTGATGGTAAGTTCCTCATTGTGGTGAAAATTCATTAGGTGCTGCTTTGTCATCACAGTGTCAATGTATTTCTATGCCACTTATAGGTGCTTCCATACAGTTGGTGACAGGATCATGCTCGGAACAGAGTTGCTGCCTCAAAATGCCAGTAACTCAGGTTCAATCCTGACCTTGGGTGCTGTCTGTGTGGAGTTTGCATGTTCTCCCTGTAACTACATGGTCTTCCCCCAGGTGTTCTGATTTCTTCCCACGTCCCAAAGAAGTTCTGGTTAGTAGGTTAATTGGTCACTGTATAGGTGGGCAGTCGGACAATTAGAACGGAGTCTACATTTTTTTTAATTAAATTTTTAAATTTTGATTACAGTGTGGTGACAGGCCCTTCCGGCCCAACAAGTCCGCGCCGCCCATTTTTTTAAACCCAAATTAACCTACCCGTATGTCTTTGGAATGGTGGGAGGAAACCGGAGCTCCCGGGGGAAACCCACGCAGACACGGGAGAACGTACAAACTCCTTACAGACAGCGACGGGAATCGAACCCCGATCGCTGGTGCTGTAATAGCATCGTGCTAACCACTACGCTACCGTGCCACCCCAAAGATTTGTGAGGTATGATAGGTATGGAGAGAGAACAGGTTACAGGGAAATGAATGGGGCTATTAGGATTGGGATGTGATAACACCATATTATCCTTCTCCTGCTTACTAAAATCCCCCAGGTGGCATTTTGCAAATTTGTGCTACCAGCTTTGCCCAGGAAGTGGGTCCATAGAGGCCTACAATTATACAGCACAGAAGGAGGTCAGTCAACTCATCAAGCCCCCCCCCCTCCCCATTCTGGGATACCCACCCCACAACCAATGGAAGCCCTGAAACAAAAACAGGAAAATGCTGGAAACACTGAACAGGTCAGGCAGCATCTGTGGAGAAAAAAGATCAGTATCGACGATTCAGATCAGAACTATGCCAGTTAAACTCTACTTCTGTCTCCACAGATGCCTCCTGACCTGCTGACTATTTCCAAAATCTCCACTTTGCTTTTCAATTGCTAAAGTCCTGATATGTTCCTTGAGGTGCAGTGGTCACTGCAGAGAGTAAAAACATGAGCGTATATTCTTAAGTGAGGAGAGGGACAAAAGGAAGAAGAAGAAAGGAGTCTTTAAATAGAAGGTGAAATGAATGTACACAGAATTCCTCAAAAGGAAAGAGAACTGGGAAATGGGACAAACTAGATTGCTCTTTGAAAGAACTTCCAAGGATTTGACTGGCCAAAAGGCATCCTTTCGTGCTATAATATTATATGAACACTGAACACTAACATCCTTCTACAGATGTACTGTTGAAAGTGTCCTGACTGGTTGCATCATGGTCTGGTATGGCAATTTAAATGCACAGGAATGTAAAAAGCTGCAAACAGTAGTGGGATTTTGCACAATACATCACAGGCACATCTGTCCCCACCATTGGTAGTATCTACAGGAGGCACTGCCTCAAGAAGGCAACAATCATCATCAAAGATCCCCACTATCTGGGCCATGCCATCTTTTTGCAGCTACCATCAGGCAGGAGGTACAGAAGCCTGAAGTCCCACATCACCAAGTTCAAGGACAGCTACTTCCCTTCAACCATTCAGTTCTTGAACTAACTGGCACAACCCTAATCACCACCACAGTTTAGCAACACCATGACCAGTTTGATCACTTTGCACTGAAATGGACTTCATGTTTCTTTTTCTAATTATGTTCTTTCTTGTAAAAATTGTGTGTAATTTATGTTTAATTTATGTTTTTATTGTGAATGCTGCTTATATGACACTATGTGCCTGTGATGCTGCTGCAAGTTTTTCATTGCACCTGTGCATACATGTACTTGTGCATGTGACAATAAACTCAACTTTGACTTTATGATACTGATTTTAATTCACAGCTCAGAAACAAACCAATCCACCTAACTAGCCTATGGCACTGATTATAGACCACACAGGTCTCCTCTCATTCTACACAGTTCATTTCACCTAATCATCATATTACTTAGTTCTTTTCATAGATAAAATAAGAAAAGTCATAGGCTTCAATGATTCATGGCTGACCCTCTATCTCAAGACTATTTTCCTGCTCTCTCCCCATACCTCTTGAAATTTACCTGGCTCTTTCTGGAATAAATTCAGTGACTTAGAATCCTCAATACTCTGTAGTAGACATTTCCACGTATTCACCATCCTCTGAGCAAAGAATCTTCTCCTCATCTCAGTCATTCGTTTTACCCCGTATCCTGGGACTGGGATTATATTTGTGCCCCTGAGTATTATAGCTACAATGGCTCACCTTCCCCCACCACCACCTTACCCTCACCTCCACCAATTCACCTGTATCCCTTAATTACTGTGAATGAGGTTTCTCTAAACCTCTATAATTTGGTGAATTTCAAGCATTTTCCAATGATTCTGAGATTTTTCCTCTTTTCCAATTTTTGGATTAAAAAGTTGTACCCGAATATAATCTGTTTCAATCATTAGCTCCTTTTGCTAGAAGTTTTCTCAGCAGATTCAATCTCCACTCAAATAAATCTATATTTTGCATCCAATCCAAGAGGGATTTATTTCGCAACAAATAAGAAATTCCTTTTCCTGAAGAACATGAAATTGTTTTTATGAATTATAATCAATGAGCTCCCAATGGCTGCGTAAACTGTCAAAATACAGATCTTCGTATCCAAGGCGACAGGAAAACTGCATGGTACTAAAATATAAAGGAAATGTATCTCAACCTCAAGAACATTTTTCTTCTTGGCGCTGACATATTCAGTAGGGATCCAGCTGTTAACGTTAACGTTTTACAAGCAATTGGATACCAGTGAGTAAAGCTCTGAGTGTGTTTGTTACCATTCTCTACATTTTGTTTCTGGACTTTAGGCATCTCCAATTTTGACCCCTCAACCATTGCCTGCTGCTGAAGTCCGAAGTTATGGAATTCAATCCCGAAACACCTCCACTATTTTCTCCTCCTTTAAAATATTCTTGAAAACCTCTTTGCCTCAATTTTTTTTCATCACCTCTCCAATTATCATGCAGCAATTGGCACTGATACCTCACACCTTGAGAGACCTGGGTTCAATCTTGACCTTGGAGCTTGCATGTTCTCCCTGTGACCACGCGGGTTTCCCCGGGTGCTTCGGTTTCCTCTCATATGCCAAAAGGTGAGCTGGCTGCTAGGAGAATTAAGCTTCTGCAAATTGCCCCTAGTGGAGGTAGGTGGCAGGAGAATAGGGGTGGGCAGAAGTGGGGTAGTGAGTGAAGATGGAAGATAAAAGATGGGATCAGTGTGGGATTACTCTTACCGGGTGCTTGAAGGTCGGCATGGACGTGGAAGGCCAAAGGGCCTGTCTCCATGCAGTATGGCTCTCTATCTCCATATATGCCACGTCTGATAATTACACGTACGTACTACATTAGGATACTTCATCCAAAGTGCAATTTAAATGCAAAGTGGACTTGTTGCAGGCACTGAACCTAGTGGAGGGCAGTGGTGAAGTGAGAGTATAATTGGCTATGTTAATGTTTTACAAGCAATTGGATACCAGTGGGCAAAACTGTGTGTGCTTGTTACCATTCTCTGCATTCCTACTGCTGTACTGACATTGATAAGTTATACTGTCACCAGTGAGTGGCAGTTAACTAATCAGAAATGACGGAAATATTTTGGTTCTGCTATCCTGGAAGATGCAAATAACTTGCCAGAAATTTGACAACCAAGAGTCTAATGAAAAGGAGAAACTAAAGGCAATTAGTTTTAGTTAATAAAAATTGTGCTGGAGAAGTTAATAGGACTGAAAGTTTGATAAATCCTCCAATAATCTGCATCACAGAGTACTAAAAGAGGTAGCCCTGGAAGTAGTAGAAGCATTGGTCATCACCTTTCAAAATTCTGTAGATTGTGGAATGGCTGCTGCAGATTAGCAGGGGACAAGTGTAACCCCACTATCTAAAAAAAGGTGAGAGAAAACAGGCAACTACAGATTGATTATCCTGACAATATAGGAGGAAAATTGTTGGACACTATTATAAAGGATGTGATAATAGGACACTTAGGAAATCGCAAATAGACTAAACAAAATCAAGATTAATTTCTGAAAGGGAAATCATGCTTGACAAACCTACTGGAGTTATTTGAGGATGTAACAGGTGGAATAAATAAGGGAGAATCAGTGAACGTGGTGGATTTGGATTTTCTGAAGGTCTTTCAGAAAGAGGTTCATGTGCAAAATTAAACCATGTGGAATTCAGGGTAATATCCTGGCATGGATAGAAAGTTGGTTGACAGACTGGAAATAGAGGGGAGGAATAAATGAGACTTTTTCAAGGTAGAGGGTGCTGACTTTTGGGGTACCAAAGGAATTAGTGCTTGGTCCAGCTAGTCACAATATAAACCAATGACCTGGATGAGGGAACAGTTTGGAGGCAACAGGAAACTGGGTGAGATTGTGAATTGCGAGGAGGACACAAAGGCAATTCAGAGAAGTTGAGTGAATCGGCAAAAAAATGACTGATGCAGGAAAGTATGGTCAGATGTGAAGTTATAAACATTGGTAGGAAAAACAGAAAGATGAAATATTATTTAAATTGTGTTAGATTTGGAAATGTTGAAGTAAAAAGGGATCTGAGGGTCCTTGTGTACCAGTCACTGAAATCAAACATACAGATACTGCAAGCATATAAGAAGGCAAGGTGGTATGTTGGCCTTCATTGCAAGATGTTTTGAATACAGGAGCAAGGATTTCTTCCTGAAATTATACAAGGCCTAGGTGAGATCACAGCTGGAGTATTTTTGAAGCTTTGGTCTCCTTATGCAAGAAAGAATAAATTTGCCATAGAGAGAGTATTGCAAAGGTTGATCAGAGCTATTCCTGGAACACCAGGATTGCCCTAATTTGAGAGCTTGAGTCAACTAGGCCTGTATTCATTGTTTAGAAAACTGAGAGGAGATCTCATGGAAACGTACAAAATCCGAACAGGGGCTAACAGGTGAGCTGCACAGAAGTTGTTCCCTCAGCTGGAGGGGGGAATCTACAACCAGCAGTCGTAGTCTCAGGATATAGAGCAAGACAGTTAGGACCGAGATGAGAAACAATCTCTTCATTCTGAGGATAATGAACCTACAGAATTTTCTATCATAGAGTGCTGTAGTGGCAAGTCTCTGAATATACTTAAGAAGGAGATAAGTAGATTTCTCGACACAACAGGCGTCAGGGGTTTGGGAAGAGAGCAGAAATATGGTATTGGTTCAGCCATGATAATCCTGAATGGTGGAGCAAGCTCACAGGGTTGAATGGTCTATCCCTGCTCCTGTTTTCCTGTTTCCTGTGCAACACTTTAGAAGTAGTGTCGTGAAGTCCTGCGCCAATGAAGCCAACGTACTTAATGCTCTATTTGCCCCTTCACCCACCAACTGAAGTTTACCATTGGCAAAGTTTTCCTGTGAAAGGTCCTGTGCAATTGCAGACTTGCTGGACAAGTGTTAGTGTATCCTTGCCATGCCTTAGATCAATGCTGAAAATCCTTTGCACAAATGGGTCACTAATAACTGGCCAATTCTAGCTAACAACACTCTCAAAATAATTAAAACAGTACAGCACAGAACAGCAGTCCGGCAAAGTCAACTGATTTTGGAAAAACAGCCTCAAGTCCAGCCTGAACAGGAACTTATTGAGCTGGCATGTTTAAACAGTGATTGGGTCTACTTAAGTAAATATAATCACCCTGGATATTGTAAATCTTCTGGAAAACAGAAGTGATTGGAATCTACATATTGAGACACTGGAGTTCTCACTGACTTTGCCTGACACTAGCAGTCTGACAGGAGTAATGAGTGTTTGGAAAGATGATCAATGGGAAGTTTTCATATCCACTCCTTATATAGCCAACACAATAATGATAAAACTGAATTATACACATTCCCCCTCTATTTATGCCTCAAGCCAAATACAGTCTCAATCGAAAGATCAGGGAATTCTGTGGAGAACTGGCACAGAAAAGATGATGCCTGGGGCAGATCAGCTACGATTGCATTGAATGGCAGGGCAGGCTTGAAAGACTAAATGGCCTACTCTTGTTGTTATTTTCTTACATTCTTATGAATTCAATATTGAGTCTGGAAGGCTGCAACGTGCCCGGATGGATGATGAAGTGCAGTTCCTCAAGCTTGCTCTGGACCCCTCTTTAACAGTGTAGGAGGCTACAAAGAAGATAGATTAGATGATAATGCATTGGAGAATTAAAGTGGTTGTATTTATTTTATTTTCATTTATCAGACATAGAGGTTGGATTATTCTTCCTTTAACTCCCCCATTAACTCTCTCTCTCTCTCTCTTGCTCTCTCTTTCTCTTGCTCTCCTGCTCTCTCCTTCTCTCTCTCTGACTCACTCACTCAAACATACACACACACGTGCAGACATCAACCCATACTCAAGAGCATGCACAGACACATATTCATAGGCGCGCGCACACACACACACACACACACACACACACACACACACACACACCTCAGTACCCAGAGATGTAGTACTCTCATGGGCACACATACACATGCACACATATACCCACATATGACCCCACCCATGCCTAAGATTCACACAGAGACATATACACATGGCTCAGATACATCAGAGGAATATAAACACACACATGTGCACGTAGAGAAAAACTAACACTCCACTCTAAGTGACTCAGCACAGCATATGCCATGGATGTGCTGAACTCAGACAAAGTGTTCATTTATCAGGAGATGGAGAAAGCAAACTGAGCCAAAACATGTTAACTGCCTGAATTCCAGCAGCCTTTTACAGTTTTATTATCAATCAAGTAGCAATTTCAAATGTATATAGGTGCATAAAAGGAGACTTTAGACATTTTAAAAGGTTGCTTATGTTAGCAATGATTAAAATTAGCAGTAAGCTTACTGGTGTATTCTGGTTTGCAGGCAAATCATTGTGGAAAATTACTAGGTTTCTTTAGATGCTTTAATACTGGAAGAGTGTTGTGGACAGTAGTTAGGGACTTTCCCACTACCCACAGCACTCGCAAGTAAAGCAGAAGCAATCTTCCAGTGTCTTTAACATTACAGACTGATATTTTCCTTGGGTTCTTCACAAATAAAGTTCAACCCTACAATCCCCACAGGGAGACTGGTTATTTTGTTGTTTCATGACACCATGGAAACTTGCTGAGCCTTCATGAGATTATACTGCATTGAAGGTGCTATAAAATGCAAGTTGTTGTTGGCAATTCATAATGAACCTTTTGAAGATAGCAAGGGAGGAAGGAATAAACAGAGTTATGGGCCAATTAAACTTCAATAATATGCAAATTGTTGGAATCAATCCTGAGAAACAGTGTAAAGGAACACATTAATCAAAGACAGGCTACGTGGGAGTTATCAAGGGAATGAACCAGTGCATTTTTTGAGGAGTATCATGGAAGGTCAATGTGGACAGTGTACTTGATGACATCTACAAGTTTAGGAAGGCTTTTGACATGGCAAGCTGTTCAAAAAAAGTATGAGTCCATGGAATTCAAGAGAGTGTGGCAAAATTGATCCAATCATTTTTGGTGACAGAAAGCAAAGAGTAACAATTGACAGGTGTTATGCAATTGAAAGGTGCAGTGGGATTCCACAGGACTCTGTCCATTTATATTAGTAATTTAGGCTTAAATGTCAGGGGCAAAGGTAAAGAAGTTTGCCAAAAATGGCCATGTGGTTGACAGTGAGGAGAAAAGGTTTAAGTTTACCATATAACAGAAAAGTGGCAAATTAAACTTAATCCAAAGAAATGTGAGGTCATCCATTTGCAGAGGTGCAACATGGCAAGAGAATGAGTAATAAATGGGAGAACACGGAGAGGTGTGGAGGAAAAGAGGAATGTACATCCATAGATCTTTATGGTACAAGAAGACAAAAGGGACTGCAGATGCTGAAATCTGGAGCAATAAAATGGATGCTGGATGAACTCAATGGGTCAGGCAGCATCTGTGGAGGGAAATTTCGGGCTGAGACTCTTCATTTGGACTGAAAGATAGAGAGGAGATAGCCAGTATAAAGAGCGGAGGATGCTCTCCTCTCACTCGTTCCCCTGTCCCCACTGTTCCCATCTGCCACCCTACCTCCCTTACTTAGTTCCATGCTCCACCTTCCTTTCATGTCAGATTCCATCTTCTGTGGGCCTTTGTTGCCTCACATCCCAGCCTCTGTCGCTTTTTTCCCTCCTCCATCTACCGATCACCCCTCCTCACTTGGATCCACCTATCACTTGCCAGTTCTTGCTCCACCCCTTCTCCTCACCTCTTTACACCGGCGATCTCCCCTCTATCTTTCAGTCCAGATGAAGAGTCTCGACCCAAAACGTCGACTGTCCATTTCCCTCCACAGATACTGCCTGACCCGCTGAGGTCCTCAAGGATCTTGTTTGTTGCTTATAGGACATGGGACAGATCAATAAGGTGGATAAAAGGGCTGCTTTATTTTAGTAACCAGAGCATAGAATATAGAAGTAAGGAGGTTATTCTGGAATTGTATACCACAAAAATGAGACTACCATATAAGTATGGTCTATAGTTTTAGTCCCCGCATTACAGGAAAGATGTGATTGCTCTGGAGACGGTACTGGGGGGATTTATGAGGACATTGCCGAGGCTGGAAACTTGAAGAAAGATCCAATGGACTGGAATTTTGTGGGGGAACAGAGGAGGCTGAGAGAGACTTTGCTGAGATATATAAAATTATGAGGGCATAGATAAAATAGGAAAGGCCTATCTTATCAACCAGAGAGTGAAAACCTGGGGCATAGCGCTAAAAGCATTAGAAAAGTTCTCCCACCACTCAGGCAATGGGGGTCTGGAACTCACTACTGATCCGGTGATGGAGGCAGAAACCTTCACTGTATTTAAGTTACATGTATACATGAAGGACTATGACCTGAAGGAGAACCGATCTAGTGCTGGGTGGTGGATTAGGCTTGAGAGCTCTTTCCAACCAACGGCAACACAGTGGGACAAATGTCCCCTCCTGTCTCAAAAATTTTCATTGTTTCTGTCATTCTACAATGGGGGAAGATAACCAATGGAGAAAGATGTGAGACCATTGGTAAAAGAATTGGAGCGGTCATTTTACACAGCAAGTTGTTGTGACCTGGATCGTGCTGCCTGAAAGGACAGTGGAAGCAAATTCAGTCAGAACATTCAGAAAAAGAATTGGATAAATAATTGAAAAGGAGAGATGCACAGGGCTGTGGGAAAGAGTAAGGGGAATGGCCTCTTCCAAAGAGCTAGCATAGGCACAATGGACCGAATAAACAGCCTTATTTCAACAAACAGCATATTTTGATGTCTTAGAATTTCTCTATGTTTCAAATCACAAAACTTAAAAATCAGCTGCAGTACTGTGCTCTCTGTAATGTACTTGGCACCCATTCAGGCTATGTTGCCAGATTTCAAGCATTGGTGTCTTATTTATGGTACAGTAAGCCCTGAGAATCACACAGTACGTATCCCACAATGTCACCAAAAATATCTGAGACACTAAGAAACTATGCAAAGCTGACAAAGTAAACTGGAGCAACACAACAGAAGCAATGCAATGACAGACAACACAAGGTAATGGATCCTGTATCAGGGACACTAGTCGACATTCTTTTACTATGGAAAGGAATCGAGAACCTGGAATGCTGATTACAGCTATGTAAAGCCTCCTTCCAAGTTAGCTGTGTTTGTTTTACATATATTTAGCTGTATAAAGTTGAAACCTCATTAATTTACTGAGAAATCTGGATTTGATTACCATTTGATGCATGTTCTATCATATTTTTCAGGAACATACTGGCTTCAGCAAAGCTTCAACAAAATATGATGTTAAAGCGATCCTCCATTAACTGTAAAGTTTATGGAAGCAAAAGTAAATCCCGTGTATTCTGGAAATCCAGAGCTGACACTTATTCAGTGCATGATCCCTCAGAGCCACAGAAACAAGGCGTGGAGCATTTGGAATTTGTTCATTCATTCAGTTTGCTTTATAGTGAAGTACTTTCAGCAGAGTATGAGTATGAGTCGTGAGTTGGGTGACACATAGTGAGTGTGGTAGTGATAATTAGGTCTGCAAGCAGTGAATGTGGCAAAGGGATAAAGGACGCTGAGCATCGAGTGTGGATATGGGACTGAGGAATGCGGATGGTGAGTATTCCAGTGGGACGTGGAACTGTGAGAAGTGAGTGTCACACTGTGACTTAGTAGTGTGTGGCAGTGGGATTTTGGATTGTGGATTGTGAGTGCCACACTAGTGAATCACAGTCTGTAACCCCACTGCTGCACTCACCAATCACAGGCTGAAATCCCACTGCCACAATCACCAATCACAGTCGGAAATCCCACTGCCACACTCACCAATCACAGGCTGAAATCCCACTGCCACACTCACCAATCACAGTCTGTAATCCCACTGCCACACTCACCAATCACAGTCGGAAATCCCACTGCCACACTCACCAATCACAGGCTGAAATCCCACTGCCACACTCACCAATCACAGGCTGAAATCCCACTGCCACACTCACCAATCACAGTCAGAAATCCCACTGCCACACTCACCAATCACAGTCTGTAATCCCACTGCCACACTCACCAATCACAGTCGGAAATCCCACTGCCACACTCACCAATCACAGGCTGAAATCCCACTGCCACATTCACCAATCACAGGCTGAAATCCCACTGCCACACTCACCAATCACAGGCTGAAATCCCACTGCCACACTAACCAATCACAGTCTGTAATCCCACTGCCACACTCACCAATCACAGTCGGAAATCCCACTGCCACACTCACCACTCACAATCTAAAATCCCACTAACTGTCACTAATCAGTCTGAAATCCCACTGCCTCCTTTCATGTTTTATTGAAATACAAGAATCTATTATATGAACACTGCCTTCTCAAAGGCAGTTAAGGATGGACAATTAAATGCTGGCTCAGTGTGTGAAGCCCCCATCCCTTGAACGAATAATAAAAAAAATCCCACTGGCACATTCCCAAAGCACAATTCCAAATCCCACTGCCATACTCACAGCCCATATTTCTAAATCCCACTGCCCTGTATACCACTGTCACACTCAGTACCCACAGTCAGTCCTAAATCTAACTGCCACACTCACTCATCAGCATTATAATTCCTACTGCCACATTCACTCACCAGTTTCCAAATCTCACTGTCACACTGACCGACCACAGTTCAACCATTCGGTTCTTGAACCAACTGGCAAAACCCTAATCACTACAGTTTAGCAACACCATGACCACTTTGATCACTTTGTACTAAAATAAACTTTGTTTTTATTTCTTCTAATTCTGTTCTTTCTTGTGAAAATTGTGTATAATTAATGTTTAATTTATGTTTTTCTTGTGAATGCTGCTTGTCTGATGCTGCAAGTAAGTTTTTCATTGCATCTGTGCATACATGTACTTGTGTATATGACAATAAACTCGACTTTGACTTTGACTTTATCATTTGACACGACCACACTGACCACCCATAGTCCTCAATCCCAAGTCATGCTCACGACTCAGAATCCGAAATCTCATAACCACTCTGACCACCCACATTCCTAAATAGCTTTGCTACAATCACAACCATAGTCCAAAATATCACCACTACAATGCCGCACGTAGTCAATTTAATTAAAATCCAATCAGTCTATTCTCAATCATCAGCAAAGTGACAGAAGCTATTGTCAGCAGTGCTATCAAGTTGCATGAAGACAAAAGAGACTGAAGATGCTGGAATCTGGAACATAAAAAAACAAAACATTGGGAGAACTCAGCAGGTCAAGTGGCATCTGTAGAGGCAAAAGGTGTAAGTCTTAGTGGCACAAAGGTGGAAGTACTGTGGTACTTCCCCAGGAACAACCTGGTCACCAATGCCCAGCTTGGATCTTGTCAGAACCACAATGCTTCAGATCTCATCACAGTCTTGGTCCAAACAGGAGCTGAATTCTAGAGGTCACTAATCATAGTTCTAAACTCACTGGCTGTTATTAATCAAAGTCCCAAATACCATTGCCACATTCTCTTCCCACTGTCCGAAATCCCTTTGCCACAATCACAATCAACAAGCCTAAACCCCACCTCCATATTCATTACACACAGTCCTAAATACCAGTGCCACATTCATCACTGATTGTCTTAAAATGCTTTATCACACTCAGTACCCACATTCCAAAAATAGTGAGTGTGGCAGTGGGATTTAAGATTATCGATAGTTCTATTGTGTTGGGATTAGGGATTGAGGATTGTTAATGTGATAATGGGATATTTTGCTGAGGATATGAGTGCAGTTTTTAGCATTGTGTGTAATCAGAAGATCTCTGTTAACATGGAAAATGTTTATCTCTTGAGCAACATCACCATGACTTTGACAATTAACTCACCAAATTATTCAACATCCATGATGAGTTCCTGGCAAATATTGACCACTTCTCATATCTTAGGAGCCACCTGTCAATGAACGTAAGCATTGATCTTTAATTTCACCAGCATCCTTAGTGAGCCAGTTTAGCCTTTGGCCTTTTGAGAAAAAGAGTGTTTGATGATCAAGACCTGAGACATAACACATGGTTCACAGTCTACTGAGCAGCTATGATCCCTGCCCTCCTCTATGCATCTCAGATATGAGCTACCTACAGCAAGCACATCAAGCCATCAGATAGGTCCCTCCAACTCTTTGTCCATAAAATCGTCCAATTCCACTGGCAGGAGAGACAAAACGACATCAGTGTTCTTTGCAGGCCAACATCCCCAGCCACGAGGATCTAGTTTCACTCATTCAACTCCAATGGGCAAACCACCAGCAGGCAGGAGGTACAGGAGCCTGAAGACTCACATCTCAAGGTTCAACAACAGCTTCTTCCCCACTGCCATCAGGCTCTTGAACCCACATGAAAAACCCTAATTCTACCTTGGACTATATTTCCCTCAACTTGCACTAATGTCATTATGTTTATTTTTACTTATTTTGTCATGCAAGTTATGTATAATTTACATTAATTTAAGTTTATGTAATTTATGTTGTCATGTTTCTAATGTACTGTACTGCTGCTGCAGAAAGCTGATTTTCATGGCACGACGATAAACTTGAACTTGTACTTGAACACATCACTCATATGCCCGACAGTGGATTCCCGATACAGGTACGCTGTTCCAAGCTCTGTTATGGGAAGAGATTACCAGGTGGACAGAAGAAAAGGGGCAACAGGTTTACCATGGGCCGAATGGCCCGTACTGTGCTGTATGGTGCTGTACTGTTCTAAAAGATTCAAGGAATTGCTCAAAACCTTGAGCAATTGTAACAGTGGTGGGAATCCTTGTCCTAAAACTGCTCAAAAATGGGAAAAGAAATGGCATTGAGGACGTCAAATCCATTCATCAGAAGCACACAGAAACCCGATGCAAACAGTAGTAGGAGCCCACACCTCCCAAACTACCCATTAGCTACCTAAACCCCATAAAACATCTCCTGCCGCCCCCGGCCCCGACCACCAACCTCAATTGCTCCCCCCTCCCAACCCCGTGACAAAGTCTGCGGATCTCACACTGAGCTCATCAGCCACCTCAGAACCAACAGAACCAAAGTGGAAACAAGTCATCCTTAATTCCAAAAGACTGCCTAAGGAAAATACAAATCTCCAAGGCAGAAATGGCAATTGACCATGTGTTGGCAAATGGGATTAGTACATGCAAATACTTGATGGTCAGCAGGGCCTGTGGTTTGTTACAGTGCTGTCTGGCTCTATGACTAATGTCTCTCTGATGTCTCTTCAAAAGCACTTTGCTTGCTAGAAGCTCACTGATCATGTAAAGTACTGTCTAAAGAAGAACCTGTCTTTCCTTGCTTAATTGCCTTGTGATCAGAATGTAGAGGAATTCAGCGAGCTTTCTCAGCGGAGCCCTGTCCAAGTTCAGGCTTCATCCATGACATCCCCAACACAAACTAGAAGAACAACACTTCCACCTGTGTAGTACACAACCCAATAGCATGACCACTGAGTTTTCCAATTTTAGGTGACCCTCTCTCTGGTGTGTTTTCACCCCACCCCCACTCCCTTCCAATCCTCCATTTCTGTCCCTTCTCCCCTCTCTCCAGCCCCCCCCCCAATCACCCATCTTTGTCCCCCTCCACCTCTTACGCACAGTTCACCCACAGGCTTCCCCCCTTCCCTCCCCCAAATGCTTCCGGTTCCAACTGCCTTTCATCTCTCCCCTAATGGTTCTCATTATCACCTCCTTTACTTGTCACATTCTAGCAGTGGTAGCCCTTTGCATTCCTGCTTATCTCCCTCTAGCAGCCATCTCCACCTTCACCCTCCCCTCCCCCCACCTAGCTCCATCTGTCTCTCCTATTTTTATCTGCCTCCATCCATCATCCATCTGCCTCTGTCTCCCAACTCTACCCCTCCTCCCTGCCCTACCCAGCTTGGCCTGCCCGTCATCCTTCACCCCTCCTCAGGGTCCTGTCGCATCACTCCCCCTCTCCTCTTCATACTGGCCGTCTCCCCGCTCCACTCTCACTCCTAATGCAGGGTTTCAATCCAAAACATTGACAATTCCTGCCCCCCACCCACAGATGCTGCTCGACCCTCTGGAGTTCCTCCAGCAAATTGCTTGTTGCTCCAAGTTCCAGCATCTGCAGTCTCTTGTGTCTCCATCATCCATGACTTGTTCTGCTTGCTCCACTGATGTGCACACACGTGGGAAGCATGCAGGATAAGGACTGGATAAGGTTTAAGAGCTCACCCTGGTATTAAGGGAAAGTTTTATGGTCAAGGGCACCAGATATATTGCCAGTGCATGGGCTGGGATTATTATGATAATGAATGCATTAAATGTGTGCATACAGATGTTGTTTTAAACAAAGCTTTGATGGGGTACCACAAATGGGGAGTGCTTGAGTTGATGTTTTAATTGGAGAAGATTTTGTGGATAATTACTGGTCAGTGGTGGAAGATGTACATGAAATAGTGGCCAGTTAGAGTAGAGTAAAGCTCCCACATCAGATCAGCATGACTGCCTTATAGCCAGTAATGGGTGGTTCCTGA
Source organism: Pristis pectinata (assembly GCF_009764475.1). Taxonomy (NCBI): domain Eukaryota; kingdom Metazoa; phylum Chordata; class Chondrichthyes; order Rhinopristiformes; family Pristidae; genus Pristis; species Pristis pectinata. The sequence goes on from NC_067411.1 coordinate 37,773,887, forward strand.
TACAGTGGTTACAGTCTTTGCCAAAGTGGTGCCAGAGCGGATGAAAGGTAATGAAGGTGACGGGGAAAAGCTGTAGGCACCTGTGCAGAATGCAGCTTTACACTATAACAGTGAAGACTTTGAGCAGTATTCCTCTTCCAGAGTTGGTAGGTGCCCTCCTGTCAGTGTGTGGGAGTATTCACAGGTGTGTGTTGTGCACTTCCAGCACAGAATTAAGTAGTCTCCCCTTTTCTCCAAAGCTTCCTTTCTTCCGAGGAGTACTGCCACTGGGAGAGATCCCTGTGCACTGGGCAAATGCTGATACATGACAGAAGCGCAAGAAGACTAGTAATTCATCAGCAGCAATAAGGATTTCCAAAATCGTTGAAGAGCTGAGGATTTCCCACAGGTTCAAGTATCAAAGCTGGCCTGTTTCAGTTTTCAGAGGAGAGTGAATCATGTAATCCTTTCCCCAGAAACCTGCTGAGGTTAGGAGTTCAAGTGAGGTTTTTGTGAGGCAAAGGGATTAAGGGTTGTGTAGAGTCATACAGCATGGAAATAGGCTCTTTAACTCACCCACCAATAGACACACACACACACACACACACACACAGGGGCTTATAAAATATTGTTTCAGAGTATAGTAGGTCCTCTTGGCAATTGCAAATGATGAATTAAAACTCTCTTATCTCTTTCAAGAATCATACCCTTTTGTAAATTTTGTTTCAGCCTTAAGTTAATACCAGCATCAACCAGATGGGAAACCAGATCTAGTGTTAGCTGAAGGTATGGGGCTGATCCAGGTTTTACACTTGGTAAACTATTGTGATACAGAGCATGCTGTCTAAACAAGGTAGGGAAGGTCGAACTCTCAAACGAAAATTGGGTGAAGAGTGAACAAAGGAGCAATAGGGTCAGAGAGTCTGTGTTCAATTCCAGCCCCAGAGCTTTGAGCAAAGAAATCCAGGCTGACATACCAGTGCAGTGGTGAGGGAGTGTCACACTGTTGACAGTGCTGTTTAACCTTTTAAACTGAGGGTACATTGGCTTTCAGCTAGCTATAAAGATCCAGTGGCCACTGTTTTGAAGAAGAGAACTCTCCCTGCTTTATAATTATCCTTCAGCACCACCCAAACAGATTATGTAATCTTGATCACTTTATTGTGTGTGGAAGTTTACTGAATACTAATTAGCTGCCATTTTTCACTTAAGAAAATCCATTTTCTCGAGCATTTTCATAACATCTCAAAGCACTTTGCAATGACTTACTTTTGAAATGCAGTCACTGCTGTAAGGTAGGAAATGTGAAAGCCAATTTGGGCACAGAAAGCTCCCAGAAAAAGCACAGTAATGGTGACCAGCTAATCTGTTTTTCATGATGATTTTAAAAAATGAGTATTACATTTGAACAAATCTCTGGTCATCTGATATACAGCCTCTCTTTCCTTATCCTTGACGACACTTTTCCTGGGAAACACTTTAAAATATTTGACTTTGTTAAAGATATTTCACAAAAATAAGTTGTCATTTCAATGCATCCTTCCCTGTGGGGTTAGACATATTCGGCCAATGTTTTTTGTAACAAAACATTTCAAGGTTGACAAAGAGCTAACAGATGGCTCTACCACCCACCCCATCCCCGAGTGCACCCATCCCTACCCCCACTTCCCATTCCAGTCTTCCCATTCTGCCTGGGAACAGGGGAATTGCAGAGAAAAAATTAAGCCCCAGTAGTTGGCAGAATTTAGCATATATTCATGTAAGTAGTTGCCAGATTCCTCTGCAATTCTCCAATAATGTACCAAAAGACTCTTGCAAAATCAGGGTTAACTTGAGGAACATGTATCTTAGAATTCCCCTGTCTGTGTTAGTCAGTGGTGTAGGCGTGAGAGAGTCATTGTGTCTGAGTGGGATCTCAGTCAAAGCATTTCTTGTTCTGTCTGTGGCCTATGTAATTGCAATATTTACCTCAGGATTGACTGTTTGAATGTAATGGCTGGGATTAAAGCAGGGGAAGATGAACATTTGGTTAAAAGAAAAATTGATTAAAGATGACAGAGATATATTATCAGATTGCACCTTTGCTGGCCTGTATATCATCCAACATGATCACATAATCGCTCTGGGCTCAATATCCCCTTTCCAGCTTATACCAAGTTCCACTTATTTGGTTCCTGTTCCCCAGTTCCTAAGACACAGTCTCCTTCCCTTTCTCTCACAATTGTCTGACCCAGCAGCAGACTGTTCAGAATCTTGTTATCCTATGTGACCCCAAGATTAACATCGAAGCACATATCACTGTGGCCTTATTATGACAATCTGTTTTCACTTCCATATCATCCTCCTCCTCCACTGCCTGTCTCAGCTCTTCAGCTGCCGAATCCCTTGCCTGTGCCTTTACTACTTTCAGATGTGGCTGACTTCTCTTTTTCAACAAAACTCTGCTCTATCTATCCCAATTAGCAACAATTCTGTCCATCCTTCATCCAATAGGCTTGTTGACCTACACTTTTCCTGGTTAAGCCGTGCCTAAGTGTTAACATTCTCCTCCTTGTTGTCAAATCAAGTGGTTGAAGCAGGTACATTAACAACACTTAAAAGGTACTTGTACAGGTACATGGATAGGAAAGTTTTAGAGGAATACAGGCCAAACACAGGCAAATGGGACTAGCACAGATGGGAATCTTGGTTGGTATGGACCATTTAGGCTGAAGGGCCTGTATCTGTGCTGTATGACTCAATGGCTCTAAATCCCTCAATGTCTCACCTTTTCCTATTTCTATAATCTCCTCTAGCCTCTAGTTTCTTTACTATTCTCCAATTTCCCATTGATGGCTGCCGAGGTATTTATCTTTGGAGGTTCCTCCTTAAGCCTCTCTACCTTTCCACCTCACTTTCTTCCTTAAACTATTGCATTGTCAATCTTTCTGTGATTTGCCTTAATATCTCTCTCTATGGTTTAGGAATACATTTTGATAATGCCTCTGTGACACACCTTGGAACATCTTACCATATTACTGGTGCTATTTAAAAAGTAAGTTGTTGTTTCTGTTCATCCTTCATCTTGAGCTTCCTGACCCCCCGTTAGTTCTCTGCCCATCAATGCCTGAAATTAAAAATTCTTCTCGTATTTAAATCCCTGAATGGTTCAAATCTTCCTGTGTCCAAGATCATAGAACATAGAACACTATAGCACAGTACAGGCCCTTCAGCCTACAATGTTGTGCCAACATTTTATCCTACTCTAAGATCTTTCTAACCCTTTCCTCCCACATAGCCCTCCGTTTTTCTATCATTCATGTGGCTATCTAAGAGTCTCTTAAATGTCCCTAAGGTATCTTCCCCCACAACCTCTGCCGGCAGTGCATTCGAAGCACCCACCACTCTCTGTGTAAAAAACTTACCCCTGACATCACCCTTATATCTTCCTCCTATCACCTTAAAATTATGTCCCTTCGTGTTAGCCATTTTCGCCCTGGGAAAAAGTCCTTGACTGTCCACTCGATCTATTCCTCTTAGCACCTTGTACATCTCTATCAAGTCACCTCTCATCCTTCTTCTCTCCAAAGAGAAAAGCCCAAGCTTACTCAACCTATCCTCATAAGACATGCTCTCCAATCCAGGCAACATCCTGGTAAATCTCCTCTGCACCCTCTCTAAAGCTTCCGCATCCTTCCTATAATGAGGCAACCAGAATTGAACACAACACTCCAAGTGTGGTCTGACCAGAGTTTTATAGAGCTGCAACATTACCTCGTGACTCTTGAACTCAATCCCCCAACTAATGAAGGCCAACACGCCATACGCCTTCTAAAGAACCCTATCAACCTGCACAGCAACCTCGAGGGATCTATGGACGTGGACCCCAAGATCCCTCCGTTCCTCCACACTGCTAACAGTCCTCACATTAACCTTACATTCTGCCTTCAAATTCAATCTTCCAAAGTGTATCATTTCACACTTTTCCGGGTTGAACTGCATCTGCCACTTCTCAGCCCAGCTCTGCATCCCATCAATGTCCTGTTGTAAGCTACAGCAACCTTCTACACTATCCATAACACCACCAACCTTCATGTAATCTGAAAACTTATTAACCCACTTCCTCATCCAAGTCATTTATAAAAATCACAAAGAGCAGGGGTCCAAGAACAGAATCCTGTGGAACACCACTAGTCACCGACCTGCAGGCAGAATACTCTCCATCTACAACCACCTTCTGTCTTCTATGGGTGAGCCAATTCTGAATCCACACAGCCAAGTTTCCCTGGATCCCATGCCTCCTGACTTTCTGAATGAGCCTTCCATGAGGAACCTTATCAAACGTCTTACTAAAATCCATGTACATCACATCCACTGCTCTACCTTCATCAATGTACTTTGTCACATCCTCATAGAATTCAATCAAGCTCATGAGACATGACCTGCCCATTACAAAGCCATGCTGACTGTCCCTAATCAGTCTATGCTTCTCCAAATGCCCATAAATCCTGTCTCTAAGAATCTTCTCCAGTAATTTGCCTACCACTGAAGTAAGGCTCACTGGCCTGTAATTCCCAGGATTATCCCTACTCCCTTTATTGAACAAAGGAACAACATTTGCCACCCCCCAATCATCTGGCACTACTCCTGTGGCCAGTGAGGATGCAAAGATCATTGCCAAAGGTGCAGAAATCTTTCCCCTCACTTCCCGTAATAACCTTGGATATATCCCGTCCGGCCCCGGTGACTTATCTATCCTAATGACTTACAAAAGTTCCAGCACATCTTCTTTCTTCATGTCGTCTTGCTCTAGCATATGAGCCTGTGATATGCCATCCTCACAAATGTCAAGGTCTCTCTCACAGGTGAATACTGAAGCAAAGTATTCATTAAGGACCCCCCTTACCTCTTCCGACTCCAGGCACATATTTCGTCTTTTATCCCTGATCGGTCCTACCCTCACTATTGTCATCCTCCTATTCTTCACATACATGTAGAACGCCTTGGGGTTTTCCTTAATCCTACTTACTGTGGCCTTCTCATGACCCCTTCTAACTCTCCTAAGTCCATTCTTAAGCTTTCTCCTGGCTACCTTGTAACTCTCCAGAGCCCTGTCTGATCCTTGCCCTCTAACCCTTGGGTAAGCTTCTTTCTTCCTCTTGACAAGATATTCTAGATCTCTTGTCAACCACGGTTCCTTCACTCTACCATCCTTGCCCTGCCTCAATGGTACAAATCTATCCAGAACCCTCTACAAGTACTCCCTGAACAACCTCCACATTTCCACTGTGCATTTCCCTAAGAACATCTGTTCCCAATTTACCCTCCCAAGTTCCTGCCAAAGAGCATCATAATTCCCCCTCCCCCAATTAAATACCTTCCCATATTGTCTGCCCCCATCCCTCTCCAAGTCTCTGGTAAAGATCAAGGAGTTATGGTCACTATCTCCAAAATGCTCTCCCACCGAGAGATCTGAAACCTGATCAGGATCATTGCCTAGTACCAGGTCCAGAATGGCCTCTCTTCTGATCGACCTGTCTACATAATGTGTCAGGAACCCTTCCTGGACACACCTAACAAACTCTGCCCCATCTATCCCTTTTACACTAAGGAGGTGCCAATCAATATTAGGGAAGTTGAAATCACCCATCAGTAAGTAGATGATCCCTCCAGGACGTCCTCCCTTTCTACAGCTGTGATACTATCGCTGATCAGCAAAACCACTCCCCCACCTCTTTTACCTCTGTCCCTGTCCCTTTTGAAACATCTAAACCCCAGAATATCCAGCAGCCATTCCTGCCCTGTGACAGCCAAGTGTCTGTAATGGCCACAACATCGTAGTTCCATGTACTTAAACATGCTCTAAGTTCATCACCTTTGTTCCTGATTCTTCTCACATTAAAGTAGGTGCACTGCAGCCTATCCAGCTGACTGCAAATTTGCCCTTTCAACTGCCTATCTTTCCTCCTAGTCTTTCTACATGCTGCATCTACTTGTACACTAAATGCACCAACCTCTAACCTATCACTCGTAATTCCCATCCCCCTGTCAAACTAGTTTAAACCCTCCCCAACAGCTCTAACAAACCTGCCCGCAAGAATATTGGTCCCCCTCCAGTTCAGCTGTAACCCGTCCCTTTTGTACAGGTCATATCTTCCCCAGAAGAGATCGCAGTGATCCACAAATCTGAAACCCTGCCCCCTTCACCAACTCCTCAGCCACGCATTCATCTGCCAAATCAATCTATTCTTTCCTTCACTGGTGCATGGCACAGGCAGCAATCCAGAGATTACCACCCTTCAAAGACGAAATGAGAAGAAATCCATCTTAGAACCTTGCAGCCTAATGGCATGAACATTGAATTCTCCCACTTTAAGTAATCCCTATACACACACCCCCACACCCACCCCAAACCATGCCTCTTCTTTTCTTCCTTTTCCTAGCTTATCTCTTTTCTCAACCCTCCTTTTTTCCTACTTTCCATTGACCCATCCCCTGGTGGATCTGCACTCCCCTCCTCCCCTGCACCTGCCTACCACTATCTCTAAACTGTACCATTAACCACCTTGTGCCCACCCCACCTCCCATCTTTTGTCCACCTGTCACTGCTCTGCTTTTCCCTGCAATATATATGGGACTTCCGCTTTTCCTATGTTCAGTCCCGAAGAAGGGTCCTGACCCGAAACGTTGACCGCCTGTTTTTCTCCATGGATGCTGCCTGGCCTGCTGACTTCCTCCAGCATCATTGTGTTTTTCTGAGAAATCAGGGTTGTTTGAGCAATTAACAAATTCAATCCCTCTAAAGAGAGTGATTAAAAGAAATAAGTTCAAATTCATTCTGATTTTAATTGCATTATTAATCATTAGTAGAACACTTGTAGCTAATAAGATAGTTGACACATTGGTTTTAATTTTTCAAAATTCACTAGATTCAGGGAAGTTTCCATTAGTTTGGAAAACAGCAAATTCTTTGTCCAAAAAGCGAGGAAGACAGAAAGCCAGGAAACTACAGGCCAGTTAGGTAAACATCTGTAATAAGGAAAATGTTAGGGGTTTTTTATAAAAGATGTTATGGCAGGGAAAAAGCAACATGGTTTTCTGAAAGAAAGGTCATATTTGACCAGTTTATTGGAGTTCTTTGAAGAAGTGACATGTGCAGTGGTGAAGGTGACCTGATGAACGTATTATAGTTGTGTTTCCAGAAGGTGTTTGACAAGGTGCTGCATCAAAGGTTATTGAAGAAAATAAAAGCTCATGGTACTGGTTGTGATATATTGACATCAATAGAAGATTGGCTGGCTAACAGGAAATGGAGAGTGGGCATGAATAGGTCATTTTCTGATTGGAAAGATGGAGCAGGTGGTGTGCCACAGGAATCATGGTGAGCATTTAACTTTTTACAATCTATATTAATGACTTGGTGTAAAGGCACTGAAGTCATGGTGGCTAAATTTACTAACAAAGAGAGGAGAGAAGTTGAGTTGTAACGAGGACATGAGGTGACCACAAGAGGATATGGAGAAGTTAAGTGAATGGACAAAGATCTCACAAATGGAGTATGATGTGGGGAAATGTGAAATTGTTCACTTTGGTAGGAAAAAAAAGCATTTTTACTTATTTATTACGATACAGGAGTCTATTTGTTCCATCAGCTATTCTGGTTGCCAATAGATCAATCTTATTCCACCTCTTCTTAGTTCCCTTGAGCCTTGCAACTTATTCTCTCTTGCATCTCATCTTTGATTCATTTTCCACTTACCTACACAAGGAGGTAATTCTCAGTGGCCAATTAACCAACCAGCATGTCTTTGGGATGTGGGAGCCAACTGGAAGCCCAGAGGAAACCCATATGATCACAGGGAAAACATGCAAACTCCACACTGGGAGCAGCCAAAGCCAGATTGAACTCAGGTCCCTTGTTCTGTGAGGGATCTAAATGGTAAGAGATTACAGAGCCATGGAGTGCAACAAGATCTGGGGATCCTGGTGAGGGAACTGAATACAAAATAGGAAGATAATGTCTCCATTTTATAGGCCATTGGCGAGACCACATCTGGAGTAACAAAGGACTGCAGATGCTGGAATCTAGATGACAAACACTATGATGCTGGAGGAACTCAGCAGGCCAGGCAGCACCCGTGAAGAAAAGCAGGCGGTCAATGTTTTGGGTCAGGACCCTTCTTCGGATCTGGAGTACTGTGTACTGTCTTGTTCTCCATATTTGAGGAAGGATGTTAATGAATTGGAGGCAGTTCAATAGGATGGCACAGTGGCACAGATAGTAGTGCTGCTGCCCCATAGCCCCGGTGACCCGGTTCAATCCTGACCTCGGGTGCTGTCTCTATGGAGTTTACACATTCTCCTGTGATTGCCTGGATTTCCCGCAGGGGCTCCAGTTTCCTCCCACAGCCCAAAGATGTGTGGGTCAGTGGATTATTTGGCCACTATTAATTTCCCTTTCATGTGTAGGTGAGTGGTAAAATCCAGGGGGAGTTGACGTGAATAAAGGGAGAACAAAATAGCATTAGTGTAGATAGATGCAAGTTGGTCAGCATGGATGGTGGGCCAAAGGGCCTGTTTTCACATTGTGTGACTCTGTGACTCAGTTCAGGGAAAGTTTACCGGTCCATTATTTGGAATTTGCAGGTTGTCTTCTGAGGAAAGATTGGACAGCCTAGGGTGTATTGAATGGAGTTCCAAAGGGAAAGAGGGGAATTCATTGAAACGTATCAGATTTTGAGAGGTTTTGACAGTGTGTTTCCTTTCGTGTGAGAATCTAGAATGAGGAGTCAACTTGAGTTCAAAGATCACCATGTTCTTATTGATTGGTGGAGCAGGTTTGAGGGTCTGGGTGGTGTGTTCCTGCTTCTATTTCTTATGTTCTATGAATACCAGTAAAAAACTCAATTTGGGAAAGTTTGGGGTGGAAAGACTGGGACTAATTATACAGTTCTTTAAGAGAGCCACACGGAGACAACGTGGGCTGATTAACCTCCCTCTGTGTTATACATTAGAGTCACAGAGTTACACAGCATAGAAACAGGCCCTTTGGTGCAACTCCTCCATACTGACCAAGGTGTCTTCCTGAGCTAGTCCCATCTGCCTGCATTTAGCCCATATCCCTCTAAAACCTTCTCATCTATGTACCTGTCTAAATGTCTTTTAATCGTTGTTATTGTACCCACCTCTACCACTTCCTCTGGCGCCTTGTTCCATATACCCACCACCCTCTGTGTGAAAACCTTGCCCTTCAGGTCCCCTTTAAATCTTTACCCCCTCACCGTAAATTCCAAAAGAAAAACAGAAAATGCCAGAGGTTCTCAACAGATCAGGCAGCATCTGCGGAGAGAGGAAAAGCATTTGTGCAGTAATCTGGAGTGCACTGCCTAAAGGTGTGGTAGAAGCAGATAAGGTGATAAATTTCTAAAGGAAGTATCCAAGACTGTTAGAAGGCATGAGCTGGGAATCTGTTTCCTGGGAATTCTAAAACTAGGGGCTGAATCAGGATAAGGGATTGGCCATTCAGGACTGTGATGAGAAGACATGGGATTCTCCTCTTCTGGGGACTTTGGATGATTGGTCATTGAATCCAATCAAGACTCAGATTGATTTTTAGACATCAAAGAAGTCAAGGGATTTGGGGATAGAGCAGGAAAGTGAAAATGAGTTAGAATATCAGCTGTGTCCTTACAGAATGGTGGAGCAGGTTTAAAGGACTTAGTGACCTGTTCCTGCTTCTATTACTTATGCTGCTATGAATACAAGAAAAGGAACAATTTGCAAAACAAATGGGAAAGATTGGGGATTGGGATGGGTTGGAGGGACTGGGACTAATTATCCAGCTCTTTTGGAGAACCAACACAGACAATGTGGGCCGACTGAAGTCCTTCTGCGTTCTGTAATTTGATAAATCGGTTATGGTTTTTAATGAAGTTGTTTGGAAGTGAATTGAATGAGCCAGAGTTTTTCCCCTCTCACCCTCCATGGTTCACAGCTCAACAGTAAACACTGAACTACCTTTTAAAAGACTACACGGATACTGCAGTTCATCTGTTTCCACTGGGATTATGCTGGTTTTACACCAATGCCCACACTAATGGAAATGCCAGTGAACAGATGAAGGAAACTCAGGCCCACTTCCCTCCAGAGTCCACTGTCTGGTGCAGATTCCAATTAAGGAGGCATCAAGAGTTTAACTCATTTCAATCCCTAAAAGTATTTAAAAAATCTTTAAGATTAACTCACACCAAACAGGGGAGGGAGAGGTTACACAATCTAGTTGCTGTACTTTAAGGGTGTCAATGACCAAAAAAGAGCCAACAAACAATGTAAACTTTTGGCTCTGGACATGCGTGCTGGAAACTCTCAAAGCATGTCTCATAAATGCCTCTAACCTTTTAAAAGTGCTGACATCACTTTCAGTGTTGTTAATCACATTCTTTCCCTCCAAGCACATGTTCTTTGACTTGCCAGCTTGATTCAATCAGCCCTGCAATAGCTCTCAAACATCGGCTGCAGCCACAGTTGAATCCTCTTTGACAGCCTCACCCCAGGGACCCTATTGTTGAGAGTGAGGGAAGGAAATGCACATTTATAATGCACCAGTTTGATTTGAATTTAAGGAATTTGTTTAAAATTTCTTCCTTTGTATTTTAACAAAACTGAGTTCTTATGCTGCAGGATTATTTTTAACATTTTTTGTGGAATAATGAAAGACTATGATTAATTTTAATCCTTTAAATCCCTTAATAACTGTTATCTTACAATCAACTGACAAAGGAATAAAAGTTCTTTTATGGTATAAGGCAACAGTAAATGATGCAGCCATCATTCTCCCAGTTGGGAAGTACACCTACAAATGCCAACGGAGAGTCAGACCCAAAACATCGACTGTCCATCTCCATCCATGGATGCAGCCTGACCTGCTTAGTTCCTCCTGCAGTTTGGTTTTTTTTTGCTCCAGTTCCCAGCAACTGCAGTCCCTTGTGCCTCCACCAATGATCTTCCTGGATTAATTGATCCAGGCTCTGTCAAGTTTCATCCCAAGAGTGCCAACAAGCATCAAGGCAAACAGCTCGGGGCATGGAGCTGCCCTCTGGAAAACACCCGAATTGTACACATTTGCACTCCAGTCTGGATTCAATGCAATGTAACGCGCAAGGATAGTGGGGCAGAAAGACTGGAGTGAGAGTGCCAAGGAATGAGATCAAGCCTTAGCTTTACACATGAATTGTTGATCATTATAGGAACAGGGCTGGCCAGCCAACTGCAGGCCAGCTGATTAATGCTGAACTAAGGTAAGCATCCCTATGCACCCAGGAAGTTCCACCACGGGTACAGCTCTCCCCACCATCAAGGACATCTACAAGAAGTGACGTCTCAGGAAGGTGACATCCATCATTCAGGACACCCACTATCCAGGCCATGCCCTCTTCTCAATGCTGCCAGCAGGCAGGAGGTACGGGAGACTGAAGACCCACACCTCAGGGTTCAACAACAGCTTCTTCCCCACTGCCATCAGCTTCTTGAATCAGCCTGAAAGACCCTAATTCTACCTTGAGCTATATTTCTCTCAGCTTGGACTAATGTTGTTATGTTTATTTCTGTTTATTCTGTTGTTTAAGTTATGTATAATTTATGTTAATTTAAGTGTATGTAGTTTATGTTGTCATGTTTGTAACGTACTGTGCTGCTGCTGCAAAAAGTTAACTCACGTGGCATTTATACCCTGGGTATGTATGCCGATGACAATAAACTTAAATCTTAAAACCTAAACTTGAAGAATCTGGGCAATTGGTGAATGTCCCTGGATTGAAGAAATCAGCATCTTTTGAACCCAGGGATGTGACCAGCTTTGTGGATGGTGACCAATTTGGGTGAAGATTCTTCTGACTTGGGGTCAATACCCTACTTAACAATATGTGCCATTTGATTAGCTTATGCCCAAGCTGAGCAGATATCTTGATAAAAAGCAATTGGGGGGGAAGGAATGGTGTAACACCACAAGTGTCAGAGTGCTTGGAAACTCACTCATCAAAGGCTTTGTTTATCTTGGCAGAAGATAAAGATCTGGTGTATTTATAATATCCAAAATAAGTCATTTGCATCTGATATCAGAGGAAGAAAACTAACCCAAAAGTGTCCGACTGTACTTCCTCCTGGAATACATAAATATAGTGGGTGAAGTATTTTCTCATGCAAGCCTCCACTTTTACATAAGAAAAAATTCATATTGGTTATTGCTACGAGCCAACCTATATTTGTTTTTAATAAAAGCAACCACTGTTGGAGATACTCAGCAGGTCCTGCAGCATCTGTGGAGAGACAAATAAAGTTGACATCGCCTAAGGATTTCCAGAATTTAGAACATAGAACATTACAGCACAGTACAGGCCCTTCGGCCCACGATGTTGTGTCAACATTTTATCCTGCTCTAATATCTATCTAATCCTTCTCTCCCACATAGCCCTCCATTTTTCTATCATTCATGTGGCTATCTGAGTCCCTTAAATGTCCCTAATGTATCTGCCCCCACAACCTCTGCCGGCAGTGCGTTCCACGCACCCACCACTCTCTGTGTAAAAAACTTACCTCTGACATCCCCCTTATACCTTCCTCCAATCCCCTTAAAATTATGCCCCCTCGTGTTAGCCATTTTCACCCTGGGAAAAAGTCTCTGACTGTCCACTTGATCTCTGCCTCTTATCATCTTGTACACCTCTATCAAGTCACCTCTCATCCTTCTTCTCTCCAAAGAGAAAAGCTCTAGCTCACTCAACCTATCCTCATGAGACTTTTGCTTTGTTTTTTTCCATCAGAATAGCTTTAAATGTTATATTGTTGGTTATCATTATTCAGAACTGGTGGCAACTTTGTTAAGAATGATGTCCACAGCCCTGTTTGTCAACTCAGTCACTTAGGAGATCCCATGTGACTATTCCCAGTAAAAGCAAGGCTGTCTCCCCAAATGTGGTGGCCAGTATTTCTCTCTCAATCAATAACACACAAAGGATTATCAGATTATCACATTGCTTTTGCACAAATTGGCCACGCGTCCTCCTACATGGAACAGTAACTGCACTTCAGAAGTACTTCCTTGGCCGAAGTCAAGAAAGGCACTAATGAAGTACAAATCTTTATTTCTGTTGTATTCCAAAATTGCGCTCTGCGACCTGTACAACGTCCCTTCATTATATCACGATTTTGAAGTTCCTATGGAAACTGTCAACATAACAACACGAGAAACTGAGATTGTGTGTAGTGATGAAGGGAGACACGTTCTACATTACAATTCTCAGTAGTGCAGTCGGTGGCTCTCGGTCTCCAATAAATCAAAGACGGCGGAGGGAATGAACTGTTCCCTCCCAATGCTTCATTCTGACTCGATGACATAACACATAATGATGTATTACTATCATTATGGGTGAGATACGCTAAGTAATCTCGCACATCTGTTCGACAATGTGTTGGCAGCTGGTGCCTTGTTATGTTTTCTTTTAACTAACAAGCAAGCGTCCGCTGCATTCAGTCGCTTCCAGCGCTGAGTCCCACTAGACTGATGTCAACCACTGGACGCTAGTACTACATTCACCGACGTCATTGCCTGATGTCAAGCCACAGCTCAGGGATTGAGAACAGGGAGGGGCAGGACGCGAGAGATTTCAACCCAGCACAAGAAAGCCCAGGAAGATTTTAATTAACACCAGTACCATCCCATAACTACCTGGAGCACAGTAAATACGCTGCAACTCCAGGTAAAAATTAGTCTTCCTGACAAACTTTTAACGAAAGGAATAATTTTTGTCCTCCTCCAATTTCTTTCAACCAAGTGCTCTTTCTCCTAAAAAAAACACTATAAGCGTGTCTTGCATGTAAATTTCTCCAAGACAGATTAAAATCTTATTTTTGCCATTCCTCATCACCCAAATAATGAATTTTGGGGCATGTTTTACTGATGTCAGAATAGAGGTAGATCACTCTGTCAAAGATCTGGCTCATGTCCAGTGGGGCAAACAGTGTGCTGTAAGAGTGAGCAATACCTGAGCAAACTCAAGTCAAAACTTTATGAAACAGGATCAGGAGCTAGTGTTTAGTGAAAGGAAGAAGTCATTCCCACTCTTCGGATAGTTTACAAGTTCTGGTGCATAATGAAGCATTTACCTCCCAGCATTTTAATCCTTCTCCTGTTTCTGGAGTCATCCCTTTGAAATGTTCTCTGAGCAAGCAAAGAACTGGATAGTATCAAGACTGAATCTGAGACATTTCTATCATAAAGACAGCTTCCAAGGGCAATGAGTCCTCAAAAAACAGTCCAACATGTACACACTTTTCATGTTCTGATTTTCCTTCTTATTCCACAGTTAGTTTGGCTCATTGGTCCTTCCTGTCACTGAGAGAATGCCCTGGCTTTTATTGTACCACATTAGTGCAAGATTGGTGGCCCATTTTGTCTTTACCAATAGTTTGACAAATATATCTTTGGTTAAAAAAAAGATGCTTAATATTTTTAACTGGTAACCAAACTGATCCATGAGAGGATGAAATTTGTCTATAGCCATGTGTATTAAATATTCAATTCCTTTTTTCAATTAACCACTGAATCTGCTTCCAGAGCTAAAAAAAAACAAGCTGCCAGATGAAAGGTCTCGAACCAAAATGTTGACTATCCATTACCCTCTACAGATGCTCCCTGACCCATTGAGTTCCTCCAGCAGCTCATTTTTTGCTCCAGATTCCAGCATCTGCAGTCTCTTGTGTCTGTGGATCTGCTTCCAGATTCCTTTCAGGAAGAGGTTTCCAAATACACCTCCCTGCATTTACAAAAAGCCCCATTCTCCTCTCCGGTTTCAATTCTGTGAAAACTGGTCACTCTGCCCATGGTCATTCGAAACAGTTTCTCCCCTTAGCCTGTCAGCTATTTCCAGAGTGGAATATTATTGCAAAGATTTTTGAGTTGAATCAAGGCACTCCTGGAATTCAGCTGGTCCCAAGTCATGCTTGCACCGATGACACAAGTTCTGCATCAGATGCTAATAGGATGATATCATTCCCTGTACAATGCTCTTTTTGCGGCAGTTTCCAGTTCTCATTGGTGGATCAACAGTGGAGAGAGCAAGCAGCTTCAAATTCCCGGGTGTTAGCATATTGGATGACCTGTCCCGGGTCCAGCACATGGATGCAATTATGAAGACACAAAGAAGGCGCACCAGAGCTTCTACTTTCTTAGAAGCTTAGGGAGGTTTGGCATGTCACCAAATCCTCTAACTTCTACAGATACACTGCTGAAAATATCCTGACTGGTTGCATAATGGCCTGATATGGCAAATCCAATGCACAGGAATGCAAGAGTCTACAGAGAGTAGTGGACACAGCCCTGTCCATCATGGGCACAGTCCTCCCCACCATTTAAAGCATCTACATGGGGTGCTGCCTCAAGAAGGCGGCATCTATCATCAAAGATCCCCACCATCCGGGTCATGCCCTCTTCTCACTGCTACCATCAGACAGGAGGTACAGAAGCCTGAAGTCCCACACCGCCAGGTTCAGGAACAGCTACTTTCCTACAATCATCAGATTCCTAAAGTGACCTACGCAACGCTAAACCTACCTCAGCAACAGAACACGACAGACCACCTCTTGTACTACTATGGACTTGTCTCTGATTGTGTTTGTTTTGCACTAATGTCTTGTTTCGTACAGTCTATGTTTCTCTTCACTGTCTGGTATCGTTTATGTATAATTTATGTTGTCCAAATCTACGTGCCTGTGATGCTGCTGCAAGCAAGTTTTTCATTGTACCTGTACCTTACCATATTTGTGTATGTGACAATAAAATCGACTTGACTTGACTTGATATTGTCCTGAGTTGCACCCGTTGTTGGCCACATTTAAAAAAGATTTAATGGTGGGTTTCTCTGAGCAAGTGCCACCCAGCGGCTGGGCACCCCTTTCAGGAAGGTTCCCCTCCTTAACTCATCTCCTTCAGGCTGCCCACTACACACTCACCCCACTGGATCAGCACCATGGCCCCACCCAATGATCCCAGCGTCCATCTCTCCACCCATTAATTGCACCCACCAATACATCCTAATTCTGCTCCCAACCCCCACCAACTCTGGCCCACCTCCCTGATTGCAGCCCCAAACTGGACCCCCAATTGAGGCTGCAATCTAGCTGCCAACTCAACTCCAGTGTCCCAACTGCCAGTCTTCTCTTCTCCCAAGACCCCCAGATCCTCAATGGCGCAGAGCATGAAGTGTAGAGACCATTGCAAAATCTCCAACAACTTGAACCTCAAATACTGCTGAATTTTACCACAGTGGATAAATAACCAAAGCAATCAGGGGTAAACTGTGCAACAATCCTTTAGCCTAATTCCCAACAACCAATGAATTCCTATCCCAATTACTGCATCAAAATCTTTTATGAATTTGAATACAAATGCAAACACTACAGATACCAAAACTCTGTCATGACAAGAGGAAAATATGGGACTACACAACTGGCCAACAGTACTTGGGTAGAGTCAGAGATAATGTTTCAGACAAGTGACCGCTCATCTCACTTGATGGAAGCTGCCAAACATTCTTGATCATCTGGTGATTTTGGATACCTCCATAACATCTTGTCTTGTGCTTTCTTGTGCCATATGTACTTCCAGTTGTGACAGGTTTCTGAAGTCCTACACAGGATGCAGAGAAGCCTTATCTCCTGTACAGTGCTGAAGAAAGGCTCAAATATATTGACAATACTTTGGTCTGGTGTTTTATTCAGAAGATTACACCTGGATCCCACAAACTACCTGCTTTCTAGATTCCAGCCAGTATGAACCAGAAGGTGCTACTGTTTCACTACATCTTGTCCCTGAGCAATTTCTACTAGCTTGAAACCACACATAGCGTATTTACAGACATTATCTCTGAAACATTTTGTACACTCCAGGCTTCCACAGTCTCTGTATTAGATTTCCTCGATTGTGCCCTTTGCACTCCATGCTATCTACTTCACTAACATGTTTTCCTTCTCAGGATATGGGCTTCATTGTTAAGGCCATTCCCTATTGCCTATCACTAGTTCCCCTTGAGAAATAGGTAGTGATGTATCTTCTTGAACCTTAGAATTTCATACGGTGAATGTGCTCCCACAGTAATCAGGATTTAGGCCCAGTGACAATGAAGAAACATCAATATATTTCCATGTCAGGATGTGTGCAACTTGGAGGGGAACTTGCAAATGGCAGTGTCTCCGTTCACCTACTGCCCTCATCTTTTTTGCTGGTAGAGGACATGGGTTTTGGAGGTTTGTCAGAATAACCTTGGTGAGTTATTGGAGTATATCTTTTAGATGGCATGTAATGTGCTCACTGTGTTCCAGGGACAGAGGGAGTGAATGATTAGGGTGAAGGATGGAGTCCTGTTTGTTCCTGGGTGGTGTTGTGCATCTTGAACATTGTTGGAGCTACATTCGTCCAATTCCGTCACATTTTTGACTTGTGTCTTGTACATGATGGAAAGCCTGCATGGAATGTGTGTCTGAAAGACTTTCCTTCAGAGTGTAGAGTACCACAGCAGGAGTAATACAGTTGGCTTTTCCTCATGTTAATGGCAGCTTTAGATTGAGTAATGACTTGTACTCTTTCATGGGTCATAGAGAGATACAGCACAGAAACAGACCCTTCAGCCCATCACATCTGCACTGACCATCAAGTACCCATTTTTTTCACTGATCCTACCCTAACCCCTTTCATTCTCCCAACTTCCCTTCAACTCCACATCCGCTCCTGCCATTGTCAGATTCTACCAGATATCCATATGCTGGGGACAATTTACAGTGGTCACTTAATCTACCAAACCACAAAATTTTGGGAAGAAACCAGAGAACTCAAAGGGAACCCATGCGGTCACTGGGAGAACATGTAAACTCCATACAGACAGTAGCGGTGGTCAGGATTGAAACAGGATTACAGGAGCTGTGAGGCATCAGCTCTACCAGCTACATCATCATGCCATCCTTGCAGCACTGTGCTGCCCTGATGGTCCTTGTAATATGGGTCTAGTTTAATGTTAAGATAAGAGGAAGAATTTAGCTCATTAATGAAAGATATTTGATCTTACCCATAATTACAAGTAATAATTTTTCCTGATTTATGCCTAAATTCCTCTGGGTTAGTATTGGAATCTCCTGAGTTGCTTCTGAGACATCCCTCCAAATATTTTCTTGTTGATAGAAGTTGCCTTACTTGTGCACCAATTCCAGCAACTTATGTTTCTGTGGATAGGAACTTTTGGATGTGAAGGATATCCTTGTTCCCAAATCACAGCCTGACATCATCCCAAACCATCTGAGGCATTCAGCCCTGTGATCCTCCAAAACATCTCGATTCCTCCAACTCTGATTCTCAGCACATCACTAGTTCCCCTTACACTGCCATTAACTCCCTCCCTAAGCATCCCTACCTCTCTATCCCCTTGCACTTGCCCGATGTCCCCTTCTGTGGCTTGTTTGAAAACTCTCCTCTGAAGCAACTTGAGATTGATAAAGGTGCTACACAGTGCAAATTGTTCTTACAATTCCAGAGAATTAATTCATTTTTTGTCAACTGTGGGCAACTCTTGAACATTCGGAAATGTTATCATAGTGCGTATCTTTCTTTCTGACTGAGCTGGTCTTGATTTGGGGCCTGTTCTCAGTCCTCATGCTTTCCTGTCTTGCTCCAAGAGACACATTGTCCCAGATTGCCGTAACCTACCATTCTTTTTACGAAGCACATTTTGCCCATTTTGTCTCAATTTGCTTCCCCCTACTCCAAGAAAAACAAATTTGTGTCCTCAACCATAGCCTGTGATTAGGCAACGGTGACTTCAATCTAATTTGAAAGTTATGTGGCAAAAAGCCACAAATTCCTTGCTATATAGAGCACACAGCGACTATCTGTCCCAAAATACCACTGAGCTGACTACAGCAAACACAAATTACAAGCTTACCTAATCCTAGAGTACACTACCCATCGTTTCTGGTTTAAAATGGCAGCAAGAGCACACACGTAGTTAAATACTTATCTTATTTATTGCAAGTGCTCTCGACATGTTGCAACCCAGCACAGGCACAGAATTATGGTGTCCTGCACGGTACCTGCAAAAGTAGGCATGAAGTTGTTGGTTTTGGAATAGGTTGGCTGGATAGAACGAGCTTTGACACATTGTGAGGTATCTGCTTGTCACTGGCCTAAATCTATGAAGGAAAGTGGTTGCAAAGATTACAAGGAAGTAATGCTAAGCAGGTGACGTCATGCACCATCAGGGTAATGGGTGCAGTTGATCCCAGACCAAATGTAGGGCTGCTACCATTGGCCAAGCTGAAACGCTGAAGGGAAGCTGTATGAACTTGCCCACAGACTCATGTTGTAACCACACATGCAAACCCAAGCATCCTTGGCATCCTTATTGCACTTAACGTTTATGGGAGGAGGATTGAGCTGTGACCCTGTTGGCCCTGCTATTGTACAAACCTTGAGGGTGTTACCAAAGAGTACGTTCCAAAGCCTCCATTACTGCTGATGGAAGTCAAACAAGTGTAATACCTACACCGAGACTTTGTCTTGTAAAGCCACAACAACAGAAAAGCTCCCCAGACCTCATCACATCTTGTTCAGGCTACACCTGGAATACTGTAGGTACTGTGAACAGTTCTGCTCTCCATTATTATGAAAAAGATGTGCAAGCACTGAAGAAATTGTAACAAAAGCTAGCAAGTCTGATATCAGATAAAAGTGCCTTTGAAGTCAAGAATAAGTCAACCAAAGCAAAGTTTTTTTTTCTAAAGTTGTTACTGTTACCTCCAAAACAGCAGGTGGGAATCAGCAGGAAGGAGAAAAAAACAGCTAAGCAGAAAACTTTATATTTTATTCAGGAGCCTGGTAGTGACAGGATATTTTGATGAAGCAGAAAAATAAACAAATACAGGGTTAACTATTTAAAATACAGCAATGGGAGTAAGAAAAATAGGAATAAGGATAACAACATAAGCAGAATTAATGTGTTTGTGCTAAGTAAACTGATATTTTACATGGTCGTTTTAATGATAGAGAGTAGCTGGGGCTAGGCTGTTATTTATCTCATTCCAGTATCAGTTGGAAAACTATCTCTTTAGTTATCAGTGGAACCATGTCAAATAGGGACTTTGAAAAGGATTAAATGCTTGATGAAGAACATTGACAGGGATTGCAGGAACAGAACAAGGGAATGGGACAAATTACAAAGTTCATTCAATGATCCCATGCACTAGTGCCAAAGGCCTAGACCTGTGCAGTAAGGTTCTTCGATTTAATCCAGGGAGGCAGATCTTCCTCTGGATCTTTAAATGATAGAATGTTGATGTTTATTTCCTGATAAACAAAAAAATGTTCCAGTCAACTGGTTTAAATATTGTACTTGCAAGTGCAAATTCAAATATGTTTAGTGAACATTTATCATATAAAATGACAGGCTACAGAAATATAAAGATACTTTACAGACAACTAAATATAAAGATAGCAGAGTTTAATCAAGTGCAATATTCATTCCTATTTTCACTGTAAGTCTATTTTTCATAATATCAAGGATAAAATATGCATTGATACTTTGCCAAACAAAAGGAGTGAAGGAAATTAGTTTAAAAATTTTTTAGTTTAACTCCTTGTGGAACCAGTTTTATACAATCCCAACTGACTAGAGAAAGTTTGTCACACTCAAGAGATGTAGGTACATTCTGTCAACAGTTCAAAATCTATGCCGTAGCTTGTTATCCATTATATTATATTAAATATATTCAAGATGGGCTAATTTAGGTAATCCCCTATTGTTCATACAACTCTCCCTGCCTCTGTACCTTCCTCCTGCCCCCTACAACCCTTCCAAATCTATGTAACCTCCTCCAGTTCTATCTTCTATATGAACCTTTTATATGAACCCATGAATACTACCTCATTATTCCTTTCTTTGCACTATTTATTTACTTTTGTAATTTATAGTAATTTTATGTCTTTACACTGTACCTGCTGTCACAAAATAACAAATTTCACATCATATAAGTCAGTGATAATAAATCTGATTCTGATTCAGATTCTTCTTCCTCCAATACTGGCCTTTTGTGTATCCACAATATTTATTGTCCACCATTAAAGATCATTTCCTCATCTCTCTAGATTTCAAACATTCTACCTCACCACCTCTCTATGTTCCCTTGCAATGCCTCTTAAAGCCTACCTCTTTAACAAAGTTTTTGGCCATCTGCCGTAATAATCTTCTTTTACAGCTTGGTGTCAAACTTTGTTCGATTTATATCCCCATGATCTTGCAAAATGTTGCTGTGTTAGGGATATTATAAAAAGACAAGTTGGGATTGCTTAAATTATTTCCTACATTTTTAATTCAACAGCCAAAATAATCATCAATCCCAATATCTTCTCACCAGATGATAGAAGTTTATTTCATAAGAGGATTTTCAGGCTATCCAAACACAGGCTTTGAGTTACTCCCAATTCCCAACTTCCAGAGTTCTGCAGGTTGTGGCTCAAGTGCACATTTGGATAATGTTTAACTCTAGCAAGAGTTCTGCTTCCTACACTCTTTCAGAAAAAGAGTTCCTGACCCCCACCACTCTTAGACTACAAGGATTTTTCTCAACTCCTATCTAATCCTTTGACTGATTAATTTAAAACTATGACCCTAATTCCAGTCATCCCTGCTAATAGAAATGTCTCTTCTGTTTACCCTGTCTAAATCTCTCATACTCTTTTACACCTCAATGAAATTTCCCCAAATCTCCTCTCTTCCAAAAATGAATAATCCCTCCCTAGTTTGTGTCTATTCGTAACTATAATTTCCAGCTCTAGCAATGTCCTTGTAAATCTACTCCACACTCTCTCTCATGCTATCACATCCTTCTACCTTTTTGAATCAGTTGACAAATTTCACTCCTGGGATGTTTTTGCTATCTTAAAGGCACTGTTTAAATACAACTTTTTGTTGTCATTGCTTCAGGACTCTGAGGGTAGAAATTCACTGGCAATAAATAGGAGGTGGAGGTCCAAACACCCATGGGTCTATTTTCCAAATAGACAGTTTATCAAAGTCAAGGTCAAAGTCAAGTTTATTGTCATATGCATAAGTACATGCATGCATAGGTGCAATGAAAAACTCACCTGCAGCAGCATCACAGGCACATAGCATCATATACGCAGCATTCACAAGGAAAACATTAATTAAACATAAGTTATACACAATTTTTGCAAGAAAGAACAGAATTAAAACAAAAAAAAACAAAGTCCATTTTAGTGCAAAGTGATCAAAGTGGTCATGGTGTTGCTAGACTGTAATGATTAGGGTTGTGCTGGTTGGTTCAAGAACCGAATGGTTGAAGGGAAGTAGTTGTTCTTGAACCTGCTTACAATAGAATGTAATGACCTGATGGGGAGTCACAAGGAGCTGAAATCATGGTAGCATTTTGCATTGCTGACCAAGAAGTGAATTTCTGTATCCCCGAGTCTCTGCTGTGGGTGAACTGCCTTCAATGCACTTGTGCCAGGCTAATCACATAGAAGCCATGACAAGATAATACAAGTAGTATCTCTGGCACAATCTATCATTCAGCAGGTTAGCTATTTTCATGCAGATTGTGATATCTCCAGAACAAATGACAAGTTATTTATCTAGGAGCTTTCTCAATCCTTTCTTTATAACTGGGGCAGCACAATGATGAAAATAGTAGAACCGATACTTCATAGCTCCAGCAACTCAGGTTCAGTCCTGACCTGTGTGGAATTTGCGCATTCTCACTGTGACTGCGTGAGTTTCCCCTGGGTGCTCCAGTTTCCTCCCATATCCCAATGCATGCCAGTTGATAGGTTAATTGTAAATTGCCCCTAATGTAAGTGAATGATAGAATTCAGGGGGAGTTGATGGGAATGTGGTGAAAATAAAGTGGGATTAGTGCAGGATTAGTGAAAATGGGTGCTTGACAGACAGCACAGACTCGATGGGCTGAAGAGCCTGTTTTTTTGCTATATGACTCTCTGACTCTAATTCCCTTACTGTCAATCAAGTGAACTTTACATTCATTCCCATGCCAACTATAATCCAAGGACTGAATGCAAAGGAGAATCAAACAAAAAAGACAATTAGCATGTCTTTCTGGAGATAGTTTCTTCTGTAAAGGGACCCAGAAATTGCCTGCTGACATGCATTTACCAATTGCCATTTGCACCGTGTCTCAATTGTGAGTATTTAGACAAGTCAGGCACTGGGATCTGGAATGCATTTTGCAGCAGTTCAAACTATTTGATTCCAACATTGGCACGAGATCAAATATCCAACTAATCTGTCTTGTCTCCCAAACTTTAATAATTATAGGTTCGTTGCCAAGTTTAACAGTAAGAATTTGTAAAAAGGGGAGTTTCAGGTGCCTTGGTTACATTATGAAAGAGTCTTTCCTAGTGCATATACAAAAACTGTTTTTTCACTGTCTTGGTATGTACAGGTTGTCTTTAATTGTATCGGTGTTACTTGTGGAATACAAATCGGGAACATTATCCAAGGTTTCCTGGTGATTTGTGTTCTATAGCTTGTGCCTCTGAAAAGTTATTTTCTTCCTCCAAACCTTCAGATAAGACACCTGATAGTGGTATGTTTCCAAATCCAACGGGGAATCTATGACAAATGTTTTTCCCCAAGAGCGGTGATAATGTGGAATTGACTACCATAGGGAGTGAATAGCAGAGCTACATGTAAGAGGAATCGGAAAAGACATATGCAAAATAAGGATTAGAAGGCTATTCAGGTCGTGAGAGGATGAAGTTGAGGGGATCTAAGGAAGAAATTTTTTCACCCAGAGGGTGACTGACTGAGTAGGCGGTGGAGGCAGGACCTCTCACTGCATTTAAGAAACTCCAAGGCATAGAAGGCTACAGACCAAGTGTTACTAAACAGGATTACGATAGATGGATTCTTGATGGTCGACATGGATGTGGTGGGCTGAAGGGCCTGTTTCTGTGCTGTATGACTCTATGAACAGGGAGGGTAGTTTGGAAAATAAACACCAGTATGGACCACATGGGCTGAATGGTCTTCCACCAGGTTATACATTCTATCAAATTTTATAAATTATTTTTACAGTTCACTGATCCCGGGATTTTTGCATCCCTCATCGTACTTCAAAATCTGGGTTCTCACCTTGCAACTCTACAATGGATAACTCAACTCATCAAACTCAAATAAGCATGAAGTTGCATCCTTACAACAAGAGCTTTCCAACTACACTTACTGTGTCAATATCTCAGCTTAATATCTCATCCATTGTACTTGCAAACCATTGTGTGACTAGGTGTAAATCTAAAGTAAACTCATATGATACCATTTATAAAGCAAGGTTTTATAAATGAAATATGTCGTATAGCAACAATTTGTATTTATATGGTAACTTTAATATACATATTGTAGGAATTTGTTATCAATATATTTCAGTGTGCTTTGGAAGGAGAAATTAGGATTGGTGGCCAAAAGCTTTGCCAAAGATATAGGTTCGAAACAGCATCTTAAATAAAGAAAGAGAGATGGAGAGGTGGAAAAATATAGATAGGGATCTCTAGAGTTTAGGCTCTAAGTACATTCTATATAGGCCATGAAATGTTCTGGGAAACTAGCATTACAAATACAACTGCAATAACTAAACCATACCTGTGAGTAATGTGAAGACCACCAATCCAAGTTAATGTTGGATTAAACACTGGTCCTAAGCAGCTCGCTTTTCAATTACAAATGTCCATCAATGGCATCTTCTTTTGGTGGCCCTCATTGTCTGGTTGGACTGGGGTTAATGAGGTACTGGTTTCAGAAAATCTCCACCCTACCAATCCTAAATTGGGTGAATTTATTTCCACAACATATATAGGAACATAGAAATTACTGGGTAAAAATAGCTCGTCCTATTCCTCTTCTGCTGTACTGGGTCATGGTGGTCTTTTGATACAGTGATAATGGGCTTGTTGACAAATCATGGTAATCAGCCTCTTTCAATGTCTAACCGGTTCTGAGGACAGGAAAGCCCCAGTGTTGAAAAGCTCTTAAAACCACATGCAACACAGTCCCCACATATCACGTCCCAAATTATTCATATATTGTGTAATCCACAATACATTCAACATCTACAGTGTTCACTGTGCCCATTGGGACTGAAAAACATTTGTTTCTTTGCAAGTTAAGTATTAAGAGCTCATGAATAGTTTGGTGTGGAGCACCAAGCCAGTATCAGTGCACATTTTTTTTGCAAGTTAATCTGCCTTCTTAACTTTAATTATGTTCAGGCAAGGGAGTGGGGGTAAAGTTTGCCGTAAGAAAGGAGGGAAGATTGTAATAATTTAGTTTGTTCTAAAAAGGCTGGACAATTTTCTTCATTACAGTTCATCCATACACTTAGGCCTATCATTTTCAAAGAGCTATTCAAATATTGGTTAACTTTCCCCGAGTATGATATTCAGACAGAACTATAGTGAGCTTATCTCGCTTCAAAGCTATCAGATCTACATTCCCCTTTTATATTTTCTTTTTCCTTAAAAGAATTAACAATTTAGTTTAAGTTACTTGGAGCAGTAATTTAAAGCAATTTCCCAACATGACTGCTCATGTTCCTTCATATCTTTATCCTTCCTGTATTATGACTCTCCACTGCACACTTCCCTTCAGCTTGAAGCTGGTCTTGTCGGTTTTTTTTTTGTTTTTATTTTACAGGCTGTCATCTGAGCTATACACAGGAACTCATAATTATAGTGCTCTTCAAACTCTGCTCTTGGGTAATTTTCAGCCCAGCTTCTTTCTTGCAGTCAGAGGGAAAAGCAAATATAGAAGTCCTGCAATCTTTGTTAAAGCCAGTTGAAGAACAATCTATTTCTCAGTCAATGAATAGACACAAACAAATTTATAAAAGAAGAGGGGAGCAGGTCACATTTTTTTTGTTCAGCTCATTATTGTAACACCCACAGGGATTCATCAATACATAGTATGGTCACCACTGTGGATTGTATCCTACTTTCACAATTCAGTCCCGTTGACTTCAGGAGAAGAGTACAATGCAAAGTCAATCCTATATTGCATGATTAGTACATTCGACCTAGGAAGAACTGCCCCATTGAATATTATCGCAGTGAAGAGATCAATTGCCCCAATGTTGCTTCAGTTTGAAAAAGCTCTCCATTTAGTCGCATTTCTTTTCCAGTGTTTATCTGTTTCCTTTTCCAAGTTGCTAATGAACCTGCTTTCCTTCCCTGTCAGGCAGCAATTGATGTGGACATAAGGATGAGAATTTTACAATCAAATTATTGCTGGGCTGGAAACCCCAGTCAGCAAGCTCAGGGTGAGGGATGAATGGGTTTTGATGCAAGTTACAATTTGGGCAGAAAAACTTTAGATGAAAATAGAGAGCTAAACTGGTGATGCTACTAACATAAAATTGTGGATTGTTTATGTTAACCTTTCACCTTTAAAATCAGGACTACAAATCCAACTGCAATCCAGAGCTGATAAAAAGGACCTTCTTTCTAGTCCTGTCTTGTTACCTGATTCTTTTCATTTCTCTCTCTTTCTCTCTCTCTCTCTCTCTCTCTCACACATACATTGACAGCTGTGAAGGATCGATGTTAAATGAGTTCATCAAGCCTCAATCAAGACTGCAGAGACCTTCCTTGTTACTGCAAATCATGAGACTGGCATCCCTTCAGAGAGATTGCAGTGATAACTAATATGGGAAGCATAAATTTCACAACACTGCGATGTGGTAGCAGTTCTGGCCAAATGTCGGAGCAGAGCCAAGGACTTGGCAGTGCTTCACATTGAAACTGTGCCCACTGTATTCTATTTCCCAGCCTTGGCATTCTTCACTTGGCTAATCACTGAAAAAAAGTGGCCTAGATTTTGTGGTAGCAGTAACATTACAACCATCAGGAGCTCACCATTATTTCTTGGTCAAACTGACAGCAACTTCGGCACCTTTTTTTAACCTTCATTCAGGGGATGTGGGCTTCACAGCCTGAGCCAGTATTTAAATACCCATCCCTAAATGCCCTTGAGAGGGTGGTAGTGAGCTGCCTTCTTGAATGGCTGCTGTCCTTGAGGTGTGGGTATTACCATAATGTTGTTAGGGAAAGGGTTCCAGGATTTTGACCCAGTGACAGTGAAGGAATTACAACATATTTCCAAGTCAGGATAGTGTGTGGCTTAGAGGGCAACTTCCAGGTGGAGGTGTTCCCAAGCTTTTGCTGCCCTTGTCCCTCTAGCTGGTAGAGGTCGTGGGTTTGGAAGGTGCTGTCCAAGGAGTCTTGGTGAATTGCTGCAGTGCACCTTGCAGCAACAATTTGATGCATGTGTCAGTTGACACAAAAATACCAAAATTCCAAAGTCTTCTCCATTGTAATTATTGGAACTAACATGATCTTCAAATGTTTACAAATATCCTGCAATAAAATACCCTAAAAATCTTAGACTTTGTTGCATGCTATCCATCTGAGATTTTAATGACATACCAATCCATAATTTCCTCGGTGGGTCTGGTTAAACAATGACTTTATTGGAAATTCTCAAACTTCTTTGCAAGTTCCTCCATGCTCTCATCCCTCAGAATGTGTGTACTCTCCTCCAGCTCTAAAAATCTCTGGGACATCGACTCTTGTCAGAATCTAGTCCCTTGCAAATGCTTGAATTTAATTGGTGACTGTGATTTCACAAAACATAGAACATAGAGCAATACATCACAGGAACAGGCCCTTCACCCCACAATATTGTGCCGAGATAATTAATCTAATAATGCCTAATTAAACCAATCCCTCTGCCTGCTGTCCATATCCCTCCATTCTCTGCATTTTCATGTGCCTATCTAAGAGCCTCTTAACTGCTTCATTCATATCTGCCTCCACCACCAGCCCTGGTAGTGCAGTCCAAGTGTAAAAACTTGCCCTGCACATCTCCTTTGAACTTCCCCCCTCACCTTAAATGCATGCCCTCTAGTACTAGACATTACAACCCTAGGAAAAAGAAACTGGCTGTCTACTCTACCTATGCTTGTCATAATTTTTTAAACTTCTGTCAGGTCTCGCCTCAGCCTTCACCGCTCCTGCGAAAACAACCAAAGTTTATCCAAACTCTGTTTGTAGCACATGCCCTCTAATCCAGGCAGCATCCTGGTAAACCTCTTCTGCACCAAAGCCTCCACACCCTTCATATAATGGGGCAACCAGAATTGAATATAATACTCCAGATGCAGCCAAACCAGAGTTTTATAAAGCTGCCACATAACTTCCTGACTCTTGAACTCAATGCCTCGACCAATAAAGGCAAGTATCCACACGCTTTCTTTTCCACCCTATCAACTTGTGTGGCCACTTACAGGGAGCTATAGACTTACAGGGAACTATAGACTTGGACCCCAAGATCCCTCTGGACATCAATGGTGTTAAGAGTCCTGCCATTAGCTGTGTACTTTCTCTTTACATTTGATCTCCCAAAGTACAACACAAGTTCAACTGTGAAGACCCTATCCACCAACCTTTATTTCTCAAAGACACTTCTTAAAACCTAATCCACTGACCAGGCCATTGATCATCTGTCCTAATAACCACTCACATGACTCTGTGCCAATTACTTTTGATGCCTTGTATTAAAGATGCTACATTAATGAAAGTTGTTGTTGTTGTAATTGCTGCTTAGCAAACCATCTGCCCCTAAAAGAAATTATTTATATGGATTGAAATTTCTTCAAATGAATATTTCAAAATACAATGTATTTTTAGATTAAAAAATGAGAGGTGTGGTTTTGATATTTCAGCATCAGGCTTAAACATATCTTAATGCTCCAGTCTTTATTTAGAATTCTGAAAGATGTTTAAAAAGTCAATTCGAAATGGTGCTTTTATCTTCCTGCTTTGCTTTTTGAGTCTTCTTTAATGCAATTGGCTGTTTGACCAACTTGATGACATCACAGCTACTGGGCACCATCTGGTGGCACAAAAGGACAACTCTTTCAGATCCTCACTCCCCTACTCTTTCCCCATTCTCGAAAATCACTTTAACTCTCTGTGTTAGGAGCCTTTTAAAAAGTTATTATTGAATCTACTTCAATTAACTTTACAGTAGTGAATTCAACAACTCACAGTGTATGATATTTTCTCCTCATCTTCTCTTTGGTTCTTCTTCCAGTTGCTTTCAATCCATATCCTCTGCTGTCTGACAATTTCATTTTATTCACATTATTGAATCCTTCACAGTTTTAGACACCTCCATCAAATTTTCTTTAAACCTTCCTCGATCCAGAGGAAATATTCCAATTTTCTTAAATCTCTCCACTTAACTGAAAGGCATCATTTCTGATGCATCTCTGGTGAAAACCTGTTGGCTGTGATTCACTTGGTTGCATTGGAGCCTCTTGGAAAGTTGTATGTTAAAATCACACTTCAAGGATATATGTATTACATTCCTCTCCAGTGCAGTACTGAGAGAGTGCTGCACAGTCAAGTCGAGTTTATTGTCATGTGCACAAGTACATTGAGGTACAGGTACAAAGAAAAGCTTGCTTGCAGCAACATCACAGGCACATATGTTTAGACAACACACGGAATGTAAATTGTACATAAATTATTCAAGATAGTCAAGAGAGCGGGAAAAAAATACTGTAAAAACAAGACTTTGTGCAAAAGAAGACACAATCAGAGACATATCCATGGTAGTGCAAGAGGTGGTCCATAGTGTTCTGTTGCTGATGTAGGATTAGGGTTGTGCAGGTCAGTTCAAGAACCTGATGGTTGCAGGAAAGTAATTGTTCCTGAACCTGGTGGTGTGAAACTTCAGGCTTCTGTACCTCCTGCTTGATGGGAGCAGCGGGAAGAAGGTGTGACCTGGTTGGTAGGGATCCTTGATGATAGATATTGCCTTTTTGAGGCAGCGCCTCCTGTAGATGCTGTCAATGGTAGGGAGGGCTGTCCCTGTGATGGATCAGGTTGTGTCCACTACTTTCTGCAGCCTCTTGCATTCCTGTTTGTTGGAATTGCCCACTGAACTCCATCTCCTGGACAGGATGTTAAACTGAGCTTCCATCTGCCTCTCAGATAGATCCTACAAACCCCATGTTACTAGTTTGAGGAGAGCAACAGAAGTATTCCCAGTGTCCTGGCTAATATTTATCCCTCCATCAATATCCCAAAAAAACAAATGATCTGGTCATCATCAGATTGATGTCTGAAGGGCAAGTTGACTAGTGCCTTTCTTACAATAGCAACTATATGTTAAAAAAATGTACTTCAACACTTGTAAAGTGATTTGGGACATTGTAAGAGGCTCTATGCATGCCTTTCTTTATTTTTAGATCTCCTCTATACAGTCTCCAAGGCTCAAATATTTTTGCTAAAGCCTGGTACCTCGAATTGAACACAATACTTCAGCTGGGGTCTGACCAGTAATTCATAAAGATTTAGCATAACATCCACCTTCTTGTGCTCTCTGAATCGACTCTATATTCCTTCTATAAGGTTTTGTTTTCTCAGGCTACATGGACAATATTAAAAAAAATTAAAAATCTATGCAATAATTATTCACTTAAACTGTCACTGTAAGAGTGACACTGACTAGTTTGGTGGAAAACCTTTCTAACACTCCCAGGGTTAGTAGCAGCAACACAAACTTTATATGAAGTTCAATGACATCAGTTTATTTCACCAGATCATGGCTCATCTTGAGCATTTTCAGTCTTGTCACATATCCTGTGGTGTAACTTCAGCAAAAAGTTCCTAAATTGCAGTTTCTTTGAAATCCATCTGTTCACCCCGACCTCGCCATCACATTTCTCTGAAAGTTCTACCTCTAATTGATGCAAAACTACTAATCATATTTCTTTCATTTCTGCATCCATTAAATCCATCTGCTTGCCTAAAACATATTCCTTTCTTGAGCATGTAATTTGATAAAAATCCAAGCAATCTTGCCTCGTGTACAATAATTTTGTTTCTTGATGTCTTTCTCACGCATGCAAAAAAATTACAGACACATTTTATATTTAGAGTTCAACAATGTCTTTCTACACATCAAACTTATTTTTTATGTTATAAGATAGTTACTTAATAGTAAATTCACCAACTCATTGCTTGTTTGACTAGGACTGTATGGTGAAATAGCTAACTTCCAGTGCTCAGCTTCAAAATAACATTTCCTGCAGGAAGATCAGTCATTTGCGTTCTTTATCTGAGTTACTTCCACGTCAGGTTGATTTGCTTTGCCTGGTCTCATTCAATCTACTCCTTCGAAGTATGCTGAGATTAACTGAGTACCTAAAGATGGCTGATAACATGGCCTTTTCTCCATCATTGCACTGAGAAACAAGTTTTAACTCAAGCTAATAGCTTGTAATAAATACTGGCATCACAACCACAATAACTAAGGTAACAAGCAAATGCTTTTAGTTTAAACATTTCAGTTTGATTCACATAAACTCTAGTCTGAAATAAGCAATAATTCTTTTCATGTGAAGATGATGTGCAGTGCCACCGTAAATAAATATCTAGATGTTTTCTTCTAAGTATTCAGTGTTCGGATTCTGCCATATCTGTGCAGAGTCCCTGCTCGAGACTGGCTTGTAGTCAAGAGGAAATATAGACTTAGTCAATTAGAAATGATGTTCACCTTGTCCTGTATTTAATGATCACAACACCCTGAGCTTGAGAATTCCAAACATTCACAGCCCTTGAAAGTGAAGATATTTTATTTTACATCTCAGCCTTAAATAGTTAACCCCATAACTCTGTGGCTCTGCCTCCAAGATCTAGATTATTCATCCAACAGAATTTTACACCTCAAACCCTTTAAGAATTATAAATGTTTCATTGAAGTGACCTCTCTCATTATTCTGTACATTGAGTATAGCACATCCTATTCAATCTCTTCTCATAGGACAATACCTTCAGCCCAAGAATTAAACAAGTGAATCGTAGTTGCATCCAATCTTATGCAAGGAGACAAAAACTATACAGTGAACTTGGGGAGAAATTTGTCGTTAGTTGCTGGAACTAAAGGCTACTATATCAACCATTGAATGCACTCACTGTCGCTCCTCTGATGGAAGGAAGTGAGTACAACTGACAAGCAGTGTTCTACCACAAGTTTAGTGAAGGTGACCAAAAATGAATTTCTTCCCTCTTATCTTGATCATCTTTTTATCTACAGCCAGACTTGTTTTTAAAGTAAATCCTCAGTATAAATTGTCCTTGCTCTGACAGTGCAGATCAGTAATGTCACTCTAATCTACCCTTCTTTTGTAAATCCTGTGAGCTAATTTTCCGTTTGTGTTGCCCCATTGGAACCCAGATATGCCTTCATTTTCTTATAGTAGGCAAAACTCATTTCCTGCTATTTTACCTTATTGGTGAAATAGTTCCTTAAATACTTACGTAAAAGAAAATAAAAGTGTTCCATCCACTGCGTGAATACTACTCTTGGGTTCACATTCCAGCTGCAGGATGTATTGATGTTTTATCAATGATGACTAAGCAGTCTGCATTGTTACAGTAACTGTTTGTATTTACATAGTGTCATTAAAGCATTAAGTTGTCATAGAGTGTCACTTTAGGATGTGGCTTCTTGGTTGGTCAGAGATAGATTTTTAAGAGAATCATAAAGTTTGATGGTAGCTTAGTGGATGAATCCAAAGTCTGGGGTCCAGGCAGCTGAAATCACTAAATCACAGAGTCATCAAATCTATGAATTAAGGGAGAAAGAGACTCAAAATTATTTTGTAGTCATCCCAAAATGCTTTCAGTACTTGGAGTACTTTAGAAATGTGGTTGCCATTGTAATGTAAGGAATTAGTGCAACAATTAAAATTGGAGATGGACAGAAGACCAAACTTGTGAGAATGAAGAGACCTTGTTAATCCCAAATAATACAGTAATAGTTGCCTTTGGACAGGAAGTGCAATGTTGGATTACCCACCATAACACAACACCGTGTATTAGTTTTCCAATGATTTTGTTGACCAGATAAGTAGGCTGCAGTGCCTAGTGGATACCAGTGCCCAGTAATTAATGGAGAGACTGGAGAGGCTGGGACTGTTCATCTGAGAGGAGAGAAGGGAAAAGAGTTGGGGTGAATTAAGTGAAAGTACTCAAAGTCTAAAATAGGTTTTGCAGGGGAGAAATGTATTCCACTGGCAGGAGATCAGGAAAAGAGAACAGACTTATGGGGGGATGAAGAGAGAAAGAAATACTGAGGTAAGTTGCTGTGACCTGTAAAGGGACGTGAAAGCAGATCAACAGGAATTTTCAAAAATTAATTTGATTAATTCTTGGAAAGAAAAAGCTTGGATGACTATGAAAAGAGTGCATGTGAATGGAACTAATGGGAAAATTCTTTCAAAGATATGGTGGGCTGAATGGCCTCTTTCAGAACGTTGTGATTCTGCTTTGCCAATTCACTGCCCAGAGTTAAAGAGAAACCCATTCCCATAACATGGAGACTCCTTGAAGAAAATAATAGGAGAATATAATTCTCACTGTTTTTTTTCTCTCTCAACAATGCAAAGGAGGTCTAAGGCAGGTATCATAAGTATTTAAATTCCTATCGAAAGTGGCCAAGCCATGCTGAGAATAAGGCTGGACACATGCAGAAAAAAGTAATGTTTCAAACAGAAACTCTTTGTTGAGATAGCTTACTGCTACTTTTAGGAATTTCACTGCCCACCTGCCTTATGCCACAGAACTGCCCAGGTGAGTTTTCACAAGATCACAAGACAAGGGAGCAGAAGTAGGCCATTCGGCCCATCGAGTCTGCTTCAAAGAAAAGGGAAAAAAGAAAAAGAAATGAGAAATTGTTGGGGGGGGGGCAAAAAAGCACACTATTCTAACCCCAATTTCCGTCCTTATCCCCATATCCCTTGATACCCCGACTATTTAGATATCTATCTATCTCTTCCTTAAACACCCCCAATGATCTGGCCTCCACTGCTGTACGTGGCAAGGAATTCCACAAATTCACCACCCCCTGGCTAAAGAAATTTCTCCTCATCTCTGTTTTAAACCCGTACCCTCTAATTCTGAAATTGTGCCCTCTGGTCCTGGACTCACCCACCAAGGGAAACAGCTTGACCACATCTACTCTGTCCAGTCCTTTCAACATTTTAAATGTCTCTATGAGGTCCCCTCTCATTCTTCTGTACTCCAGTGAGTACAGTCCAAGAGCCGACAAACGCTCATCATACATAAGCCCTTTCATTCCGGGAGTCATCCTCATAAATCTCCCCTGAATCCTCTCCAACATCAGCACACCTTTCCTAAGATATGGGGCCCAAAACTGTGCACAGTATTCCAAATGAGGCCTCACTAGTGCCCCGGAGACTCATCAACACTTCCTTACTTTTATACACTATACCTCTTGAAATGAATGCCAACATAGCATTCGCTTTCTTTACCACCGATCCGACCTGGTGGTTAACCTTTAAGGTATTCTGCACGAGTACCCCCAAGTCCCTTTGTACTTCTGTACTTTGAATTTTCTCTCCTTCTAGATAATAATCTGCCCATTTATTTCTGTTTCCAAAGTGTACAACTGCACATTTCTCAACATTGAATCTCATCTGCCATTTCCTTGCCCATTCTCCTAAACTATCTAGGTCTCTCTGCAACCTTCCTGTTTCTTCAATACTCTCTACTCCTCCACCTATCTTGGTGTCATCCGTAAACTTAGCCACAAAACCATTTACTTCATCATCCAAATCGTTAATGTACAAGGTAAAAAGAAGCGGCCCCAACACCAACCCCAGGTTTTATATTGCAGCTTCTTCAGGCATCACCTTCGGAAAACAGAGCCCATCAACAAAGTTTTGTTTTGATGCATTCTGATCTAGTGCATTATTCAAGGAGCTCAAGTGTTACGAACAATGTGATGTGAGCTAGGTTCAATGATATACAGAAAGAAAACATGCAATTGCATAAGAAACTTTTCAACAAAGAATTTTCTCCAAAAGTTTAGCAGAAGATTATTGTCGTGAAATGTTTCTGCATCAAGGTTTTTTTTAATTGATGGCTTTAATAAAGAATACCTTGCTGTGATTATGTTGCTTCCTTTAAAGCTCTACCTTTAAAACTACTAAAATAAAACCTACAGTTTTTCTCAACAACATGTCATGGCTGATCCCAACTCTTCAGTACAGCTTTCTTCAAAAGAGATGCGGCTTTGTTTGATGGATTCCACAAACCAACATGTAAAAGAGGCAGGCTAGTCGTTACAAGATTGCTCAATGTGAGGCCAACTTCTGCATTCTATCTTGTACAAACTATTAATACATTTGTTCTAAACGGTTTCACTATTTTTAAAAAAAGAGAAAAACTGCCTTCCAGTCTGTCTAGGTCAGCAGAAGAGATCGCATCTCTTTAATTAAAGCTTAGTAAAATATAGCTATGTACAAATGCTTCTAAAAATGTCAAAAAAAGAAACTGTTGACTGACAGTAAATCACAGGTTCGCTCGCAAACAGTATTCATGCTGTCGTCTGGCAGACAGGGAACTGTAACGCAGAATAAAATTATAATCAAGTTGCATTCCAGTACCCTAACTGCTTGATATATATTTCTAGTCTGTTAGGTTTCTTTTTCTTTGTTTTGATGAACTTGAATGCTTTTCAATAAAGCACAAACTAAAGAACATACAAAAAGGAAGCCACTCAATCCCTCAAGAATGTTGCATCATTCAATTAGATCACAGCAGATCTGTCCCTAAACTCTGCCTATCCACATTGGTCTGTAAGTTTTAATACCCTTTACAGACCAATCCTCTTATTGAACCTGAGTTTTGAAATTGTCAGTCCTCCCCAGGCTCATTGCACTCTGCAGGGAGAGTTTTCAAATTCCACTCCCCTTTGTGTTAATAGTTTCCTTCATCTACCATGTCAAATCCTTTAATTATCTAAAACATCGCAGTTAGGTCATCCCTTAATCTTCTGAACTCCCAGGAAAATAAGCCAGGTCTGTGAACCTGTCCATATAATGTAATCCTCTAAGCCACAGTATCATTCTGGTGAGTCTGCCTCTGAGAATAATGTCCCCTTCCTGGGGTGCAGAATCCAGAATGGAACACTGTTATTCTAGAATGATTCTGACCAGATTTCTGTGCAACTGCAACACAACATTCATACTTTGTACCGTATTCCAAAAGTTTAATACATTGACTGTAGCTTCAGTCTGTCAAAATGCATCTGACCATATATAACATCCTCCTGACAGTTCTGCCTCAGTCATAAACTTGAAACTAGTACTTACTTGGAGCACCGTCAGACCTGCAAGATCCAAGTTGTACTGCTGTTTGTGCAATGTACTTTGGTCTGGTAAAACAGATCTTAGTGATTGTTTGCTTGTAGAACAGTCTATTTATCTGCATTCAAATACCAGATATATTTTGAAGTAGCTGAAAGGAACAGTTAGATGATTGCTGACCTTGTAAAGATTGGCTGTGGAAATTACAAAGATCCCACAAGATCGAATGAACTTAGTTGGAACTATTTAAGAGTTTCTCCCTACTGTTTGGTTCCATTACAAAACCAGATGGGCCTTTGCATCAAAGTAAAATGTGCAATTGAGCACCATATAATTCAGAGGTGCCCTTATTCCTACCAATGTACATCTTGTTTGCATTTCTCTTTGGCAAAATACCATCAAACATTGAATTAAGAGAATATGAACTCAAAAACAGGATCCTGAAATGATCCAGTTTCACCAGAGAACAAATTAAAGAATATCAAACAAAGAATTTCAAACAAAAAGTGCAACAATGCAGCAATAATTACCTTGACATCTTGCATCTGATGTACAGCACATCCACAAACTTTGGAGCCCTTCACAGCTAGTGAAGTACTTGCTGATGTGTAGCTATATTTGCAATCTAGGACATGATGCAGCCACTTTCTGCACACATGCAGCAATGTGATAGTCACCAGATAGTTTGTTCTTTACTGTTGTTGATGGAGTGATACATAAGGATCAGATCGCCAGGAGAATGTTATTTTTAAATAATGCCGTGGGTTTTTTAATGCTCATCTGAAAGCATAGATAAAGTCTTGGTTTTACATCTCTTCTGGAAGGTGACATATCTGACATTGCAGCACTGCATCAGTATGACACAGCAGTGTCAGCCTGAACACTAAGCTTCATTCTCTGGAACAGGGCATAAAAGAACACTTGTGTTCTTTACTAGAATGGAGAGCAATAGTAGATGGCTCTCAAAAAGGGCTCTTCTTAGGATTAACACACAAAGCGCTGGAGGAATTCAGCAGACCAGTTAGCATCTATGGAAGGAAATGGACAGTCGATGAAGAGGATGAAGGGTCTCGACCCAAAATGTCAACTGTCCATTTCCCTCCATAGCTGCTGACTGACCCGTTGAGTTTCTCCAGCACTTTGTGTGTTGCTCCAGATTTCCAGCATCTGCAGTCTCTGTGTCTCTTTTTAGGATTATCTTGTTTGTAAAGCTCCAACTTTTAAATTTGAACTGATATTCATCAATGTATTAAATGAACATTGGATGTAGCTTTTGGAAGATCTGCACTCTAAATTATAGCAATTTTTTTCAGTATTGTTGAAAAATATTGTAAACAGTGTTGGATATTACATAATTCAATTTTTTAAAAATATGCTTTCAAACTGAATTGCTGTCTTCAGTGTATCAGACCCATAGTACGTTGTTTTGGGGTAATGGTTATTGATACTCAAATCCAGCAACATATTCTTCATGGATGGTATGCATTGTTACTCAGCGGCATGGATAGCAATGATTTAGCAGGATATGGGCCAAACACAGGCAAATGCGACTAGCTTATATGGGAATCTTGTCGGTACGGACCAGTTGGGCCAAAGAGCTTGTTTCTGCGACCTATGACTCTATTTAACAAGAGTACTGCAGGCTTCTTCAGTTGAGCTTTGAAAATCTAATACAGTAACAAGGTCCAAGGAGGCCTCAGGAACTTCAGCATTACAACTAACAGTTGTGAGCACCCTGCCCGCAATTGCTATGTCAAGGATAATGCACAGTGGAAAGTCACAAGAGAAGCCTGCCTGAGGCCCCAGGTGCATCCAGCCTTTATCAGGCAAGTAGGCCTTTTATCATTAAGAGAACAGTTGCTGCTTACTCACTGAACTCTTCCCCACACCACTGGCACCAGTGACTGGCTGATTTCACCACTTTTCTTTTTGTCTGTCAAGATACTGGACAGCCTTCTCAACTGGGCAAGAAAAATATCAGTAAGCTTCTTTTATTTTTTAGGAAGCAAGAATTATGCATCAGAAAATGTTTTGTCCTGCATGTATTTTTATCATACTGCTTTTTTACTATTTAGAGATATCATTACAATAATTCCTGGGGCTCTCCTATAAGATCTCAGACAAGAAGCTCAACCAAGCGTTGAGCCAAGCTCAACCATTGAAAGAAGCTTTATCAGAGCAGCTCAAAGGAATTTCCTTTTTTCTCCACAGAAACACCTTTTTGACTACAAATCTTCCTGGTAAAATGTCTGAGATTAAAAAAAACAAGAGGGGCGACAGCAGATAGGAACCTTGTGTCTATCTATCCATGTACTAGTAAAAAGCTCTAATGCAATCTCTAAGTTGTCACCAATGAATCTTAGATATTTATAAAGGGAAAATGCTCAAGAATACAGAAAATCTGGAATAAAGAAGGAAAATGATGGAAATACTGAGCAGATCAGCTAGTATTGAACAAGGGCAAATAAGAGTTAAAATTTCAGGTTGATGAATGATCAAAGATTTTTTTACAGAGTCAGCAACCATTTCAAACTCAGGATGGTTATCAATGACCTTGCATTGTTGAAGTGTTGTCAGCAGCAACACATCTGAAATAAGTACAGGAGATGCTGGAAACAAGCAGCAGATTAGGCAGCATTTGTGGAAAGAGTGAGAGTAAATATTTCAAGTTGGAGACCCTTCCTCAGAGCACATGGAAGAATGATTTTTGATTTTGAACAGGGTGGTTCTCCCAACGTCAGGAAGTCGATATTTATTCCTCCATTGACACTAATGCAGCAGATCGTCTCCTCCCATCACATTTCTATTGATGGGAGCTTCCTATCTGGATGCATCACAGCTTGGTAAGGCAACTGCTCTGCCCGGGACCACAAGAAACCGCAGAGAGTTGTGGACACAGCCCAGCAGATCACAGAAACCAGCCTCCCCTCCATGGACTTTGTTTATACCTCTCACTGCCTTGGTGAAGCAGCCAGCATAATCAAAGACCCCACCCGTCTGGGTTATTCTCCTCTCCTCTCCCATCAGGCAGAAGATACAGGAGCCTGAGGGCACATACCACCAGGCTCAAGGATAGCTTCTACCCCTCTGTGATAAGACTATTGAATGGTTCCCTTATACGATGAGATGGACTCTTGACCTCACAATCTACCTTGTTATGTGCTTGCACCTTATTGTCTACCTGCAATGCACTTCCCTGTAGCTGTGACACTTTACTCCATATTCTGTTATTGTTTTTATCCTGTACTACCTCAATGCACTGTGTAATGAATTGATTTGTACCAACGGTATGCACAAGTTTTTCACTGTACCTCGGTACAAGCGACAATAATAAACCAATACCAATACCAATGTGCAAAAAAGCTGTTCTGTTGTTTTACATTACAACAGTGCCTACACATGAAAAGTGTTTCATTGCTTTTATGGTTGCAGATGGTGCTACAGAAATGCAAACGTCTTTTAAAATATATTGAAAGTTAAGACAGAACTCTGACCAATATTCATTTAGAAGGAGGAGGATGGTTCCGTAGCTCTAATCGATGTTGTCAATGTCCTTTCATTTTATTGGATATTCCGTGAACTGGACTTCGACTGACGTTGCAGTCACATCATCATTTTAAATTAGAAATTGTTGAATGTCTACGGATGCTTGAAGCAAGGTTCGGATTGTTTGTCCAGTGCAAGTGGTCTGTGAGAGAAACTTACACTCTACAGGTTTCCGAGAGGCAACAAACCAATCCATAGCAAGTGATAAAGCAGCGCTCTGTGAAGACCACGTTTAATCTTGACACGTCAGACCAATTAAAATATGGACTAAGTGCGCGATCACCAAGATTATCTTTGCTTAATGCACGCACGCAGCACGTTCTGATAAATCGCTTACGCCTGATGACCCCAATAAAAATCCTATCCTCCGCCCAAACCTACTGTTAAAACTCAGTTAGTAGCCTAAGGGAATTTCCCACCTTAGTTAGCTATTAACTGGTCGTTTGCTCTTACTAATTCCATCCAACTTTGTCCATGCACAATTTGTTATAAAATAATTTAATGTACCGTCTGACGGAATACTGGAACTAAAGCAGATCTTGGCATAGAATTCAAATATCCCTCCATCCCTTCACCTGACTAGTGGGTGAAGAGAGAAAGTTCTCATCCACCAAATATAAGAGAAGCCGGTGAAGTTTATTTTCAGCACAGTTCTGTGATAAATGGTGTAAGTTTTTTTTATTTCGTTGTGTTATTAAAATATATACTTTTATATTTATTCAAAGGATGTGGGCTTCGCGGACTGAGGCAGCATTTAATTGCCCATCCCTAGTTGCCTTTCAGAAAGTGGTGGTGAGCTGCCTTCTTGAACCGCTGTAATCCTTGAGGTGTGGGTGTACCCACAACACTGTTAGGGAGGGAGTTCCAGGATTTTGACCCAGCGACAATGAAGGAACGGCTATATGTTTCCAAGTCAGGACGGTGTGCGGCTTGGAGGACAACTTCTTGGTGGTGGTGTTCCTATTCTTTTACTGGCCTTGTCTTTCTAACTAGGAAAGGTCGTGGGTTTGGAAGGTGCTGTCTAAGGAGTCCACACCACTTTATCGCTTACTCTTTCTGGTGACAGAACGGAATTAACCATCAATAAAAATCCCGCCCTTTGTCCAAACTTCTGCTCACAAATAGTTCAGCTGGACTAACTCAATCATTAAAACAGAGGTACAGTTGATGTGTGTTTCGATAAAAAAAAATCCATTGATTTATGTTCAACTTCGATCAAGAAGGAAGTCCCAGACTTATTCCGCTGGGTCTAACCTAACAATTACTAATACCAAGCAAATGTCACTGTCATTGCTGATCGTATTAACCTAATCATGACTTGATGCGATCTCTATGCCAACAAGTCAGTTTCTTTCAAACGATTTGTTCTTTTCCATGTCCTGTCACCGCGAACGACTTCCTTCTGGATGTTTCCGTGAGGCAGTTAAAATTGATGCTTTTAATTGAAAGTTGTCACTTTTCATTCGGGGTCTGAGGGACATTTACCTTGTCGGCCGGTCTCCTATCACCTGCTGGACAAGAAGTCTGACAATAAACTCCCATATATGGAGTCATCAAGGGTTTTCCAACTGAAACGTTAGCCCTGATCCTCTCTCCATAGGTACTGCCTGGCCTGCTGAGATTTTCAGGCATTTTCTGTTTTTGTTTCAGATTTCCAGTATCAGCCGGTTTGTTTTATTTTCATACCTGAAGATATGGATCAAAAGTGGTTTGGGATTCCAACGTTGCATGCAATAGAATAGCAAAGAGATCAGGAGTAAGATTTGAATCGAATGCTTCAAACGCCAGCCGCATCCAATCCTGACGCTGTAAAGTTCTTGAAGTGCCCGTCCTCCTGTTAAGGTCCTTGTGGAGATACAAAGAAACGCAATCTCTCTAAGGATTCGCCCTTCTCAATGGACGCACAGGCTGTCGCGAAGATCAAGACATTAAATCTAATTCCAAATTGCTACCTGGTTTTAATCGATGGTGATAAACGCGGTGTTGCCAAGATGTGAGCTTTCTCCAGCTGTTTTTTAGACCCACTCAATGCCATCAGTTCGCCTAAATCTGTCCAACAAACGAATCAATGTTCTACTA
The DNA here is from genome assembly GCF_009764475.1 of Pristis pectinata. Classification (NCBI taxonomy): domain Eukaryota; kingdom Metazoa; phylum Chordata; class Chondrichthyes; order Rhinopristiformes; family Pristidae; genus Pristis; species Pristis pectinata. The sequence goes on from NC_067411.1 coordinate 37,815,776, forward strand.
TTTCCAAATGTGTGACTGTTGTAGTGTATTGAAACACGGGGTTGTCTGATCGCTGTTGCTGTTATGGTCACATTGACCTTTGCTTCCTATGCCAGATGACTGGTGCAATGAGGTCGTTTCTCTATTCACCTACACATTTGGCTTTCCACATTTATGGTTTCATGGTCTGATTCCATGTCTGCCAAACTGTTATTCCCAGTACCAGGTGTGATGTCTCTGGTCCTTGTTTCATACAGTACTCCGGCACAAGATATTACTGGAAACAGAGTATTTCAAGATTTGATCCACTAAATTATCAAGCGCGCCGTCGAAAATAACACAGCTCGCTGATAATTGTCTCTAATGCAGATACCTGAGGACCTGGATTGAAATGATATCAGGAAGCAATGTACTTTAGGAATGCAGGAACGAGCCTATCTTATACTAAAACGTACAAATATTGTGTAAGAAACATCGCCGTTGAAAGTATGTGTGTGTAACTGTCCAAAATGTATTTAATTCGATCCTTGAAATTGGGTGCGGTTCCAGCCTTGATCTACGGGGACTCGTTTTTCAAAATAGTGAGACGTCTTCTTTCTCTCCAGCAATGTTATTCCTGCCCAGGCTTGATAGGATGATAAAGTAAAGGGGATCATTCGGCCCATTGGCACTGTGTCAGCCCTTTAAAAGTGAGAATGCGTAATTCAAATAATGAGGAGAGAAGACTATCTCTGGAAGTGAAATTAGGCACGCCAATGCACTTTCTGTTTGAATCTTCTTCAACAAGTCATGGAACAGCACGGAAAGAGGCCATTCAGTCCATCAGCTCTGTAGTACTTCTTTTCCAAGTACAACACAGTTGGCCCCACCCCTCCCCCACCTCACCCCCTTATTCATATCCCGGGAATGTTTTCTCATTCGAACAGTTATCCAATTCCCTTCAAGGAGTTCCTATTAAATTCGTCACCAAATCGTCCAGCCTATTCCAAATCCTAACCATTCATGGCTGCGAAGGTTTATCTTCTGTCGCCTCTGCTTCTTGTGCCAATCACCTTATATCTGTAAATGTAAATGACAATTTAAACAAAAACTGCAGATGCTGGAAATCTGAAATCCAACTCTGCCAAAGGACCTGAAACGTCGACTGTTTCCCTTTCACAGTCGCTGCCTGACCTGCCGAGTTTTTCCAGCATTTTCTTTTATTACCTTAAGCACCGTCTCGTTATGGACCTCTCAGCCACTTGAGCCAGACTCTCTTTATTCGCTTCATGATTTTGAACACCCCTGTCAAATATTTTCTTATCGATTCACTGGAGGAGACTTATCAAAGTAACTTAAATCCCTTAACCTTAAAACCATTCTGATACATTTCCTGGACACCCTCGCTAAAGCCTTCACATGTTTCCCAAAGTGCTGGCTAGAACTAGGACATTATAATTCACATGTTGGGAGAATAATTTGCTTGTAAATTATTGATTCATTGTTTGTAATCAGAATTCATCCTATGATAATTCACTTTCAGGCCATTAAATATATAACTGTAGGATAGTTTATGTTGCTGGTAAGGGTCCAGATGCAATATCTCACAGCATGGGACTACATCCTGGGGAAACATTTCTTTCGCTGTAAACTTTTGAGGAAAGTGAATGCTTTTTTTTAGCCACAGTCAAAAGGTGCAGCTGAACGAGATTGCATCAAGACATCGGTTTCCATACTGTTATCATTGGAAGACCCAAAGGAGAGGTAATACATTTCACTCAGCAGGTTACTGGGACCCGAACGGCGCTGCTTAGACAGGCAGTGGAAGCAAATTCAATAGAAACTTTCAAAAATGAATTGGATAAAGACTTGAAAAGGGGTGGGGGGGGGGGACACGTATAGTTCTAAAAGGAAAGAGCGGGGAGAAGTGGAACTCGTGGGAGAAGGCTCACAAAAAGTCGGCATGCGGACAATGTAATGTTCCCTGATCCCGGGAGCTGAGCTCAATAATTTGTAAACACCCTGCAGGTCGAGTACGAAGGTAGCAAAGTCTACCAACTCCCAACAACAACAGACTGGAAGGATAACGCTGCCACCTTTAAGACATCTCCAAGTAAAAACAGAAATACTCAGCAGGTCAGCCAGCGTCTGCTGAGAGTGAAACTGTGAAAGTTTCCAGCCAATGGCCCTTCAACAGGTTTCCAATAATGTTCACAACAAATAGCTTTTGGCTTGACAGAGTCCAAGAAAAAATCGCTTCTCCCTATTAACTGGAAAATATTGTAGAAAAGATTAGATTCGTGGAAGGTATAATGAAATGGGATGTACGTTTGGATCTCATGGATTATGGAATTTAACAAAATATAACTGCCTGGTCATGGTATCCGTGTGTGTGTGTGTGTGTGTGTGTACCAAGATCTATGAATTACTTTGGGAAGGCTAAAAATCAAATATGTTTCTCTTAATTTTCAAAAGACTTTCTCAAAATATTTTACTGCCTCGGACTGCTGTTTCTAGATCACCATAGCAGTATAATAAAATGTCCCTTGCTTTCCCGGAGGCGTGGAATTTGGAGAGGCCAAGAGATGCGTCAATCAATTGAGTTTCTAAACTGGACACTTCTGTTAACTGGGACTGGAACGGATAGTGGGGCTAAGGTTCTTGCCACAGCCCGAGTCCAGTGTTAAATTCGTCCTCCTCACTTTCGGGGCGCTTTTATGGGTTTCTAATCTTGGATCAGCGGGTTACATCAGCCCATGTCGTCAGCCGAGTGTCTGTCGGGAATGGGTCATTTCCGCAACATCCCCTTTTCCACCAATCAGCAGGAGAAATCCTTATTTATCTTTGTTTAGATTGGCACGGGTCCCGAACCGAGTGCCAGCAGCAGGCGCCGAGGTTCAAGAACTTGTACTGGACAAAAGTTGTTAAAACACGTTATGTGTGTGTGTTTTTTTTTCGCTGACTTCAACGCCATGTGATCAGGAAGACGGGCAGTGTTTCCATTTCCCCTCTTGGCTGGAAGGAACAGAGTTGTGTTGTGGGATGTCGGCGATGAGAATTACGTAGTAGGTTAAAAATAACTGAGATATTTAAGGTCTGGATCAGCGGAATCCCAGACTAGAAGAGTTAGGGGAAGAGAGAGAGAGAGAGTGGTCAGTGTGAGAAACGAGGCTCGGCTATAGTTTTGAAAACCACTCAGTGTGTGTGTGTGAATTAATATGTGTATGTTTGTCTTTGTGTCTATGTTTGCTTGTATGTATGTCATTAAATATTACTTTGCTGCAGGGTTCGTGGCAAACTTAACGGTTACAGCACAATTTTCAAGTCTATGTTTCAGATTAAGTTTCAAGGATTTGATTTGGTGGGCGAATACAAACCTTAGACAAACATAAACCTACGTAGTTTTCTGCCACCATAATTTATACCGAAACATAATTTCAGACAGTTCTATGAAGATGATGTCTCGCAAACATCTTTAAAAGTTACAGAGTATGAATGGATAGAAAATAGTTCTAATGCTTCCAGCCTTTAAGTAGCGCCTTTCTCCGGGGATCTGTTACTCTTGGGTTTAATTTGCATTCGAACGAGCAGGGATTTTTTATATATATATTTAAATTATGATGAGTAAAATGTTTTGAAAAGTAACAACGAATCGCGGTAAATGTGCACTGGTGTTAACTTGATTATTACCGACGGCCCTGGTATTGACTGTCCAAGATAAACGGGAATAAATGGCTTCATAGAATGAACCTTTACGGATTATCCTTAAATTGTCTCATTCGGTGATTTTCTTGCACAGTTATCAGTCACATACCTCAGTAATTATTATTTATCTGTAATTCACGTGTGAGAGTGTACCGGTAAATGTATGAATGGGTGTGCGGCCATGCATTAATGCATGACACAAAAAGGCACAGAGACATTCTACAGCATAGGGTTAGATCATTTGGTCCACTATCGTTGCTGAGATTTATGCTCTTCCGTCCCTCCATTCATCCTGTCACCATATCCGTCAATGTCTTTCTCTCTTAGGTGACTATCCAACTTCGCCTTGAGTGCTTATACTAAACGTCTGCATGGGAGTTTGTAGCTTTAGTATCTTGATGTCTGCGTATGTGTATGCAATTGAATTGTTTGTTGAACAGGCTCTTAAAGTATTTTTTAAAAAAAACCTTTCGCATTGTAGGCTATTTCGTTTTGACAGTCTAAAATATAGATAACGTCTTATTTTACTTTGTCTCACTACAGAGAACTGACATCTGAACAATGATTTAGCTCATTTCACTGAGACGACCATTGAAATGGCCCTGCTGACACTCACTCAACAGGTATTTGGATTTTAGTTAAGAATCAGCTGAATTGATGAATGCTTAAATGTCAAACTTCCGGTATGCACATGGAATTTCGTAGGGCCATTTCAACAATATCTGGAATATTGCAGCAGTTGCTTCTCCCCCCCCCCCCCCCCCCCCCCAGTTGAAGATATGTGTTTCAGTGGAGAATATTTTCTCTCTGCACCTGCCCACAATCGTACCAAGTGTGACAGGCCACAAACTCCTCAATACCAGTGACTTGAGTCAACGTCGGGTGAAGATCAGCCTTATTCTCGGGGAGTTTGATGTTTTTTTTTGTCTGATTTCAGTGGGTCTTAGTCTGGGACCAAACTTATCAATACATCTTGGGAAGGAGCAGGTGGAAAATGTCCCGATACTATAACGTGGGCGCGCACGTTAAGCGCCACCTAAGTGAGGGTGGTGAGGTAGGGATAACACTCCCACCTCCTTGTTAAAGTGGCAAAGAACATCGTCCCGTCCACTCCAGTGCACTACTGAGGGAGTGCCGCAATATCAGAGGTGCTGCTTTTTGGATAAGACTGTAAATGGATGCTAGAGTCATACAGCACTGAAATAGGCCCTTCTGCCCAGCATTTCCTTGCCTAGCATCAAATATCCATCTATACTTATCCCATTTTCCAGCAGTTGGCCCGTTGTGTTGGGTACTTGATGGCTCACGTGCTGATCTGGATGCCTCTTAAATGTTGTATCTTGGCAATGAGTCCCAGATCCCAGCCACCCTCTGGGTGAAAAAAATCTTCCTCATTTCAACTCGAAATTTCCTACTCCTCACTTCAAACCGATGGCCTTTTGTTTTAGATACATCTGCTTTGAGACTTTTTTGCTATGGTTTCTCTCTCTCTATCTATCTATCTATCTATCTATCTATCTATCTATCTATCTATCTATCTATCTCACACTGTAAAAGGTCCCATCTCATTATATGGACGAGAAACAGGAGACTTATCCTCGGTATCCTATCGAAAATGCGTCCCTCATCACTCTAAATATTATCATCCCAGTATATGTTTGTGGGACCCTGTTGTGCATTAAGTGGCTGTTTCCTACAAGTGTCACATTTAAAACGGTGGGAAAGTGCTGGATGGAATGTGAAAAGCTCTATGTAAATGCAAATCTATGTGCGGATGTGTGTACACTAGTTACTGTGTTTGGCGCGGTTCTACATGTCTTCCCCCTGGATCATAACTCGCACTAAGTCTCGTTTACCAATTACTCTTGAGCTTGCTGACTTACATCGGCCCGTCAAATTGAAATGTAATGTGTTGATGTTAAAATTCCGCCAGGATCTCGCCCCTAACCTTCTCCAGTCCTACAACTATCCCTAAACTCCGTGTTCCGTTTTTAAACTTCCCTCCTTTTCCTTTCCTTCTTAAAGAAATTCTTTAAAACTTAACTCTCTGACAAAGCTGATTTGAGTCAAATTCTGTTTGATTTTGTTTCATGTAAAGCACCTCACTGCGTTAAAAGGCAACACTTAAAAAGCGTTGTTGCTGCTGTTCACTTGATGACTCTGTTAGGAAGATGAAGTGTCTCTTGATTATTGGGATGCATTCGCCAAAGAGCTACCTACCGGCTAGTTCAGGCTGAGATCCGGGTTTGGTCAGGGCTCCGGCACTGTAGCCTCCAATCAGGCCTCAAGGAACCACGCGATCGACCTCAACCAATGAGAGCACAAACCAGCGTTGCGTATAAATTGGAGACCAGAGGCGGGTAATTGCCTACAGTAGATCGGGCTGATTCGTGGTCATTTTATGCAGTTGTTAGTCCTATTTACTATACAGCATCTTAGAGGTTAGCAATTACTTTGCTGCAATGACAATGGAATGGGTTAATTAACGTCAAATAAAACGAACGTCTAAAACAGGCCGGTCAGTCTGATGTCAATAGTGGGGAAGTTATCAGAGGGAATTCTGAGGGGGCAGGATAGAATCGGCCTCTAGATAGACAGAGGCTGATAAGGAAGAGTCAGCATGGCTTTGCGTGTGAAAGTCGTGCTTGATGAACCTTTTAGAGTTTTTTTTTGAAGAGGGAACCAAAAAGGTAGGTGAGGATAGGGCAATGGATGTTGTCTATTTGAACAAGGTCCTGCGTGGTAGTCTGGGCTGGAAGGTTAGGGCCCATAGAATCCAGAGAGAGCTGGTTAGTTGGATTCAAAATTGGCTCAGAGATAGAAGGTGGTGGTTGAAGTTGGTTCACACAATGGAGGCTAGTGACTAGTGGTGTGCTACAGGGGCTGGTGTTGGGACCATTGTTATTCATAACAATGATTTGGATGTGAATGTACAAGGCTTGATCAGTAAGTTTGTGGATGACATGAAATTAGGTGTTGATAGTGAAGAAGGTTATTGTAGATTACAGGGGGGTCTTGATCAGTTAGGGAAGTAGGCTGAGGAGCGGCAAATGGATTTGAACACAGATAATTGTGAGGTGATGCATTTTGGAAAGTCAAGCCAGTGTAGGACTTGTACTATGAATGGTAGGGCACTAGGGAGTGTAATGGAACAGTGGGACCTAGGAGTACAAGTGCATAGTTCACTGAAAGTGCTGTCACAGATTCACAGGGTGGTGAAAAAGGTGTTTAGCACTCTGGCCTTCATCAGTCAGGGCACTGAGTATAGGAGTTGGGACATTATGTTGCAGTTGTATAAGTCATTGGTAAGGCTGCACTTGGAGTACTGTGTACAGTTTTGGTCACTATTATAGGAAAGGCATGGTTACAGGGAGATGTTGGCCAAGCTAGGTCTTTATTCCTTGGAGTGTAGGAGAATGAGGGGTGATCTTGTAGAGGTTTAGAAAATCATGAGTGGCATAGATAAGGTGGATGGTAGCAATCTTTTCCCCAGGGTAGGGGAGTCCAAAGCTGGGGGGACATAGATTTAGGGTGAGAAGGGAAAGATTTAAAAGGGATTTGAGGGGCAACTTTCTCGTGCAGAGGCTGGTGAGTATATGGAATGACCTGCCAGGGGAAGTGGTTGAGGCAGGTACAATAGTATCATTTAAGAAGCACTTGGATAGATACATGGAGGGGTGGGGCTTGGAGGGATATGGTCCAAAAGTAGGAAATGGGGACTAGGTGGGTGGGGACCATGGTCGGCATGTACCTTTTGGGCCGAAGGGCCTGTATCCGTGCTGTATTCCTCTATTACTCTATGATTCTATAAAGTAGTGAATATTCCTATTACAATTACCCACAGCAATAAACCAAGTAAAACCACATTTTCGAATAAAGCTGCATGACGGCTTCACTTTAGAAAGGCTGCCTGACGTGACAGTTACTTTTAATTAAAATCAGTTTGCAATAATATTTTAAAGGATTTAAATATTAAAGAAAACCAGTTGCTTCTTACTCAGCATATTAGTGTTTTGGTGTACGGGAGAGGGTTCACAGACTTTCAAATGACGTTTGAAGCAAATATAAAAGCAGTTTGTTTGTTTTTTTGCTCCAGATTCCAGCATCTGCAGTCTCTTGTGTCTGAAATATATTTACCAGCGATGAGGCAAATTCCAAGAGATAATTAAGGAAATATTTTTTTTCCTTTAATAGCTTGTATGTCGTCCCAGACAGAACAGGATGGTAAAAACATGAATCTGCCCCAACTGTAACAGATGATTTGGGTTACGCAATGGGTTGTAACAAATCCCCCTCCTCTGAAGCCGCTGGATTTTAATGCAACAAACGATCTGGTGGAGGAACTCAAATGGGTCGAGCAGCATCTGTGGAAGGAAAGGAATTGTCGACGTTTCCGGTCGAACCCCTGCATCAGGACTGAGCAGAGAGGCGAGATGGCCAGTATGACCATTTCTTCCATTACTGGCCATCTCGCCTCTCCGCTCTCAGTCCTGATGCAGGGGTTCGACCCGAAATGTCGACAATCCCCTCTTCCCTCCCCACCCCCCAACAGATGCTGCCCGGCACGCTGAGTTTCCCCACCAGATTGTTTGTTGCACCAGATTTCCAGCATCTGCAGTCTTCTGTATCTCTCTGGATTTTTAATACAGTTCGGGATAAAGCAATTAAGATGATTTAAATCGAAATGCATTTATGACTTGATCTTTTGTTTGAGATGGTTAGCGAGCTCTTGTGGAACCCCGGATGTTGTGGTTGAACTACTGCTATTTCTGCATCACTTTAGTTAAGCAGCTCCGTGAGATTAAAATACATGTCCATTACTATATATATATGTGTGTGTATTATATAATGTGTGTGTGTGAAGATGCACTCCACTCCTGGAGGCCTTACTACCTTGGTGCAAGCTTTATTAATATTTTATTTAATTAACTATTTTTTAAAAATTTCTTGGGTCTTCGCCAGAGGAATAAACAGGGGTGATGTTATAATTTTTACTGCAATTAAGAAGAAAGTATCTAGTTTGGAATGCATATGACCCGCTTCCTGGATTATATTTAGGACAACAGCGTGGGGATGTCCCGGGGATGTACCTCAATGATTTTATCTTCCTTGATCACTTAGAAATAAGTGGAGCATTGATGAGAAGTTGATGTCCCCAGAATCGCAGACATTAGTAGATTTAAGTGCACAGATCAATTCACCAACTTGAGGAAACTAGTCCACACGCAGATGGCATTCAGCACAGGACTGTGTAAACATGAAAATTATGAGCACAAATTGCTTCCACTGAGACAAAGACACAAAATGCTGGAAAAACTCAGCAGGTCAGGCAACACCCGGGCGAAGAGTAACAGTCGACGCCTCTGCGCCCCTCCGTCAGAACACATTCAACGCTTCCACTGAATTGATCAGAATTGTCAACCGCGGATCTGTGGGCCTCTGAATCGGAAGATTAAGGATTCGGATACAGCTCCAGGCAGACGAAGCAACGAAGTGATGATGGGGTGCCGCATTACCCGTGGACTTATTAGTTCAAACAGCACTGTTTCAAAGAGCGGCGGGGAGTTTTCTGCAGTAGCGTGATCAATATCACCTTAAAAGCAGATGCCCTGCTCAATTACCTAAACACTTTGGGAACTTGCTGTGCACAATTTGGATGCTGTGTTTGCCATTTTGTAACACTAGCTGCAACTGCAATTGGCTGAAAAACACAGGACTTCGGAAACTGAGTAACGTTGCTATATAAATATAAATCCTTATTTGAAGTATATACCTCCAGGAAGGAAACAAGTGCATTTATATAAAGCTGCTAGAAGACAGCCTTTAATGAAGGCCAGCCGTGAGGTGGAATAGGTCTTGTATTGTTCTCACAAGACCAAGAGTGTACACATTGCAGTGGAAAGACACCATCTTTTCACACTGGGCTGCTGGTGACTTTCTGACCATTTTGACACCCCTATTGTGCTTAAGTGGATTGCACTGCTAATAAAGTCCTGTTCTGGAACACACTGCCTGAGAAGGTGGTGAAGGCAGGTACTCTCACAACATTTAAGTACCTGGAGAAGCAATTGAATTGTCAAGGTATGGATGTCTATTGACCTAGTACTGGTAAATGGGATTAGTATAGATGAGTACTTGATGGTGGATGTGGTGGGCCAAGGTCCCTGTTTCTGTACTATGACTCTAAGATAAACTATTTGCTCAAGGGAGCTTTTTGGCATTTAAACTGGCAACTAGACTAACCACATGTGAAAACTTCATGGGTAAGTGATTCACTGCACAATAGAAACAAATGTAGTCCCTCTCTTTGCACTGTTCCCATGTGCTGTTTCATATAGTACGCAACTCTAGCAATCTTTCTTGGCATTGTTCATGTTGAATTGAGAGAAGACGCTGTTGGTGAACAATGGAGTAGGATGTGACACTCATCAAACCTATTTTACAAAACAAAAGTCGATGTGCTGGAGTTCGGCAGTGCTGCTGTAGGTGTTCAGCAGCATGTGAGCTTCTTTGATTGGATATTTACTGTAGTGGGACATCTAAAGCTTTACTGAATTAAGTAATGGGTCAAATATTGAATTTAGTAGATCCAGGTACTTGCAGTAAGGCTCTCAGTAGGCTTGGCCATAGTGAGCCGAGCATGAATGTGGTGATGAGGGGTGTGTGGAGGGAGTGGTTGGGCAGATGGGTAGTGGGTCTAACGTACCCCACTTGTACAACAATGGTTTTTGGCAATAAAGGGTCACAACAAGACCCCAGAAAATATGGACTGTATCTCATATCTCAGGAACCTTCCCAGCAAAGGCAGATATTGATGATGAAATTCACCATTGCTTTTATTGCACCAGCATAGTGTTTTCCATGTGGTGAAAAGCGTGTTTGGAGATGAATATCTCAAAACCTGCATCAAGCTCATGGTTTACCTGAGGAGCACTGATTCCTGCCTTTCTGTGTGGTCTTGAGACTTGGGCTAATCAAAGCAGGCCCTTCAAAGAACTGGAGAAATGCACGTTTTGAACAAAAAGGAAGTAGATTGTCACCATCCACTCTGACAGCCACCAACGCAGCTGAACCTGTGATCACAGTGGAGGACGTAAGATCAGTCTTGCGAAGAGTGAACACGAGGAAAGCACCTGGCCCAGATGGTGTCCCGGGCCATGTGCTCAGATCTTGTGCTGATCAGCTGGCAGAAGTATTTGCAGACATATTCAACCTCTCCCTGCTTCAATCTCAGGTTCCCTCCTGTTTTAAGAAGACCACTATCATCCCGGTACCAAAGAAAAGCAAGGTAACGTGCCTCAATGACTACTGACCAGTGGCTCTGACATCCACCATCATGAAGTGCTTTGAGAGGTTGGTCATGGCATGCATCAACTCCAGCCTACCAGACAACCTGGACCCATTGCAATTCGCCTATCGCCAAAACAGGTCTACAGCGGATGCCATCTCCCTGGCCCTTCACTCAGCTTTGGAGCATCTGGACAGTAAAGACACTTACGTTAGACTATTGTTTATTGACTACAGCTCTGCCTTCAATACAATAATACCAAGCAAGCTTGTCACCAAACTCCGAGACCTAGGACTCAACATGTCCCTCTGTAACTGGATCCTTGACTTTCTAGCAAACAGACCGCAATCAGTGAGGATAGGCAGCAATTCCTCCGGTACGATTATTCTCAACACTGGTGCACCTCAAGGCTGCGTCCTCAGCCCTCTATTCTACTCCCTATACACTCAAGACTGTGTGGCCAGATTCTGCTCTAACTCCATCTACAAGTTTGCAGATGATACCACCGTTGTAGGCTGTATCTCAAACAGTGATGAGCCGGAGTACAGGAAGGAGATAGAGAGCATAGTGGAATGGTGTCATGACAACAACCTTTCTCTTAATGTCAACAAAACTAAAGAGCTGGTCATTGACTTCAGGAAAGGGGGTGGTGTACATGCACCTGTCTACATCAATGGTGCTGAGGTCGAGAGGGTTGACAGCTTCAAGTTCCTTGGAGTGAACATCACCAACTACCTGTCCTGGACAAACCACATGGATGCCATGGCCAAGAAAGCTCACCAGCGCCTCTACTTCCTCAAGAGGCTAAAGAAATTTGGTTTGTCCCCTTTGACTCTCACTAACTTTTACCGATGCACCATAGAAAGCATCCTATCAGGATGTATCACGGCTTGGTATGGCAACTGCTCTGCCCAAGACCGCAAGAAACTGCAGAGAGTTGTGGACACAGCCCAGCACATGACGGACACCATTCTCCCCTCCTTGGACTCTGTCTTTACCTCTCGTTGTCATGGTGAAGCAGCCAGCATAATCAAAGACCCCACCCACCCAGGACATTCTCTCTTCTCTCCTCTTCCATCGGGTAGAAGACACAGGAGCCTGAGGGCATGTACCACCAGACTTAAGGACAGCTTCTACCCCACAGTGATAAGACTATTGAACAGTTCCCTTATACAATGAGATGGACTATGACCTATGACCTCATGTCCTCACGATCTACCTTGTTGTGACCTTGCACCTTATTGCACTGCACTTTCTCTGTAGCTGTGACACTTTACTCTGTACTGTTATTGTTTTTTTCTACCTGTACTACATCAATGCACTCTGTACTAACTTAACGTAACTGCACTGTGTAATGAATTGACCTGTAAGATCGGTTTGTAAGACAAGTTTTTCACTGTACCTCGGTACAAGTGACAATAATAAACCAATACCAATACCAATGCTGTCTCCACAAAATCCTCAAAGTCCACTGGCAGGATAAACAAACCAATGACAACGCCCCTTCCCAAGCCAACAATCCCAGCACTGAGGCATAGTTACACTCAGTCTACTCCGTTGAGCAGGCCATATCATTTGTATGCCTGAAACAGACTTCTGAAAGAAGTGATTTATTCTGGACTCTGTTAGAGCAAGAGACTACCAGGTGGAAAGGGGAAACTATTCAGTATGTTCTCAAAGCAGAAAAATCAATAGCCCTGCTGATTTCTGGGAACCCCTGGCCTATAAACACTGAAAGTATGGAAGGGCAGTTGGATTGGCACTGGGTCCACTCATTGGGAAACACATTGAAGCCCAGCACCTCCCAAAGTCCCAACCAACCTGCCTAGCCAGGGATCTCCTGCCACATTAATGGCAGAGGCTGTGAGCCCTAAATTGACCTCAGCCACCACAGAACTGCCGTAGAAACAAATTATCTTCAATCCCAAGGGATTAACTAAGAAGCAAAGAGAGGAATAATCTTTAATTGCTCACTAACTGTCTAAGAGGTCTCTGCAATAGCAGAGTTCGTATTTAGGATTTCTTGGAAATGTGTCTGTTTCTCATTCTTTTTGTCTATGTGTCTCTGTCTGTAACAGCAATATCAGTAATCTGAAGGTTTGTGTTGTCTACCATAAACTGAATAGAGGTGATAATTAGAGATAATTAGAGGCTTTGAGCTGTTTGCTTTCAAAATTCAATGCATTTATTTATAAAAATCAAATTAGGATGAAGAAAGAAATGACCTCTGTCTATCTTTTCTCCTCTTCTTAACAAATCAGTAATGTAGCCTCATTTTTTTCTACATACAAAATTGGCATTAATTAAGTGATTTTGGAAGCTTTGTTTATCTTTCAGATTTTAAAATATGTTTTTTTTTCCTTATTGAACGTGCTCTCTGAATATTTTAAAATATAATGCAGGAGCCATCTAAAACTATAATGAGGGTGTATTTGGTAGTGCCTATATGTGTAGAAATTCACTGCATTTCTATAGGGTCAGTTTTACCCAAACAAAGATTTTGAAATACTTGTTGTATTCAATGATTTACCAACAGAATAATGCAAACAATTGATGCTTAAGTTCCAATGAAAGCTGATTGACCTAAAACATTTATCCATTTTTTCTCTCTCCACATGTGCTGAACTTTTGTTTAATTTCAGATTTCCGGCATCCGCTATACTTTCCTTTCATTTTGCTATTACCTGGCTCAGGTAGATCTGTGGGAACCTGCAATTCACACTCATGTCTCTGGCAGGGTGTGTTCGTGGGCTAAAGGTAAAAAAAGAACTGAGTGCACAGAGAAAAAAAATGAAACTAATTTAAGTCAAAAATCTGTTGGAAATCTGTAAACAAAAAAATTGAAAATGCTGGTGAAAATAACAGCAGATGCTGGAAATCTGAGATAAAAACAGAAACACACAGCAGATCAGGCAACACCCTAGACCTGAAACATTAACTTTGGTTCTCTTTCCATAGATGCTGCCTGACCTGCTGAGTTTTTCCAGCACGTTCTATTTAGAAAATGCTGGTAGTCGTCGAAAGCCAAAATTCCAGGCTGCCAATGTAAAAATGCTATCAGCCTAAGCAGCAGATTTATTCTACTAAGTGTTTATTTACAATTCGAGATACAGTCACCAGGGTTAACTTTTAAGATCCTCACGCCAATTTAAATGTGATAAGATAAAGTCTATTTTCCTAAATGTACAATTACTGCTTTGTGATGCTTAGCATTCTTCGCTTTAATCAAATCCTTTAGGGTAAACGAACTAGTATAAGCCTGACGCTCTGGGGGGTTGGAGGCGATAGCGGGCTGTGGAGTGATGGTAGTGAATAGCGCATGTTGAGTATTACTGAATTATTTAGTGAATGACACTAGACGCGACCCCAAATAAACTGGCCCGACTCCCGCTGGCATTCTCCTAGAGGGCCCCATTTATGGCCATGCTCTCCCCGTCCCTGGGTTTGGCATTGAGAATAAGGAAGCCACCTTTCTGGATGCAGATTTAATAGAAATGAGGTCGCGCGAAAAAAAAATTGGTCGTTCAACATGCAGGATGCCCATGACGTCACTGCGGTCGTTATCAATGAACAGAGAGGTGCTTGTCAGCCAACACATGCCAGTGATCTCGGCAGCCTGAAAGGAAAAGAGGGATCCTGCCAGTTTAATTCACTCTCCCTCCACCCAATTCATGGTAATGATAGAGTACTTTTGAATGAATGGAGAAGGTGACATTCCGATAATTGCGAGGAAGTCACTCGATCCAGTTCGCTATCAAACTGATCTCGTCCCCTTGATCTTTCCCCATAACACTGGACACATTGTACTGTGGTAATGTGTGATTTTGATAGGTCGAATTAACCTCAATTATCCGAATGAACTAAACTATCAGCACGTGTCATAGCAAGTTAATGAAATGCTAATACTGCAGATTTTGCTTTCGAGGGGAATGCAAACAAGAGAGAAATCGGACAAGACGGTGAAAATTTAACCCTGATCCTGATAAGATGCGGATTTTTTCCCATCTCTGTCACTGGGAAAGCTGAACTTCTGGTCAATGTATCGTGAGCAAATGCAAAAAGGATTAAAGCAAACACTTCCCTCTCCCGCATCTGACTTTTCAGCTGCAGTGCAAGCTGAAACTGGGGACAGTCTGTGGCGGCTCCTTGAGCCCTGCTAACGTGTTGTTCCCAAATAAATGCATGTAAATGTCAATTGCATTTCTCAATGAAAGCAGAAAGCAATTCCTTTTGCAGCGAATGTAAAACGGCTTTATTTATCCCAAACAAGTTTGTTGCTCCTCAACACACGGCGGACAAACACACACAAGCCGCACAAACAATAGACCAATCAGCAGTTCCTGTTGCCACTGTTTTCACTCCCAAATAGTTACAAGCTTTCTTCCGGCTGCCGCGTCACCGTGACGCAAAGCCGAGCGGGGTGGGGACCCATTGTAGACGTCAGCGGGCGCCGCCCAATCCTGCGCCTCCTCTCGCCGCAGCCCGCGCCGTTGATTCGCTAGCGCGGCCGACTGGTTATTTTTTTGTTGCCGTTGCGTCTCCATGGCAACCCACGGCCGGTTGACTGGGAGGGATGGGGAGGGGGCGGGGCCAAGGATGGCACGCAGGGAGGCGCGGCGCGAGGCGGGTCCTTGGAGATTTAATAAGGGAGCGCGTCGCGGGTTGGTCCTGACAGTCTCGCGCTCCAGGGACGCCGAGCCGCGCGCTGCCTTGCACCAGCAGCATCAGGAAGACACCAGCAAACACCGCACTAACTGTAAATCCCGAGGAATACCAGCAGCAAATCCAGCACCAACAGTGCTGCCGTCCCCGTGGAGCGAATGCACAGTCATGCCTCTCCTGCAATAGAAAGCCCCAGCTGCCTTTCCTCCCATCTGTTCCGTGTCTCTGCACTCCGGCTCAAACTAAGAGACCAGTAGGAAGACATCGCACTCCATGCCCCGGCCGTCCCTAGTGCAGGTGCTCCCTGTCGCAGGTTTTGCAATTGCTCAGCTCAGTATTAATGAGGTAGGTTTTGCTTTAATCTGTCGAACGACACTGATCTAGGGGGACACTTGTGGTTCCGGGAGGCAGCGGAGGAAAGCCGTGTTAAAATGACAGATTTCATGTGTTTGATGTTAACTGCAGGCGGCCGCAGACTGAGTTTGACATGGCTCTGTCCGGGACCGTCCTCCCGCCTATAAACACGTTCGCCACCAGCTCGAACGGGAAGGGTATGGAACCATCCACGGGACAACACATGGCGTACAATGTAAGCGCAGAGAGTTCATGATCATGCAGTATTTCATTATCTCGTTCAAATTATAAACCTTACTCCTTTGCAGATACTTTAAGTCGAACATTGTTAACGGATAATTGATTTCAATTACCATTAAATATATTTGGGATTAAATTCAGATAGCTTGCAAAGTTTAGGTATTTATTGATTATTACACCCTTCTTCAGAAGTATTTCTTAATATATTTGCTATTTAGCGATGTACAGAATTTAAACGTTGATAAAGTATTTACCATTTAACTGAAGCCATATACTTCCCCTATCTCTATTATGCATGTGTAATTCACCAGTAATATTAAAGTTTGGTGTTAATGACTGACTTATTATACATGCTGAGTTATATTTAAACACAGAGCAATGCATTGAAACTAAAACTACTTTATTATTGCAGAGATGGAGGGGAGAGATGACTAACTTGAGACGGTCCATGGAGAGCGACAGCCAGAACGTGGGATATAGAAGGGAGGACGAGGAATTGAGCGAACTCTTAGATCTAGATTTTATTTTATCCAACACGATGCATTCGGAATCGATGGGAAACACTGCCAATAGCTTCAACTGCCCCATGTCTAGCGCAGCGGGGAATGCGGCGGACGTGTATCAGAGAGAGTCTTACAGCATAACAGACATCAGCGAGGGTCCGCCGAGCGGTGGGAGTCTTGTGGCCGAATTGCTGAGACCGGACCTGGACCCCAGTTACTGCCACCCCCGTAGCCTGCATGGCAAGTTCGTACTGAGGACAGCGGCGGAGGCGGGGGATTACAACCAGGCGGTGCACGTTGCCAAACCCGCCCCGCCCATCGATGCGCACCTGAGCCACCTTCAGCAGGTGTGCCAGAAAGTGAAGCAGGAACCGCTCAGCGTCAGCGCCACATGTGCAATGGGAGGAGGGCTGGACGGGCGTGTCGGTGCAACCCAAGTGCCCGGACCCAGTCACAGGCAAGCCTGCCGACCGAGGCAGAATCAGGACGGGTTCAGCAGCAGGGTGACCTCACCCCTGGCTTCAGAGGACATTCTCAACAGGCCGTGCAACTCATCTCAGCTCCTGGCGCCCCAGAGACCCACCAGTATCCCTCTGCAGCAGACTTTCACCCAGGCAGGCAGTTACACTCACTTCCAGGAGCAAACTGCACTCCAGTATCAAGGTCAGTCTTTAAGTCTTTTTCAAGAATCCGTTAAACTTGCAGCACTCGGTTGAAGAAGCGATGCTGACCTGCTTCCCCTCCCCCTCCCTCTTCACCTTTAGAGCTGTTACCCTCGGGGTACCCACCTCGGGAAGAGAAGCCCAAGAGAGGTCGCCGCTCCTGGCCCAGGAAGAGGGTGGCTACTCACACGTGTGACTATGCCGGCTGTGGGAAGACGTACACCAAAAGCTCACACCTGAAGGCACACCTCCGGACACACACAGGTACTTCCTCTGACCCGACCCCCCCCCCCCCCCCCCCCCCCCCCCCTTATTGACACGCTCAGCCACTCCCTATCCGCATTGCTGCGAAGTCAAATTGTGAAACATGTAAACGGGATTCAAGATCCATTCATTTGGATAGGACAGGTTGAGAGGGAATACGGGCCAAACTCGGGCAAATGGGACTAGCTTAGTTAGGCACCTTGGTCAGCATGGACGAGTTGGGCCGAAGGGCCTGCTTCCGTGCTATGACTCTCAGAGCCGTCCATCAGAGAATATACACTAAAGGATGGACTCTTGACCCCCAATGTACCTGGTGGTGGCCCTTGCACTTTATTTGCCTACCTGCCCTGCACTTTCTCTGTAACTGCAACACCATATTCTGCATTCTCTTTTATTTTTACCATCTCCCTGCAATTATGTATGACATGATCGGTCTGGATGGCA
The DNA here is from genome assembly GCF_009764475.1 of Pristis pectinata. NCBI lineage: Eukaryota > Metazoa > Chordata > Chondrichthyes > Rhinopristiformes > Pristidae > Pristis > Pristis pectinata. The sequence goes on from NC_067411.1 coordinate 37,833,856, forward strand.
TGCAAGACAACAGCTTTTCACTGTAGACACTATAAACTGCGGATAATGGAATCTGGAACCACAAACAATCGGCTGGGAGAATTCGGGGTCGAGCAGCATCTGGGGAGGGGGGGGGGGGGAGAGGAACTCGGGAAAGTCCCGATGCAAGGTTTCCACCGAAAACATTGACAGTTCCTTTCCTTCCCACAGATGCTGCTTGACCCGCTTGAGTTACTCCAGCAGATTGTAGTTTTTTCACTGTATCTCTGTACATGTGACAATAATAAACCAATCCAATACGTCCAGGGTTTTACCCTTAACACTCCAGGTTTCATTTTATGTGATGTGAGGTAGACTTGAACATGTCCATTGCAGTGTGCTGATGCACCGGAGCCCAGCTATAGGCTTGCAAATGCAGTGTCACACCTGGTGAGCTGGATTAGTACAAATCCCCACACCCCAAACCCTGCATACAGGTAAATGATGTGTGGGGGTCCCTGTTACAATTGTTGGCAAGGAGGCTATCCCTACAAGGAGTTTGCAACACTTCCCATTCGAGTCAACGACTGACTTCTTCCTATTTCAATTTTGGAAATAATTCCAAAGCTCCCAAAACGTGTACTTTTTAAAGCTAAGTGTAGCACAGATTCTCGTGTTGTTCAATCCTACGTTCCAGGTCCTAAAGAACATCTTTCAGCGCAAACATTGCCAGTTATGCCTTTTTAGTGTGCACCATTACACGAGAATGCGCCAGGGGCTTCGGCAGGCTTTAACCTCTCTGCAAAGGGTGTGTAGTTCAGGAAGCCCAAGGGAACCGCCAGCCAATGTCACTGAAAATCAAACTAAAAGCAGCAGAAGCTAGAAATCTGAAATTAAAAACAAAACACTCCATTTCGAAGACCTTTCATTGGAACTGCGAAAGAGACAGTGTCAATGTCAGTGTCTCGTTTGTGGCCTGTTTGTGTCTGAGTATGTGCCTCTGTCGAGTTTCTGTGTTCTTTGCACATCCGTGTGTATGTGTGTGTCAATCTTTCTCTTGCTCTGAGCGTGTGTGTGTCTTTGAGTCTCCGCATGTATGTGTCTGTCTCTTCCTGTCTTCCCCACTTCCGTCAAGTTCTTGAACCCACCCGAAAAAGCCTAATTCGACTTCGTCCTATATGTTATTTTTGTTTATTGTGTCGTGTAACTTATGTATGATTTATTTTAATTTAAGCTTTTCTAATTTATGTTCGTCATGTGTGTAACGTACTATGCTGCCGCTGCCAAAAGCTAATTTTCATGGCATTTTACCCTGGGTATGTATGTCATGGGAATAAACTTGAACTGTATCTCTCTAATTGTGTCTGTCTTTCTCTCAGTGTGTTTATCCCCATCTCTTTATGTCAGTACTATGCTCCCCACCCGTCAGTCCTGATCTTGGTGGTGCCTCTTGTGTTTCAGGTGAGAAGCCCTATCACTGCGACTGGGAAGGCTGTGGCTGGAAGTTCGCTCGCTCCGATGAACTGACGAGACACTATAGAAAACACACGGGACATCGTCCTTTCCAGTGTCACAAATGCGACCGAGCATTTTCCAGATCCGATCACTTGGCTCTGCACATGAAAAGACACCTGTAGTTAAACAGCAGCACAGCATGGAACTGCTCTAAGGCTTCGACCTGTAATATAAATACTCACTGCCTTATACACTGCATCCTTGGGCGCACGCAAAGGACATTGACGTACTCCAGTGTGTCCTGGTGAATAATATTAGCCTGAAGTGGAATCTATCTGCTGAGGTAGCCGATGCAAAGCTTCAAGATGCGCTCTAACGAGCTCCGTGCGGCCCGTGATCAACTGAAATCATCCGAGATTAGGAAACAGGGTAAAAAAAAATCAGGGTCATTGCTATCTCATGTGCCTTACAACAGCCCTAAACTCTCGAGAAACCAGCGGATTCACACTAACGGTCCAAGCAACTCAATTCCTTTGTACAAAGAGGGAATTCAGGTACAGAACGCCTGTTCTATATATAAACAAAGAAAAACTTGATGTGACGGTGTTCACAGACTGTCGGCCAGATTTTACAAAATGGAAAACTATGCAACAAATTCTGCCACTGGATAAGAAGAGATGCAAGTTCAGGTTTACGGTATTGTCAAAGGTCAGGTAACCGTCTCTCCTTCATATCGCTAAATATCACTCCGTGGTCTCTGTGCAATAATGATTATTAATTTTATAATATTCTATACTTTAAAGCAGAACAGATTGCATTTCTATATTTTACTCGACATATTTTATCTAATGTACATTTTATGTGATAATTTTGTACATTTGTAAATAAGGAGTAAACATTTTCATCATTTTGGATATTGCATATAGTGTTTTTTTTGGAAAAGGAAAATGTAATAAACTTAAAATTTCTGTATCTCTATTCATGACTGAAGATGACTTTTTTTTCTAAAAAACTAATTTCCGTAAGATATGCAGACCAAAACTACTAGCATTAAAGAAACAACTTTTAGATAGTTGGGAATGCAATTATTTAGTGGGGTCGGCGTAATTTTTTTAAATCGAGTTTTAATACTGATAGTGGGGTCTGTAACATACGAACTGTGCGTTTGCTGGAGCCATTTCGCTTATTGTTAAACTTGAGAAAGCATTAGCTTTAAAGCGACCCTGACGTGCTGAGACAGCTGTGCAAC